>NC_136292.1:6242509-6842509 GCF_964198595.1 Lampetra fluviatilis
GCCTACCGGCGAAACAGCGCACGCACGCGCACGCCTCGCGAGCGTCACGCTCTATCACCGGAGCGTCTGTGTGCAGAGGGATTACAAGTTGTTGTTTTTAATATCCCTCGAATTGTAGCCACGGGAATCCAGCTTGCGAAGGGTTACTGATAGTTTACTTTCCTGAAATGTTGGATTTAAAAAATACGTCTTTCTTGCTGAACCGGATTTATTTTATTTGCTATTAATAGAGGTTTAGTTGCCAGCTCGGCCAATAAAATGTAACACATTGAAGCAAATTTCGATGTAAAGCTTTCGTGACTGCAGGGATTCATCATCTTGGTTCTTTCGGTAAAGTCACGTAGAAGGGAGATAATAAAATAATAAAAAAAAAACATTTTTGAGAATTGTATTATTTTATTATGTTTTATTTTTATTATTTTATTATCTCCCTTCTACGTGACTTTACCGAAAGAACCAAGAACATTAACACAAAGTTAAACATTTTACTGGGTACCCCACCCCCCTCTCCATATCCTAAGTGGAGAGTCCTTGCCTTCAAGATCGGCAGGTCACCAGCAAAGCCTGGCACTGCTGACGAGACCATGTGCGCTCGAAACCGGTCGACGGTGTTGCTTGTTCTGAATCAATGCAGCTGGAATTATGCCACTCCCAGAAGGAAGGCCGTGTCGCCGATGGGATGTGTAAGAAATAGTTGTATGTGAAAGAGACGTTGTAGCTGCTTAGTTTAGAAATAATTACAACGGAATCGATTGTGCGGTGTGCGTGAAACCGACAACGGGAGAGACAAAGATGGCCGGGCACGTGCTCCTCTACTGTTGCGTATGGCAGCAATATGGTCCCAGCAGCTGAATATTCACCTTTCGTACGGCTGATGTAGATGCGGAGCGACAACTATAATTTCACATTCGGGTGGTCAAGCCAGACAACCGCCCCAGGAACAGCGGAGTGCATCGCTGTGACGATGTCTCCTTCGTCTTTTTTTGAGGAATCGGGCTATTGCGTCGTGAAACGTTGGATGATCACAGTCGCACACTGCTACTGGGAGAGTATTCGAGTGTTGAGCTCTGCTGGCAACCACGAGAGGGCTTCACGAGTTGGAGGTCGTGACGTTTGCTCCCGAGTTGATGGAGCGCCGATTGGCAGTGGCTTACTCTACGGGACCATGCTACGGACCATATCATGGTCCATAGCATGGTCCATAGCATGCGGTGACATCGCCACGGCGCTTGTGCCAGGCTAGGTGCACTTTGAGGCCACGTGGAGTGTCGAAGGCTCGCTGTTGACAGCAGGTCACGGGACAGACCCAGGTGCCATGGGTTGACTGACGACTGAGGTGACTGGCCGATGCATCCCTAACTATGCCCACTTGCTGCGTTTTATCCGCCCGGCGCTCTGCTCGTTGTTGTGAGCGTGGCTCACCCAATCCTCTCTCGGATGCCGTCCTGGCTGTAACCAGCTCCTCGCAAACGGCCCGTGCGACAAACCGTTCTTGGTAACGCCACACTGGAACGCGTTTCTGCCGGGTATTTATTTTTTAATCCGCGCTTGTGCATTTACAGATCCGCGCTAGCCCACATCTTTGTGTGTTCGGCATTCGGCGCGTGCGTGCGTGTTAGAGTACCTGGCGCGATGTGTAAACATCGCCAAATCGGGAGACAAAGGCGGCCGGGCGTAGTGTTGGCCACCCACCCCCTCGCGTGCCGTGCCCGCCTTTATAGGTGCTCGCTAACAGCACTTGCCCCTGTAGTCTGTTAAAAGCTGTACGGGGGATCTGTGTATATATAGTGTGTACATCACATTAGCGCGAGTGTTTTTAATTTGAATTTTTTTGCGTTTTGTGCGAATATATCTGTGCGTATTGCCTTGTTTGGTTTGGGCTTTGCATTGCCCGACGCGAGGCGAAGTACGGCGTGTGCCTTGCACGTTTGTGTAAACACACGTGTCCATTGCGGCTAAGTGTGTCACGTTATAGTGGAGCACGTGTCTGTGTGTGTGTGCGCGCGTTTGGAAGCGGTCGTGTTGCGGTTAGCGCGCTGCGCTACGAATCCGGCCATCCTACGTTCGATTCCCGCTCACAGCCAACACCGGTGACGATTATCTGAACCTGTGCTTGGCCTCCCCTAGGTCGACTCAACCTCGAATGAGTACCTGCTCCGCTGTGTAAACATCGCCACCGGAGAGACAAAGGCGGCCGGGCGTGGTGCTGGCCATCCACCCCCTCGTGTGCCCGTGCCGGCCTTCATAGGTGCTCGCTAGCAGCACTCGCTCCAACAGTCTGTAAAGGTTATACGTGGGGGGGGGGGGGGGTCTTTGTCTTTTGTGTGTGCGTATGTCGGTGCGCCTGCACTGGCTCCGGGCGAGGCAGCTGCAGCACTCAGCCCGGTGGTGTCGTGCTGAGCAAATCGCTTTTATGGTCTTCACGCCGCATGGAACTTTGGATCACAGCTTCCATTCGGAGCCCCCTTTGTACATAGCAGTGGACGAGGCGACGAGGCACCTCAACGCGCGCGCACGCTCGCGCACGCGCCCACAAATGAGACAAAGATTCCCCCCCCCCCCCACCCGTCTTGTCTGTAACAGACTGTTGGGGCAAGGGCAGTTAGCGAGCGCCTATGAAGGCTGGGATGGCATACGAGGGGGTGGGTGGCCAACACCACGCTCGGCCGTCTTTGTCCCCCCAGCGGCGATGTTTACACACATCACCAAGCACTCATTTGAGGCTGAGTCGACCTAGGGGAGATCCACACAGAAGAGACACGCACGTACACACACAGAAGAGACACACACACACACACACAGAAGAGACACACACACACAGAAGAGACACACACGCACCCACTGGGTTGTCCTTTCAGCATTGTCGCCAGCAAGTTGCACCGATTGTTTTGGGGTTTTTTTTTAGGGTACCAATAAAAGTGTGTGTGTGGTTATTTGCACAATGCGCGTGACCAAATTGCTCGTGACCTATGACCGTGTCGCCCGGAATGCGCCCCAATTCTCGCTAAAATTCCCGAACGGCGAGCGGGCCTTGAGCCCTGGGTAGTGCTCACGCGAGCCTCAGCCAGGTGTTATAGGCTGCGGCCCGGCTCTAACGTTGGTGTGTGCAGTCCGGCAGCAGTATTCACTGTCTCTCTCTCTCTCTGTAACGTCTGCGCTCCACGCTTTCACCGATCCGCGTTGACCAGCGTGGTTGAGTATGCTCAGAGCCCCAAACAAAAAAAATCCATAAATATGAATCACACGTGAGCACTGGCCAATGCGGCACAGACAGAGAGGCATGGACACACTGGATGAATAAATACAACATCGACATCCCTCTCACTGCCATAGTGACATCGCAACACCCGCCCCTCGCCCTTCGTCATGCGGATGGTGGGACCCACACGACGGCAGCCACGTGGCCCCATTTCGTGCTGGGCCCCACCGGGTTACCTGGGGGGGTCACCCGGCCACCCGGCGCTCGCTGGCGCGCACCACCCCCAGGCTTGGCTCCATTGAGGAGTGCCCCGGTATCCCTTGTCGCGGCGAGGTCCTCTGGTTTTGATATTTAAGAACCATTCACACGGGAGGTGTGGACCGCCCGACTCGACGTGCTCTCGCAGCGACTCTCGCCAGGACAAGCGGACCGAGAAACGAACGAACATGAACATGAATACCAACAACAACAACAACAGCATGACAAGCCATCGTAATAATGCGACTTGTTGACGAATGTGTAGGGGTTTACATCTTTGTCTCTCTCTCTCTCTCCCTCCCTTTTTCTCCCCTTGCATCATAAATCGATTAAAGGAAATTCATTTGCAGTGCGACGTGGGCTCTCCTCGGGTCCCCATTCGCGCTCGGCGCGCCGGGCAGCCGAGCAGAGCGCGTTTGGCACAGGTGGCGCGCGCGCGCGTGCACGCGTGCTCCCACGGACAATCACTGGCGCGGTATAAAAGGGGGGCGTGGGGGAGGCGAGATGCGGGGTGGATGGGGGGAGATGCGGGCTCTCCAAACGACTCGGCTTTGATGGAGGCCGGCAGATGAATGGGCAGAGAGGCACGGCGAGAGCCAGCACTTAGCCTCTCCTGCAGTGGAGTATTATAGCGCGGTTAGGGTGGGCTCTTGGTGAAGGGAATGAAATGGTGGGGGGGGGGGGTGCTCCCGGGGGGAGGGGGGCTTGGGGGGTTACCCCCTCCCCCCCTGCCCTTAGATGTCTTTCCTCTTCGTTGCCCGGAACTTGGGACTCCCTTCCCGCTCGTGGTGCCACGTTGCAGTTGCACCGCCTGCACACTCGACTGGAGGAGGCTAAGTTTCATGGGACCTCCTTTGCCAGTACCAAAATATACCAATATGGTTTTCCCCTTTTTTCTGGCAACAAAAAAGGTGTCAGTTTTGTTGCCAGAAAAAAGGGGAAAACCCTATTGGTATATTGAGGTTAAGTTTGGTTTCGGGATGGATCGGATGAGTCCTCCCCGACCGGTTGAACCGTAGCTCTCACGATGCCCGACGTTTCGCGGCGCGTGCCGGCAGCAGCAACAACACCAGCTTATTGAGTCAACAGAATTCGGCCAGCACGTGGACACCCCCCCGCCCCCCCCCCCCCCACTGGAAGCACAGCGGAGAACCACGCAGCAGCACAATCACAACACCAACGATACAATCCTACGCAGCAGTGAGCACTGTTTAACCATCATCACAGCCAGCTCGCCCGGGGCACAGGCCGCCAGTGGCCCTGCGATAAAATAAAAACCTCTAACCCCTGCACAGCTTAGCCCCCCCCCTCTCTCTCTTAATCCTGCCATTAACACAAAGTGGCCAGAATGGCCCAAAACTAACTGAAGATAGTTGGGCCCCCCCCCTCTGCCATTGTCTCGCGGCTCGTGCTCATTGACCATCATCAGCGTGAGCTAAAACAGATGCTCGCATTGTTTAGGCCCCGAGGCACACAGTCTGTGCCATTCTCGCCCGTGTGACATCACAATTCGTCAAGTGTTTGTGTGTGCGACGGGCATCACCTGCTGTGCGTCGGGTGTTTTGGGGCTGGGTGGGGGTTTATTTTGTGTTTTGTTATCTGCAAAAGTGCCACTAAATACACCTCCATATTAATAGCGACGCGTCGTGAGCAAGCTACTTGCTATTCACCGGCGCGTATTATTTGGCCTTGGCAAAGCGTTGGTTTGGTTGTTGTTGTTGTTGTTGCTTGTTTATTATCGTCCTGCTATGGTTGTTGTTGTTGTTGTTTTCTGCATGCTGATATTTTCCAACAACAAAAAACCCAGAGTGCTGTACAGGACGGCACAGAACCCCGGCCACACAGCTGCGTCTGGCCAAGCCAGCCGTCGCATTTAGAGCCGCGTAACAAATAGCGAATAGCGGGCGGGCCTCGGGTTAATGATCTGTCGCAATTCTGGCAAAGGAAGAGAAGTGGAAATAGAAGAATAGGAAAGCGATAGAGGATAGAAATGAAAGGGGACGGCAAGAGAAGAATAGGAGGCGATAGGGAAGAGAAGATGGAGAGGACTGTGGCTGTTGGAAGGTGCAGGGGGGTTGCGTTGGGTTTAATGTCGCGGGAGGGGGGGGGCGCTTTGCTTTGCTTTGCGACACTTTGGAATAATCGCCAAGTCGTGCAAATAAATCGTGGCACGAGATATCGTCGTTATCGCCGTTATCGTCGTTATCGTCGTTAACGTTGTTGCCGCCGTTATCGTCGTTATCGTCGTTATCGTCGTTAACGTTGTTGCCGCCGTTATCGTCGTTATCGTCGTTATCGCCGTTATCGTCGTTAACGTTGTTGCCGCCGTTATCGCCGTTATCGTCGTTATCGTCGTTATCGCCGTTATCGTCGTTATCGTCGTTATCGTCGGTCGTGCTCCGCTGTCCACGTTGTCCTCTCGGCGATCGTGCACAGGCCACGACAGCTCCCTCTGGCTCTCCCTCTCTCTCTCTCGCTATCTCTCTCTCTCGCTATCTCTCTCTCTCCATCCTCGACTCCGTCTCCTGCTCCTCGGCGTCGCCACTGGAGCAGCGGTGTGAATCGACACCGTGTTGACAACGCTCCACTGCCTTCGTCATCGTTCATCAGTCATGGTCAATCCACTGCTGGATGAACGACTCCCCCCCCCCTCCCCCCCGCCACATCTCACATTCGTGCGGATGCATCGATCCACGCAGCAACTGCACAGGGGACTGAATTCGTCCGCTCCATCTCCACGACGGACGTGCTTCTCGAAGGCGTTCCATTCCTTGGCTACAGCTGCGTTGTTGTTAATAATTTATCATGAGCACGGTTGGTTACGTACGGTGCGAAAGAAGTTTAACATGCATACATTTATTACCATTGACCCTTGTCTCAGAGATGGGGCGTTACCAATCCCACTTCATGCTGAAATATATTTAAATATTTGTCCCGAATTTTTATTTTTTTTATTACGGACGGAGTCATTCTCTTACCCAAAATCTAAAATATGTCAATAAAGAAAATCCTAACGTTGATAATGATAATCACACCACAACAACAATAGGCCAGCTGTAGACACGGAGCCAGCCGGCGTGCGGGAACAAAAGCAAGCCATGAGCATTATTTATTTAATTGTCATGATTAGCCACATCGGGGAAGATAGCATTTAACTAATTACTCCCGGCATTTAGCGCAGCTTCTTCTTTTTTTTATATCTGCTTCCATTTCAAAAGCAGCAAAATCACAAAGGCAGTCATTTCAGAAATGAAAATGGAATTATTTGCAGCTTGACAATTAAGGGGAGGAATGGGGGGGGGGGGCAGTTTGGAGGAGGGGAGCGGCACGATAGGTGGGGGGGGGGGGGGTGCGGGGGAGGTGGTGTTGCGGGGGGGGAGGTGCGGGGGGGGGGCCCTATTCTCTCCGAATGGCACCTGCACACCTTGTGCCAAGAGCATATGCCAACGTTTAGAGGTCGTCCAAGATGCGTCCGTCACCATGGCGAGGCATCTGTCTGCCACCGCTCATTAGGGGTTTGGGGGTTGGCGGTGGCGGCGCGCGCCAATGCGCTTGCACGCTTGCGCCGCGCGTTGTTTTCGGCACGGCGTCCGACGTTTCGCTCCGCGTACCTGGAGCTTTGGGAATGAAAAAAAACGCGTTACAAACCCACCCCCCCAAAAAAAAAAAAAACGACTTTGACGTTCGTATATAGGACCCTACCTAACACAGTAGTAGTCGTAGCGATTGTGGTCGCCATGGACCCACCCCGCCACCCCCCCCCAATTGAGCAAGGCATTTGAAACGAAGCCCGTTTAACATCTCGCCACGGTGGCTAGGAGATGTTAACTACCTCGCTTGATATACAGGAGGTCGTGGGTTCGATCCCGACCCTGACTCCTGTGTATTTGGAGTTTGCGCGTCTCTCTCCCTCCCCCCGTGGTCGCGTGGATTTTCCTCCGGGTCCTCCGGTTTTCCCCTCCACATTTAGAATTGGCGTCATGCGCTGAGAGTATTTGACCGCAATAAATGTTGACGTGATAAGCCACTTCGTTGAGCTATCACTTCTGGCCAGGTCGCTTCTGAAAAAGAGCTTTACATCTCATTGGGCCTTACCTGGTAAAATAAAATAAAAAATAGTTTGAATAGTTGTATAGCATGCCTCTTCAGCACTGCTCGGACCAGTGGGTGCCGGTACAGCTCCACCGCATGCCCACTCAATTACCCCGGCAAGAAGCTGCCTCTGTGCATCTATGGCTCTTCCATGTTGAGTCCATGGAGCTCAACGCAGTGACTGACGGAGTGTGTTTGGCATTGACCCTCATGCAAGAAATGAAATGGGGCGGTGGAGGGACCCTCCTGTCAAATAACCCCCCCACCCACCCACCCCAACCTCGACCTTTCCATGGAGCTCCCGTACAGCTGTACCCCCGGCACTCTCAATAGCCAGGCCACTGCACTGCAGCAGCAGCAGCATGATCTCAACTCCGGATCGCCCATGCGTAGCGCACATAATTGGCGCTTCACGAAGAGCGTTAAGGAGGCAATGCGGCAGGGCCCCGTGACAGCCCGCGATGAGACGTCACGCCGCTTGACCATCGGCAATCAAACACGAGGACCCCGTAGTACAGGAGATCGTCAAGGCGGGGGGGGGGGTGAGCCCTCCTTCTCACCTCCCCTCCACCCCCCCCTTCTTCCCTGCTAAGAGCTCAGCCCTCGACCTAAACTCTTAGACTGCAGATTTCATCCCTTGATTGCCGTGTTCTCCGGATTATAGGACGCACCGGATTATAAGACGCACCCCCCCCCCCCCATCCAACATGGCTACGAGAAGCGAGGGGCAAAGTTAATTTGGAGCTTTCGTGACTGCAGGAATTACTCTTTGGATCTGTCGGTAAAGTCACGTAATAAAGATAAAATAATAAATTAATTTATTAATTATAAGAATTTACCACTAATAATTATTTATTTTATTATTTTATCTTTGTACGTGCCTTTAATTTATTAATAATAAATAAAAAATTTGTTTTATCTTTATACGTGACTTTACCGAAATAACTAAATTAATGTATTATTTTATCTTTATACATGACTTTACCCGAAAGAACTAAATTAATTTATTATTTTATCTTTATACGTGACTTTACCGAAAGAACCAAAGAGTAAGCGAGGGGCAGGCAACGCGTGTTGGAAGGCGGCGGAAAGACAACAACAACAACTCCAGTCGCTCTCTCACAGGCGCCTACTCATCGTCACTCGACCATCGCTACGAGCGTGGTCACCACGGTCCCAGCGAACTGCCCTCGTTGACTCTTCCACACTGTGTTCAACCACCACCATCACCGTCACCACCATCACCACCATCACCACCATCACCACCACCACCATCACCACCATCACCATCACCACCACCATCACCACCATCACCATCACCACCACCACCATCACCACCATCACCACCACCACCAACACTTCAGGTCAGGACGCTTCTCTCTTTTTGCGTCTTCCCTGGAATTCCCTCCTGTCATCATCGTCGTAGTCTCTCCCCCACACCCCCCAGCTCCTACAACAACAACCTTGCTCAATGCACGGAATGTATCACATGCACTCTCCATCTATTGCAATACAGCGCAACCTTAACAGTGCTGTTTGTTACTGGCCGTTTGACGTGTTGGTTGTCCCTGTTCACAGCAACTGTATTCTATCACTTTATTTGAATAACTAGAAATGGTTGGCTCGCTGCCCCGGCTGCCAGCATATCACACACAACACACACACAACATACACACAACATACACACAACATACACACAACATACACACACAACACACAACATACAAACACAACACACACACACACAACACACACACAACACACACACAACACACAACACAACACACACACACCCAACACACACACACAACACACACACACACAACACACACACAACACACACACACAACACACACACACAACACACACACAACATACACACACAACACACACAACACACACAACACACACACAACACACACACAACACACACACACAACACACACAACACACACACACCACACACACACAACACACACACACAACATACACACACACAACACACACACAACACACACAACACACACACAACACACACACAACACACACACACAACATACACACACACAACACACACACAACACACACACAACACACACACAACACACACAACACACACACGAGACAAAACCTGACGACACCGGTGTGAGTGCTTGCGCCCGACAATCAGCTTGGGTGGTGGTGTTGGTGGTGGGGGCTGGGTAGGGGAGCCGTGGCGCAGGCGACAGGTGCGAGACACGTCAGGTGTGTTTACGCGTAACCCGAGCACCCACCACCCCCCACCACCCCCCGCCTCTTTGGCGCTCGTGCCCTGCACGCGGCTCGCCACGCGCCTCTGCCCCGGCCGGGAAATCCGATTGGCTTCTCAGCCCCGAGGCGGCGATGCAATAAATACAGCTGCTGCTGCTGCTGCGGAGTACGCTTAGGGCCTCGTGTCGCTTTGCACCAACAGCCCCCGTCTCCTCCCTCTCCCCCTACCCCCTCCCCCCCCTCTCCCCCTTCCCCCCCTACCCCCCTCCCCCGTCTCCCCTCCCCCCATACCCCTCTCCTCGTCTCCCCCCTCTCCCCCTACCCCCTTCCCCGTCTCCCCCCCCCTCTCTTCGTCTCCCGCCCTCTCCCCCCCTCCGTCCTCTCCCCCCCTCTCTCTGCACCTCTCTGGCTCACCGTCAACTCCCCACCACCACCACGACCACCACCACCACCACGACCACCACCACCACGACGCCCCCTCCTCCTCCGCCCTCTCCTTCTGGCGACTCGCGACTTTGATGGTGCCGAGTCATCATTAGTTACTTTTGGGGGGTTGGAGCATCGCGTATCGTGAACTCGGGCTGAACGATCTGGCGGAAATTTCTAATTGCGATTTTTCTGATGGAGCATTACCAAATGATACCATCAACATATGAACTGCTTTGTATATTCTTAAAATATATGAACTTAAAATATATGAATTGCTTCCAACATGTATTTATTAAAATGTTTCAATTGAAATAGATCAAACATAGAACAATTGTTAAGTTTAATAAATAAAGTTACAACGATAAAAATAATAAACCAATTCCAATAAGAAAGTAACATAACTTTTCAAATCGCAAAAAATCGCAGCCTTTGCGATTGGCTAATCGCATTGTTTCAAATTGCGATTTCGATTTGAAATCGATTAATCGTTCAGCCCAACTATGAACCCCTTCCAAGCACCCAACAAGTAGCCAATTAAATCAACTTGTGGCTGTAATTGTCATCGTAGCGTCACGACGGCCTGACTCACAAACAACAAACGAAAGATCAATTGTATGGATGTTGAACTTCTTCCGCACCGTACGTAGCCAACCGTGCTCATCGGAGGTGCGGATCTTAATAATGGTTCGCGGACGCCGCGTGTGTAGAGTGTGTGTAGAGTATGTGTGAGAGTGTGTGTAGGGTGTGTAGAGTGAGTGCGGTTTGTTCACAGTGACAACAATGTCGACTTGTAACGGCTCCACACTACACCACCCCTCCCCAAAGACAAAGATGTCCCGTATAGCCTTAAACGACCGTTGGGGCAAGTGGTGTTAACGAGCACCTATGAAGGCCGACACGGCATACGAGGGGGGTGGGTAGCCAACACCACGCCCGGCCGCCTTTGTCTCCCGAGGACGACTCGGAGACGGGAGGAGGAGCCACATACGAGCGGGAAGGCAGCAACCACACCTCCCCCCCAGCTCTGCGGTCCTCTACATATAAGAGGTGTGATCTTCCAATTAGTGAGTGTTGACATGTTTTCTGGCCGTGTGAAGATGGGGACCGGTGTTCAGCAACTGTGTTCATCCACCTCACCTCCACGACCCAGCACTCCTCCCCTCGGCATCGAAACATCTTCCCCCCGCCCCTTCCTCGGAGCTCTTCACAGAAGAACAGCGCCGATGAGGTGCACGCTCCGCACCTGCGCGCGATCTTCGTCTCGTTGTACAGGTGCGCGCCGGTAAACTTTTAGCTGAACGTCGCCGTGTCGCGGGGTGTTCTTAGGGCTGTTAACATTCCAGGTTTTTTTTCCTTTTGCATTACGTGCCCTGAACGGCATGGGGGGGGGGGAATACACAAAGACGAAGAGCCGCCGTGTAGCCTTAACATATTGTTGGGACAAGTGCTGTTATCGAGCACGTATTAAGGTTCGGGACGGCACACTAGGGGGTGGGTGGCCAGCACCACGCCCGTCCGCCTTTGTCTCCCCAGTGGCGATGTTTTACTCACCGGACTAGGTGCTAATTTGAGGCTGAGTCGACCTAGGGGAAGCCTACGACCGTTTCAGATAATCTTCACCGGTGTTGGTCGTGAGTGGAAATCGAACTCGACCCGCCGCTTCGTAGCACAGCGCGCTAACCGCTGCACTCCCACTCACCCCCCCACCCCACAAACAGACACACACACATACACACAGACACACACACAGACACACATACACACAGACACACAGACACACACAAACACACAGACACACACAGACACACACACAGACACACACACACAGACACACACACAGACACACACACACAGAAACACACACAGACACACACAAACACACAGACACACACAGACACACACACACAGACACACACACAGACACACACACAGACACACACACACAGACACACACACAGACACACACACACAAACACACACACACAGAAACACACACAAACACACACACACAGAAACACACACAGACACACACAGAGACACACACACACAGACACACACACAAACACACACACACAGAAACACACACAAACACACACACAGAAACACACACAGACACACACACAGACACACACACAGAAACACACACAGACACACACACAGACACACACAAACACACAGACACACACAGATACACACACAGACACACACACAGACACACACACAGACACACACACACAGACACACACACACAGACACACACACACACACAGACACACACACAGATACACACACACACAGACACACACACAGATACACACACACAGACACACACACAGACACACACACAGACACACACACAGACACACACACAGATACTCACCCCTTGGGCGGTGACAGATCCAGCCGCAGCGCGTTGGCAGCTTGTTGCACGGGGTTCGCGGTTTGAATCCAGAGACCGCCCTGATGAATTCATGCGGTATGCATTCTAACCATTAAATACTTTGTGTGTGTGTAGAGAGAGAGATATACTACGCGCCGTCTGCTTGGGAGCGGACTTTACAGATCACGTGCCAGATATTAGAAGACGAAGAAACTCACCCTAAATGACCTCATGTGGGGTCACACAGAGCAATCATTGCCCCCCCCCCCCCTTAACTGGCAGACCACGGTCCCAATGGGCACCCTACAATTAGTAACCGTACCGTAGACACGTCTAGAGCAGGAGGGGGGGGGGGAGGTCGGCAAATAAAACAAAACGAAGAGCCATTATTTTTTATAATTCGGTAAAAACAACAATAACAAGAAAAACAAAAACCCAACTCAATATTTCAAGAGCCACAGTGCACCGCGAGGCGGTGAACGCGAGACGGCGGCCCTCAATAAATAACTCTCACGAGGCAATCTTGATTTGAAGCTTGCGTGACTGCAGGAATCCATACTCTTTTGTTCTTTCGGTGAAGTCACGT
This sequence comes from Lampetra fluviatilis, assembly GCF_964198595.1. Lineage (NCBI taxonomy): Eukaryota > Metazoa > Chordata > Hyperoartia > Petromyzontiformes > Petromyzontidae > Lampetra > Lampetra fluviatilis. The sequence continues at coordinate 6,255,704 of NC_136292.1, forward strand.
GGGTAGAAACAAAATAAAATATATCACGACGTTTCGGTCGCAACTAAAGCGTCCGTTTTCAGGTGAGAGAGATAGAAAGCCTTCTCTCTCTTGTGTATATACAAAGACAAAGATCCCCCGTATAACCATTACAGACTGTGGGGGCAAGTGCTGTTAGCTCGCACCTATGAAGGCTGGAACGGTACACAAGGGGGTGGGTGGCCAGCACCACGCCCGACCGCCTTTGTCTCCCCAGTGGCGATGTTTACACATCGTACCAGGTACTCATTTTGAGGCTGAGTCGACCTAGGGGAGGCCCAGGACCGGTTTAGATAATCGTCACTGGTGTTGGCCGTGAGCGGGAATCGAACCCGGGTCGCCAGGTTCATAGCGCAGCGCGCGAATATACACACACACCTGAAGACGGACGCTTGTGTTGCGACCGAAACGTCGTGATCTATTATTTGTTCTACCTACGTGACTTTACCGAAAGAACCAAAGAATCTCTCACGAGGCAGTTCCAGCTCACGGAGCCCGCAGGTGGCCAACCCCCCCTGGCCTCGAGCAAAGGCACAACAACAACAACTTTCGATTTAAAGCTTTCGTGACTGCAGGGATTCATCTTCTTGGTTCTTTCGGTAAAGTCACGTAGAAGGGAAATAATAAAATAATAAAAATACAATAATTCTCACGACGTTTCGGCCACAACGCAAGCAGCCGTCCTCAGGTGGAGAACAGACAACGCAAGCAGCCGTCCTCAGGTGGAGAACAGACCTGTTCTTCACTTGAGGACGGCTGCTTGCGTTGTGGCCGAAACGTCGTGAGAATTATTTTATTTTTTATTATTTTATTATTTCCCTTCTACGTGACTTTACCGAAAGAACCAAGAAGAAGAACAACAACAGCAACAACAACAGCAGCAACAACAACAACAACAGCAGCAGCAGCAGCAAGGGGGTTCAACCTTCTTGAACCCAGATACAGAGGCGAGCATCCGCGCGGCGTGAGGGTGGGCAGTCGCGCTGGATTCGCAACCTGGAGGGAGAGAGACAGGCCCCGACGGTTCGACTCCAGACCCCGGCGCGGCAGGGTGTCACTCGACAGTGTGTAAGCTTCTCAAATAGCCTCCGGTTTGATAATTGGTTTTTACCCTTTTATCTGGCAACAAAAGTGACACCTTTTTTTTAACAAGGAGTCATGTTTGCATAGACCACAATACCTGCAGTCGGAATGCAAACAAAAAACATAACTCTGATAATGTATGTGCACTGTCCTTGAAGTTGATTGGTCCACACCCGAGACAGCTTTCCTTAGAGCCTAGTCTCACATGGTGTTGGACCAGATGACGCCAAAAGGCGCACAACTCAAAGACAATGCACCATCAGAGTATGAGAGCTCGGGGTGAGCATTTCCACCGTTGGAACTTTTGTTGCCAGATAAAAGGGTAGAAAACCAATGATCATATTTCTTACTGGCAAATGAGGTTCCAATGGAGCTTCCGGTTTGTTGTTTTTGTTGAGGAACCATCAACTCGTGTCAGCCCACCCGTGTTTACACGAGGCTATATATCAATTTTTCCACGGTGGGGGAGGGGGGGGGGGTATTACAGCATTTTCTAGAGCTTCAAACCCCCCCTGGGCATTTTCCAGTGCTGAAATGAAGCACTGCCGTTGACCAAATCAATCACCCCCCAGCGCCCCCCACCCCCCCAGAATGTTCGTCAGATTTCGTCAAATGTCGCCAGATATCGCAGCATATCGCCAGATATCGTCGGAAGCCTCGGGGCGACGTGGTGGGACAGCAGAGGGCAATGCGGAACGATCCTTTGTTGTGCTGTACTTCCATGCTCTCTCGCGCCTCTAATCTCCCCGGCTTCACGCAATCACACTGCACCAGCAATGTGCTTGAAGACTTCCCGCGTCCCACGCGGTTGTGCGCAGAGACCCTCGTTCATCTGCTACATAAGTGCAATGTGGTAACACAGATATAAAAAAAAACACTGCGATGAAGAAGGACCCGAAACGTCGTCGATTATATACAGTCGTGCCTCTTTGGGTCAGGTGTCCATGCCGCATGCGTGAAGTTCTTGTCGTTTAAGGGAGCTGCCAGGTTCTAGGAGACCACAGGCGTTGTGCAGCAGAGATGTAGGTGTGGAAGTGTCTGTGCGTGTGTGGCACGCGTACTGGTGTGTGTGCCACGTGTGCGTGCGTGTGTGGCACGCGTACTGGTGTGTGTGTCGCACGTGTGCGTGCCTGTGTGGCACGCGTGCGCGCGTGTGTGCGTGCGTGTGACACGTGTGCGTATGTCCGTATGTTTGCGTGCGTGCGTGTGTGTGTCTGCGTGCGTTGCGCGTGTGCGTGCGGCGCGTATTTAGAGCCTGTTAGTGGCCACTAGACAAGAATGGACACACTCTCTCCGCACAAATCACGCTGACCACTAAAGCATTTATCATAATTTACATGCAATTGGACCTTCTGCTTGCACTAATAGGCTGACCCTGACCCAGGGACGGTCCGGGGCTTTACCCCTTTGTGACGAGAGCGCCACAAATCCCTTTCCATAACCCCAGCTGCTGCTCCTCCCGAGCTAAAACGCCGCCACCACCACCACCGCCGCCGTCGCCGCCGCCGTTCCTGTGTGCCATATGTATTGGCTCTTTGTCTCCGGGAGCGTCGGTGGGTTCGAGAGAGCTGAGCGAGATTGGGGTGGAGGGTGTGGGGGGGGGAGGTGGGGGAGGAGGTGGGGGAGGTTGGGGGGTGGTCTGTCTTTTTGTTTAGCTCTTTCCTCTCCGCTGCCACGTGCCTCTATTGTTCTCGCTCTGCCCTCGCTCGCCTCGCGCCGTCGCTGTCTGTCCGCGTGGCTGTTGGGCGCCCTGACCCCGTGAGCCCTCCCCCCCCCTCCCACGGGGTAGAAGTAACCCCTCCCACCTCCTCTATCTTCTCTGTCTGTCTGTCCGCTATCACCCCCCCCCCCCCATTGCAGCCCTCTCCACTCACGCTCACCGCACCCCGACCGCCCCCACACGACTCCCTCCGCCCTGCCCCTCCCTACCCCCCCCCCATCAGCCTCGGCAGATTCCTCTGCCCACCTGTCGTCCCACCTGTCGTCCCACCTGTCGCCAGCCCGACCTGTCCCCGGCACCGTCGCGGAGACACTGGTGGACAAAAATGAACGCGGACGGTTGTCCACCTTCCCCCCCCCCACCCCGCCCGCATCCTACAAAACGTCTCTGCCAAGTTCCCCGTCGGCTCTGCAGCCTGTCGGGGCGAGCGCGGTGAGTGGCACCACGAGCCAAGAAGAGGTTTCGTAGCACCTGGGGGACCCAAGATGCACGGGCAGTGTCCACCATGAGCAATGTCCACCACGGGTAGTGTCCACCACGAGCAGTGTCCACCATGGGTAGTGTCCATCACGAACAGTGTCCACCATGGGCAGTGTCCACCACGGGCAGTGTCCACCACGAGCAGTGTCCACCATGGGTAGTGTCCACCACGGGCAGTGTCCACCACGAGCAGTGTCCACCATGGGTAGTGTCCACCACGAACAGTGTCCACCATGGGCAGTGTCCACCACGGGCAGTGTCCACCACGAACAGTGTCCACCATGGGTAGTGTCCACCACGGGCAGTGTCCACCACGAGCAGTGTCCACCATGGGTAGTGTCCACCACGAACAGTGTCCACCATGGGCAGTGTCCACCACGGGCAGTGTCCACCACGAGCAGTGTCCACCATGGGTAGTGTCCACCACGGGCAGTGTCCATCATGGGTAGTGTCCACCATGGGTAGTGTCCACCACGAGCAGTGTCCACCATGGGTAGTGTCCACCACGAGCAGTGTCCACCATGGGTAGTGTCCACCACGGGCAGTGTCCACCACGAGCAGTGTCCACCATGGGTAGTGTCCACCACGAGCAGTGTCTACCATGAGTAGTGTCCACCACGGGCAGTGTCCACCACGAGCAGTGTCCACCATGGGTAGTGTCCACCATGGGTAGTGTCCACCACGAGCAGTGTCCACCATGGGTAGTGTCCACCATGGGTAGTGTCCACAATGAACAGTGTCCACCATGCGTAGTGTCCACCACGAGCAGTGTCCACCACGGGCAGTGTCCACCACGGGCAGCATCGTCCTTGAGTAGTAACCTCATCGTGCACGACGCAGCCAGTTTAATAAACACTATTCACGTCTTTGTTTTCCTCGTATCTCGCGGCAATTTCGTATCGTGGCCGTGTCGCGCACACCGCTCCCTGCTGTCGTGTGGCGAGCAGCCAACGCGCTGTCCTACGAACCCGGCGAGCCGAGTTCGATTCCCGCTCACGACCACCACCATCACCACCACAACCATCAAGTCCGGTTGACAGCGATTATCTTGAACAACCTCGAGGTCGACTCACGTCTCAAACGAGCACCTGGCGCGGTGCGTGGCGTGTGAACATCGCGGCTGGGGAGACAAAGGCGGTCGGGCGTGCGAGGTGCTGGCCACCCACCCTCTCGTGCACGGAGCCGGCCTCCATAGGTGCTGCTACTCGCCGGCAAAAAAATGCCCCAAAAGTTTTTGCCGTTCCGGGCGTGTTTGCGCGCAGGTCGTATCGCTACCTGCGGCGGCGGCGGCTCGCCGAACATTGGCAGCAGCGTGTGGGTGGTGGGCGGAGGGTGGGGGGCATGCGGACGGGGAGGAGAGGACTCAGGTGAGCATCGGCACGACGCACAATGCCGACCTATTCAGAGGTTCGTCACGCTCGGATCACGCCGGGCCGCTCGCGAGATGAGCAAGTCGGACTTGCCTGCCCATCACGCCAGCCTGGCACGCTTGATGTGCAATGCACACCCACGTGGTTTGATGAACTCTCTCTGTCGATATTTTTGCATCTCAAATTCTACGATCCGATTGAGAATGTAATTGATTTCGCTTTTTACGTTTGAGGGTAATGCAATTAAGTAAGCCCCCCCCCCCCACTTCAATGTCGATCAGCGGTGGCTGTCCTTAAAGTTGGAGCGTGGGCAGGTGTGTGGGCGGTGAGATGCGGTGAGATGCACTCGCTCGCTCGCTCCCTCCCCTGCATTTTTTGCCGTTCGTCATTAGCTCCCGTTTCAAGGAATAACTTTCCACTGAGTGGAAGACATGTAATTGCAGCCCAGTGCGAAAGAGGCACTTGGTCATGGTTGCTGTGCGTTAATGGGGGGGTGGTGGTTATATATGTGTGTGTGTGTAATAACTAGCAGAAACGGTGAGCTAAAAGCTTTTAGGTCGCACGCACCGTGTCTGACATCATTGCTGTTGTGTGTGTGAGCCGGATTTATTATTGACTATTATTGTTTGGGCCCTTCCCTCAATTGAACATACATGCAACTTCTTCTTGGTTCTTTCGGTAAAGTCACGTAGAAGGGAAATAATAAAATAATAAAAATAAAACATCATAAAATACAATTCTCACGACGTTTCGGCCACAACGCAAGCAGCCGTCCTCAGGTGAAGAACAGGGCTGTCGGACGCTGTCTTTCAGGTTTTTGAGATATAAAATATAGCATTTTCAATAAAAACTGCAGAAGAAAAATATTAAATAAATGTGGATATCTACATAAAATTATATTATAAACACACTATCCTAAAAATACAACACCATATTTTAACACTAAAGCAGTCACTGACTCGCAACAACTTGCAATCATAAGTGACAGAGTTAATTTCGGGTAAAATCAATGAAAATGGGGTATGCCGATAGCATAAAATGAGATGTGATAGAGCAAATCTGAGATCAGATTTGGAATCAGCACCCTAAAATTAGTCTTAAACAGCTACAAAAGTCCAGGCCAGAAAAAAACATAGTTGACCAGTCTAATGGTCCATAATCAACGTTTTTGGGTTAGATCGCGTTATTTATAAATGTGTCGTAACCCTCCACCACCCGACACGGCCAATCAGTAAAAAAGTGTCACATTGACAAAAGACAAATAGTTCACTGCTTCAGCCCACCGGTGTGTTGAAGCGTGAAACCACAACATTTACAATGTTTGAGTACGACGTTTCGCTGGTAATTGCATCCAGCATCATCGGGCAATTCGCCAGAATGGTGAGGCTCTGCTGGTGGAGGGTTACGACACATTTATAAATAACGCGATCTAAAACCAAAACGTTGATTATGAATAATATTGGTCGTGAAAGCCTCACACGTGTTCAGTGTAATGGTATCATGCCACGTGGCGAGGAGGACGACGACGACGTTGTGCCGGCCGACTCGTGGTCGTCGCACGAGTCGACTTCTTCTTCGTCGACACTTCACGATCCGCAAGGCACGAACGAGTCTTCCCCTCCTCGCCTCGCTAACACGTCTGCCAGAGCGTCTGCACGCGGGCTACGTTATGTATCGAATTGAGTATAAAATGCACCAGTGCGATTGAGCAGATTCTCCTAATTGTGTCTCGTCCGTGCATTTCCACGGTGGCACTTTCATTTCAGTGAACATGGTTCAAAAGTGGATTGTTGTTGTACCATGTTCTATATTTATTTGAATGTTTCTCCTCTCCATTGGATAACTTTGTCTGGACTGGAGAGGGAGCGCATCCCGGATAAGCGAACTAACAAAAAAACCCGGACACATTTAACGTCGGCGGCTAGCGGAGCGTTTCGCAACAAAATAACAATTAGAGGAGTCGCATTCCCGTGGCAAAACGCGCGCCAAGGGAGGCGATTGTGAGTTCGCCGACGACCGTGAACGAGGTGCGCCGTTGTTGCGCGAGCATGTCTAGACGGCCAAGGGTGAACGATTGTCAACGGACGTGCCACATTACTCCCAATGCAACAACAACAAAAAAGACAAAGGTTACGGGGGGGGGGGGGCTTTTGCGTGTGTGTGTAAAATGTACTAGCAATGCAATTAAAGGGTAAAATTGAGATATTTCATGAATTCTGAACTAAGCGCCAGTTTGGGTTTGCTGATTTCGCTCTACCTCTCTTTTGTAACCCGTTTGTGCTATGATGAAGGACTATTGCCCGAAACGTCAGCTATTGTATATTTTAGTTTTCGAGGCTGCACGCAGTGCTACTCGCGAACGTTTTGAGTGTTTGTGTTGTTGTTGTTTGTGCGTGTGCACCACTGCCAATGCAGCAGCAGCAGCATCGCCAAATAGTTCCAATTAATATTTTTTGTAAAAAAAAAATTATTTCTGTTGTATTTAAATAAAACTGCGGTGGGAGTGGTGGCACAGTGGTTAGCACACTGTGATCTACACCCGCTTGCCTGAGTCCAATTCGCTGCCACGGCTACCATCAGTGGCGAGTGATATCTGGACGAGTTCTGCCCCCCCCCACCACCACGTGACCTTCACTAACCTGCACTAACGAGTATGGTGAAGTATGGTCAAACAGCCCCGCTTGACCTACACGGCACAGGGAGACCACCTTCCAGCAGTTGATTGGCACAAGGCTCAACATGATTATTTTTGTCTTTGTTATCTGTGCCCTTCAAATGATTATTGTGGTGTGTGTCAGTATTTTGTTTTAAACGACTACAGAGCCTGAGGAGTTCCATCCCAAATTAATCGAACCGTAAACATTTTCCTTGTTCACGTCAACAGAGAGAGAGAGTTTACACAAAGGGGTAGCGTACATCTTCATACTCTTTGGTTCTTTCGGTGAAGACAAGTACAGTAAAACCTTGGATTGCGAGCATAATTCGTTCCGGAAACGTGTTTGTAATCCAAAGCACTCGTATATCAAAGCACTCGTGTACCAGTTGTGATCACGTGACGCTCGCAGACAAAGCGTATATACGTGTTACTCGTATTGCAAGACCTCGCTCGTTTATTAAATTAATATTTATTTTAAAATGTTGCTCGTCTTGCAAAACACTCGCAGACCAAGTTACTCGCAATCCAAGGTTTTACTGTAGGTAGAAAAATAAAATGAAAATAATATATCACGACGTTTCGATCGCAACACAAGCGGTCGTCCTCAGGCGTAAACAAATAATCCAGCAGTGTAACTGCTGAGCCATGTTTTTTTTTTGATGGAACGAGTTAACATCACACACGGCGGAAAGTGCCGGGGAAACTTTTTTTGCCATTTTCACGAAACACCGCCAGCGCGTTGCGACGTTACAAACTCCGTGTACGCACACCAACTCGAGCGCGCGTTCGTATGCGCGTCTGTTGAACGTCTTTCGCACCGCACGTAGCCAAAGCGCTGCTCATCGCAGGTGAGCACGTGTTTGGCTTAACATCTTCTTGCAAGGGAGAGACAGAGAGAGCTGCACAACAACGAACTACAAACGCCACCGTTAGTTGAGCTCACTTTGAGTGGCAACGGCGACTGTAACGCGCGCTGCTCGCCACGGAGTATTCATCGAAGCCGCGCTCCGGGTGATCGGCGCCGCCGGGGGGTGCCTTGTGCCCTTGGGACCCGGGGCCCCAGGGAGTCCGCGCGCGACACTCGCGGCTTCTGCCCGCGGAGCGAACTGCGGCCGGCTGGGTAATGAACCCGCGGCCCGGAAGGGTCTGGAGCCAATCATCCGACGCTCGCAGCGCCGTGGGGGGTAAACTCTTGGAAAGTCGTTCCACTCACACCTCGCCCCCCCCCCCCCACTGCGTTCCCTCCCCCCCCCCCACCGTCTCCCCCCCCCCCAACTCTCCTAACAACCACTGCCCTGAACCCCCCCCTTCACTCTCAGTACTCCCAGCGGCGTGATACGGCACCCCGCAGACAAGGCTGGGTTATGGACCGGGCCAGTGGGGCCAGTGCCCCGGGGCTTCGGACTGCCAGGGGGCCTCCAAGCCTCAGACCGCGTGCGGTGCGTGGCCCAAGCCTTCCGAGGGAAGTTGAAAGCCATGGCCCTCAGTGCGCACAGCGCAAGCTGACCACTAGGCCCCTGGGTGCTGATAGCGTGAGCTGACCACTCGGGCCCCCCATACCCCTCAATGCTTACAATGTGAGGGGCCCCTAGACCCCTTGGTGTTTAAAGAGTGAGCTGACCACTAGGGGCCCTAGGCCCCTCGGCACCTACAACAGCTCAGAGGCTGACGAGTTGTTTAACATGTTGCAGTCACTGTTCACATGTTGTTCTTCATCCACACACAGATGGGGGAAAGTCTTTTGGAAGACAGACGTCAGACTGACTTTAAAATCGCTGTCCAGTACTCGGTGGAGTGCTCAGGCAGAGTCAACCAAGGCAATGTGGAGAAATTACACCCACATTAGAGAGGCCTTCGGTGGTGTGTGCAATGATGATAATGAGAAAAGAGATACTCGAATTGAGGCTGCTGGACTATGTGCTAAATTGGACACCTTAGAGATGGTGTTCGTGGCACATTTCTGGGACGTCGTACTTGACCGGTTCCACACTACAAGCATGCACCTACAGACAAGTGGCATTGACGTCTCTGTAGCAACACAAATTTTGTCTTCGTTGAGGGATTATGTGGCGGGACAGCGAGACCGGTTTGAGGCTTTTGAAAGGGCAGCCTTAATGTGACGGGTATCTCTCAGTCAGATAAGCACGATCTTCAGCGAAAGAGGAAACGCGAAACATTTGCAGATGAGAGCTCAGAGCCAGGTGTGACACTTTACGGGAGGGAGAAGTTCAAAATATAAACAATTTATGTGGTCATTGATAAGCTAGTGGCATGTCTTGAATATCGCTTGGACGCTTACAAGCGTTTGACCAGTCTCTTTGGAGTTCTGTTTATGTCAGATCAGGTGTCTAACAGTGATGTCATAGTGGAAAAGGTAAATGCACTCTCCGCTGCATATCCATCAGACCTGGCCGTGAACTTTGCCAACGAACTCATCCAATTCAAGTCTTTCATGTCTGACTCTGAGGGTGAGAAGTGCCCAACTAAATTGCTTGATACGTTGCAGGCACTTCATCTGCAGTCAGTGTTCTCCAATGTTTAGTGGCACTTCGGATTTTTCTAACTTTGCCAGTGACGAAATGCCAGGGTGAGCGGACATTTTCCCTTTTAGGCAGAATAAAAAAGGAGCTGCGGTGGAGTAGCATGTGCCAAACACGTCTCAGCTCATTGTCACTTGTGTCAATAGAGTCAGACCTTGTCAGACAGCTACATTTTGACGATCTAGTGGATGATTTTGCGAGGAGGAAGGCAAGAAAGACACCAATATAGGAAAGCGGGGGGGGGGGTGCCTCCAAAAAGACACGTGCCCAGGGACCTCACGGGACCATGATCCGGCCCTGCCCGCATCTTTTTTAGAAGCGACCTGGCCACAAATGATAGCTCATTGAAGTGGCTTATCGAGTGAAAATGTATTTCAGCCAAATACTCTAAACGCGGGTTTCTAAATGTGGAGGGGAGAGCAGGGTGACAAAATCCACACAACATCAGGGAGAACACGCAAACTCCAAATATACAGCAGGTGTCAGGGTAGGGATCGGACCCACGACCTCCTGCATACCGGGCGAGGTAGTTAACACTTCGCCACCGTGGCAAGGCGAGGACTATGCTTGTGAACCCGGGAAAATCCCAGATTGGAACTCAGGGTCTCACCGGTATTGGCTCGACGCTCTTGACCGCCGTGCCACCTGGCAATGATGGATCATTATTTTCTTGACAGCCCTTTTTTCAGGTTAGAAATAAAAAAAGAAAATCTAGCAAGGCGAATACGGTGACAAGGTTTGGCCATGGCAATATTGACCTGTATCATAGGTCATGGGTCCTACATAGTCGACCCTAGTTACTCACATGAGTGATGTAGCTGACTAACAGACGGACACATTGAGTGTGTCATATATATACAGGCAGGGGCATGGGGCTTGATTGTGAGTTCAAACCGAAGAGGGAACTGGAACATCACGTGACAGAGAGGGGTGGTGAGAGGGGAATGAGAGAGATGGTGGGGGTGAGATAGAGACTTGAGAGAAAGCTGAGAGAGAGGAGAAAGAGTGAGGAGAGAGCTGAGAGAGGGAAAGAGGAGAGAAAGAGAGAGTTGGAGAGAGAGGGGAGAGAGAGGGAGCTGAGATAGAGAGCTGAGAGAGAGAGACAGCTGTATGCATTCAAATTCATCGGGCCTCATTCTCTCCGACAAATCTTCTCAACTCATCATCTCTCCTCATCCTGTGGGACTCGTATAAGGGGACCCTTAGCAGCCACCTTCCCTGCCGGACAGTTCTCTGGAGACGCTTGCTGGATTAAAATACGCGCACGATCGTTCGACTCGTGTTTAGCGCCACCCCCTCCCCCCCCCCATTCAAATCGTCCGGGACGCGACCGATCTCATCGCGGAGTTGAGCTTTTGAGGGTCCTCTTTGGGGGCGTGCGGCAACCGTGCAGCAACCGTGCAGCTGGTCCCCATCCAGCAGTGGATCCACAGGCGGGGCTCGTGCGTGCGGTTACAATGTCGACTTGTTAACGCCCGCCTCTGGGGCTATTTTTTGTATTTTTTTTATTTTTGGCCGGCGCTAGCAGCGCGGACGAGAGGACAAACGCCTCCACCGCGTGGCATCCAGCGTCTGACTCTGCTTCAGAAACCATCGCTGGCAACACGAGGTGAATTCCCGCTCACGGGCCACCAACAGCGGTGACGAATATCTGAAGCAGTCCTGCACTTCCACCCCCCCCCCGCAACTTATCCTAAGTCGACTCAGCTTCAAACGAGTACCTGGTGTGATGTGGTAACGGCCAGGCGCGGTGCTTTTCATTCGCCTCGCCGGGCAGGGCACCCTCGCTGCATCGCACCCGATCGATCGCGTCGATGATCGCCCCCCCCCACTCACTTCTTATTTCGCCCTCGGATCCAGCTAACACCCCCCCCACCTCTGCGTCCCCACTCCCCCCCCACTCTCTCTTCCCACCCTAAAGACAAAGCCAAAGATCCCCCCCCCGTATAGCCTTAACATACTGTTGTGGCAAGTGCGAACATCTATGAAGACCGGCACGGCACACGAGGAGCCGGGTGGGACAGAACCACGCCCGGCCGCCTTTAACTCCCGAGTGGCAATGTTTACAACACCGCACCAGGTACTCATTTGAGGCTGAGTCGACCTAGGGGATGCCCAGGACCGATTCAGATAATCGTCACTGGCGTTGGTGGCCGTGAGCTGGAATCGACCTCGCGTGGCAAGGGGTCTGTAGCGCAGCGCGCTAACCGTAGCACTGCCCCCCCCCATCATCACCACCCCGACGTCCCCCACCACCCGAACGCCCTCACCACCACCACCCCCTCTCCGCCCTGCTGCCACAGTCACTGATTTTTCCTGTTGCATCGCGCCCCTCGCTCTCTGATCGATGGATTTAATTTGCGCGCCCGCTCCAGGCTGGACATCTCCTTCCCCCCCCCCCGGGTGTCGACGATCTGTACCGTGCCGTACACTTTCTCGGGAACATACACAGTAAATATGCACACAGTAGACATGCACACAATATTTCTTGTGTGAATATATGTGTGGGGCGCCACGCATGGCGAGATGGTAACAACCTCGCCTGGTGTGATGGAGGAGGACGTGGGTTCGATCTCGACCCTGACGCCTGCTGCTGTGTATTTGAAGTTTGCGTGTCGGTCTCTCCCCGTGGTGGCGTGGATTCTTCTCCGGGTCCTCCGGTGTTGCCCCTCCACATTTAGAAACACGCGTTTAGAGTATTTGGCTGCTACACATTTCTACGTGATAAGCCACTTCGTTGGGGCTATCATTTGCGGCCCAGGTCGCTTGTGAAAAAGGGCTACATAGCTCAGTAGGCCTTACCTGGTAAATAGAATAGTTTAATTTGTGTTTGTGTGTGTGTCCTTTAGTTCTCTGCGTGTTCTCTCACGGCCGAACTCACAGGCGGACTTCGTGCAGAGATAAAATCTACCCAGGGCGGGTGCTGTCGAACAGAATCATCATCATCATCAGCCGTGAGCTATCCACCGTTGGGTGATGACTTCCCTCAGCTCTACATTTACCCTTCTCGATAAGATAAGCGCCCCCTACCTGGTTCTGTACAGTCTATAGAGATATAATCACATGGAGACGCTATATACACACCCATGTTGTATCGAATGGTATGGGAATCTGTGTGAGTCTATGTGCATCTTTAAGTCTGTGTGTCTCTGTGTGACTCTTTGTGTCTCTGTGTGAGTCTGAGTGCATCTGTGAGTCTGTCTGTCTATGTGTGAGTCTCTGTGCATCTGTGAGTCTGTGTGCATCTGTGAGTCTGTGTGTCTATGTGTGAGTTTCTGTGTATCTGTGAGTCTGTGTGCATCTGTGAGTCTGTGTGTCTATGTGTGAGTCTCTGTGCATCTGTGAGTCTGAGTGCATCTGTGAGTCTGAGTGCATCTGTGAGTCTGTGTGTCTATGTGTGTGTATGTGTGTATCTGTGTGAATCTGTGTGTATCTGTTAATCTGTGTGTCTATGTGTGAGTCTGTGTGTCTATGTGTGTGTCTATGTGTGTGTCTGTGTGTCTTTGTGTGAGTCTGTGCGCATCTCTGAGTCTGTGTGTCTCTGTGTGTCTATGTGTGTGTCTGTGTGTCTCTGTGTGAGTCTGTGCGCATCTCTGAGTCTGTGTGTCTCTGTGTGAGTCTGTGTGTGTCTATGTTTGTGTCTGTGTGTCTTTGTGTGAGTCTGTGCGCATCTCTGAGTCTGTGTGTCTCTGTGTGAGTCTGTGTGTCTATGTGTGTGTCTGTGTGTCTCTGTGTGTCTCTGTGTGAGTCTGTGTGCATCTCTGAGTCTGTGTGTGTGTGTCTCCGTGTGAGTTGCCGTGTCTCTGCGTGAGCATGTGCTTCTCTAATATACGATCCCTTGGGCCTCTGTGTCCGACGCACATCGCGTTGAGCTGCGGGCGCATCTAAGACACCGATTAGAATCCACTTTGTGTCGTAATATACATCTCGACACGCACCCACCACGTGGTTAGCAACAGGCTGTGTCCCTGCTGCGCTCGCTGTGCGAGGACTGCCCTCGAAAATCCCAGCGAGTACGCCTTCTCGCTAGTACTGCGAAGCTGCATGAGAGCGGTGGCGCCGCGGTTAGCGCTGCACCGCGCTCACGAAGCCGCCGACCCGAGTTCGATTCCCCGCTCGCTCACGATCAATAACGGTGGCAGGCAGTGAATATTTGAGACCCGGTCCTGGGCCTCCCCTGGGTCGACTCAGCCTTAAATGGGCACCCGGTGGTGTTGTGTTCACAAACGTCAGCACTGGAGAGACAAAGGCGGCCGGGTTTATTGTTGCCCCCCACTACCCCACACCTCGTGTGCCTTCATAGGTGCTCGCTAACTGCACTTGCCCCAACAGTCTGTTAAAGGCTACACGGGGGGCCGTTGTCTTCAGCTGTACAGCTCTGCCACGTGCGTTAGGAGGTTTTTTCGAGCGCTGTTCTGGGCGCCATGTCCGATGTTTCGCTTCACGTGTTGGGAACTTCGTCGGAGAGCTGAAACGTCGGACATCACGCCCGAGTGCAACCCGAGGGCGCATCGGAGAGAAATCGCGGCTATTTGTTGACTTCAAGAAGCCACTCGCAGCCGTGAAAATCTCAAGCAGGTCCCTTTCTTGGGCCCGAGCGCTTCCAGATTTATGTTGGCATTGCGCGTGTGCGAGAGAGAGAGAATTCTATTCATCGACATTGAACTGCCGGTCCCTCGGGAAGCCGATGGAAATCATCTAAATCAATCGCGATGTATTTCCATGAAAAGAGAGGGTGACCGATTCCCGTAGCCGAGGGCGGTGCTTGCCATTGATCGTTTCCCCCACGACAAAAAAATCTATCGCCGCCCGGCTCCGGCCTTGCAGAAGTTCCAAATAAAATCGAGAGGTTGGGGGGGGGGGTGGACAAAATCTGTTGTTAGCGAGCGCCCGCTTGTCCCTATGACTCATTCACACTTTGCTGAGTAAATGTGTCACCGCGAGGACCCGCCACCGTGCCCCCCCCCCCCCCGATCCTACCCACTGAGTTGTTTGCTCGTCCCGGCGAAATTAAAGTCGGCGCCTACGTCGCGTTGTTGACAAGAACGTCGCGTTGACGTACGGCAACGTCCTCGCCGGAACGCGGCCCATTCCGTTCCGGCGAACGGTTTTCGCACGGCGCGGAACGCGCGCACCGCTGTAACACGACGAACTACTTTCTTGAGCTTGCGCAGCTGAGCGGAGTGATACAGTACGCGGGATGATACAGTAACGCAGTGGCGGCGTACCCTCGGTGATTTGTCCCGCCATCTCACTGTGTGTGTGCGTGCGTCGTACCTCGCCAATTTGTATCGTTCCACTACTTATGGGAACAGTTTTTCGCTTAACCCGTTTGTTGCTTAACGTGGCACCTTTGAGGAACGCATCTACTGCGTAAAACGAGGACTACCTGCATACCGCACATTCCAGATTTCGCACGCAATTTGACTGAAAAGCATTCGATGTAGCTGCTCCAAAGGAATGGAACCACCCAGTTTCGTCTCTTGACATCTCCATCCCGCCATCTCTGTGTTCATTTAAACTGTGACTCGATTCAGATCACGAAAGTGTGAATCACATTTCTTGTTTTCATTGTTTTTATTGTAGTTCCCTGCAATTGTGGAGAATTCGTTGATGTCGTCTGCCAGCCGAGTCGCCCTTGCAAAACAGCCCTTTAACTCAATGGGCTTCACCTCGGAAAAGTTAACTTCTGATTCTGAATGTACATCCCTTTGCCAAAATCCACTGCTGGATTGGAGACCTTCAACAAGGGCCGTGTCGGTTCATGCGGGTTGTTTGATCATACTTCCCCAGGCTGGTCAGTGAGGGATGGTGAAGTTGGGGTGGGCGCGGCGGGCGGTGGAAATTGCCTGGTTCGAACACCACTCGTCATTTGATTTCAGCCATGGCTGGGAATCGAACTGGGGTTTAGCGGTACACCAGTCACTGTGCCACCACTTCACCCGCAGAGACATTCATTTCATATTGACATGACAATGCTTCACAGTCGTGTCAGACAGTCAACGAGATATTGAATAACGTTTTAAAAAACGTAATAATATAGTAATACTTCCCTTTTGTTTACCCAAGAAACCCTCACTTAGTCTCAATACTTTCTTCGGAGATGAGTCCCACATTGGGATATTTGTTCCAATTCCGCTCTTGAGCATTTAGGCATATGGGAGGAAACCACAGCACTAGGAGGAACACCCATTGAGGGGGGGGGGGGGGTCGGGGAGGGGAAACTCACAGCGACGCACAGATGGATTCAAGAGTCATCTGATGTACGCTCTACTCTTGACCATCTCACATACCGAGCCTGGCAGACCCCGCAGTCGCGGAATTACCAAGCGGCTGCTGCCTGCTCATAGCCTGCGGGAGCCGACGAGATAATGGGGGCAAATGCGGTCACAGTTGTAGTCTAACACGTAGGCCAACTCCGGCCAGTCGCCCGACGAAGCTGCTTGTCATCGCCAGCGAAACGTCGGACTCGAATTGTAAATGCTGTGGGTTTACTCTCCAACACACAAGCGGTGTGCTGAAGTTGTAACTAAATTTACACGTTTTGCTTACGTCACAAACCTTGCTAATTGGTTGTGTCGGACGGTGGCGGGTTTAACGATACGTTCATATTTGCGTGATCTAACCGGATTCAAAAAAAAACTTTATGATGGATAGTTTGTAGTCTAAGCTCGCGTGTCTCTGCACCCCACACTTGAAGCATTGCATTCTGAAGTGACGTCAACGCGTGCGATTTGTTTTCTTCACATCTCGGTGCTAAGGGTAAAAACATCAGGCTGGTTGCCCTTTACGTCCGCGTGGGAGTCGTATCTACACAGGCGGATAGATTCACCAGGGGGTGGGGGGGGGGTAAGACTTGCGAGCGCGATATGACTCAAATACACCGGAGCTGCGAGTCGGTGTGCGTAATGGAAAAGACCGACTTGAATAAACCAAACAAACAAAAAACATTCACGGCCATCAAAAAACGCAGAGCCGCCGAGAGGCTGATATTTAAACGCGTCTCAGATATCATCATTATTAGTATTCGTCGGTGCGCATCAAAAGATTCGGCATTTAATATCAATTCATCGGGAAAACCTTTCGGTGTAAAGTGCGCCACTTGAATCCCCTGGCTGCGTAAAAAGAAAAAAGCGGTCCTGTCGATAAATGAATTTATCGCGCGCGCTCAAACGCCACGCTCGTTTGGTATCTCTGCTCAAAGCGCCTCGCGGTGTCGCGCGCTTTCATTCCGCGACCCTTCCTCCTCCTCCCTCCCTCGTCGTCCCGTATCGAGGTTCCGCACGCCGCCCCCAATCTGTTTGCGAAGCAACCGCGGCGCATTCAAAGGCGGACCCCCTCTCGCCCAGATAATTGTGTTACACAACCGACCCCCGCTCCTTATCGCCCGCGTCGGCGCATTCTGCGGGGACTCTGCAAGATCGCCTCCCCCCGCCCGCCCGCCCGCCCGCCCGCCCGCCGCCCCCAAAGAAATATAAAGCGACCTTTCTGCTGTTTGACCACTCGTACGAAGCGGCTGTCTCATGGATTACCCGCACAGGCTTACAAGGTGGGATGAGCGAACCGTGGGCGCAAACCCCATAGCGATAAGGGCTTATTCCTCTTCTTTTTTATATAATGTCACGGCTTAATCCGCGGGCTTATCGCAAAAAGCTGGCTCCGGGCACAAAGAGAAACAGAGGTGTGTCCAGAGAGGTTCCAAATGGCTAATCCTTCTAATCGGGCATTTTTGGTGGGGCAGTGTGGGTGGAGTGATGGAGGAGGGGGGGGTGCACACGGGGTGGCCCGGGTGGGGGGCTCGGGGATTGCGAGGTGGTTCTGGGGGGGGGCTCAGTGGGTTGGGGCAGGAGTTGGGGGGGGGCAGTATGGCTACAAACGCAGAGAGAGGTTTGAGCCGAGGCCAGTGCTCGCTGCGCCGTTTGCGTTGGATCCTCCCACAGATAAATCAGTGGACACTCGCAACCTAATTACAGGTCAATTATCCTTCTGTCCTGCCCGGCGTTCCACGGACGCTGTGGGGTGGTGGTTAGTTAGGGGAGACCCAGCCCTTACCCAAAGCAAGGCCCTCACCACAATCACTCCACACCCCCCCACCATCACCACCACCACCACTGCCCCTCCCTCCGCTCGCCGCTCCCCGCCCATGCCTCTGTGTTTGCCACCCCATCTGTCACGGCGCACTCCCCAGCACCAGGCCTTTCAGGGAGCTAATAATTGCAGCCGCTTACAATGGCTGAGCCACATTCCTCTTAAACCAACCGAGCAAATAAAATATTTTACAGTGGGGGGTTTTTGTGCCCCCCCCCCACTCGCCGCCACCGCCGCCGCCCCCCCCCGCTCGCATCGAAGGAGGGGAGGGAAGAGGAAAGAAATGCGGTTATGGACTCCCAGACACCGTTACTCGAGCCCAGCCCCCCCCCTCCCGCCTCTATACCCCCCCCCTGTCCCTCCTCTGTCTCCGGGCCCCCTAACCACCTAAGCCCGAAGGGTTTTTTTTATTCTTTGGGTTTCCCTTCGTTGGCTGAGATCTCGATGGCCCCTCGCCGTGCACGCAACGAGCAGCCTCAAACCCACTGCTCGCTAATCTCTCTCTCTCGCTCGAACATCGGAGAGGGCATTCATTTCGTCGCGGATTATTTCCTACCCCCCCCCCCCTCCCCCCTTTCTCTGCGTTTTACCGTTTAATCGACCTGTTTACGGCGAGTAAGATGAAATACGCAGACCAAATGCCTCCTTCACCACCGGTGTCTCTGCGCGTACAAAATAAAGCGGTGTCATCTTAACACTCTCCCATCGGATTACGCGGGCCCTCTGTGAGTGAGCATCATCAGCAGCGTTCGCTTTAGTAGACTCCGGACTCTGGGTTCGACGTTCAGTGTCGAGTGTGGCAGCCGACAGGCACTCTTCTAAACGTGAACTTGATATCGCGCGCAGCGTAGCGAACCAATCTTCACGCAGCCGCACGGTGGGAATTGAGGTCCCCATTTCATGTTGTTTTGTGACCGTGTTTTTCATTGCAACTAACTCCAAATCAACGGCCATGAACAAGCACACAAAGCAACCAAAACACTGAATTCACTTTATTCGCTGAAATATTTCAGAAACAATCGTCCCCCCCACCCCACCGCGCTTTCTGGCTCTGTAGTTTTTTTTTATTGGCCACCGCAATAACAAACAAACACAAATTTACAATCGTTTAAATTCGCGATTTCATTCGCCACGCGCTCATTGTGCGGCGCGCTAATGCTGCTTAAACACACTCGAATTTGGGTAAATTATCCAGTAAATGTTTAAACATAAAGGCGGACCTCGGAGTGAAACTAAAAAAAATGTTGCGTGTTTGTTTAAACACGCAAAAAAAAAGCCTTTCTGCATCGCCACCCCGCTGGCGATCCCTGCAAGTCGACGGAGCGAGTTAATGTCGAAATTGGAATAAATGGATGGATTTGAATGCAAACAACAAAAAAGCCCCGCGGATTTGCACATTAGATGTAAACACAAAAACGCCCGCGAACATGAATATGCATCGGGGATATTGGGGAGCGCGTTTGATGTCTTGTTTTTATGCTGATATGCCCCACAGATTATAAGAAGCATGCTGCTTTTCAGATGCTGATTTATTACGCAAGGCGAGGCCTCTCGTCGCCACGCTGATGTGCCGCGGCGTTTTATATTCAAGCCGTGAATGGGTTTTGATATGCTAAGAAGCGGCAGATGACAGCTTGAACAAGAATTGCACTTATTTTATATATATATTTGGCATTCTTTTATTATTCCGAGTGTGTGAGTGCGCGTGTCTGTGCGTCTGTGGGGAGCGGTGGTGTAGCGGTCAGCGCGCTGCGCTACGAACCCGGCGACCCGAGTTCGATTCCCGCTCACGGCCAACACCAGTGACGATTATCTGAACCGACCCTGGATCTCCCCTAGATCGACTCAGTCTTAAATGAGTACCTGGTGCGGTGTGTGAACATCGCCACTGGGGAGACAAAAGCGGCCGGGCGTGGTGCTGGCCACCCACCCCCTCGTGTGCTGTGCCCCTACAGTCTGTTAAGGCTACACGGGGGGTCTTTGTATGTCGTCTTGTAAGGGTCTGTATCGTAACTCCCTTTCGTGTGCCGTAAGGGGTTTACGACACAGAAGCACTTGCCCCCCAAAAAGTCTGCGAGAGGCTATCCGAGAGGGTGTGTGGGGTGGAGATCGTTGCTCGCGCGGTCTGCGTGTGTGTACACAGTTCGGGTTATACTCAGGGTTTTTCCCCTTTTTTCTGGCAACAAAACTGACACCTTTTGCAAGGAATCATGTTCACATTAACCACAGTACTTGCAGTCAAATGCAAACAAAAAACAATACTCTGATAATTTATGCATTGTCTTTGAAACTGATTGGTCCACACCAGAGACAGCTTTTTTAAATCCTTTATATTAAGTTCGCTTGCTTGCTTGCTTGCGTGCTTGCTTGCTTGCTTACGACCGTGTAAATCTTTTGGTCGTTTTTTAACCCACTTCCCGTGATCCAATCGAGTTGACATTTTCCACACAGACTCGTTGTGCGTGACTATTAATGTTCGTGAAAAAAATTCCCAAAATTTTACACTTTTTAGGCAAAAAAATTTTATTTTACATATATTCAAATAGGACTCATTCATGGCTTTGACTGAACGTAACAGTGTAAGAGCCCAGAGCGTAACCCCTCCACAGGCCGTGGCGGAGTAGCGCAGTTGGTAGCGCCCTCGCTTCCCATGCCAAAGGTCGCGGGATTGATCCCCGCGTCCTCCACAGGCGAATATATTTTTAAATCCTTTATATTAAGTTCGCTGCCACGCATATAAAGGATTTATAATGAAAAACTTTGTTTTTACGGGTTATACTTATTTAGAGCCTAGTCTCATATGGTGTTCGACCAGATGACGCTAAAAGGCGCACTTTTTGTTTGCATTTGACTGCAAGTATTGTGGTTAATGTAAGCATGATTCCTTGCAAAAGGTGTCAGTTTTGTTGCCAGAAAAAAGGGGAAAAACCTTATTAGTATATTTTGGTACTGGCAAAGGAGGTCCCATGACAGTTCGGGTTGTGGATACTTACTCAATCGCAGCGCAACTCCGCATATCCGACTCGCGAGGGAATGAGGCGCTCGACGGATATGTGGGATTCCTCACTTACATCGCGTGTGTGTGTGTACAAATGGACATCTGTGAATAAAGAGCTTTACAGCTTATCGGATTCTTCCAGCGAAAAAAATATTCTGACTCCGAATAAAGTTGCACAACCGCTTCGCACGCCCGGGAGATGAGACCGACAGCCTTGACTGTGATTCGGCGGCGAGCGAGCGGCACGGACCGTGAGCTGAACGCTGCCATCGCGATTTGTGAACGTCCACAGAGGGTGACGCTCCACACCGTGGCAGAGACACCGCGCTGGCGGGGGGGGGGGGTGGTACGTGGGCGGTCAGGGCAGACGTGGGTCATGTTTTTACAACAGAAGTGGAACTACGGGGAAATGTATCGTGGACTTTACAACAACAACAACAAAAACAAACCCGAGGCGAGAGCAGTATTGCATCAGAGACGCCGAAGTTTGTTAACGGAGTCGAGGCATCCTCCTCCATTGCTTGGCCACAGCATCCGAAGGCTGTGGAGCGGGGTTCTTCATTGCACGGCCCACTGGCCAAATGCGGCCCCTGGTGGCCTTTAGTGCGGCCCCCCCCCTCCCCGACAACACACAACGAGTGACAACACCCCCCATCAGCACCATCATCATCGTGCTGATGTCAAACACCCCCCCTCCACCCCCAATGGTTTCAAATGTGTGGCGGCCCTCATACTGACGATGTGGTTTCGGCGAATGTGCCCCCCCCCCCACGCCACCCCCCCCCCCCGCTCTCTCTGAAAATTAGTCAAGAACGCTGCCGTGGAAGGACGAGCGCACACCATCTACCCCCTCTCCCTCCCTCCCTCCCCTCTCCCCTCCAGGGAGCCTGTAGCGCTTCGCAAAGCAACGCGAATGAAACTGCAACTCGAATCGCGGGGAGAGCGGTGATTACAGCGGCCCCCCGAGTGCGACTGTCGCCCCGTGGCCAACATCTGATGCCTCGGGTTTGGGCGATCGCCGTGCATAACAGGTGCTATAGGCTGCTGCTGCTGCTGTTGCCGCTGCGGGGTACCGTGTAGGCGACGCGACAAAGCGCCTTTGCTGTGCTGTACTGCGATGGCTGCCACGTCTTTGCTCCCCGGCCTTCGCGAACCCGCAATGTCCAGCGTGGTGAAGATGATCTTACTAGATTGACACAAGAGGCTGCCGGTTTACATGTAAACAACAGCACCGTCTGTCTCGCGAATGCCTCATTCCATCCTCATTATTATCATCACCACCGGCCATGGTTAATCCACTGCTGGATGAAGCCCCCCTCCCCCCCCCCAATCATCTCTCGCGGTCCTGCGATGTAACAATCCACCAACCGCCCGCACCCCGCGAGTTGTGGCCGTCGCTCCATCTCCGCGATGGATGTCCTCTCGGCCGGCGTTTCCCTCCTTTGACCGCCGCTCCTTCATTTGTCTCGACACGCAGCCCGGCCTCGTTCCATAGCACGGCAACAGCTGCGGACAATTCGTCGAGTAAGTCGATCTATCGCTTACATATCGCCGGGGACTCCTTTGTTTGTGCTCGACGACTCGGACCCCCCGGGGTTAAAACTGGCGGACATATCGAAGGCGGGAAACCCCCCCCCCCCCCCCCCCTATGAACGCAACATCGCCGATCCCCTTCCATCACCTCCCGTCCAGCGACACACGTGGCAACAGAGGTGTGAGAATTCCCTTGCCCCCTCCACCCCCCTCCAACTATTTCATCCGATTAATTCATCAATTGAACCGACAATCTAGAAGCTAACTTGATTATCCCGGCATATCTGACAGTAGCAATCTCATCAAGAACCCTTAACTTACGACCGTTCCAGCGTTAAAGACAAATGCCCGTGGAGTATTTTGGGCTGCGTTACGTAACCAACTTGGCAAGTTGGAGGAGGGAGGGAGGGAGGGAGGGGGGTAGCGGTGTGGGGGAGGGGGGTCTCCTCTTCACCCCCCCCCCCCACCGGCTCCATTCTCTGGGGCTGCCACAGCGAATTCTTGTAACGGAGCGCGCGCGCGCGCATAGAAGCGGACCCGAGGCACAATGAGGAGCGTGGACAGCATTCAGATGCAGGCGACGGCGGCGGCGTCACAATGGACGCTCGTTCCTTCGATTGTCCTGAGTCGTGGTGGTGGTGGCGGCGGCGGTGGTGATGGTGGCTTGGGAGAGGGCGTTGGTGGAGAGGGGGGAGGGGTTGGTCACATTCTCAGAGGTGAAAGCTCGACGAAGGAGCTTCTGGACGGAAGGACATCGTTGGGAAAGACGCCAAGAAGCGGAGTGAGAAAGACGCCCGCTTGAACGTGAAAGAAGGTTGGGGGGGGGGGGCGGGGTGTGTGTGGGTGGGTGAAATGAAGAATACGACGAAGAGAGAGCTCCAGATCGGAGAAGGATGGGAGGGAGTTTGAGCCGCAGACACACCGCCATTTGGCAAAGGACTAAAGAAAGAAGGTTGGGGTGGGGGAGGAGAGTGGCCTGTTGGGTTGGGTTGGGTGGCAGCAGATTAAGATATTGGTGGTGGCGCCCGCCTCGGACGCTCAATGGGCCCAGCTGGCCGTGGCACTTGACCCGTCTCTTGAGGCGTGGCCCCGGCTTCCAGTCGAGGGGGGGGGGGGGCGGGGGGGCTGTCGTCTCCTGTTGCCGGGCGAGATGTCACGCGCGCTGCCTTCACTCGCGATTGATCCTCGGCGGAGCGAGTTCGTTCGTCGACCGTGCGTGGCGTTTGAACCGCGCAGGTGAGAGGAGTCGAGGGGAGGCGGAGGTTCAAGAGTGTGGGTGCATCTTCTTGGTTCTTTCGGTAAAGTCACGTAGAATGTAAATAATAAAATAATGAATATAAAACATAATAAAATAATTCTCACGACGTTTCGGCCACAACGCAAGCAGCCGTCCTCAGGTGAAGAACAGGTCTGTTCGTAAGACAGTCATTCAGACTCTGTTCTACACCTGAGGACGGCTGCTTGCGTTGTGGCCGAAACGTCGTGAGAATTATTTTATTATGTTTTATTTTTATTATTTTAGTATTTCCATTCTACGTGACTTTACCGAAAGAACCAAGAAGATGAATCCCTGCAGTCACGAAAGCTTTAAATCGAAGTGTGGGTGCAGTCAACAAAATGGTAGTGGTGGTAATTATAATAATATTACTATTATTTTCCGGTAATGCCCACAATTGACGTATCCCGCTTTTATGTCGCTACCGCAAATACGTCGTCACTTAATTTAAATACCACGATGTCGTTTGCGTCGTCTCAACCCCCACACTTACGTCGCTGACAGCATCATCATCATCATCGTCGTCCGTCCTTTCATCGTTATCCGTCGCTTCTTCGCCTCCTCCACCACCACCTACTGATCCTGTACATCGCTTCGGTTTTACGTCGTTTCAATGATTAATCATCGTCGAACCTTTTCAGGAACGCATCCTCGACGTCAACCGGGGTGTAACTATATATAATTTTAAAACAATATATATTTTTTTACGGATTTAAATTAAACGCGACGGATGAAAAACAATTGATATCGGATCAGACCGACCGAGTTCACAGGAGGATAAATCAAAATGACAGGAATAAATATGTATCGATGTCAAATTAAAGGCAATGTCCTTCAGAACGCGTTCGTTCAGCAAATCACTGTGAACACAATTCGAATTTAGATTCGGGAAAACTTTGCGCAGACTTCACGAAACTCGTTGCACCATTCGGTACACAGTCTAGTACACGTATCCGATAGCATATGTATCCTGGAGTTTAGGTTATCCGATCATTTATACAATCAATTAATCTACCGATTATAAATCAGAATGTCTCTTGGCTCTGCTCTCCCACTCGACGCAAACGGACAAATTGATATTCTCTAGAGATCTCAACTCAGCGGACAAAACGCATTCCTGCGGAGGGAGCTGGTAGGAACGTTGGGTTGCTCGGTCAATGATTAGGGTCAACGGCGGCGTGGTGTATTTTGCAAATATGCCCGACTGTGAGGGCGGGCACAAGCCGGCGTGAGTAGGTTAAACGTTGAGTTTTATAAGGGCACCACGGGGGTGACCAGCCCCTCCCCACCCAGCCCCACCCCTCCCACCCCCCACCCAGCCCCACCCTCCCCACCCAGCCCCTCCCCACCCTCCCCACCCAGCCCCTCCCCACCCTCCCCACCCAGCCCCTCCCCACCCTCCCCTCCCCACCCAGCCCCTCCCTCCCCACCCAGCCCCTCCCTTCACGACAGACGGAAGGACACAATAATCCCCTGTGGGCTGGTGGAACCAGTGGCTTCCTACCAGTATTATTATTCTCTAGAGATCTAAACCCAACTGTTGTATTTCAACAGGTGAAGCCCGCTATCAGCTTTTTTTTCGCGGCGACTTGACCACACATGATAGATCATCGCAGTAGCTGATATCATCATCATCACAGCCAAATACTCTTAACGCATGTTTTTTTCTAAATGTGGAGGGCAAAAGCGGTATGATCCAGATTAAAAATATAAAAATAAACAAATTCACGCAACCACCACGGGTAGAGAGAGGGAGAGAACACGCGAACTCCAAATATATAACAACAAAAGCAGCAGGCGGGGTCGGACCCTGACGATGTGGCCACGCTGCTTTTTTAAAAATCAATTTACAATTCATTTCCTTGAAGTTACGCGGATCGCAACGCTTCACGTTGTGCAAAACATCGCCCACACAGCCACCCCCCGCCCCCCGCGCCGTCTCGAACCCCCCCCCCCCCCACATCGCGTAGGACGTGAGCCAGCGGTTCGTCGCAAGAGGTTCGCGGTTCGAATTTGGCGGCCGCCTTGGTTATCGCTGCGGGTGCGTAATAATAACAACCGTAACGATAGCACGCGCCATCTGCTTCGCAGTGGGGGTAAAAGGTCTCCCCGTGGCGTCATTCGCATCATGGTCTAAATATGGCAGATTTGAAGTATTACACCGCGGACGACTCAATTGGGACTATGCAGTGCAGTGTCTGCAGAAGCAGCAGTCACTGCGAAAAAAAAGACGTGGCAGGATCCTCCTGGAAAAAGAATCTCGAGACTCAGCGAGGCTTCGCTGGGTATACGTAAAGGGCAATTAAAATTTGTATTTCGCCGGCCACTCACTGCGCACGTTTGATTATCAGGGGCTGTTTTTTTTAGGTTGAACAAAGCGAGGCGATAACCGGGGGAAGTGGGTTGGGTGTTTTTTTTTTATTTACGCCCCCCCCTCCCTTGCACATCTCTATTTCGGCCAAGGTGACGACGAGTCGATGAGATGTCATCGGAGCACAATCGCTTCCCCCACCCCCCGACCCCTCCCTGGTGGGCCAATTAACCGAGCCGCCAGAATAGTGACGTCAAGGGTGGAGAGACGGTCAACACCTTGCCCGGTGAGCACGGTGAGCCCGGAAGCTCCGGGCCGGGGTTTACTAACGGGTAGTGGGAGCGACACTCACGCTGCCGTAATGAGACAGCCAGCGCGTGCGCGCGTGTGTGTGCGTGTGTGTGCGTGTGTGTGCGTGCGCGTGTGTGTGCGTGTGTGTGCGTGCGCGTGTGTGTGCGTGTGTGTGCGTGCGCGTGTGTGTGCGTGTGTGTGTGTGCGTACGTGTGTGTGCGTACGTGCGTGTGTGTGCGTGTGTGTATGTGCGCGTGTGTGTATGCGTACGTGTGTGTGTGCGTGTGTGCGTGTGTGTGTGCGTACGTGTGTGTGCGTACGTGTGTGTGCGTGTGTGTATGTGCGTGTGTGTGTGCGTGCGTGTGTGTATGTGTGTGTATGTGCGCGTGTGTGCGTGCGTGTGTGTATGTGTGCGTGTGTGTATATGCGCGTGTGTGTGCGTGCGTGTGTGTGTGTGCGCGTGTGTGTGCGTGCGTGTGTGCGTGCGTGTGTGTTCGTGCGCTTGCGTGCGTGTGTGTGCGTGCGTATGTGTGTGCGCGTGTGTGCGTGCGTGTGTGTTCGTGTGTGTGTGCGCGCGTGCGTGCGTGTGTGCTCACAACAACGAGCTGAGCGCCGGGTGGCTAGGGCACAACAAGTTGGCACAGTAGGGGGCACAGGTGGTGCATCAGCCAGTCATCTCAGTCAGTCGACCCGTGGCACCTGGGTCTGCCCCGTAACCTCCTGCCAGCGGGCGTTCGACAATTCACGTAGGGTGCACATAGCCTGGCACAAGCGTCGTGTTGACGTCACCGCCACTTAGTGGCGAGTGGCGGTTGTTGTGTGTGTGTGCGCGCGTGTGTATGTGCGTGCGTGTGTGCGTGCGTGTGCGTGCGTGTGTGTGCGTGTTGGTGGTCTAGTGGTTATCGCGCTGCGCTATGAATCCGGCGGCCCGGATTCGATTCCCGTTCACGGCCAACACCGGTGACGATTATCTGAACCGGTACCCGGGCCTCCCGTAGGTCGACTCAGCCTCAAATGAGTAACTTGTGCGATGTGTAAACATTACCACTGGAGAGACAAAGGCGGCGGGGCGTGGTGTTGGCCACTCACCCCCTACAGTTTGTTAAGGCTATGCGGGGGATCTTTGTCTTTGTGTGCGTTGGCTCTTTATTCCGATGCTGGTAGGGCATCATAATCCAGAGGTGGGACAAAGTCATTGTTATGCAAGTCCAAGTCGAG
Organism: Lampetra fluviatilis; assembly: GCF_964198595.1. Taxonomy (NCBI): domain Eukaryota; kingdom Metazoa; phylum Chordata; class Hyperoartia; order Petromyzontiformes; family Petromyzontidae; genus Lampetra; species Lampetra fluviatilis. The sequence goes on from NC_136292.1 coordinate 6,283,286, forward strand.
TCGCAAGTCATCAAATTCATGACTCGAGTCTGACTCGAGTCCAAGTCACATGACTCGAGTCCACATCTCATAGGTGGGACAAAGTCATTGTTATGCAAGTCCAAGTCGAGTCGCAAGTCATCAAATTCATGACTCGAGTCTGACTCGAGTCCAAGTCACATGACTCGAGTCCACATCTCATAGGTGGGACAAAGTCATTGTTATGCAAGTCCAAGTCGAGTCGCAAGTCATCAAATTCATGACTCGAGTCTGACTCGAGTCCAAGTCACATGACTCGAGTCCACATCTCATAGGTGGGACAAAGTCATTGTTATGCAAGTCCAAGTCGAGTCGCAAGTCATCAAATTCATGACTCGAGTCTGACTCGAGTCCAAGTCACATGACTCGAGTCCACACCTCTGTCATAATCACGGCCGCTCGCCGCGCGTGCTGTGTACGCGTACAGGGCCGGTCATGTGTTAGGTGCCTACGGTCAGTAGGAGGGAAGGGCCTCAGTATGTGTAGTACATGTTGACAAACAAACCAAAAATATGAATGCAGTCAACAAATATTTGATTCGCCGATGTAAAATTTACACATTTATTTTGAGTCAAAGCAAAGTCATCGAAACATACATCGCTCACTGCACTCATTTCTTCTATTAAAAAAAAAACATTCGCAGGCTTTAGCTGCCGTGGTGAGCGACGTCAGCGATGATTCTATTGTCGTGATTCAAGGACGAAAATAAAATAACTAAAAAATTCCGATGTCTGCGCTCCCGTGGCTCAGCTGTCGCATCAACGTTGAACGGGGGGGCCTCTAAGGAGGGAACTGCACCAGACGGGGAGGGCCTTTGGCCTCATTGGCATCTGGGTTAATCCAGAATCTAAATATGTGTTGACACTGGGGCAATCCGACCTCGCATCTGAATGAGGACCGTACGCCGTGCGGGTCGGGCGTTGGTGGTGGTGGTAGGGGTCGTGGTGGGGGTCGTGGTGTTGGTGGTGGGGGGGGATATTTGACCATACTTCGCCGCGCTGGTTCACTGCAACGGGTCGGTGAAGACGGGGAGCAGAGGGCGGGGGATCTGGGAGCATAGATGTACAGCACAGCAACGGGGTTTAGCGCAACATTGTGTAGTAACACGGCCAATAGCAATCTGTTGTGCATGGTGGTCGCCCATCCAAGTCATAACCAGTCTCGCTCTTGCTTAGCTGCCGAGATCTGACAAAATCGGGCCCGCGTTCAGGGCTATTTAATCACAGGCAGTTACGGTTGCCACCTGTCCCCTATTTCCCGGAATCGTTCCTCAGTTTAGAGGCAGCTCGCCTTGGGAGATCTGCAAAGAAAGTCGTCCCGACTCAGGCCCAACAACGCATTGAAGCGTAGGCCTCTCTTCCATCGACGCGTGGACCCCCCCCCCTCCTCCGTCGACGCGTGTACCTCCCCTCTTCTCATCTCACAAATGTGAGATATTCGTCTTCTGCTTCCCACGAAACACGTCCCGGTTTGTTTGTTTGTTTGTTTTTTGACCTCAAGATGGTGGCAACCTTCCACGTGGGACACGCGTACATCTCTCTGCTTGCGTGCGCGTGCGTGCGCGCGCGTGCGTGCATCGCCCGTAATCCATACATGTGTAGTACAAGGGCTTACGCGCTGGGGCCATGGGGCGGGGGGTACAGCTGTCCCGCCAAGGACAAAGTCTCGTCCAGTCAGCTGCCCCCCCCCTCCCACCTCTACCACCCCCCCCAGCTCCATCCTCATCAGCCCCCCCCCCCCTCCCGGGCTTTCTCTCTCTCCCTGCACCCCACTCATCACCGCGCTGTGATTCTGTAAGCCGTGGGGCCTACAGTATCTACCATTGTTGTAGAAAGAGTGAGCCCCCCCCCCATCCCCCGTCTCTCTTCTCCTCTCCGCCGCCCCGCACCCCATCCCTGAAGTCACCCCCCCCCCCCACTGCCCCCCACAGACACACACCACGTCTGGCTGGCTGCCCCCACAATTGGAATTTTGAACCGAGCTGAGTTGGGGAAGTGGTCACCGTTGCCCAAGCAGTGCGCGCGTCTCTCCTGCAGATGGCAGCTGCGGTAGAGACAACCACAGGACAGCGCCTTCTGTCGGGAGGAAGATCGTCATCATCGCCACCACCACCACCAAGTAGCTCAGACAGAATGTACCCGACCTTGTCAGATCCCAGAAGCTAAGCATGCCGGGTGACTGGAAAGTGTTTTGGATGAAAATCTGCTACTGTACTGAAATTCTGCTTCTAGGACTGTTTAGGACAGGTTAGAACTGCTTTTTGTTTATTAGTTTGTGGTCCCCCCCCCTCCGGTACCTCCGATTCGCGCGTTTGGCTACGTACGGTGCGAAAGAAGTTCAACATACGTCTATACAATGATACGCTTCTCCGTCTACTCGACGCCCCCCGCATGGAGCCCGCGCGCACTCCGCCGCATGCTGAAGAACATTCAGAGTGGAGGTGGGGGCACACAGAAGTCACGTGATTTACGAGATGCTCTAGCTAATTTAGGTAGAGATAGATCGGTAATTGTCGGAGGAATGTATTTTAGTGCTGTGGTTTTGTTAAATATTATCTTTGAAAGCGCAGGAAACGGTGGCGTGGCGCTGAGCGGCACTGCTCAAGAAGGCCGGTAACCTGAGTTCGATTCCTGGCCCAAGGTCTTTATCAGTGGCGAGTGAGCTGTGAACCGGTCCTGGATACCCCCACCCCCAATTCCTTCACCCATCCGCACTGAGCAGTGCGGTGAAGTATGGGAAACCAATCCCCCAATGACCGATACGGTCGCGTAGGCCTTCATCCAGCAGTGGATTTACTAAAGGGCTGCTGCTAGTGAGTGCACACGCGCGTGTGCGTGTGTTGTGACTGTGAGTGGCCTCTGGATTTCCATCACAAAGTCACAGTGGATTATTTGATTCGAATCGTGTCCGTGTTAAGTTGAGTTACTTGTCGGCTCTTCGTTGTTGTTGTTGTTGTTTTTCCTAAACTCGACGGTGTCGCTGTAACATCCGTGGCTGTTGCCGAGCACTGCAATTCACACGTTGTGTTTTACAGGCGCGGCCTGATCATGATGATGATGATTATTATTATGAATCTGCGTGTGATCGGACGCTTTTTGATGATCGATTATGTTTGGCCTCGTGAAATCCATTCGTGCGGGTGTACGCGTACAGCCCGCCGTGCCGCTCCACTGCTGGATGAGGGCCTCTCCGAGCCTTGCGGGGAATGTTTGCCCATCATTCACCACTCCGTTCAGTGCGGGTTGCAACAAAACCTAATTCACCGAGTCCTGAACGCATTCATTCAACACAACTAATAGAGGACGTACAAATGTCTATATCCAGTTAGCAAGTAGGACAACGCAGTACTTGGAACGACATCAATTTTGGGTGGCGCGGACGGCGGTAATACTTGTGCCTCAGCAAGCAGGGCACAGGTTCGATCCCCGACTCGGACTCCTTTCTGCGTTGCGTTTCTCCGTTGTCTCCATGTGCTGCATGGGTTTGCTCCATGTTCGAATGGTTAGCCTCCCTCCCCACAGCTAAACACACATACACACACAATCATCATGGCTTTGGCCAAACATAGCCACGTGTTGCAGAACCCTCCTGAAAATGAGGGTACCGACTGCGGCGTGCCTTTGCCCGGGTGAACAATAATTGTGAATATATATACACACACGCTGTACAAACGTAATTAAAAGTAAACTTGGAAATAGCGCTTATCCACAAACAACAACAAACGTGTACTGCTGTGCACAGCCGGGCACACCACGAAAGGTGCCTTCGAATGCAGCCCGCAGAAGCAGCTCGTACAGAAGAGGTGAGATCACTGTGAATAGGCGGCCCTCCTCATTCATAGCTCCACACAGAGCCTCCCCGCCAGCCATCTGCCGCTGCTTGTGTCAGCTGCTATAGAAACAGAGAGCCCTGGGCAGCATCTAATTACTGGCGTGCTCCCCCCCACCCACCCACCCACAACCCCCCACACACACGCCTCCCCAACCAACCCACCCACCCACCCTCGCAGTTACACGCGAGCCAAAGACAAAGATGCCCCCCCCCCCCGTTTAGCCTCGACAGACTTTTTGGGGGGCAAGTGCTGTTAGGGTGTAGCACCTATGAAGGTGCTGGTCGCACAGCGGGCGAGACGGGTTTGTGGACAGCACCGCGCCCCGGCCGCTTTTGTCTCCCTGGTGGCGATGTTTGCGCACGTGGTTACACATCGCAGCAGGTACTGCCTTGAGGCTGAGTCGACCTGCGGGAGGCCCAGGACCGGTTTAGATAATCGTCACACGTGTTGGTCGTGAGCGCAAATCGAACTCGGGTTTGCCGGGTTCGTTGCCCAGAGTGCTAACCGTTGCGCCACCGCTCCCTTACGCCACCATCATTTACACACACACACTTGGGTGTGTGTGTGTGTGCCGGTCGAATGCAGGAGGCTGCCAGTATAAACAGCGCCAGTTAAAAGTCAAAAAGGTTTGTTTAGCAGTGATATAGTGGTGGTGGTGGCGTGTGTGTGTTTGCGATTGTGCGCTCCGTGTATCGTGTCGACTGCTCGGCGTGGCGTGATGTGCGTCGGAGGTGTTGTTGTTGTTGTCGTTGTTGTTGTTGCTCACGGCGAGTGTCTGGCCACTGCCCGATACGAGTGGGTGGCTTTGTTGTCGTGTTGTGGGGATGTTTTTGTTGAAATGTCGGTAAAAAAAAAATCATGATTGCCAAATGTCTTCCGACGTCCTCGCATTTCGGTAGAAATTTTAAATAAAAAAAAACTCTCAGTTAGGGTCACAGAAGCGTTTCTTGTGAATTGCTCTAAGCTGAGGTCACAGCTGATTATAATAAAAAAAATAACAGCGAATATCAATCGGGAGAACCTTCATCTTGACTTTATATTATACATTTTTTTAACGATAACATTTCAATTTTTCACGTTTCGCGTCCATCGCGTGCCCGCGTCGTCACCCCATCAGAGACGGGGGAGGGAGGGGGGGTGGCTGGTAGTGCCCCCCCACCCCCGTGCCTCTCCGCCCCCACCCCCGATTGTCACTATCTGCGCCCATAAACGCGCGGTGTTTACTCGCGCCCGACAGGACAGGTGTATGTGACGGCGGTAAATAACCCTAAAGAGTGAAGTGTTAAAGTTGAACGCGGGCCATTGCCGGTAGAGCGGGAGAGTTTTATATATATTTGCATTGCAAACCCACCACCCCAACCACCACCACCACCACTCTCTCCCCGCCTCCCCTCCCCTCGACACTTTTGACGCGGTTCGGGCAAACACGCAGGAGCGAAGCGATATCTCCCGTCCCGTCGATTCCCCTCCTCCTCCTCCCTCCCCACCAGCTTTGGTCAATATTTGATTCCTCTGCCCCGTGTCAAAAGGCTTCGCTGAGCAATATTTGTTGGCTGTGAGACGCGCAAAAAAGTCCACATGCCGTGATTAATGTGCGCATCGCTAATGCGGCCGCGGGCACTTGTCTTTAATCATCTGGCACCATCGCAAGCAGATTGTCATGAATTCCGCGTGTGGCCTTTATCAATGTAAAAAAATACATATGAAAATCGCTGTCTCAGCGCAGCTTGCTTTGTTTGCTTACGCAGCCGTACCGGAATGATGTGCCGTGTCTTATTAACTTACTTCCATGGTGACCTAATCAGCCTGGATTTCACTATAAATACCGTCTGCTGATTGTTTGTTTTTGGACAAGGATAGCAGCCGGCATCTGTGGCGTCGTCGAAATATTGTGAACGCGACGGCAAATTAAACAATTAATATTTTGACACTCTCACGTCTACAGGTTTGTAGGAGGGGGGGGGTGGTTCATTGTTGTTGTTATTGGTGCTGAAACGCACACAATAGTTTGCGATATGCTTTGTCTCATCTTACAATCGATGCCAGAGATCCAGTGCTGGATTCTGGCGGCAGCACGCAACGTGGCTCGGCAGCTCGCTCAGCGGTACTTGTTGAGCGAACCCGAGCCTCCTCCACATCCTCATCATCCACATCCTCCTCCTCATCCTCCACATCCTCCTCCTACTCATCCGTCTACATCCTCCTAATCCTCCCCATCCTCATCATCCACATCATCCCAATCCTCCTCCTCCTACTCATCATCCACATCCTCATCATTTTCATCCTCCTCCTACTCATCCTCCACATCCTCCTAATCCTCCTCCTACACATCCTCCACATCCTCTCAATCCTCATCACCCTCCACATCCTCCTCCTCATCATCATCCACATCCTCCCAATCCTCATCCTCCTCCTACTCATCCTCCACATCCTCTCAATCCTCCTCCTCATCCTCCACATCCACCTCCTCGCTCTCCACATCCTCCTCCTCATCCTCCACATCCTCCTCCTCAGCCTCCACATCCTCCTCCTCATCCTCCTCCTCGCCCTCCACATCCTCCTCCTCGCCCTCCACTTCCTCCTCCCCGTGGCTGGGCCCCTCGCCCCGCCGCGGCGACTCTCGGCGACACGTGCCGACTTCACAGCTGAGGCGAGGGCCGTCCCGACTGACTGCTCGTGGGGTTGGGGGGCTGGCGGTGGGGGGGGATGGAGGGCGAGGGGAGGGGGAAGGGAGGCGGGCTGAGTTTGGGGTGAGGGAGGGGGTGCTTGCTGATTCTCACCTGACCCACGGCCACGGGGCAACGCGCCCAACATGCAGCGCTCGGCTCGCCTGGCGACCAGCGGTTAGCATCTCGCTCACAAGCGACAGTTGCCCGCCCAGCGCCACCTTCCCTCGGTGTGCGCGCGTCTGTTTGTCTGTGTGTGTGTCTGTGTGTGTGTGTGTCTGTGTGCGTGTGTGTCTGTGTGTGTCTCTATGTGCGTGTGTGCGTGTGTCTGTGTGTGTGTGTCTGTGTGTGTGTCTGTGTGTCTGTGTGTGTGTATGTGTATCTGTGTGTGTGTCTGTGTGCCTGTGTGTCTGTGTGTGTGTGTCTGTGTGCGTGTCTGTGTGCGCGCGTCTGTGTGCGCGCGTCTGTGTGTCTGTGTGTGTGTCTATGTGCGTGTGTCTGTGTGTCTGTGTGCGTGTGTGCGTGTGTCTGCGTACCGTGTGTCTGTGTGTGTGTCTGTGTGCGTGTCTGTGTGCGTGTGTCTGTGTGCGTGTGCCTGTGTGTCTGTATGTGTGTCCGTGTGCGTGTGTGCGTGTGTCTGCGTGGGTGTGTCTGTGTGTGTGTCTGTGTGCGTGTCTGTGTGCGTGTGTCTGTGTACGTATGTCTGTGTGTCTGTGTGTGTGTCTGTGTGCGTGTCTGTGTACGTGTGTCTGTGTGTCTGTGCGTGCGCTACGAGCTCGGCGACCCAGGTTTCGATTCCCACTCACGGCGAGCCAACACCAGTGACGATTATCTGAACCGGTCATGGGCCTCCCCTAGGTCGCCTCGGCCTCAAATGAGTATCCGGTGCAAGTGTGTAAGCATCGTCACTGGGGAGACAAAGGCGGCCGGGCGTGGTGCTGGTCACCCACCTCCTCGTGTGCCGTGCCGGGCCTTCATAGGTGCTCGTTAACAGCACTTGCCCCAACAGTCTATTCAATGCTATACGGAGGATCTTTGTCTTCGTGCATGCGCGCACGCACGCACGCGCGCATGCAAAGAAAAAAAATGGTGGGGGTAGGATTTCTTTGTCTTTGTTTTTGTTTTTAGAAATGTCAGCGCTTTGTTGGGCGCGATCACCCTTGTCCCCTGACCCTGACACGCGCGTCTAGACGGCAGGCAGGGCCCCCCACCCAACCCCCCTCGCCTCTACCTCTCTCCACGACCCAGCCCCCCCCCACCACCCCATGCACCCCCCACCACCCAACACCACCGCCCCAGCCGAGTGTGGCGCGTGCCGCCACCGTGGCCCGGCAGGCCATATGCGCCCTCCGCCGCCTTGTCCTGCGAGATTGTGGCGTGTCGGCCCATTGTTCCGGTGACACATGGCCCATTTGGCGGCCTTTGTGCTCCGCTGCTGCGCCGCGAAGTGTCATGACCTCCCCAAGCAGCCATCCCGACACCGCTACCCAAACTGACATCACGGCACACACCCCCCCCCTCTCCTCCTCCCCCCACCATCTCGATCCACCCACCCAACAGCACAACCGCCGCGCCACCCGTCCACCCATCCCCCACCGCATCGCTTTTCATCCCCCAACCACCACCACCGCCATCGCCAAAACCGCACACCAAACCAGCCCCCTCCACGGGCACCTGGCTGGCACCGATCTCTCTCGCCCCCCCCCCATGCATCCAGACCCCCAGATCGCCGGGAACAAAAAAACAAACCGCGCGGTGACATTCGCCGCTCACGTGACGAGTCACCTGCCCCGGCGTCCCCGTTGCGACGCACTCGGGTTGAGTGGAGGCCGGGAGATGCGCGTCGATGTCTGCATGTTGGGACTTTCTTCCCGCCGTGCGGAGCCAACCGTGCGAATCGGATGTGCGGGGAAGAACGACACAACTCGACAGAGTTTACGAGCATGCGGGCGGGGTGGTGGGAGACTGTTATTCAATTTATCTTATCTGTAGTATTATTTGTTGTATAATTTCGTAGTATTATCAGTTTTTTCTTCTAGTAGTAGTCGTAGTAGTAGATTTTGCGAGGCTTGCCTCCGAGGCTGGAGGGTTCTGAACTCTCTGACCTCTGACCCATCCCTACCGGATATCTGTGAAAAAAAGAGCTTTACAGCTCATCGGATTCGTCCAGCACAAATACAGATTCTGATTTTTCTCCTAAGCAGTAGGTGCGAGCAGCAGAACCTGCGCTCTGAGTGAAAGGAGGCACGCGTTGAGATGCAGCCGTTGACAATCCGAGGGGCCAATTTGAATGTGCAAACGACAAGAACACTTCCTCTCACCGTGACAGAATAACAGTGCAGGCTGGTGGGGAACCACGAGTTCCAAACAAGATGAATAAAATATGTGCGTGTGACAAAAATAAAACACTCAGCCTCTGGTGCATTATGGGGGAAACAAACAAACAAAAAATCCGCGAAGTGGATTGTGCGTCTCTTGCCTTAGGCCACCAACACAACAACAACAACTATTTCAGAAAATGTGGCCGACTGACAGCATCAGCAGTGCCGTGGCGATACAGGCCAGACTGTTGACAGGTTTCATCCCTACGAGGACTCATCGGCACGGCAGTGTCACCAATTCTCACTGCTGCAAAATCTGCCTCTGGTAACCGTATACGTGGAGTACCCCCCCCCCCCCACGTCCACGCTGACGATGAGAGGGGGGCCCATCTGAAAGACCCTCTTGTGTTGTGTTTTTTTCTTTCTTCAGAAGCAACAACATCTGTGTGCGCAGGCTATACAATTGCAGGCAAATTGGATTTTAAATTGCTTCAAGAGTTCACGTTATTTGATTATCTCCTTTTAAATGAATGAAATAACCACATTTTTTTCCAACCACGTGGCTTTTTACCGTTGCACCGCTCGGTGGAGTGCATGGATTTTGGCCCCGGCAAGCTCGGAGGGAAGGGGGTTCACAAGCGGACATTAATTGAATCGCCGATTGCACGACAGTTTGGCCGATCGCTACGTTCGGCCGTACAGGACTCCCGGCTATTTATAAGTAGTAGTATTTCATTACAGTATCATCAAAATCGATTTCCATTGCCACAAAAAGAAGAAGTTCATATTTATATACCAATCAGACAATCATTACACCGATAATAATAATAATAATGGGCACATATAATAACAGTAACGGGAGCCGCGGTGGTGGAATGTTAACTACCTCGCCAGGTATACAGGAGGTCATGGGTTCGATCCTCGCCCCTGATGCTTGTATATTTGGAGTATGCGTGTCTCTCTCTCTCTCTGTGGTCGTGTGGATTGTTCTCTGATACTTCCGGGTGTTTCCCTCCACATTTAGAATTCTGCATTTAGAGTATCTGGCCAATAATCACTTCTACGTGATAAGTCACTTCGTTGAGCTATCACTTGTGATAGCCAGGTGGCTTTTGAACAAAATAACTACATAGTTCAGTGGGCGTCACCTGATAAAATGAAAAAGAAACACTCCCGTCGCTTCGTCAGTCGAGTTTGTTCACTTCGTATATCGATATCGTAACCGGCATTCAAACGCCAACGATGCACATCGCCTAGCTAGGTGCAAATCCAAAGCGAGGTATTAGTTCTTCAGTAAAGTAATGGGTTATGTGCAGGATGACACTGTCTGCTGTAGTAGTAGGTAGTTCAATGAAACATGCTTGCGAATTCACAGATATATTCAACAAAGCGTATGTTAGACTGATGAGTTCTCTTTCGATGAACCACGTACGATTGCTTTGTTAAGATGCTCTTCAACCTGTATCTCATGTACGCCCACTTCATAACTCTAGCTACATCGTGCGCTGTCTGTCCGTGGTATAATTTGAGACGTATCTATTTCCAAGTACTTAAACACCCACGCAGTGGCTTTACAAAGTGATAAACTATTATTGTGCAATGTCGGGGTGGGGGGGAGCGGTGGCGCAGCGATTAGCGCACTGTGCTATTAGCTCAGCAACCTACCCACAAATAATTTCAGCGGTGGATGACACTTGAATAGAACCTTAGACACCTCGAATTTGGTCATTTTCACGATCCAAAACGGTGAAGTATAGTCAGGCCCCCCCACCCCCTACTACACGGCCATGACTTACACAGCATAGGGAGGCCTTATCCAGCAGTGGAATGACAAAGGGCTTTACAATTAAAATGATTAGAATTAATCCCATGTCGCAAACTATATTAACAGCAATTTCATTTTCTTTTCCTTTTTTATCACGCAAAAAATATCCAATGCGTTCGTACAGGTTGATTCCAAGCAATGTCAAACAATTGGAAGTAACGAAACACGGTTGACACAATATAGCATAGTGCACTGTGCGTTGACACGAGCGTGTGTTGGTGTTCGGTTAAAAACAGCGCAGGCCGACCCTCTGGGGCCATTGTGCGATGGCTTTGCTCGAAGCCTTTGTTAACAACGACGACGACGATAAAAACAAGTATAACCCGTAAAAACAAAGTTTTTCACTATAAATCCTTTATATGCGTGGCGGCTAGAGTCCTCTCGTCCACCTATGGGTCAGATGATTGTCTGCCAGTATTAAGCAATTGGTAATTAAATATTTAATTTGTTTTCCCTAAACAGTGTCAAATTTTGGAAAAAAAATTTCACGAAAATTAATTGTCTCGCACAACGAGTCTGTGTGCAAAATGTCAGCTCGATTGGATCACGGGAAGTGGGTTAAAAAGGACCGAAAGATTTGCACGGTCGTAAGCAAGCAAGCAAGCACGCAAGCAAGCAAGCGAACTTAATATAAAGGTTTAAAAAATCAGACGCGGCCAGAATAGTCGGAGTACATTACGGTGCGTTGCGCTTCAGAGTCAAGTGGAAGCGCGCTTCGCGGCTGGGCCGAACATCCCATTGTGGAAAGAAAAATGAGACTCGATTGTAACACGCGCGAGCGTGTCACACAAGTACTTATTGGCTCGTTTGGAGAATGCCGGCAATCAGTTTTTATTCTCGACAAATCACGCGACGATGCTGCTGCTGCCGCCGCCACCGCTTGGTCCAGTTGTGCACAATCACAAAAGACAATACACTTTGAAAAAAGGGACATTGCCTGAAACGTCACAGATTATTGTTTTTAAGGACCACGCTGTTATTTACGAGTGTGTTGAGTTGTATTGTTTTGTTGTAATACAGTATACACATCTGCTCTGCGTTATTCATCCACGCGCCGAATGAACAGCAACAACAACAACAAGAATATTCGCGACGTGGCTTGTTCTCTTTCAAGCCCAGGGTTGGCCGCGCAAGCCTCATCGTGGCCGCTGCTCTTGACTTGATCTCCAAAAACAAATTTTCAGCACCCCCCCCCTCCCTCCCCATCCACCACCCCCCTCCTCCCCTTCTTCGAACGCTCGATTTTTTTTTTTGGGGGGGGGGGGGGTAGGGAGTGGGGGGGGTGGGACACAACGTGTGTCTGTCCGTCATTCGGGCCACCGTCTCGGCCGTGAGCGCGCGCGCGCACGCGCGAGCACCGTGGCGGCGCTTTGCGCCCCGAGTAGCAGCTGGCAGGGCCATCTGGGATCGCGGACGGGGCTTGCACGTGAGCCGGGCGTGTTGGGAGGCTTGTGCCGAAGCCGCAAGCTCACGGGCGCGCCGCGGGCCGCGCTCCTCTGGCCCCGAGCCGCCGCCGCCGTCGTAGTCAGATTGGCGCTGGTGGTGGTGGTCGGTGGTGGTGGTGGTGGTAGTGGTGGCGGTTGGAAATATTTAAGTGGCGTCGCAGAGGGATGAGGTTGTGGCGGCGGCAGCGGGAGAGAAGGGAGGTTTGGTGGGGGGGGGGCGCGGAAGGAGTTAGTGGTGCGTGCGAGCGGGTGGGAGGAGGGAGTGGAGGGAGGGATAGACGGTCCGTTGAATGGTCAAAAGCAGAGGGTTGGTGGTGGTGGTGATGGTTGCGGTGTGGAGTTGACCCTGGGGCGGTTAGCGCGCCGCGTTACCAACCCGGCGACCCGAGTTCGATTCCCGCTCACGGCCAATCCCAGTGACGATTATCTGAACCGGTCCTGGGCCTGGTGCGGTGTGCAAACATCGTCACTCGGGAGACAAAGACGGATAGGCGTGGTGCTGGCCACCCACCCCCTCGTGTGCCGGCCTTCATAGGTGCTGCTCGCAAACAGCACTTGCCCCAACAGTCTATGCAGGCTATACGGGTGATCTTTGTCATTGGTGTGAAGTTGGCCCTGGCGATGGGGGTAACATCAGCGTCGACGTGGCCCTCTGTTGCCCCCCCCCTCCCCGTCCTTCGCAAACGTGTCCGCACGCACGCACGTGGGTTGCGGGCTGCTGGGCAGCAACTGCACCTCGCCCCGTGCGCTTGAATTGCCGGGGAGGACGTCTAACTCCCCTCTCGCCCCTCCACCCACCCCCCTGGGGAGGGGGGCGGCGGCGGGGGTGTGGGGGGGGGTGCTGACGGTTTTGCCACAGGAGTCGGTTCACAAACAGCGAAGTCTCGGAGGAGCGACCACTCTGACCTGGGCCATCTGTGTTAATTACAATGAGCTCTGTAGGTGACTCGAGCGGGATATCGCCCCCAACGGCAAGCAGCGACCACGTGTGAGCAATCTGCCCCCTCCTTACACCCCCCCTCGCCCCCCCCCCCCCCCCCGGGCGAATACAATTTCTCTAGCAGCAGCTGATAATCAAATTTCTGTTTTTAAACACATGTTTAAATACGATTCAGTGTGTTGATTTGGGGCGATCTTCTGCTGCTATCGATGCAGAGCAACACAAACAAAATGTCCTCCTTCCCATTCGTGTGGCCAAGCCACGGACAGCCGTATCAAGAGGTTGCGTCGCTGTCGACGGGCGCGATGTCCTTTCAATTGTTCGTTCCGAATGTTTTACACAACGCGCGGGCGCCGCGGTGTTGCAGTTGTTGTCGTCAAATGATTCTTCTAAACTCGCGAACATTTCCGAAATTGATTGCTTCGTTTTACATGGATGTGTTTTCATTCACGGATGGGTCTCTCTGTCATGAACAAAAAAACGCAATTCTAAGTGCTTTGGTTTTCCTTTCTCTCCCTCTCCTTGTGGAATATAACGAGACGAATATTGGAGATTTGGAGCGCGCTATCCCTGGAGTACAAAGGGGAGATTGACTGTTGCCCATTCACAGAGGGGAGGGGCGCGAGAACTAGACCAACTAGCCTTCGGAACAGATTTGTGGTTAAAGGCAGTTAAGTGTTATTATTCTACATCTTTCCTTCACACGTCACAGTCGTACGATCTTGATGGAAACATATCCGATTCAGGGGAAGATCTGTCTATGAACACCACTCTGCCTTACGTGAGTGCAGCTTGTGTGCACATTATAAGATCCGCCGTATCGCCTTAACCGACCGTGCTAATCGCGCCTCCGATTATCACGGTTATCTGCGTACGGTGCGAAAGAAGGTCAACATACGTACGTACATACAAGTGTGTTAGCTCAGCACTTATGAAGGTCGGCACGGCCCACGAAAGGGGTGGGTGGCAAGCACCACGCAAGGCCGCCTTTGTCTCCCCACATCGCACCAGGTAGTAGTTTGAGGCTGAGTCGACCTAGTGGAGGCCCATAACCGATTCAGATAATCGTCATTGGTGTTGGCCGTGAGCGTGAATCTAACTCGGCTCTTCGGGTTCGTAGCGGAGCGCGCTAACCGTTGAACCACCGCTCCCCGTATACAAATACACATTGGGGGGTGCCACTCACTGTGCACGTGGGAGAGTGAAGAAACAGTATCCTGGGATCAGTTTATTCCTTGAGGTGTGATAGTCGACAGGTGAGAATCTCGTTTCACTTACAGGCTGCTCATGATCCCATCCTCCTCCTCGCCTCTCGACTAAACCTCTGTTGTGTTATCGACTTTGATCCACGTCTCAACTCCGTGGAGCAATCAGTGAACGTCGAGAGAGAGCGGCTTCAAGCTCGCAGTGGCTTCAACTTGAAAAGGCAATTGAAGACAATCCAGGGGACGCGACCTTGCAAATAACAAACTTGAATGTCGAGTGGCAGCCCTAATGTACAGGACTTATTCCATACTCCACCGGAGGCAAATGACTTGCCCCACTGATGACAGCGATCGCGCATACGTGAAGTCTTTGTCACGAGTCTCGAGGCAATTAGTCCGTGGGCCAGAGCAGGAATTTAGTACCACTGACGGTAGCAAGCATAGCACTTAGTGGTGACTAATAACAGTGAATCACGCGATGATTAACCCCACTCGTTTTAAGCGGCAATCGCATAATTCACTGCTCTTGGTCACAAAGAGAAATCGGAACCACTTGAGGTTTTCCACCTTTGGTGGTACCGTTAAGTTGACAACTGCGAAAATAGATCTTCATAGCTCATCGGATTTCTCCAGTTTACATTAAGATTCTACTCCGGAATATTTGGTCTGGGCTCATGGACTAAATGCAGACCTTCATGGTGAAACCGCCTAACTAAATAAATTACTAATGCTCCACGTAGCATTTGTTTAAGGCCCATAATGTAAAGTGTAGTTTTTGTTGTTATATTCTTCCAGTTATTACCCTAGACTTGAATCCATTTGAGCAAAATGTTAATGTCTCACCCTTGTAGAACATAGAAGTTGCACCAGTCACGCAGTTATGATGACCCATCGCAGCTCGCCTGGGCGAGGGGGGGGGGGGTATGACTTAGCCCATCATCCTTCGGGACTGATAAAATAGATACCGCTGTGTGGGGGAATACAGCGGCGGTTGTCCTATGGAGGGATTCTCTCACCTCCATTGAGACTGTGGAGTTGCCACCACTGGCTCAATGGGGGGCTGTACACAGGAGACGAGCACACCATCTCAATGGCCATTCGAGCGAGGAACTGAACCCCTGAGTGGGACTTCACTTTCTGAAAAAGCCCCAACTGGACGTCTGTGATTGGAAAGAAAGCTTCAAAGCTCATCGGATTTCTCCGGAATAAAAAAATTAAGATTCTGGTTCGGACTTTATATATGACCACATTCTAGATTTGAAGTTTTCGTGACTGCAATGATTCATACTCTTAGTTCTTTCGGTAAAGTCACGTAGGTAAAAAAATAGATTAAAATTAATAAAAATAAAATAAAAATCACGACGTTTCGGAGACGTGTGTTGCCTCCGAAACGTCGTGATTTTTATTCTATTTTTATTAATTGTAATTGAATGTTTTACCTACGTGACTTTACCGAACGAACTAAGAGTATATAACCACATTTGTGTTTAGGAGCTAAACTAAGTCTGAGCACCGTAACTTTTACTTCCGACGCACTGGCCTGGGTTTACAACTTTCCCTGCTGCTGATGCTGCTGCTGATGCTGCTGCTGGTGCTGCTGCTGATGATGATGATTACGAACAGCGGCGAGACAATCGTGAGTGCAACGGAGGGATTTGGTGTCCCTGCAGACTTCCGGTGGGCCGACCTGAAAGTGGATCTTGTCAGTCACTCTTCTCGCTTCTATCACCGGAGCCACCCTTGCTCGAGGCGGTACCGGAAACGCAAGAGCGAGGGAATTGTTGACTTCTTCGTGGGTAAATATTTAATGCTCACCCCCCCATCACTCCCTCCACCTCCCCGCTCCGCGTGGCCCCTCTCCGCGAATTCGATGCTCGCAAGCTCCCTCCCTCTCTATCGCTCTCTCTTCATCAAGCGTTAGGCGCGTGACAAAGACTCCGCGGCTGGAGAAATGAACACTTCCAGCCCATGATGTCACACCGCCCGATGTGGACAGGAACGAGTAGGGGGCACAATAGCAGGCTCATTCATTCTGCTTGCACAGGGCGGCTGTGAAATTACATTGGGAGTGTAACGTTTTTATCGTGTGTGTGTGTGTTTAGCATCTCTATTAAATGTGTAAGGAGAAATAAAACGGATATTATATTTTTTATGGTTTTGTTTTTCGATTTTGTTTTCTTGTGTTTGAAATAACTTTTTTTCAAAGTTGCAAAATTTGATAAGCTAGCAGCGCGCAAGTCCTTTGGGAATTACCGTCCAGTCAGCCAGCAAAACTTGGTTGTAATCATGTATAGTATGATGGTTAATCGCCAGCATAACAAGTGCAGCATAACTTAGTTTAACATGCTGCTATTGTTGTAGTTATCCCCCGTACTGAGAAAATACCGAATTACAGTCTGCAATAGCTACTCTTTAACAATGCCACCAATGAAATAAAATGTGGATGCATGGGTGAGTGAGTCATTTGGTGAGTGAATGGGTGAGTGGTTGGGTGAGTTGGTGGGTAAGTGAGTGGGTAAGTGAGTGGGTGAGTGAACGGGTGAGTAGGTGGGTGAGTGAGTGGGTACGTGTGCATGCCATGTCGTGTATTGTCAGTAATTTGTGGGGTTTGTTTCTGATTTGTGGGACCCGTCACACGTACGCACAGCAGTACCTCCTTCGAGTTCAACGCATTGAACAGACAACAAACAACTTGCAATCGACAAGAGCAGTTCTTTTGAATATTTTTTAATTGTTGTTGCTGTATTATTGTCGAATACACAGTCGCCATAATACGAAAGATACATCTGAGACAATATAAGACACTTGAAGATTGACTACATGAATAAGGCAGCATGGATGACACATGCTCTAAAGCTTCAGAGAGATCAGGTGTTCTACAATTTTGACATAATAAATAACGATGAAGCGTATACTTAATATATCCAAAACATTTAAACGCAATTTAATAATAAATAAAACTTTTTTTTAAATTCATAACTTAGGTTGCACATATTATTTAACGAAGAATGAAGCGACACAAATCAGACACCCCGACAAATAAGCACACGCACAATATAAACAAATGCTATGCATTCACACGCATGATACAAAACAATTAATTTAAAAAACAATGTAATCGATTATAATTATTTTCAAAAAGCGATTGTAGATACCTTTGAACAAGGACATTTTTTTTCATGTTTACAAATGTTAAAGCGTACAGAACATGACACACCACTTAACGCGTGTCTTCTTCTCTGGTATATATATTTTTGTTTAATATTTATGGCATTTATTTATTTATTAGAAAACAAGGCTATCTGTGAGTGAGCAGTGACAAACCTTGGGGTTACGAGAGAGGCCCTTTTTAAGACAACGATAAGAACAATTAGCCACCTCTCGGACTTAGCGCAGCAAAAGCTATTTTGTGTGACATCCTGCAAATAACCTCAACTCTCTCACTCGACTCCCTCTCTCTCTCACTCTC
The DNA here is from genome assembly GCF_964198595.1 of Lampetra fluviatilis. Classification (NCBI taxonomy): domain Eukaryota; kingdom Metazoa; phylum Chordata; class Hyperoartia; order Petromyzontiformes; family Petromyzontidae; genus Lampetra; species Lampetra fluviatilis. The sequence continues at coordinate 6,301,007 of NC_136292.1, forward strand.
CCTCTCTCTCTCTCGAATCGTGACATGGGAGAGTTGCGACAGTCAAGAGAGTTGCAAGGTGCTCAACCCTCCTCCATCAACAGGTCGGCCGAACGGGCATTTGAAGCAAAATGACCTGCCGGTTTTCGGACGGGTGACACTTGTTAATGTGCCGCGTGAGACCCGGGGAGCTGTAGAATGTGAGCGCGCAGAACTTGCACAGAAACACCTCGGTGGCCGCTCCCTGCAGTCGAATCAATCTCTCCACGGCCGCCGCCTTGGCCGCTATCCGCTCCCCGATGAGGTAGGGGTCTCCTCCACTCGCCTGCAGAGCCGCCTCTCGTGCCTCCATGAAACGGCGAGCCGTGGCGCTGGCATCGGGCGCTTGGTGGTGATGGTGATGCTGCTGTTGCTGATGGAGCCACGGCCGAGCGTGCTGTTGCTGCTGCTGCTGTTGCTGCTGCTGATGTTGCTGTTGCTGTTGTTGCTGCTGCTGTTGCTGCTGATAATGCTGCTTCTGCTGCTGCTGCTGTTGCGTGGATTCGACGAAGGCGCGCTCTCCAAGGTGCTGAACGGGCTGGTGCACGGCTAAGTGCTTCTGCAGGGACGCCTTGCGACGGAAACGCTTGGAGCACTGATCACACTCGAACTGCCCTTCGTCCGGCACAGCGTTAGAGGGTACCGACCGCTGCTCGTGCTGCGTCTCACCCTCGCAGCCCTGCTGCTGCTGCTGGTGCTCGCCTGTCGCCTTGGATTCGTCCTCCGCCCTTGCCTTGTGCTGTCCGGCGTCTGTGCCCGCGCCGGCGCCCGCGGCGGCGGCGGCTGCGACAGATCGCGGCTTGTGCCACCGCCGGTGCGAGGCCAAGTTGGCCGGGCAGCTGAACACCTTGTCGCACTCGGGGCAGCGGTACTCGACCTTGATGATGCGCGAGCACTTGTGCTGCGCCAGCGACAGGGGGTCGAGGTACTCTTCCTTGCACAGTTGGCAGATGAACTCGGCCAGCGGTCTGGCGCCGTCGACCACCTGCCGGGGCTTGGGCTCCACGGGCTCCTCTTTGATGCGCAGGCCGAGCACGGGCGACGTGAGCACCTCCTCCTTGAAGCTCAGCTTCTTGGACGTCTTGTACTTCTTGGGAGGCGGCTTGTCTCCGCGCTCAGCCGCCGCGCTCTTGCCGCCCGCTCGCTTCGAGGCGACGGCGACAGCGGCAGGAGGAGGAGGAGGAGGCGCGGAGAGAGGCGGTTGCACGGCCCCCAACAGCGCCAACTTCACCGCGATCGGCGGTGCGGCGACAGAGTGGAACACTCTCTCCAGATGAGGCAGCTGCTGCAGGGATGACGACGACGACGACGACGATGATATCGACAACAGCGGAGGAGGTGGTGGTGGTGGCGGGTGCGGATGGAACGAGTCGGCCGCCACGGGAGAGCCCTGCATGTGAAAGCTGCGCCCGAAGAATTGCTTGTCTTGCTCTCCGGCGCTCACAGGCCGCACGGGGCTGTAGGAGGAGTAGCCCGAGTCGGGAGTTCCGAACTGAACCGGCCGCTCGCGCTCCGGCGTGGGCGTCTGCGACCGAGGAGGCGGCGGCGGCGGCGGCGAGGGTCCCGCATCGCGGCGAGTCACGGAGGCCGAGAGGCGAGCCGGGCTGGCGTGTGGGGGTGGAGGAGGAGGAGGAGGAGGCGGCGGCGGTGGCGAGCGGTCCGGCCGGAGATGGGTGGACGAGTCGTAGAGCGACGCCGGCTCGGAGCTGGGCGACCCGTCGTCCTGCTCGCGAATTCTGTACGAGTTCGCGGCCGAGCGCTTGCTCCGTTTCACCAAGAAGCCGCGAGGCATCCTCTCTAGTTCACGCGAGCGCAGACGCCGGATTTGTAAATCGCTTCGCCCCACCGGAGGGGATTTTACGGATGCAGGCACTGGTCTGTCAACGTCTCTTCGGTAATGTTTTTTTTTGGTGTCAAAACATGCGCGCGGATCAACGACGATATTGTCTCACAGCCAGCAGCAGCAGCCGTCACCAGTACGACCGCTTAAGTTTGGTTCCGTGTTCGCGGCAGTAGCAGCAGCAGTCGTCGTAGTAAACACACGCGCACGCTCTCGCTGTTCCGCTAAATATATGTCTGTGGTGGTGGTGTTCTTGTTGGTCTAAGGCGCAGGAAGGTAACGAGCAGCGCTGTGGACGCGGTGACTCGGGCGAGGAGGGGGAGGCCGAGACGCGGTGCTTTGCAATGCGAGCCGGGGCATTTCTTCACTGTTTTTAACGGCGCCCACCGCTATTGTTCCCTCCTTTGTCGCGCCTGAGTGGAGCCGCGCCAGCCAATGGGGACTTGCACCGCGCATCTCGGGAGAATTGAGTGAGCAGATGTAGCGAGCGCCTTCCGACAAATTCACTCCCCCACCACCACTCCGCCCGCCCGCCCGTTCACCCACCACAACCTCTCCCTACCCCCTCCATACATCCATCCCCCATCCATCGCTCCCCTCCTCCCTCCCTCGCTCCCTACCCGCCCCCGGCACCACGCCACAACCCATCCCTTTCGCCCGTGCACCCGCGGCCAAGACTCGACCAGCACCCCACCCCCCACACACCCCCACCGCTAACTCCTGGACAAACCCCCCACACCACACACCCACCCACCCGCACCCCCGCCCCACCACCACCACCACCACAAGCCTGGGCAGTCTCCCCACAAGCCTCGCTGTTTTCTGAGCCATAATTCAGCCTTGCCACGCGGCGCACGCCTCCCATTGTGCGGCCCCCATTGAGAGCGAGCGCCGGCCACGCGTCGTCGCTTTGTCTGTGCCCCGCGGGCGGCTATTAGGAGCGCAGAAGGGCCGAACGCTGCCAACTGCCGCGACTCAAGTATGCGCTCACTATGCATGAGGTCAGGCCAGCAGCAAGGGAATTTGAATTTCAATGCCCCGACCACCACCACCACCCCCACTCACCCTGCCACCCGCCTCCAAGTCCCCGTCGCCCTCCGCTTCCCCCCCCCTCTCTCTCTCTTCTTCATCTCATGGGGGGCGAATATTCAATGGTCGTTGTGTTGAACAAATGCCGAGTATAGCCACCGCCACCACCAACACCACCATTCCCGATAGGTGTAGAGACAGCATGTCCTTGAATGACGACTTCACGGCATCGATCGGGTTTGTGCGCGAGCGCACTGGGCTGGGCGACTCAGATGTCTCCTCCCCCCCCCCCCCGGCGCGCGCCGCCTCTTCAGGGCACCACCTCTTCTGCAGAACACCACCGCCTCTTCTTCAGCGCCCACCTCTTCTTCAGGGCCCCACCTCTTTTTCAGGGCGCCACGGCCTCTTCTTCAGCGCGCCGGCGACTTGAGCGAGCGACAAAGTTTGGCCCCGCGTCGTCGGGAGAGCCGAGGGCGCGCGGAAAAGAGACACAACTGGTTGTTGGGACTCGCGTAGGTGGGGTGGGGAGAAAAGGTCTTTTCTAATAAATATATATGAGTAAAATATTATCCGTAATAAAGGGGTTTTTTTTGGGGGGGGGGCGGGGAGGTTCGATCGCGTATATATATAAATGTGTCGTTAAATCCGCCACCACCCGGCACAGCCAATTTATTAAGGTTTGTTTACGTGACAACCCCTTACTCATTTGCTGCGTCGGGTGGTGGCGGGTTTAACGACACATTTATATTTACGCCATCTAACTCCCCCCGCCTCCCAGTTTTTTTTTTATTGTGGATAACATTGATCGCGAAAGCCAACGTGTTAAACTTTCAACATATTATTCTCGAATGCACTTTAGTCCATAAATAACATGCATTGTCTAGGGCGAGAGGCAGACTTTACAAATCACGCGACCATATTTATGTAATAACATCGGCGTCATGGCCTCTTAGTGTTCTCCACTTCTCGAGTGTCAATATTTACTTGACGCTGCTGCTATTTTTTATTATTTGTTTTGAACGTTCACCGATTCTGGATTTTCCACCTGGAATTATTGCTCGAGGATGTGCAGCAAAGACAAAGACAAAGATGCCCCCGTATACAGCCTTCGCAGACTGTTGGGGCAAGTGCTGTTTGCGAGCACCTATGAAGGCCGCGTGGGTGGCCAACACCACGCCCGACCGCCTTTGTCTTCCCAGTGGCGATGTTTACACACCTCAGTAATTTGAGGCTGAGTCAATCTAGGGGATGCACAGGACCAGTTCAGATAACCGTCATTGGTGTTGGTGACCACGAGCGAGAATCATGAGCGGGTCGTCTTCTTCGGAGCACAGCGCGCTAACCGCTACACTACCCCTCCCCATATATATTGCGTACACATACATACACACTCACACATATCTTTGTATAATATACATATATACATACATACACACACACGTACGTACAAAGAGGATGATTTTTTTTTCATTCGAGTTCAAAAATCGTAAAAACCTGGCCAGGTGGCCCAGCCGTAGAGCGAGCTGATGGCCAATTAAAAGGTTGCGAGGGGGTGGGATAGGCAGGGTAGGGGTGTGAGTGGTGATGGAGGAGGGGAGAGGGGTCGACTCAGCCCATCATCCCTCCGGGGTCAATAAAACAAGTACCACTTTGTGTGTAAGCCAACAGCGGTTAGGTCTTGCGTCAACTCGCCCACCCCCCTACCCACCCACCGACCGACCACCCGCCATGGGAATGTGGAATTTCACACCACCGGCTGAGGGTTGTAAACAGGAGACGAACACGGCAGGAATTTACTTTTGAATAAAACATTTTTTTTTTAATCCGTGGTTTTTAATCAGAGTGGACAAAGGAGTGAGTGAAACAAATCATCATGGCGCGTCTTTCGAGGCACGGTTTACCATTTTTTTGTTTGAATAAACCGGCCGGCATTGTTGCACCCCCACCCCACCCCCTCGAAATAATCAAACTCGTTATTTGTCCGGGCAGACAGTTCGATTCCAACTTGGCAACGTTTCATTACGCGCGAGACTCGCATTGTGGCAAGAAATTATGAATGATGCACGGCGCCTTTTAGCTTTGTGCAATAAAGAAAGAAAGAGACACATTATTAGCGCTTCCCCCCTCCCCTACCCACCAAAAAATAAAAGCCCCCCCCCATTGTTGTGCAACCTGCACGGAAAGAACACGTGCTAACACACGAGCCGGAGGTTCGGCGAAGAGGGCTTGGTTCGGCTTGTTCTGTTTTTATCGATTCGACGATTGTCAACGCATTATGCCGCGGAGGCGGTGGCGGTGGGTGCTTCGTGGAGCAATAGCACAAAATATAAACACAACGCTGGCTTCTAGAACGCGATCGTGCGTGCGTGCGTACGTTCTGAGTGTGATGTCAATCACTGCGAGCCGAGAGACTTCTGTGCGGACCTAATCTGACAGTGGGAGAGCCGATTGCTCATTGATCGGATCAGCAAAACATCCCAAGGCAGGGAACCCTCCAGAACTCGAGGGATTTGAGACTCACGGAGTCTTCCCCCATCCCAGGTTAAATCATTGGCATGAGTGTTGGTTGAAGCACAACGTTACCCAGCGTGGATGAGTAGGCCAAATACCCTGTAGAGGCCGGGGGGCGGGGGGCTCTCTCTTTCGAGAGAGACAGAGCTATCCCTCTAGCGGAGGTCTGTTCGCAAGCGGTGGCGTGAGCAAGCAATTGCAAGGCTGCGCCTTTATCTACTATTGGACAATGCGTACATGATTAACAACCCCAATTAAGCAACACATCCATAATATGTAGATAAATCCATCTTGGTGGTGCGAGGGGGGGAATGACAAACAATAACATTTGACCAATATCAGTGTCGTGATTGATAGTTGCTCTAACATTCTCATGCAAATTCACTTTATTAAACAATTACTTACAGCGGTATCTAAGGGAAACAATCAAATTAACACCCCGACAATAATTTCCGCAAATTTACCCTGGCAGTGTTTCGTGATAGGCCACGTGTCAGACAGAGGTAGCATAATTGAGAGGGGGTTGGGGGGTGGGGACTTCACCAATTAGTTCGTGTGTGCATGCGTGTGTGTGTGTACACGTGTGTGTGTGTGTACACGTGTGTGTGTGTGTGTGGACGTGCGTGTGTGTGTACACGTGTGTGTGTGTGTGTGTGCCTGCATGCATGCGTGTGGGGAGCCGTAGTGTAGCGGATAGCGCTCTGCGCTAATAACCCGGCGTCCCGAATTCGATTCCCGCTCAGGGCCAACGCCAGTGACGATTATCTGAACCGGTCCTGGGCCTTCCCTAGATCGACTCAGCCTCAAATGAGTACATGGTGCGGTGTGTAAACATCGCCACTAGGCAGACAACGGCGGTTGGGCGTGGTGCTGGCCACCCACCCCCTCGTGTGCCGTGCCGGCCTTCATAGGTGCTAGCTAACAGCACTTGCATCTCAACACATTTGAAGTGGCACCCTCCAGTAGCAGCTCTCCCTGTGCGGCACATGTATGTATGCATGCATGTTGAACTTCTTTCGCACCGTACGCAGCCAGCCGTGCTAACCGGAGGTGGTCTGCAAACCGGGCATTTTAGTCTGCCAGTCAGGGGCAATGATTTCTACGCAAAATCGCAGTTGAGCAATTGGTGATAACTACCAACACAAACGAGTCAAGGTTGTGGAATGTTTTATTAATTTATTTGAATGAATCATTTGCGCATTGTAACTGAGCATCCCTTGTGTTCTATCCACTGCTGGATGAGCGTCTGTCCACGCCGTACGGGTCACGGGGGGTTAAGTTATCATCATCAACCTGCACCGCAGACCGCGTTGGTCAGTGATGAAGTTTGGGGCCATAGACGTGGGAGCATGGAAAGTACAATACAACAATGGATTTTTTTTATCAATAGTTCGGTGCTGCACTACCTTCTGCTACCCACCACGTAGCCCCGAACTCTATAGCACCTGTTTCATGCATGGCGGCCGCTCAGTCAAGCACTGCCCAGGCTCAAACTTGCTTAGCCTCCGAGATCTGTTGAGATGGGGCGCATTCCGTGTGGCTTGATCACGAGAGCGCGCGCACATTAAACACTCTCGTTCGTAAGACGCGCGGCCGTCCCTCTCACGATATCCAATCGACCCGTTGACAAGGCAGTAAGGGCGACGGTCATTGTCAATCAGTGGGGTAAACTTAACGTTGAAGCAAACAAAATAAACCGCACAATAGTCGATGTCCGTCTTTAACATCTGCCGACTTGGTGAAAACGTGCCCGTTCCCTCCACTCTCTGTGGAGGAGTAGACCAAGTACTCCCTCGAGTTCTAGAGGCGTTCTCTAGAACAACACTCTATTTGAGGCCCTCTTTTCTTTGCCAGCAATGGCGTGAGAAACCCAATTAATTACATGCCAACCCCCAAGATCCCCCTCCCCCTTCTACATTGCCCCCCCCCTCCCCCGTTCCCCCTCCAAGTTGATTGAAGGTCCCAGTGCTGCTGGGAGTGACCTGTGGATGGTGATTGGCCAGGGCTGTTGCCATGATGCTGCCTCGCGCTGCCAAAAGCGCGAAACTCGCCGGGCCGCGCTCGCGCCGTCTCGAGATCGACGTCACAAAGAAGAGGCCACGTGGGTTCTTGTTTATATCCCGTCTGCCATTCTTGTCCAGACGTTGTTCCGTCTTCTTATTCTTCGTTATCATCCTTCTCCTGCTTCTTCTTTCTTCAGCTTCTTATTCTTCTTTTCTTATCACATTCTAAATGTGCTCTCGACTTCGGCGAAGTACGCAATGGGGCGCTAAGGGTGGCGAGCGCGTGTATCTGCCTCGACTGTATCGCAAGGAGGTCGTGCGTTCTTGCAGGTCGATTCCGACCCTGACGACTGTTGTGTATTTGTAGTTTTGCGTGGATTTTTATCCTCCGTATTTATTTTTATGTCACTTCGCATTTAGAATCAACGTGCGCTCAGAGCATTTGCCCGAAAAAATTTTCAAACACGGTAAGCCACTTACGTTGAGTTATCATTTGTGAAGGACTGATCGCTTCTGAAAAAGAGCCTCATTGCTCAGTTGAGCCTTACCTGGTAAAATAAAAATTGTCAACAATAGTTCACACACAGAGAGAGAGTGAAATGAAATAAACAAAACAAGTTCCTCTTCTTGGTTCTTTCGGTAAAGTCACGTAGAATGGAAATAATAAAATAATAAAAATAAAAGATAATAATATAATATAATTAAATAAAATAATAAAATTATATAATAAAATAATTTTAAATCGAAAGATAAAACTTGTTCCGTTCGGAATTTTAGGAGCTCGCAGCGCACCACCTGGCGTAGTAACAGCACCTGTTGCCAAACAGGGAACGCGCGGTTCAAGTTGTGTGTTTGCGTTGCGTCCTATTTTTTTTTTGGTTGGTTGGGGCGAAAACGATGTGAATGTTAACACTTCGCTTTCTGCCACCAGTTATTGCAACGGGCATCATCGGGCGCTTTCCTGATGATGATGATGATGCTGGCTGTTGTAATCACCAGCGAAACGTCGTGAACTCTAATTGTAAGCGTCGTGGGTTTGCTTTCCAACACGTCGGTGGTGCTGATTAATAGTCACCAATTGGCGCGTCCTGTTCACGCGATAAACCTTCCCAACTGTGTCGGGTCACACAGTACACACACAGTACATACACAGTACACACACAGTAAACATAGTACACATAGTACGCACACCGTACACACACGCACAGTACACACGCAGTACACACCGTACACACAGAGTACACACCGTACACACACAAACACTGTTGTCCCACGTCTGACCGCATAGTCGCATTTGAGTTCATTCAAACCGCATACAGCGAATTGTGGGTCGAAATCGGTTAGCCGCAAATACGGTGCGACATTGACCCCGCATAGAGCGACGTGAATCTGTCCAGGCAAAGACAAATATTCCCCGTACAGACTGTTCAGGCTGTCGGGGACACGTGCTATTAGCGAGCACCTATTCGGGTCGGAGCAGAACAACGCGATCAACTTTTCGTCTCTCCCAGCGCGGATGGTTACACACAGCGCACCAGGCCGCTCCTTTAAGCCCGAGTCGACCTCGGGGTGAGCCCAGGACCCCTTTCAGATATTCGCTCCTGCTGTCGACCGTGAACGGGAATCGAACTCAGCATCCCCGCGCGGGAGGCCCGGTCTCGTAGCGCTAACCGTTGCGCCACCGCTCCCCACGCGACCGTGCGCGCGCACGGACACGCGCGAGCGCACACACGCGCGCGCGTGCGCGCGCGCGTGTGTAAATACAAAGGGTGTAGAACAGGAGACGGGGGTGGTCGGGCGAGCGTTCTCGCTTTGGAAGTTGTAAGGTATCATCTGGGCAGGTGCGAGTGTGATTGGCGCGGAGGGGACGAGTGGTGTTTGCGTGTGTGTGCGCGCGCGTGCGTGTGTGTTTGCATGTATGTGTGTGTGTGCGTAAAAATAGTGGGGAGCGGTGGTGTAGCGGTTAGCGCTACGCTGCGCTACGGACCTGGCGACCCGAGTTCGATTCCCGCTCACGGCCAACGCCGGTGACGATTATCTGAACTGGTCATGGGCCTCCCCTAGGTCGACTCGACCTCAAATGAGTACCTGGTGCGGTGGGTAAATATCGCCACTCGGGAGACAAAGGCGGCCGGGCGTGGTGTTGGTCACCCACCCCTTCGTGTATCGTGCCGGTCTTCATTGGTGCTCGCTAACAGCACTTGGCCCAACCGTCCGTTCAGGCTATACGGGAGATCTTTTTATTTGTAGTGGGGAGCGGTGGCGCAATAGTTAGCGCACAGCCCTACGAACCCTGGCGATTTGAGTTCGATTTACCGCTCACGGTCAATACCAGTGACGATTATCTGAGCCGGTTCTGGGCTTCACCGACGTTGTAAGCATCACTACCGGGGAGACAAAGGCGGCCGGGCGTGGTGTTGCCCACTCACGCCCTCGTGTACCGTTCCAGCCTTCATAGGTGCCCCCTAACAGCACTTGCCCCGACAGTCTGTTGAGGCTTTACCGGGGATCTTTGTCTGTGTGCGTCTGCCGAGAGGACGCGTGTGTGTGTATATATATTTAAGGTGTGTGCGCGTGTGTGCGGTTGAGACGTTGGAGTGCGTGGAGATGTGGGTGCATGCTTAGTTATGGGTGGGTGCGCGCGCGCGCGTGTGTGTGTTTGTCTGTGCGCGCGCGTGTGGATAGGAGACCGCCGCATATGCGTGCGGTACGCATATGCGGCTTGGGGGGAGGGGGGTTTGGGGGGAGGGGTGTGGGGGTGTGTTGGGGGGGGGGGTCTTGATGAAGGGGGGGGGGGAGTCGTGGTGTCAAGCCTGGGTTTATCCCCCGGCTCGTGGCGGCACGAAGCCACGAGGCCAAGCTGAGTTGGGTGGAGGATGGGAGGGGGGTTGGAGTGGTGGGTGAGGGGGGGGGTCTGGGCGGCACGCGCCCGGCACGCGGGCTCCACACAATGAGTGTCCCTTTGGCCTCCTTTGTGTGCCTTGGGGGTGGATTCGTGGATGGGGTGGGTGCTAGGAGGGCTGTGTGTGTGTGTAAGCGTGTGTGTGTGTGCGCGCGCGTGAATGCTCGGGGTAGGGAGTGATGGTGGCTGGGTTGATGTGTGGGTGTGGATTGAGCGGTGGCCCAGTGGTTAGCGCACTGCGCTACAAACTAAGCCGGCCCGAAGTTCGACTCCCGGCCACGGATAAAACCAGTGGTGATGATTATTTGAACCGGTGCCGGGCCTCTGCTATAGGTCAACTCAGCCCTAAATTAGTATCTGTTGAGCTGTGTAAAAACAATATATCAGCGATGGGGAGGCAAAGACGGCCGGGCGTGGTGAGGGCTACCCCCCCCCCCTCGTTTTGGCCTTAATAGGTGATCGCTAACACCACTCACGCCAACAGTCTATCGGGCTGGCTACACAGGGGATCTTTGTCTTTGTGTGTGGCTTCTGGATGGAGGGGTGGGATGAGTGGTCGGGGTGTGTGTGTATAAATGCTGGGGCGGGGTGCGAGGGGGGTAGTCATAGTGGTAGCCTCTGGCCTTGTTTTGTGTCTTGGCTGCGGATCGTGTTTCTGCTGCACAGGAGCGACAGATATTGGATTGAGAGGGACTCGACGCACTACGAGAGATACACAGTGCACTATGGGAGATACACAGTGCACTATGGGAGATACACAGTGCACTATGGGAGATATACAGTGCACTATGGGAGATACACAGTGCACTATGGGAGATACACAGTGCACTATGGGAGATACACAGTGCACTATGGGAGATACACAGTGCACTATGGGAGACACACAGTGCACTATGGGAGATACACAGTTCACTATGAGAGATACACAGTGCACTATGTGAGATACACAGTTCACTATGAGAGATACACAGTTCACTATGGGAGATACACAGTGCACTATGGGAGATGCACAGTGCACTATGGGAGATACACAGTGCACTATGGGAGATACACAGTGCACTATGTGAGATGCACAGTGCACTATGAGAGATACACAGTTCACTATGAGAGATACACAGTGCACTATGTGAGATACACAGTTCACTATGAGAGATACACAGTGCACTATGGGAGATACACAGTTCACTATGAGAGATACACAGTGCACTATGAGAGATACACAGTTCACTATGAGAGATACACAGTGCACTATGGGAGATACACAGTTCACTATGAGAGATACACAGTGCACTATGTGAGATACACAGTTCACTATGAGAGATACACAGTGCACTACGGGAGATACACAGTGCACTATGGGAGATGCACAGTGCACTATGGGAGATACACAGTGCACTATGGGAGATACACAGTGCACTATGGGAGATGCACAGTGCACTATGAGAGATACACAGTTCACTATGAGAGATACACAGTGCACTATGTGAGATACACAGTTCACTATGAGAGATACACAGTTCACTATGGGAGATGCACAGTTCACTATGAGAGATACACAGTTCACTATGAGAGATACACAGTTCACTATGAGAGATGCACAGTGCACTATGGGAGATACACAGTTCACTATGGGAGATACACAGTTCACTATGTGAGATACACAGTTCACTATGTGAGATACACAGTGCACTATGAGAGATACACAGTTCACTATGAGAGATACACAGTTCACTATGAGAGATACACAGTTCACTATGAGAGATACACAGTGCACTATGAGAGATACACAGTTCACTATGTGAGATACACAGTGCACTATGGGAGATACACAGTTCACTATGAGAGATACACAGTTCACTATGGGAGATACACAGTGCACTATGGGAGATACACAGTTCACTATGAGAGATACACAGTTCACTATGAGAGATACACAGTTCACTATGAGAGATACACAGTGCACTATGAGAGATACACAGTGCACTACGGGAGATACACAGTTCACTATGAGAGATACACAGTGCACTATGAGAGATACACAGTGCACTATGAGAGATACACAGTTCACTATGAGAGATACACAGTTCACTATGGGAGATACACAGTTCACTATGAGAGATACACAGTTCACTATGAGAGATACACAGTGCACTATGAGAGATACACAGTGCACTATGAGAGATACACAGTTCACTATGAGAGATACACAGTTCACTATGAGAGATACACAGTTCACTATGAGAGATACACAGTTCACTATGAGAGATACACAGTTCACTATGAGAGATACACAGTTCACTATGAGAGATACACAGTGCACTATGAGAGATACACAGTGCACTACGGGAGATACACAGTTCACTATGAGAGATACACAGTGCACTATGAGAGATACACAGTGCACTATGAGAGATACACAGTTCACTATGAGAGATACACAGTTCACTATGAGAGATACACAGTGCACTATGAGAGATACACAGTTCACTATGAGAGATACACAGTTCACTATGAGAGATACACAGTTCACTATGGGAGATACACAGTTCACTATGAGAGATACACAGTTCACTATGAGAGATACACAGTTCACTATGAGAGATACACAGTTCACTATGGGAGATACACAGTTCACTATGGGAGATACACAGTTCACTATGGGAGATACACAGTGCACTATGAGAGATACACAGTGCACTATGAGAGATACACAGTTCACTATGGGAGATACACAGTGCACTATGAGAGATACACAGTTCACTATGAGAGATACACAGTTCACTATGAGAGATACACAGTTCACTATGGGAGATACACAGTTCACTATGAGAGATACACAGTTCACTATGAGAGATACACAGTGCACTATGAGAGATACACAGTTCACTATGAGAGATACACAGTTCACTATGGGAGATACACAGTTCACTATGGGAGATACACAGTTCACTATGAGAGATACACAGTTCACTATGAGAGATACACAGTGCACTATGAGAGATACACAGTTCACTATGAGAGATACACAGTTCACTATGAGAGATACACAGTTCACTATGAGAGATACACAGTTCACTATGAGAGATACACAGTTCACTATGGGAGATACACAGTTCACTATGGGAGATACACAGTTCACTATGGGAGATACACAGTTCACTATGAGAGATACACACTGCACTATGGGATATGCATAGTTCACTGTTACTGGACATCTGTAAACAGAAAGAGCGTGATAGCTCATCAGATTTGTCCAGCATATTAAATATTGTGATTCTGAAATGAGCAAGTCCACGCGAATTTTTTTTTTAAATATAGTACTCTCCACAAATCACGGGACTATGAACTCACAATTAAAGGCACGTGCGGTTTCTCGAGGTATAACAGATGGTTTTATTGTTCTCAACATTTTGAGCAGTCGTAGTTAGAACTGAGTGGAGCGGTGGTGCAATGGTTAGCGCACTGCACTACGAACTCAGCCCACCAGAGTTCGATTCCTGACCGCGGCTGATATCGGGAGAGTAATATCTGAACCGATTATGGACATCTCCCCCCCCCCCCATACCCCACCTCCATCCTCTGTCTTGACCAATCCTCACGATACAGCGTGGTGAAGTATGGTCAAACAACCTCTACGATTGACACCGCTTGCGACGTTGTTCGTCCAGCAGTGGATTGATCAAGGGCCATACATTATCGATAACATAATTCAACTCAACAATTTGCGTGATACTGCTTTGGCAGTGGTGTATAAGTGCAACCGGCACATATGTGCTATGAAGAAGGTCCATTGCCTGAGACGTCACCGAGTATATCCAGTATTGCATTGCCTTTGAGGGCAGTGCTATTGACAATGAATGTGTTGAGTTTTGTTTTTAGGAATAATATATTTAATATATAAGAGACGTAATTGTATGGCCGTATTGAGATGTGCTTTGTATATGTTTGAGCGCATCTCGTTGCCCGGTTGGCAGAGGGGTGGCACGCACGTGGGCCCCGCGGACATTGAGCCAGACGAGGGGTTGGCAACCAAAACAACAAGAAGCGGCATTTTTTTTTCGAATTCGGTAAAAAAAAACTCAAGATTTCAAGAGCCACAATTCACTGTGGTGAATACGAGATGGTGGTCCTTAATAAATGTCACGAAACGGTCCTTCATGAGCCGCATGCAGTTCCAGAGCCGCAGGTTGGCGACCCCTGTCCATGGTGAACTGGACTCCCATGGTGAACTGGACTCCCATGGTGAACTGGACTCCCATGGTAAACTGGACTCCCATGGTGAACTGGCCTCCCATGGTGAACTGTACTTCCATGGTGAACTGCACTTCCATGGTAAACTGGACTCCCATGGTGAACTGCACTTCCATGGTGAACTGGACTCCCATGGTAAACTGGACTCCCATGGTGAACTGTACTTCCATGGTGAACTGCACTTCCATGGTGAACTGGACTCCCATGGTGAACTGTACTTCCATGGTGAACTGCACTTCCATGGTAAACTGGACTCCCATGGTGAACTGCACTTCCATGGTGAATTGGACTCCCATGGTGAACTGGACTCCCATGGTAAACTGGACTCCCATGGTGAACTGCACTTCCATGGTGAACTGGACTCCCATGGTAAACTGGACTCCCATGGTGAACTGTACTTCCATGGTGAACTGCACTTCCATGGTAAACTGGACTCCTATGGTGAACTGGACTCCCATGGTGAACTATACTTCCATGGTGAACTGCACTTCCATGGTAAACTGGACTCCCATGGTGAACTGTACTTCCATGGTGAACTGCACTTCCATGGTAAACTGGACTCCTATGGTGAACTGGACTCCCATGGTGAACTGTACTTCCATGGTGAACTTCACTTCCATGGTGAACTGGACTCCCATGGTGAACTGCACTTCTATGGTCAGGGGATCGGCCACCAAGATAAGAATAAGAGACATTTTTATTTCGAATTTCAAGAGCCGCCACTGATGCGCTTAAAGAGCCCGCATCATGCGGCTCCCTGAGCCAGACAAAGTCCCGCCGACTCCGAGTGGCGTTGTGGCCCTCGCAGTTTTACGTTCTCACAAAACGTCCACAACATATCGCCACTCTTACAGGCGTCTCGAAAAGCGCGTTTGAGCACGTTTCGTAGTTGTGTATTTACATGTCCTGTCGCGTGTTGAATTACGTAAGGTGTTTTGTTGTTGTTGTTTAGGTATATTTAGTAAACTATTTGGCTTTGGATAACATCGTACTAAAAGGAACATGATATATTATTTACGTTTCAGAAAATGTCTCAGTTGTCTGTTATGGAGGAGGACTATTGCCCGAAACGTCGCCGATTATATGTTTTCTTTGAAGGCGACAGCTTTATTGACACATGTGTTGAGTTGTATATGTTTTGTTGTTGAAACGTTAGTTTCAGGCAAGGCACACACACACAACAGCCCAAGGATACAATTTTGCCTGTGCTGAGGGTAAACGAGTGTGTGTAGGCACTTGCCCAACAGTCTGCTAAGGCTATACGGAGGCTCTTTGTCTTTGCACGCTATAGGTGGACTCAGCTTTAAATGAGTACCTGGTGCGGTGTGTACAATCATCGCCACTGGGGAGACAAAGGCGGCCGGGCGTGGTGCTGGCCACCCACCTCCTCGTGTGCCGTGCCAACCTTCGCAATTGCAACTCGCTAACAGCCAGCAAGCACTTGCCCCAAAAAGTCTGCTGAAGGCTACACGGGTGATCTTTGTCTTGTGTGTGTGCTCTATAGACCTGGGAGCTATGCATGCCTCTCGTCTGCCTGTCTGCCTGCTTGCCACCTGCCCCGTCGCTTGCATTGTTAGCTTGCGGTTTCAAAGAAGTCTTTTGCCGTAAGATTGTGGCTCCGTGCGTCTGCGTGAAAGTTGATCTCTTGCCGATCTTCACTGGCCATGATGCGTTTCGAGAGCGTTAACATCTCACGTACGGCCCTGTCGGGCAATCCAACGCTGGATGACATACTTCACCACGCTGGTCAGTGTAGCGGCCTCTTGGGCGTGGTTTAGGTTCTCATCCAGCAGTGGATTAGCAAAAAGGGATGTTTGTGTACACACGTGCCTAGCGATGCGTGCATTAGAACCGCGCGTGTGCAGGAACCGATGAGTTTCGAGTCGTATTGCGTTGCAGGTGATGGGATCACGTGGCCATCTACAAGCACTGGAGGCCGCTAAACTCACCACAATGTTGAATTTAGAAACAATATATATTTGGCTATACTGCATTGGCAGTGGTTCCCAAATACACGTAACAAATAACTCAACACACTCATAAATAACACTCTCTTAGAAGGAAAACATATATAAAACAGGCGACGTTTCGGATAATGGTCCTTGATAGCACAGTAAAATAACCGGCGATTGATTCGAATTATCACGCGGTAAGGGGTGGATATTATTTGAAAATAAAAATACATATGTGGAGCTGTCCGGAGGCTGAGCTCCGGAAAATATTGACACCCCACCCCCAAGGTATGCATGCACGTGTGTGTGTGTGTGGTGTGTTTTATTTTAACTGCACCTGCGGCCAAGTGGTATAGCCTCTCACCTGGTGCACGACCGATGTGCGCAATAAACAAAGAGGCGGGGAGGGGAGGAATTGGTGTACACGGCGGATAACATATGAGATGTATGTACTGTATAGATGTGTTTAAATATTTATACAGAGAAACTGGAAAACGCGCAAACACACACACGCGCGCGCACGCCGCCAAGACAAAGAATATCCTCCCTTGAGCTTGGCAGGCCGTCGGGACACGCGCCTGTTAGCGAGCACCTATTTTAAGACCGGAAAGGAAGGCGAACGATGCACGGGTTGGATGGAGGAGGTGGGGTTGGTGGAGGAGAAGGGGGGGAGAGCGCTGTTGTAGGACCGTCTTTATCTTCCCGATGAATGGTGTTCGCGCATCGCGTCGGATATTCATGTCATGATGAAGCGGCTCACGGGAGGAGGGCACAGAACACGTTAAGATACCACACACACCACGCAGTGTCGCTGTATGCAGACTGCTTGGGCAAGTGCTGCTAGCGAGCACCTATTAAGGCCGGCACAACACACGAGGCAGGTAGGTGGGGTGGGTGACCAACACTACGTCCGGCCGCCTTTGTCTCCCCAGTGATGATGTTTTACATACCGCAGCAGTTTACTCATTTAAGGCCGAGTCGACCTAGGGGTGTCACGAAACCGGTTTGGATAGATAAACCACCACTGATGTTAACCGTGACCGGAAATCGAATCCGCAAGCGCACGGTGCGATAACCACTACGCTACCGGCACCCCCCCGCCCCCCATAATATTACACGTGCATGCATGACTACATACACGTAGCCGCGTGCGCAGAGCGTGTCAGGGTTGCTGCCCGGGCGTGTTGGGGGTGAATGTTGGGGGAGTGCGAGGGCACGGCTCAGGTAGCCTGGCATTACGACGAGCAGGTGTGGTGGAGAGGGTGGGGGGCAGCTCCACTCACCACCAACTACACCACCTCGTGTAACCCGACCCCTCCGCCTATATTTAAAGGCGCCGTTGCCTCCTCCTCCTCCCTCTTGTTTGCTTACCACGCTTGGCATAGGAACGCCTTTTTGCTCCCCGTATTCCTCTGTCACTGCCGCGCGCGTTCTCTCTCTCTCTCTCCTTTCTCCTCTGTGCTATCCATCGCCCACCTCCACACCTGTCGACACCAACAACAAAGCCGTGCTATGGGGGGGAGGAGGTGGGCTTGTTGCTTCGCGCGCCTTTTGAGAACAAAGCCTACGCAGCGAAACAGAGAGAGAGAGAAATCTCAACAAGAAAAAAACACACACAATATATTGTCTGTTTAATATATAATCTGTATACACATATCAATAAAACGCTACGGACGCGTCGTAACGCACGTGCCACGGTTGTTGACCAGAGCATGTGTTGTTGTTGTTGTTGTTTGCGCATTGGGTGTCTGAGAGGGTTAGACGGTCGCCGGAGGAAAAGAGAGAAGAGAGAGAGAGACAGAGACAGAGAAACAAGGGTATAAGATAAAGGCGAATAGAGATTTTTTTTTGGTCGAGTGGTGGGGGTAGTGGTTGGGTGATGGCCGCATACGAGTTGATTAGCATACAGCTGCCCCGCTCCCTCTCTGCTCGGGGCTGTGTGTGTACGTGCGTGTGTACGTGTGTGTGTGTGGTGTGTGTATGTTTAAGTGTGTACGTGTGTGTGTGTGTGGCGGTGGTGTAGCGGTTAGCGCGCTGCACTACGAACTTGGCCACCCGAGTTCGATTCCCGCTCCAGGCCTACACCAGTGACGATTATCTGAACCGGTCCTGGGCCTCGCTTAGGTCGACTCAGCCTCAAATGAGTACCTGGTGCAGTGCGTAAAAACATCGCTACGACGGATACAAAGACGGTCGGACGTGATTCCGGCCACCCACCCCCCCTAGTGTGCCGTTCCGGCCTTCCGAGGTGCTCGCTAACATCGCTTACCCCAAAAGTCTGGTAAGGCTGTACAGGGGATCTTTGTCTACATTATAGACTTGCCAGTACACTCACCCAGCTTAATAGCCATTGCTACAGTCTACATTATAGACTGCCAGTACACTCACCCAGCTTAATAACCAGGCTACAATCTACATTATAGACTGCCAGTACACGCACCAAACTTAATAACCAGGCTACAGTCTACATTATAGACTGCCAGTACACTCACCCAGCTTAATAACCATTGCTACAGTCTACATTATAGACTGCCAGTACACTCACCAAACTTAATAACCAGGCTACAGTGCACATACATTTCCAGTACACTCACTCCGATTAAAAACCAGGCTAAAGTCTACATTAGTGGTTATTCTGTTTTTATTATTTTATTAGTATGATTTTTATTCACTTTATTTTTTATTATTCTTTTTCTATCTTTGTCTTTTGATTTGTGTGTCTGTGTAGTGGGGAGTGGTAATGTAGCGGTTAGTGCGCTACGAACCCGGGGACCCGAGTTCGATTAGCCACTCACGGCCAACACCAGTGACAATTATCTGAACCGATCTTGGGCATCCCCTAGGTAGACTCAGCCACAAATTAGTACCTGGTGCAGTGTGTAAATATCGCTACTCAGGAGATAAAGGCGGTCGGGCGTGATGATTAGCCACCCATCCCCTCGTGTTCCGTGCCGGCCTTCATAGATCCGACTCGCTAACGGCACTTGCCCCGACAGTCTGTTAAGGCAATACGGGGGATCTTTATCTTTTGTCCTTCCCGCATGAGCGCACTGTGCGATTCGAACCCCGGAGGATGAAGCTTTTAATTCCCGGCAACCCGAGCTCGATCGCAGAGCTACGGCTAACTAACATCATTTGGTGATTGTTCGAACCGCTTCTGGATTCTCCTCTGGGTCAACTCAGCCTCGTATGAATACCCGGCACCGCGTGTCAAAAAGAACCAGCAGCGGGCCTTGTGTGGTGGCGGCCCACGTCACTACCTCGGTGCGGGCCTTGGTAGGGGCACTTGCCCCAAAATCACGTCAACGCCAATGTGGAGGTGGAGATGGTGGGGGGAGGGGGGGGTCTTTGTATTTGTCTTTTTTTTGTCCTCGCGTGGAGCCGGGGTGAGAATCTGGCGAGCGGAGCGTGATTCCACAAGAGGGCCAAGAAGCCCTGGGGATGTACATCGTCAGCAGTAGGAGCCAGTGTCTATCCACTGCTGGATAAAGACCTCCCCACGCCATCCCTCACGGTTTAGTGCTGCTGCACATGAACTCATCTCATCGCTCCCATCTCCGCGGTGCCCAAGTAAATATGGAACGTTGCTCCAACGTTGAACTAACGTTAGACTAACGTTAGCATAACGTTGAAGGAACGTTGAGGCAACGTTGGTGGAACGTCGGGGCGACGTTGGCGTAACGTTGGATCAACGTTGGTACAACGTTGGAGGAACGTTGGGTCAACGTTGGACCAACGGTTCCAAACAAATGCCAAGATTTGGCCTAACGTTGTCACGGGACGCGTTTTGCGCCGACCGCTGCCACTCCGTAACCGGTCTCTCTTTCCATCGAGCGTCATCTTCGTCTCGTGTTGTGTCCACTGCTGGTTGATGAGGGTACGGTCGGGAGGAGGAGGCGGGGGGGGTGTGAGCCCCCCCCCCTCTCACTTGTGAAATACCACATTTCAATATTTAATTTGTCTCCGGGTGTTTGTTTCAGTTTCATTGCCTCGTGGCAGTGACGTGCGCATAACTCTCCCGACACAAGCGCCCTCCTTGTGTGTTGTTGCCGCGGTGGGGACAGCGCAAAGGGACCCGCGAATTAATATTTAATTTTGAAAAGAAAGGAAATAACTAAGAGAAGGGGATTCATACAAGAAAATGAACGTGTCAGTGAAAATACATTCACAGCCAAGCAGCCCACGTAAGTTGTGACGTGAGTTGTACCACTAATCAATCATCAGCAGCAGCAGCCATGGTCCATCCACTGCTGGATGATGAGGACGACTTCCCAAAGCCTTCAACATCGCTCACGATTATAATTTTGGCCGTGCGTGTGGTGCGTGTGGTGCGTGTGCGTCTGTGTGGTGCGTGTGGTGTGTGTGGTGCGTGTGGTGTGTATGCGTCTGTGTGGTGCGTGTGGTGTATGTGGGGCGTGTGGTGTGTGTGGTGTGTGTGCGTCTGTGTGTTGACGTCTGCGTCCAAATAAATCCCGATCACACGGGGGGCCTTGTCAGCAACGATTGCCGCTGATAATTCAATACCACCCATCATCGTCGTCGTCAGCTTCATCGAGTTCGGTTAAAGCGCCCAACGCCCCCCATGCAACACGCCGTGTCGAGGCGTTATGACCCACGTAGCGAATGAAGGCGAATTATAGAAGTTGTCAATTAACCAACAGTGGCGTGTGGACATCGTCGCCGAACACTCGTTTAGTGGCTTGCGTAATTGCACCAAGACCGCTGCGTTCTAACGCGACGCTGCTGTTTGGTGTTCTTCTTAACATGTTTCCGAGGAAGGATGAGATAATCCCCCCCCCCCCCCCGTTGTTACGTTGTTATTTTGTGCAGGCGCTGCAACTGCACTCGGGGCCCACCGGTACTAGGGGAGGTGGGAGGGTTCATATTTTTAGGTTTTTCGGTAAAGTCACGTAGTTAAAAAAAGCTATCGTGCTGTGACGGTTCCACCTGAAGACGGAGGCTTGTGTTGCCTCCGAAACGTCGTGACTTTTATTGTACTTTTATTAATTAAAACATTTTACCTACGTGACTTTACCGAAAAAACCTAAGAATATGAATCCTTGCAGTCACGAAAGCTTCAAATCTAGAATGAGGTGAGAGGGTGCCCATTTCACTCCACTTACCAGGGCCATGCACGACGTCGCCACTACGCCACTCACCCTCGCCGTGGCCGCGTACAAGGCGCGGCCCTGCAATGTTCCTCGCTCGCGTTCGCTGCTGGCGGAAGCGACTCCGCCCTGGATATGTCTAAAACCCTCCCCGCCCCCTCTTCCTCGAGACCGTGTTTAGGCCTACTCTTCCACGCTGCATAGGCGTCTGGAAAGAGATGGGAGTATCCACACTTCACCCCACCACACGCGACGACTCTGTACCCATTTGCACCTCTGAGCGGGGGTTTAGGAATTGTCCTCAGTTTCAGCTGCCGCGCCGGGAAATCGAATTGAACCGGCCACCCCTGGATTTCAAGACCAATGTGACAACCACTACACCGTTCACCTAGCTGGAGTTTGTCTGCAGAGTGAGATCTGCCTCGTCGTGTTGCCCTCTCTGTATCTCGACGAGAGCCCATCGAGTCGAACGGGGCAGGTCGCGTGTGTTGGGGGGAAACACCGTGGATCCTTCCACTTCCCCCAAGCCGGCTGGCCAGAGTGGAAGAGTAGGCCAAGCTATCCCTCGAGAGGTGGGTTAGCTCTCTGGAGCTACCCCGTCCCGCCACCATTGGCGCGAGCAAACAATTGCAGGGCTGCGCATTTACATGTTTAATTGTTTTATCTCGACCGTGGCATTGGACTGGGGCACGTGTCCCAGACGCGTCAGCCTGTGGCTATTGATTGTCAGAGGCCCCGGGATTAAGGGGGACGCACAGAGAGGCCGTGGCCTCGGCATCAGCAGGCACCCGCCGACTCCCGCCCCCTTGGGTTGCTAGGGTCCCCCCCACCCAAGCCCCTTCCTAGGCTATGCGCGCATCGCCCCCCCACCAGAAGCTCGGAAGCTCAGTAGGGCTTGAGGCTGGTTAATTAAAACAGCAATGCCCCGCTTTACGTCGGCTGGGGGCGAGCGGGGGGATGCGTTCCTGAAACGTGCGACGACGATCATCACAAACGACGTAAATCGAAGCGATTGAACAGAGCAGTAGGTCGTGGTGGATGCGGAGGCTGAGAACGACGTAAGTGTGTGGGTTTGAAGCGACGCAAATCGGGTCGCAGTATTAATAACAAAGGACACCACCATGAGAAAGAACATGTGTTCTAGGCTGCTGCGGCGCTACGCTGTGGATAGCAGTCGAGGGCAGGGCGGCAACACGCATTGTTGTACTGTACTATGCTGCCATGTCTATGCTCGTCGGCTTCACAAACCCACGCTGCTTTATAGTTAAATTACCCTTGGTAGAAGCATATGGATACCCAGGTGTCGTAGACTTAAGCTGCAAGGTCGTCGAGAGATGGCAGTGCAGCGACGTATATGTGAATCCATCTGTGCGGAGCTTTGAGTGTGTTACCCTCGTCGTAGTGGCAGTATGTGAGTGCAAATTGCAAAATAATATCACTTCCTGACGAGTTTTCAACAATAAATGGCAGCTTGGGCAGGGCAGCAAAACAATAACAACAGTCCCAGACCACAGCAAGACAACAACGCACAGTCCCTCACTAAAATTGCACAGTAAACTTGAACTATCGATAACACGGGCAAGGATCAAAGTTACAAATCACGTTGGCAAATGTGGTTATATCCAGCGCTAATCATCTACTCGAGGATATGATTTTAAAGGAAGTTTTTTTTTACCGTGTTCGGGAAGGAAACACGGTTGTTCCAGAAACGTTGGTGCCGCAACGAGAAAAGTTGTAGCGTCATCGGAGAAAAATCACACGCGCGCACACAGAATCAGAGTCTTTATTTATCCTGGAGGTATCCGATGAGCTATAAAGTTCTTTTTTCACAGACATCCAGTAGGGGCACGGGGTCAGAACGTTACAACAACACACAATACAACAACACACACACACACTGAGATGTCAATCTTAATTTGAATCGGCTCTATTACGCTGGTCAACACACTTTTCTGGCATAAGGTATTCCAACGGGTTTAAGGAAATTTTGGGGTGCTGATTCCAAATCTGTTATCATTTTGTGTCTATCACATCAGGTTTTTGAGATATCAAATATTGCATTTTCAATCAAAACTGCAGAAGAAAAATATTAAATAAATGTGGATATCTACATAAAATTATATTATAAACACACTATCCTAAAAATACAGCACCATATTTTAACACTAAAGCAGTCACTGACTCGCAACAACTTGCAATCATAAGTGACAGAGTTAATTTCAGGTAAAATAAATGAAAATGGGGTATGCCGATAGCTTAAAATGAGATGTGATAGAGGAAATCTGAGATCAGATTTGGAATCAGCACCCTGAAATTAGTCTAAAACAGCTGCAAAAGTCCAGGCCAGAAATTTATTTTTTGTTGAACAGTGTTATGAACGCGGAGATCGTCAATTGCTGAGGGCGTCACGTGGGGCTTGTTTAATAACTATCGGGCGCGTGCAGCGCGCAACGCGTTGATTCGTCTTGCAATGAGGAGGAGGAGGGGGGGTGAAACACCCTCGGCTGGAGTGGTGTTGGCTCGTGTAGCCCAATCCCAAATCGTGTTCCCTCTCCCAATGAGCCGTTGTAACATATGGCCTCTTAAAATGTTGTTTGTTTTGTTTCTGGAGTTCGCAGCGCCATCTCGTGGCCAATGAGAGTCCGTGACCACTCGATGCGTCCTCTCGTCTCGCGAGGACTGCTTTTTGTTGCTGTCGTCCTTCCTCCGCACACCCCTCTCCCCCCCCCCCCCGGTTAGCAGAGTTGGCTGCGTACGGTGCGAAAAAAAATCCAACGTAAATACGTACGAGCTGACGAATGTATTATTGCCTTCCGCTTGTTTTACCCAGAGAAAGACGAACTATTGAGTCTCACGACTCTTTCTGTGCAGTAGGGCCATGTGCCATGTGTTCGTGGCGTCACCACCAAAGTTTGTGAAATTACCCACAGGTGGCAAAAAAAAAAAATTCTTGTTGCGCTTCCATAATTGTCAGCAGCCGCGGTCGATCTACTGCTGGATGAAGGCCCTACCCAAGCAGCTGCCACCTGGTCGGATCCTAACGATGCAACGATCCACCCCAGAACTTTGCGCACGAGCTGATTTCATCACTCCATCTCACGTCACTGCGTCGACGCGGGACGAGTAATGCCCCATTGATAAACATTTGATCCGATTAATTAACTGAGTGGCCATTGATTGCACGTTTAAATCTAATCGTGAAGGCGAAAGGGTACGCGAAAATATTAATGGGGAGAATAATTACGAAACAAAAATAGACCAATTATAATACACACGCCTTTCGAGCAGAATTTCCATCTGAGATGCTGCTAATTGGATTCGTACAATGAATTGCATAATTTAAGTCACTTGAGGTCTATTATATTCCGAGTCTAAATGACGTACCCTTTTACTGTGCAATTAGTGTATACATGTTCCATTATGCTGATCCTTCTGCCATTTTTCGTCAATTATGAGTTTAATTTCTCCTGGCACAATCTGAAATGCTGTTCCGGGAGTTTAAGTTGGCACGCCATGTTCATCTCGTAATAATCCATAATAAAGGTGTGTTTGGGTTAGATCGCGTAAACATGACTGTTGTCGTTAACCTCCACCACCCGACACAGCCATCTCCATCTCGCTGCCTTCGTTTGTCTTCATGATGTTGCAGTGGTGTGTGCGGTGGTGGGTGGGTGGGCAAAGGTGTGTGGGTGGGTGTGTTGTCTGTGAGGTGGTGTGTGGGTGTGCACAGGTGTGTGGGTGGGTTGTCTGTGCGGTGGTGGCTGAGTGTGTAATGTTGTGCGGCCGTGTTGTCTGTACGCTGGTGTGTGTGTGTGTGTGCGATGGTGTGTGGGTGTGTATTGTGTATTATCTGATGCCCTACCCAGACTTTCAACGTCTCGCGCACAACCTCAAATCTCGCAATCTGCCACGGGCTTTGTGAGCTCCGACAGAGCGACGGGAAGTGGCGGCCCTCCGGTGGTAGAAGGCGGTGCGAGGCAGCAGTGGTCGCGGTGATCTGGTAACCAGAAATAACATAATTGCCCAATCTCAAAGGAGCTGTCCAATTAAATCAAGATTCGTCGACTGTATTATCCAGGCCGGGACAATGGATCATTGCGGGTTAAAAAGGGGGGCGCGCGCTTTGGGAGACCGCGCGCGTGTGCGCAAACGAGTAGCGGTGGCAACGACGAATTGGGGGGACCCGATTAAAGAGGTGGCCAATTACCTTGACGAGGAAATAAAATAAAAGAGGGAAACAAAGACACACAGAGACACGCGCGCACACGCAAAAAGAAGCCGGGATAAGACAGATCACGTGTATCTCCCCCGCCCCAACCCCGGTCTCACGATTGGTGGCGACGGTTGTCACGCAAAGTTGTGCAGCCGCAATGATGACGACGCCTCGTTTCAAATCGCGAGATGGGATTTGTCAAACGGCTGCCGTGCGTTTTCAATGCATTAGCAGGGCCAGGACCGTCGGTGTATTTTCTTAAAACATTCCTTGAAAACAAAAACAAAAACCTCCGCCGATTAGCACGGTTGGCTATGTGCGGTACGAAAGAAGTTCAACATATATACGCTCTGTACTTGAATTTAATGTAATCACGGCAACTTGAAGTGCCCCACCGCACAATATTCACTCGCTCTCGAAGAGAGACGACGACTCGGAGGCGCGGGGAAGAGCCGCAGCCACGTGGTGAACCGGCGCCAACAATTGCCCAAGCTCTGCAATCCTCTGTGTATGCATGTATGTTGAACTTCTTTCGCACCATACGTGCCAATCGGAGGTGCTGCTATCGACCGATTAATGAGTTTTTTTTTACGTGGGATGAAACCAGAGCACCCAGGGGAAAAAAACCCACGTGTGTGATGGAGAAACACTCTATCCCACACGGGTACAATAGGTAGAGTCCACATTTGTTTTGCTGTGCTGTACCGCATTCTCCTGGCGAGCCAGAGTATGGCACCGCCTCGATACCCCCGGGAAGGGAGTTTTGCAGGTGACGTGCGTTGCCACCACCGTCCGATGGGGCATCCATCCCAAAATCAAGGACCTTCTGTTCTGAGTCTTGAGACTCAGACTTGGGACTCAGACTCTCCTAGGTAAACGTACTGGCGCGAGTGCACCTGGTTAACTTCACTATGGGTTGCGATGTGATGCCATTTTGTACTGGTGAATGTTTGTATGTCCATGTGCGGACCTTTTGCCAACACACCACTCGAGCTTGATGATGGGTCATTTGACCATACTTCACCATGCTGGTCGATGAAAGAGAGGAGCATAGAAATTGGAAGTATGGTACAACACAATGGATTTTGCTGTACTGCGCTCTGCTGACAGCATAGTCCCGCAGCAGCCTATAACACCTGTTATTTTGCATGGTGGTCGTCTATCCATAGAAGCGCTATCTCGACTCGAGACTGCTTAGCCTCCCATATCTGACGAGTTCAGGCTGAGTTTGGATGGTTTGGTCATAAGCATTGCTGGATACTGTAATCTGAAGTTAAATACTTAGTTATGAATGCGTTAACTGACACAGTTGATGTGTGATATTGGCGTAATTGCTGAGGCTTGTCAATATCATCTTTACGTATCGATACAACACAATGAACACTCGATTAGCGTTGTAAATCCATAACCACTTCATATTTTTCTACATGACCTTAACACGTGCTCTACATTTATATATATAATCTATGATTTATTTACATTGAAATTAATGGGGTTTGTGTTGACTAAATTTGCACTGTTCACTAAAGTAGAGTTAATCTAATCTTCTTCAGAAATGTGTAATCTCGTCATATTGTATTTCGGGAAATCGTGATGGGAGTGCCAGCCGAGAAGAATCAGGACTCATCTGAGAGTACGTCCACCGATGACATGGAGCCATAGAATCAGCTCGTGTGCATGTAGGTGTCGTTGGGTGGATTGTGAGAGATATGGCGATGGCTGGCGGAGAGATTTCATCCAGCAGTGGATTGACCATGGCTGACTTTAACCAAGACAAAGAACCCCCGTGTAGACTTTAACAACAAATTGTTGGGACAAGCGCTGTGAGCAAACAGCTACGAAGGCCGGTGCGGCACACGAGGGGTTGGGTTGCCAGCACCACGCCCGACCGCCTTTGTCTCCCTCGCGGCGATTTTTACTCGCCGCACCAAATACTCATTTGAGGCTGAGTCTACCTCGGACAGGAGGCCCAGGAACGGTTCAGAAAATTGTCACCGGTGTTGGCCATGAGCGGGATTCGAACTCGGGTCAATAACGATGCACAGACACGCGCGCGGGTGTTGTGCTCAATGTTTCTTCACAATTCTGGCTAATCGCCTGATTAAGCTGCTTATAATCACCAGCGAAACGCCGTACTCTAATTGTGCATGTTGTCGGTTTACTCTCCAACTCACCGGCGTGTTGAAGTAGTAACTAATTGACACGTTTTGTTTTACGTGATAAACCTCACCAATTGGCGGTTTCGGGTGGTGGCGGTTTTAACGATAAATTTATATTTATGCAATCTAACCCAAAAAAAACACTACGTGTTAAACTATCCGCAAAGTTGTTCAGGAAAGCATGGATGTATGCGCCACCTAATGGACAATGTATAGCTTAGCTGGGTTGAATGAACGAAGACTGCAGAGTAAGGGGCCATCCATTTATTAGGTACGCAAAAATATGTGAAAACTTGACCCCTCCACCCCCTCCCTGTACGGACGCGTACTTTCTCCCCCCCCCCCACCTGCGTACGTTCGCTTGACCCCGTACGCTTGAATCCTATTGAACGGCCGATATTTAATTCACGCTTGAAACGATCAAGGATTCATAATATTAACGTGTTGAAGCAAACAGATAGTCCACCGCCGGCTGCATTAAATAATTAAGTTGCGTACCTTGGCCACTTATTTTGCTGAGCTGCGTGATAGCTGCAGTCAGGGTTACGGTGACACCTCTCCCACAGTCCCACTTCTCCCGGTCGTAATTATCTGACAGCTGAAGAAACTGAACTGTGGCTCATTTGAAGGCTAGTGTAGACAAATTATTATCGAGGCTTCACCCCTCCCCCCCCCGTTTCCTATGCTACGCACATTGTCAGTAGACCCCCCATACGCAAGCGTACACATTTGGGTTAACCCCCCTCCCCCCTCCATGCGTACGTACTCAACGGATGGCCCCTAATCAACAGCCCTTTGGGAATAAAGCGGCCAATGGTCAAATAATGAACCAGTGGCTAGAATAATGATTTACAATTGTCAGGGGTATTTCATTCCAATATCCACAAATGCGCCGCCGTGTATGGGAAGCAGGAAACAAACAGAGCCTGCCGGTAAAGAAGGCCAATTGCAAGAGGTGAGTTTTCAAGACAGACTTAAACATAGCTAACGACTCTCATTGTCTATGACCCAATCACCCGGAAATACGCTCCATCTCACGAGCTCTCCGAAGCTCGGCAGTGGGTCGAGTCTGGATCGTGGCTTGCATGTGCGACCACCGCGCATGCCACGTTGGCACAGGTGGTTGCGGGTCAGTGTGCTACGTGGTGGGCAGTCCAGCAACGTAGCCCACGTTGTACTGTGATTCTATGCTTCCACGACTATGGCCCGGCGCCTTGTCAAATCCACAGTGGGGGCCGTCCATAAATGACGTCACGCACCTAGGGGGGGGGGGGGTCAGATATTTTTGACGATGTGTAACGATGGGGGAGGGTTGAGAAATGTGACGTCACATCAAAATGCGCAACTTTTAATAAATATAGAAAACACGTTCTACTTAATTAAATAGACTTTTTAATAAATATTTTCTCCTACAACATCAGAGTGCAGCGCCACATTAAATACGCACTACAATGACAATAGTTTATAGCGATTTGAAGAATGTTTTATTTTTTGGGGGGGGGGTGGGGGGCAGAGTTTTGTGACGTCATATTTGAGAGGGGGGGCTGACTTTTTGTGACGCCGTGTGACGAGGGGGGGGGGTGTCAAAAATCGTCCAAAATCGCGTGACGTCATTTATGGACGGGCCCATAGCTGTCAACCCCTGATCAGTGCCCTACCTTATTACAGACCAACTCAGACCTTATCTGTCACCCCGTGCCCTTATCAATCTCAACGTTCATCCAAACAAAGTCCCATCACAAGGGAGAAACACAAACAGACAAACACACATTTTGCCCGTATTGAAACGGCTGTACACTATATGGACGTGAAAACTCAATTTCCCTGTACAGGAATACGGGTAAGCCGCATGGGTTGACAGGTATGGTGAACCCACTTGACAGCTGTGAAAAAGAGCTTCATAGCTCATCGGATTCCTCCAATGTAAATAAAATATTCAAATTCAGTTCACGGTTAAAGCATGACGTCACAACTAATAAAAGTGTAGGGGGGTAGATGACGTCACATCAAACGCCGCAAATTTCCCAACACGCGTAAGCGACGCTCGCCGCCGATTGGCTACAACCGAGCCCCCGGTCGATCTCAACCGACCAATCGCGTGCGTCTTCCCCGAGCCCCGCCTCCCCCCCGCTTGCTTGTGCGCTCTACGATTTTCCACGCCAGTCTCAGAATTGGCGCCGCGTCCGTCCGTGTTGGACACGCGCGAATTTCCCTCGAAGTTAGGGGGCCACCCCCCCCCCCCCACACAAAGTCTCCGTGTCCCGACAGGTTCCTTCCTCAGGTATCCTCGTCCACCCCCCAACACACCCCGAGGCGCCACGCACCCACTGCCGGGCGCTGTACCGAGCGGAGTTGCCGTCTTCTCCTCCGCCGTCGACGTACGGACGTGAGGCCTACGCTATTAGGCTTGTAATCCAAAACGCCTCTCGTCGTGGGTGATATTGGTCGCGAAAGCCTCCGTGTTGAATTGTAATTCAAGAGTTGTGTTTATTTACGGCCACCCACCCACCCGCCACTGTGAATGCACTGCTCGATGAAGGTTTAACGAGACTAAGTCGGTCGTGGGTTGGTGGTTTGACCATACTTCGCCACATTGTGTCGTGGGAAGGCGAGGCCACGATTTGGGTATCGTCACTGACGGGAGCTGTGGATGGGGGGGGGGATCGAACTCGGGTTTGCCGGGTTTTAGTTCGTGCAGTGTGTGCGTGCTTAAACCATTGGTCTTGTCGCTAAGAACTTCGTCCCGTTTATGATGCGGGTTTTGAAAATTGTCTTGGCGAATGTCCGTGTGTTCAGGAGCTAAACTACCGATGGCGAAGTCTGCTGCTGGCCACAACGACGACGATGAGAGATGGCTTTCAGGAGGGAGAGAATTCGCGTCGTTTTGCTGTTCCTCCGTTGAAGGAGCGCAGGCGACAGTGGGTTTACTCCGTAGTCCGTAGCTTTAGTTGCATGGCCACAATCGCACTACTGCGGCTTGTCTTGAATGGGTCTCTGTGTATCCTTATGGGTCTACGTATGTCTGTTTAAGAGTATTTGGCTGCTATAAATTACCACACGATAAGACACTTGGTTGAGCCATCATTTGTGGCCAAGTCGCTTCTGAAAAAATCTATTTTCAGTCGCTCAGTGGGCCTTACCTGGTAAAATAAAATGTAAAACAATAGTTGAGTTGAGCTCGATGTGCCCCAGAATATACGGTATGGTCCACAGTTCGCATTGCGTGGCCACAATCACACTACTGTGGTTTTCCTACTCTCTGGTTCTTTCGGTAAAGTCATCAAGGATGACGGACGCTTGTGTAGCGACCGAAACGTCGTGTTTCTTTTATTATTTTTTCTACCTACGTGACTTTACCGAAAGAACCAGAAAGTATGGATTCCTGCAGTCACGAAAGCTTCAAATCAAGACTGTGGTTTTCCTTTCATTTCCCATGTAAATGGTCTTTACGAATTAAAGGCTCAGTTACAATTAAAGTCACTTATTCCACTTGTACAAATATAATAGAGACGTATTCCGTCGCTTGTGTGTTAGTAGTCGGGTTACCCACCCTGCCCGACACGAATTGGAGCCCTCGTTCATCTGAAAAAGGGTTATGAAATCTCTGACTCAAGCGAGATGTCACAGCTTGCTTACTCGTGACCGGCAATGCTCGGTGATTGCGTTAAATCTAGGTAAAAAGGTTAATCTCGGTTAAAAAAGTAAATCAGATGCGCTTCTGTGGCCATCTGGAACGCTCGTCCGATATTAGGAAGCCACTGGAGCTACCCACTTCTGACTCTTTGTATATTTTGTTGTCCTTTCCCCAGCACCTCCGATTAGCACGGTTGGGTACGAAAGAAGTTGAACATATGCACATATACAAACTAGGAACATGTTGGTCATAGCTCTGGTGGATTACGAGCCCGTTGATTTCCACCGAAGTGGATCGCAATGCTTGACTTATTGGTCACCACTGTTCTAAGTAAAACATGGGGGTTCGGGTAGGCCCTCATCCAGCAGTGGTTTGACAAAAGTGTTGCACATGTACAAAATATGTTTTTGTACTTGGAAGATTAACATTTGCCACTCGTTGCACTTTACAACAATCGTATGCTCAGGTTGTCCTGGTGTTCAACCCCTGCACCCCTGCAGTGACAACAGGTACCAGAAGACTGAGAAAGGGACGAAGCAGCCATGACCTCCATCATCAAGCTCACGGCCCTGTCCGGAGTGCAGGATGAGGGCGCCCTTTGCTACCTCCTGCAGGTCGACGAGTTCAGGTTCCTTCTCGACTGCGGCTGGGATGAGAACTTCAAGGCGGACTTTGTGGAAATCCTCAAACGGTAGCAAAGCACCTCTTCAAACGATTCATCACCCCTACCACGGCGATTGTAGATTGTCTCGATACAGACCGAGATTCTATTCATTAACCTTTTTTTTCAGTCGGTCACCACTGGTGTTAGCTGTGGCCAGGAATCTAACTCAAAGTCACCAGGTTCATAGAACTGTACACTCACCACTCCACCACCGTTCCACCTAAATAATGTACACTTATTCCATGTAAATACCATAATGTATCCTGCAATAATATGTATGTATGATTATGTGCCTATATCGTTCACACGATAATGTTTATGAATAAATTCACCGTTATATTCATTCATGTGCAATGCAGTCAAGAGTGTGACAATGTTAAAGTCGGTGATATCTGCTCAAATTAGCATTTGGGTGGTGCTCATCTCCTATTAACAGTTCTGAGCCAGTGGTGTACAGTCCTCATTCTTATGGCGGTAGCAAGTCTATCCATAGGACAACCACTGTTGACCTCCCCACAAATTAGTACCTCTTTTATCAACCCAGAGGGATGATGGGCCGAGTAAAACCCCAATCAGGATTTGAACTCCCAACCCTTCCGATTACGAGCCGCTCAATCTGCCGTTGATTCACCTAGCCGGACGTGAACGATATTTTGTGATCATGGTTCAGCGAAAATGTGTGTGTGTGTGGCTACAGGATTTGTTCGTATATGTATGTTGAACATCTTTTGCACCGTACGTAGCCAACCGTGCTAAACAAAATATCACAGTAGCACGTTCTTTCATCGTTGTGTTTTTCTCGCTTGCAGGCACATCCATCAGATAGATGCAGTTCTTCTCTCGCACCCTGACACTCCACATCTGGGCGCCCTGCCGTTCGCCGTGGGAAAGCTCGGGCTGAACTGTGCCATTTATGCCACCATTCCTGTGTACAAGATGGGCCAGATGTTCATGTATGACCTCTATCAGGTGAAAGCCTTGCATTATAGGCGTCATTGTGCAATACATGCTGGTACATGTCCGTGGATGATAATCACTACATCTGTTTGTTGTGTCTGTAACTTAATCGTACTGTGAACTGTTTAACAGTAATTTCCGAGACAACTTACGTTTCAGGACATTT
The DNA here is from genome assembly GCF_964198595.1 of Lampetra fluviatilis. Taxonomy (NCBI): domain Eukaryota; kingdom Metazoa; phylum Chordata; class Hyperoartia; order Petromyzontiformes; family Petromyzontidae; genus Lampetra; species Lampetra fluviatilis. The sequence continues at coordinate 6,334,414 of NC_136292.1, forward strand.
AATCTCTTTAATGTTGAATTACATTTGTGCTGTCTATTCCATTTTTGTAAATCGGTTGTTATTTATTCTCTAATTTTTATTTGCTTCATTGGTTTATTTTATTACTTTTGTCGTTTTGATGACTCGGGTCACTTTTGTAAATGAGGCCATCCCGAGTTCCCACTTGGTTAAACGAATGTCGACTTAAATACTCTTCAACTTCGGTTGCGGATGTTGATAAACGTGAGATAATTGTTTCATTAAATGATCTTTCCGCAATTGTTTCCACAGTCAAGGCACAACTCGGAAGATTTCAATTTGTTTACGCTGGATGATGTCGACGCTGCTTTTGACAAAATCCAGCAACTGAAGTACAACCAGATTGTTTACCTTAAAGGTTTGTTTTCGTTAATTATATCCTACAATGCTTTATTGATAGGTTATGTAATGTTTCCCTTTTAGAGAATTTTTTAAAACTCACGAAAAGTACATTTTGACTCGATGGACAAATATGCATCATCATCATCAGCAATGTTTTATTTGCTACGGTGGCGAGATGTTAACTCCTTCGCCTGGTGTGCAGGAGATCATGGGTTCTATCCTGAGCTTGACACCTGCTGTATATTTGGAGTTTGCATGTTCTCCCTGTGGTCGCGTGGATTTTTCTCCGGGTCCTCCGGTTTTTCCCTCCATATTTAGAAACGTGCATTTGGAGTATTTGGCTGCTCTAAATTTCCACATGATAAGCCACTTCCTTGATCTATCATTCGTGACCAGGTTGCTTCTAATAAAGAGCTATATATGGCTCAGTGGGTCTTAGTTGGTAAAATATAATAAAAAATATTCACTGCTTAATGAAGGATTCCCCAAGTGTTCACGATCTCTTAGTCTCATGATGCACCAATCCACCAGGCTTCTGTCCACGAGATTGAATTGACCTACCACCACTTAGACACCCCCTTTAACGTGTTCCCTCCTTTGCCTACCACTCCGTACGTAGTCTCGACCACCAGCCATCATGTTAATCCTGACTGACCCAAACTATGCAGTAATTTCCTGCGCTTCAACCCTGATAGTTGTTCTAAAGACTTGCCGTCGGCGAAATTTGAGATGTTTAAAGCTATTTCGGCTTATATTTGGTGTTGTCTTTATCACGTTCAATATAACATTGTATTCCTTCATTCAGGCAAGGGACATGGCTTGTCTATAACCCCGCTGCCTGCTGGCCACATGATTGGGGGCACAGTGTGGAAGATTGTAAAAGACGGAGAGGAGGAGATCATCTATGCGGTGGATTACAACCACAAAAGAGAGATGTAAGCTACAGGACGTGAACGTACAGCTCTAGCAGCTAATATGAAAGTACACTGTTTACTTGTATTCCATTTTAATGTCAGATTCCGTTATAACTGCTTGTGAATGATTGTATACTCATCATTTATTAACTGTTCACCTGTTTTTTTTGTTTTGTTTGATGTAGACACTTAAACGGTTGCACTTTAGAGACTGTCACAAGACCATCACTGCTCATCACTGACTCACTAAATGCCACATACGTTCAAGCCAGGAGGAAACAACGAGATGAACAGCTGCTAAGTATGTTTCCTTACCGAAGGAACACTTTATATTTTCATCCCATTTAACATGTTCCATTACACAAGAGTTTGATGTTCGTCTTTGCATGCGTCACTTACGAGTTTGTATACTGGTGTTGTCTATTGGAAAGTTATAAATTTTTTTTAAAGCATGCCACTCGCAATTGGAACTTTGCCGGATTAATTCGTGCCCGGTGGTCTACTCAAACTTAATTTTTTTCAGGAATGATAAATTGACTTTCCACTCTGCTTGGAAGTCAACAGTGATTATCCTGTGGGTTGTATTCATTGTTGCCACAGCAATTTGGAATTTCCACCGCTGGCTCAGAGCTGTAAACCGAGGATGAGCACCGCCCCAAATTTCTTTGGGCAAGAAACGTCTATACTTTGAAGCATGACAGCCATGCTGCCTCACTGTAATAGTACAAGAGCTACAGATCGGTGGAATGAAAGCGAGCCTAACAGGAGATATGGATGAGAAAGAGCTGTGGATAAGAGATGCAGATTTACACTGTTTTGTCAGGGGCCCTCCGTTCTCATAGAGGGCTCTTGTCTGTCATGTCATGCAACTCGGCAGCAGTTGTTTTAGCCGGCCTGACTGCTCATGAGACTAAAAGTGGAAGCTGGTCTTGAGAGAGTTAAATTTGCTGCTAAAAAAAAGAGATGGGATTCTGAAAACACTTAGGTTGATTGATGAAAATTGTAGTTTTACGTGGTTAAAAACTGTCCACTAGTTTTCATGTATTACTGAGTACAGTAGAAATTACTTTGTTATTAATGCAATCATAAAGTGATTGTTACTTGTCATCGTTAGTTGTTGAATGTATGAGCGACAATCATTATAAACAGACCTCCCTTGAAGACAGACTGCTTGAATTGGCTGTCGCCTGATTTAAACAAAATAACCTATTAAAATCTTTCCGAATTATATTCTGCTTTTGCATTCAGCCTCATGTCATGATACGAAGTATCTTTTCAGATAATTCCGATTATCCCACACCTCCAATTAGCCCACACATCCAATTAGCACAGTTGGCTACGTACGGTGCGATAGAAGTTCAACATACATACGTACAGATCTCGCGTAATTGCCCACACGGAAGCAGATATCACACAACTATCTCTTGAGATCCCTTCTCAGTGACCTGTGTACTCTCACCTGCCTTTAAATGCCGATGTGAAACACGGGCAACGTTTTGTAATGCCCTGTGTTCATATATCCGCGTCCCCGCAGCGAATATCCTTGAGACGCTGCGTGGGGACGGCAACGTGCTGCTTGCCGTGGACACGGCGGGTCGCGTGCTGGAGCTGGCCCAGCTGCTCGACCAGATCTGGAGGACCAAGGACGCGGGGCTGGGAGCGTACTCCCTCGCGCTGCTCAACAACGTCAGCTACAACGTCGTCGAGTTCTCAAAGTCTCAGGTTCGTACCGTTTGTTTGGGCGACCCCGCATCCTCTTTGTGCATTGGGTTTGATCGCCTGCGTTATTTGTTTTTTCCTTCCTTCCCCTATACTCGATCGTTCTCTTCTGCGCGGGTGTGACAAACGCGCTCCCGTGTTTTCACAGTCGCGTAAAGATCGATGGCTCGATTCTCATGGTGAATGTCTCTTTTAAGTACAATTTGTGTGCGAAAACACGCATATGTCTTCAAGAGCAAGAGTAGACCAAATCACCGAGTTTCAGGGCTCTTTCAACTGGTGGCCCGCAGATCTATAGCCCGCCGAAATATATATGGCTTGGAGAGACATTATGAGAGATAGACATTAGTGAGACGAAAGAGAGCTCAACAAGATAGAGGGATGAGGGACTCGAACACACGAGCTACAGATGAGCGATCACATGTACAGATGTTATAATGTCAGAGGGATCATGTGATGTCAACATCTGTACACAAGACATTTAGACATCGCATGACACTATGACTCTGTGCGGCCTCTCAGTGCACACACACACACTAGTTGCATTGTTACCCACGAGAAAATACAGTGGCAGAATTCTGACCTCGTGTCTCAGCGGTTTTAACGTCCGTACACGCGACACATACGACGTTCAGACGTCTCGTGACGCTTTGACAGCGTGCACATTTAGTATTATTATGTGGTCAATCGAAAGATGCATCATTAAAAGAACCCTGACGCCGAGTGTCTTTTCTGCCTTGAGCGGCCACGTATGTGAACCTGTGTTCCCACCCACCCACGCATCGTCGACCGCAGGTGGAGTGGATGAGCGACAAACTGATGCGGTGCTTCGAGGACAAGCGCAACAACCCGTTCCAGTTCAGGCACCTGTCCCTGTGCCACAGCCTGGCCGACCTGGCCAAGGTGCCGAGCCCCAAGGTGGTGCTGTGCAGTCAGCCCGACCTGGAGTGCGGCTTCTCGCGCGAGCTCTTCATCCAGTGGTGCGGCGACCCGAGGCACTGCGTCATCTTCACGGCCCGCACCATGCCAGGCACGCTGGCGCGCACGCTCATCGAGAAGCCAGGACTGCGCCGGGCAGAACTGGAGGTGAGGTTCGCATTTGCGTTTGGGGCGGGGGGTGGGGAGGGTGGATTTTAGCCGTGAACTTGCGTTGCTGCCATCGCACGCTCTGTGTGTGTAGGTACGTATGTGCGTACGCGTGTTGAACTTCTTTCGCGCCGTACGTAGCCAAGCACGCTCCTCGGTGGTTGCCAATTTACAAAAAGAAAGTCGGCGTACGTCCACATCAGTAGGGTCGGCTCTTTCGGAGCGGACGTGAAATAACATTTAACCAAATAAACTTTGGGTTAGCGTATGTAGCGTGGTTTAATGGCTAGCACATTGGACCTGCAATCCAGAGGTCGCCGATGCCTTCTCCCGGCATGACAGTTGAAACACTGTTGCTTAAATCGACCCGCCTTTGTCTGTGCGCCCAGTAAATTGGAACAACACAGTCGATCGGCTGGTTTCTGTGTGTGCGGTGGGGTAAAGTGTGGGTTCTCACAAGATGCCTGGCCACGTGTTAATGATGAGACAAATAATCACCGTGATGATATCCGCATTTTTTCTTATTCAGATACGCAAACGTGTCAAGCTTGAAGGTAAAGAGCTCGAAGAATATATGGAAAAAGACAAAATAAAGAAAGAAGAAGCGAAAAAGCAAGAGCAAGCCAAAGAGTGAGCAATACAATTGTTTTTTTATATATATATCTTTTCCCCAGGGCTTATGCCTATTGTGCCATACTTAAACACCGGTGCTAATTGGCGGCATGTTGTGAGACAAATTATCCTTTCGCACAGCAGCCGGGGGACCCCTGGTTGTTAGAGAACTGCCCCACAGCAGCAGAGAGCACAGCGAGCTACATCTGACCTCTCTTGAAGTGACCACAGGTCCACGCGGTAGGGGGCAGCACTTTCCCGTTTGCTTGGCCAAGGTCAGGGACGTTTGGCACGTGACAGCGACAGCGATTTATTTAATTCTCAGAGCATCAATTTGGCCGAATTAAGGGCAGAACTACATTTTGTGCGATGGGGGGGTGTTCATTGTACAGGCAGCCCCCGGGTTACGAAAGGGTTAGGTTCCCGAGATCGATCCGTAGCCCAAATTTTCCATAGGAAACTGAACGGAAACTGAACTATTTTCCCCCAAACATCAACGATAAAATCCCAAAGCCGGAAATAGTTGTGCCTCTCCTTCCCAATTACTAGGTTCGTATTATCTCGGTACCGTATCGTGCTGTCCTCCGTTTTATATCGTTACCTGTATTGTGTCGCTGTAATATGCTCTGCACTTCCTACAATTCTTTCATTTCATCGAATATCTACCCTAACACTACCCATAATTAAACTAATGGAACATATACTATATCCAACTGTTTATGAATACCACAAAACATTTTAATATTAATTGTTAACAGAAAGCGCTCCGTTCCGAATGTTCGTTTACCGTGCATTAGGTTAGGCCTAGACTTCTCCGATCGCTGTTGGCCGAGACCATAAGTAATCTAAGCATAATTGTGTTAAATAAAGTACATCCAGTAAATAACTCATGAGATAAACTTAAAATAAAAAAAACTAACAATAGAAAAATAGACAGTTCTAAGCATATAAAACAAACAATTACGTAATGCTACAAAAGAAAAGGATTACATAACGCTGCAAAAAAATACATTTATATTAATCCTCGGTGAAGCTCGGTGAAGGTGGAGTTTTATTTACGCTCCGCGGTATTCATCCGCAGCCTCACTGCGCTGCACTATTTGCGCTTACGTAACTAATGCAAACATTTACTGAAATTGAAAACAAATTTAACATGATTTTGGGAGCATTTCCATAAAGTCGGATTTCCTTGAGTCGGGTATTCCGCAACCCGGGGACTTGCTGTACAGTCGAATAATCAGGCTGAGAACTCATCAACTCGCTCTTTGTACGAGTGAGAAATATTTACGTTGCCTTCAAAGGTCACACATTTCGCACCAAATAATTGAAATGGATGGTGGGATGGTGGCGAGTTGTCTCGCAATTATATTGCAAACTTATCAGTAATGCGCGGGCGACACATCGACCGTATTTCTGCCGATATCTGTGAGCCGCTCGTCACAGACAGCCGCTTGGGCATGCCCACCCCCCCACCCCCCACTCCCACCAGCCCACCCCCCAAGAAGCATCGCCCAGTCGGCCTGGTTTTGATCGAATGTGTCCGAACGCGTCGGTGCAGCGATGATGAATTTTCGAGCGACGACAGCGACCTGGAGGGTGACATGGAGTACCAGCCGGCGGGCAAGGCCAAGCACGACTTGATGATGAAGAGCGAGAACAGTCGCAAGGGCAGCTTCTTCAAGCATGCCAAGAAGTCCTACCCCATGTACCCATCGACGGAGGAGAAAATCAAGTGGGACGACTACGGGGAGATCATAAAGTAAGGGCGCGTCGCCGAGATTCGATACCTTGCCTGGAAAACAGAAGGTCGTGCGTATGATCCCGACCTTGACGCCTGTATATTTGGCGTTGGCATGTTCTCTCTCCCCGTGTTCACGTGGATTTTTCTCCAGGTCCTCCAATTTTTCTCTCCACATTCAGAATCAGCGTGCTTTTAGAGGATTTAGCTGCTCTAAATTTCCACATAATAAGCCACTTCGTTGAGCTATCGTTTGTGGCCAGGTCGCTTTTGAAAAAGAGCTGCATAACTCAGCGGGCCTTACCTCTGTAAATTCACTCGCTCCTTCATGGATTTATTGAGAAACATTCGCACGTCCATGTCGGTAAACATCGAATACGAGATAGTCGGATTTTAGCAAATGCAGTCGGTGTACGGATGACGCGGTGGTGTCGTGGTCAGCACACTGGACTTGCAGTCCAGAGGTCACCGGTTCGGTTTGAACTCCCGGCGCGGCAGTTGAAACAGCGGTGCAAGTTTTTTCCGAATCTCCCCCGCACCCCCCCCCCCCACCCCCCGTCTTTGTCCACCCAGCGGTGTAAATGGGTATACGGCAGGTTGTTGATTGGCAGGCCGCGTGTGGTGGGGTAAAGTGTGGGAACTCCCACCTCTTTCCAGGATATCTGGCCAGCATGGAATACCCTCTGGAGGGACTCTACAACTGCCTCGAGTGGAGCTCCTTTTACCAGCAGTGGCACGAGAAAGCATTTGCAGGGCTGCACCTTTACATTTTACTCTAGGTTAATATTCGTCAAATATATTAAGAGCAATTTGCGCTGCCAGATGTAGCAAAATGCATTAGGAAACTGCATGCATGCATATAGTTTCCATGAATACATTTGGGCTGTTGAAGTGGCAAAATGTATATGTGCTATGACCATATATGGCCAAATCACCCATGATGCTCCCGATGTCAAATCTCAGAACCCAAGCAGGTTTTGAGCCTGGATAGTGTGTGCGTATGGGTGACCACCATGCATAACAGCTGTTATCGGAGCTTATTGGGTTTCCGTGGCTGGTATCAGAGGGACCGTGCAGTACAAACTCCGTTGTGTCTTCGTGTGTGCACAGGCCCGAAGATTTTTTCATGCCCGAGTTGCCAAGCGTGGATGAGGACAAGGGTGTCGAAGCTCATCACCAGGCAGAGGAGGCCATGGAGCAGGACCTGACGGATGTGCCCACCAAGTGCATCTCCAGCAGCCACACGGTCGAAATTCGGTACGCGGCGCTGCGCCCTCCACACTGCATCGCGAGCATTCAGATGCGCTCCTGAGGACGTCTGGAACACTCTTCCGATATTAAGAAGCCACGAGAGCGATGCGTTTGTAAACCTAGATTAAAAACTCATTTTTTTTGAACTGTTTTTCGTGTTTAATTTGTTGTCCTTCCCCCACAACTCCAGTTAGCACGGTTGGCTACATACAGTGCGAAAGTTCGGCATACATACATACTCACAAAGACTTATTCCCTCCCGATCCTGATTGAAAATGTTCCCCTCGCTTTCTGTGCTGCCACTTTTCTTCGTACGGCATTTGAAAAGCTGCTGATGTGAAACGTTATAATTTGTACGTCGAGCGCGGTAATCCATTTGACGGCATCGCTAGTTGCTTGATGTACGTATGGCGTCCGTACCTCCTGTGTAAGCAAAAAATATGGCAGTGGTCGGGTAGGCCTTGTCACGCTGATGACACGGTTGGAATGCGTTTCATGAAGGCTGTGGCCAACAGTTCAGGGGGGTTCATTGCACTGAGTTGGTACCGATAGGCTCGTGAATCCGAAGCGACGTTTCAGTCAGCCGCGATATAATTGGGCCATCAATCGTGAGAGGTTGATCGTCTCGGCCACAGGTCATCCATGAGCGCACACAAAAAAACGAAGACGTTCTGTATCGGATCGTTGCGGCAATTGCTGTTGACAAGCACCTATGAAGGCCAGCACGGCTCACGCGGGCGTGGTGTAGCCAGGATGACACTTATATATGATGTCTCTTTAAGCTACTATGTTTTATAATCTATGCGTTTCTCTTCACATATCTCAGTGTAAGTTAAAGCATGCACACTTCTGCCCGCTTCTGTGTGTACTTACTAGCTATTGTGCCAATGTTTTTGTCCATGTTTCTGTACCAACTAGTGATGAAAGGCAGACAACACACTGATTAAAATATTGTTCTACAGGCACATTGTCATATCGCTCCTTGGTGTACACCACCAGCAGTCCACCCGTAGGGAAATCGTCAACCAACCTCAGCCATCCCAACTTTTACCACAGCTCCCGCCCCTCCCGCCGGAATCCCCTTTGAATCTCTTAGCCAATCCAACACTCGCTGGTCAAGCAGACCATCCATCATTGGTGGCTGTTCTGCCTGACCAATCAGGATCGTGCCGGAACAGCAATCAGCGGGTAATGACCAAATTGTATAATTATTACGGATTGTCAGTGACGTCCTTAAAATTATTACTGTTGTTGCCAGTGTGCTTTAGTCGAAGTGCAATTTTCCATTTTTTGTGTGCGTGTGTAAACCCTTCATGTTCCGTTGGCGTTCCCTTCCCCCGTTCGCTTCAAGGGCCAAGTTGATCTACATTGACTACGAAGGGCGCTCAGACGGCGAGTCGCTCAAGAAGCTCATCAGCCAGATGCGCCCGCGCCAGCTGGTGATTGTGCACGGGCCGCCTGACGCCACGCGCCACCTGGCCGACGCATGCCGTGCGTTCGGCGGCAAGGAGATGAAGGTGTACACGCCGAGGCTGCACGAGACGGTCGACGCCACGAGCGAGAACCTCATCTACCAGGTGTGGCGTGCCGGGCGTGCGTGCTGTGTGTGCGTGCTGTGTGTGCGCACGCGTCATCGGCGCGTCATCGGCGCGTCATCTTGGGTACAATTCCAAAAGAAGTTCAACATACTAAACTATGCTATTTTTATTTTACCAGGTAAGGCCCACTGCGCAATGTAGCTCTTTTTCAGAAGTGGCCTGGCGACAAATGATAACTCAACAAAGTGGCTTATCACGTGGAAATGTTTAGCAGCCAAATATTCTAAACGCATGAAGTTCATTCGAAATGTGGAGGGGATAAACCGTAGTACTCGGAGAAAAATCCACGTGACCACGGGGAGAACATGCAAACTCTAAATATACAGGCATCAGGGTCGGGATGGAACCCACAACCTCCTGTATACCAGGCGAGGTAGTCAACATCTAGCCATCGTGGCACCCATACGTACATGCGTCAGCATCGCCAGGGCTGTGACGCGGGCCGGCGGTAACAAGTTAGCTGCTTATTGCAGAAATTCACGGTTCGAATCTGGCGGTCGCCCCAGTTAGTACTGCGTTGCAGCGGACATTGAAGATCCCCCTAACGTAATTTGCAAGGGTAGGCCAGTCTATGTCGGCATCATGGTGCAAAAGTGTATGGTTTGAGGAATTACTCACAAATTGCTCGAATGGGATTACACACACACACAGCAAACACCGCCCTCTGCGGTGAACACTTGGCAGGACCCTCTCAAAAGAGCGTCGTGAGACTCGGTGGGGCTTTCCTGTGTGAACAAGCGTAGTACCAATAATAATGATTATAAACCATTAATATTTACACCAGTGCCTCCGATGCAGTACATTTCGAGGTGAATGGGGGCACAGGGTGAACGCAGCAACAGCCTGCAAGTGGGCATTCTTACGTCCGTTGGGTTATTTATAACATTTGAAAAAATGTCGAGGCCACAATACCGGCACACATAACCTACCTTTTTTCCAATAACGCCAAACGGCTTTTGACGTCTACTGCAAAGCACGCGGCGTGTATTTGTTACAATTAACACACCCGGTGTTAACCAAACGGCCGTTGGGGATTCGAACTTGGGAACCTTTGCAGTAAGTGGCATACACACCATCGCCGGGCTCTCTCACCGGGCCCGCAAATTAGTTTTCTTCTTTACAACGCTCCCGTCAACATTATTTCTGCGGTGATGAGCAGTGTGTATTCTTATCGTGCTGTTCACTGAATTCCAAGGCTCCATTTGTGGCAGGAAGACCATTTTATTCTTTTGACGATGAAAGATTTTTTTTATTACTGTTTGTGCACAGCGTCTTGACATGTATTTAGATGCTATATAAATGTAAATTGTTGTTTTTTATTGTTGAGACTGGGTGTGATTTTTGGACAGTGCGAGCAGGAAAGGCAAATTTGTTCCCGCAGAAACACGGCACGACCCGCTGTGAGGAGTTCTCGCTTTTGTTTTATCATTATTTTATACTCCCAAAGCGTAACATTTCGGTTGTGAACGATGATAATAGGCTAGAGCCATGATACAATGGGTAGCGCATTGTGCTTTGAACCCAGTAACCCGATTTCGATTCCCAGCTACACTAAAATTGGTGGCTTGTACTGCCTGAACCTGTCCTGGGAACCCCCCAACCCGCACTAACCCTCACTGACCAGCAAGCTAAAGTGTGGCCAAACAACCCCTGTGATCGAAACAGCATGGGATGAGGGATGGGCGGGGGTGGGGAGACCTTAATATAACAGTGGATTGACAAAGGGCTTCAAATAAATAAGTTATAATTTATTATCGTGATAGTTTATTTGAGCTCAACAATCACTGCAAAATAGACATCCTGGTCAAAAACGATGTTCGGCTCGACGTTTTTTTATTGTTTTTTTTATGCTCGCGCCTACTTTTCCCCCCAAGGTGAGGCTCAAGGACTCGCTCGTGAGCTCCCTGCGCTTCTGCCGGGCACGGGACGCCGAGCTGGCGTGGATCGAGGGCGCGCTGGACCTGCGGGTGGCGCGCGTCGACACGGGGGTGGTGCCCGAGGACGGGACGCCGCGCGACGACGACAACGCGGCGGCGACGGCCGGCACCTCGGCGGGCGGCTCCGGCGAGACCATGGAGGTCGATCACCCGCACCGAGCTGCCGCCCACGAAACCGAGGCCGCCCCCGGCATCGCGGGCCGCTCTCAAGCGCAGCCCCTCGCCGGGCTGTTTATCGACGAAGATGCGACGACGTCGGCGCGCGTCACCGTCGGCCCCGAGGAGGGCGACATCATCCCCACTCTGGAGCCGCTGCAGCCAAACGAGGTTGGTAGCGGCCGGTTCTGAGTTAGGAGAGGGAGGAGGAGGTTTGTGAAGGATGCGACAGGGCAGTTTGGTGGCAGGGGTAACCCCCCTGCAGCAATGACTGAGGGCGGAAGATCGACGCTCACGACAACGAGCAAAGCGCTTTGCGGTACATTTGCCAGTGATCCCCGTGAACCTGTAACACCTGGGGCTGCCCCGTGCCCTGCCAGTGAGTCTACATTTCACGTACACCGAGCCTAGCACAGGTGCGACGGTGACGTCTCACCGTCACGTAGTCAGGAATGGTGGCTGTCGTTGTCGCCGCCGCCGCTGCTGCTGCTGCTGGTGGCGGTTGTGAAACGCCGTCCGTTCGGCTGCCGTCTTTTTTGTCTCCCAGGCGCAGGACCACGCGGCGGTGTTCATTAACGAGCCGCGCCTCTCCGACTTCAAGCAGGTGCTGCTGCGAGAGGGCATCCAGGCCGAGTTCATTGGCGGCGTGCTCGTGTGCAACAACGTGGTGGCCGTTCGCAGGGTGGGTTGCTTTTCCTGCCTTACCCCAATCGTGGGATTTGGTGTTATTCATGCAATTTGAACTTGTATACGTTATCAAATTTTCACCTATTTTTGTTTTTCGTGATTTTTCTCACCTTTCCTATTCTTTACACTTCTATTGTTTTCTTGTTTGTCGTTGTAACTTTCTGACCTGGCCCTACTTGGACTTCCGTAAAAAAAAAGCTTCATTGCTCATCGGATTTCTCTGGGATAAAGATTCTGATATAGAGTGCTGCCTCCCCCCCCCCCACCACCTGCACCCCGCTGCCTCTCACCCTTTGCTCTCCACGGTATTGAACCCACCCCACCTTGCCTCCCCCCAATCAAGAACCACTTGCTCCCCCAGCCCCAGATACACACCGAAGGTTATTAAGGCCACAATAGAGAGTGATCACATGGCCACCGTTCCATTCAATATGGTGTTAGGCACATGTTTAACCCTATTAGTGTTTTTTTTGTGATCGTAAGATGTGTTTCACGTGTATTAGAAACAGGTTATTCGTTACTTTAGAACCGCTTTTTGTGTTTAGTTTTTGTTTCCATTTCCCACACCTCCGATTAGCACGGTTTGCTACGTACGATGCGAAATAGGTTTGACATACATACATTGTTCGTGTTTTCGCATAGTAAGGCATGTGCATCACGTGTATTCGTGTTTTGTGACGGCAAGGCACGTGTTTCGTGTTGTGTAGTGGTGTCTTTCGTGTTAGTAAGGCATGTGGTTCACGTTGAGTTTTCATGTTTTAGCGCTGACGTCACCTGCGCACATTCATCATTTCTCCTGCACGGTATCCATGTCGCAGCCTGCGCCTCTATCTCCTGAGAAAGGCTTTCGTGCCCCCTGACCCACGGGCTGAGACCCGCTGCGCGAGCCTCTCCAGTTTACGTCTGCCGGATTCAAATTCTTGAAATCCAAGAACGTTTTGCAAACGGCTGTTGTGGGCACGCCTTGTCTGCCTTTAGTGGACAGCATCCTTGCAACACTGCTGATGCCCCGTTTCTGCTTTGAAGTTCTTCCCCTCTGATTATACATTTTTATCAAAACCAGCAAGATTATTTGGGGAACCGAGAAAAAAAATACATTTAATTGTGCTTTAAAATGTTTGTATCATTGTTAAATATATTACGTCAATTTATTTAATCATTGTGCAATTTTTCTCATTTCTATGAATTTTATATCTTCACTTTGAACCTTTTGTCCGTTACCAAATGATTGGATTTGCTGCCAGGATTAGTTGTAATTTAATTTGATGTCACCCAGGGGGTCACCTTTGCAAACAAGGCAACGTTTTCACATTTGTCTTAACTGTGTTCGTTTCATCTTCTGATGAAAAAAATTAAGATTGGATTGCATGTCTTAGGATAATGTATCACCCCCATTGCATTCATCTGCCCCCCCCCGGCTCGGCGCATGGCAGGGTCGTTTCTATTCCCAGCACGGCAGAATATTCTCCCTTTGCAAACGGCACCAGCCGTGGTAATCAAACCAGGCTCAAGTGGCTACCCTTGTCTTCGTGCGTGTGCCGTGCTGTGTGCGGATACAGTGGTATAGCAATGGGGTTAGCACTGCACCGTGCTACGATCCCGGCGACCCGAGTTCGATTCCCACCCGGATGCCCCCCAACACCCGTGATGAATATCTGAGCCGGTGTACTGGGCATCCCCGCAATGGACTCAGCATCAAATGAGTACCTGCAGCGGTGTGTAAACGTCAGCCCCTGGGGAGACAAAAGTGGCCCGGTCGTGGTGCTGGCCATCAACCCCGTCCATGTGCCACACCGGCCTTCGGAGGTACTCCTCGCTAACAGCACTTGCCCCAACAGTTGTGTAAAAGCTACACGGGGGATCTTTGTCTTTGCAGACGGAGGCGGGCCGCATCGGCCTGGAAGGATGCATATGTGAGGACTACTACAAGATCCGCGACCTCCTGTACCAGCAGTACGCTATTGTGTGACCTCTCTGGCTCCGGGCGCTGAAGGTGGTGATGCTGAGAGGGCCTTTTTGGTGGCGCGTCCACTCCCCTTGCGTGACGACGATTGTCTTCGTACTTTTCTAGTCTCCCCATCCCGAATGTAAATGACGGCGACACGAAGCCGTGGATCGTAACGTCGGGTAAGCTTTCGGAGAAAATGCCAGTTTTTTTTTTTTATTCAGAGCATTTTTGACAATTATGAAAGGGAGACGTAGGTCACCGTTCATCATAATTGGCCGTTCAAGGAATGCTTCTGGTAGTGGATATAGTTTTAACCGAAGGCGATTCTTGTGTACAGTAAACGTATGTTTTCCGCTGTTCGCTGGCCAGGATGGCCCGTGGAATTGGAATACAGAATACATATTTTCACGGCTGCCAATGTTTCCTTTTCCACCTGTACAAATAAAACAAATGCATCCATGTAATGACGCTTGCAACTTGATTTTAATACCCATTTGCTGTTTGTAATCGATACATTTCCTGCTGTTGGTGATGTTAACGGCAGTGAATATACCGGTAAAAATTAAAGTGTTGCATTAATTTATTACGTGCATATTTACAACAGCTCACTCGCTCCTTTGCGATATGAAATGCGGAATTGCCACCGCCCGCTCGGCTATACACGGGAGATGCCTCGATGCTCACTGAAGCAAGAAGATAATTTCCAACGACAAAGATTGCATGGCCAATGGCAGACGTAGCGTGGCCCGATTTGCTCTGTCAACTTATTATTTATTTTGGCCAGGAAAGCCTCACTGAGTCTCAAAACTCTTTTTCAGGAGGGTCCTGCCCAGTTTTTGCAGTCGGACAGGTGACGTTGCTGTCATGGTGATTGAGTAATTTGCAGGGAATGTTTCAATATTGGGATGTTTGGCCATTTATTTTTTCTTATGGGAGAAAACGGAAGAACCCGGAGGAAACCCATGCAAAACAGGAGGAGAGCGTACAAACCCCACACGCAGAAAGGTGCCCGAGTCGGGAGTCAAACCCAGGACCTTCCTGTTGTGAGGCGCCAGTGTTACCACTCGCGCACGGTAAATGTTCAAAGGACCCAGACCAGGTATTTCCCCAGTTTGTACCACCTGAGGTGGCGCATATGTCCAATAACAGTGGATCACGAGATAAACGTTTGAAATGAGTGGCGCTATCAAGTAATTCACTCTCGTATTCACCATGTGAATATATCGGTACTACGAAAGCTTTGCACCTCTGGTACCGATTTCTGCTCTTAACCCATGGACTAAATGGGAAGTTTGATTATATCTGAAAAGTGGCCAGAATACTAAAAAGGTAGCAATGCTGTAGAGAGACAGAGAGTAAGGTTAACTCTCCCTGCCCACATTTTCATGAGACAGGACTTCGTTTTTTTCTCTAGAGGGCAGCAGCATATGCAATGCATCTGTTGTCTGGGCTGCTCTCTCGCAATTAGCCAATCTGCCACCCCTCGCCAGTGTCAAACGTTGCAGCGGAATTGACACACGTCGCCTTTCACAAGTATCAACTCGATCATTTTTGCAATCTAAGTAAAAAAAAAAGGTGTGTGGGCGTTTCCAGTTCGGCGGCTGCTTTCAGCCGTGTTCTGCACGATTGGCGCACATCCAGGTTATGGGGTGAACTTTTTCTACGGTGCACGAATCTCACCTTTGTTGGGCCGCGTTGATCGCTTAAAGGTTAAATTGGATTTGCCGTTCGCACCGCCCGAGCAGATGCTTGGCTTCTGGAGCTTCTTTGCAACTTGTTTTAGGCAGTGTTGTGACTGCAGCCCCCCTACCTGTTAAGTCTGTGACCTCAATACAAAATATGCGAGCACTGATGCAATATAGAGCCCTGAGCCAGTGGTGGAAACCCCACCTTCTTATGGTGGGTGCGAGGCTTGTCAAGTAGGATAACCACTGTTGACGTGCCCAAAATCTGGTACTAATTTTGTCGACCATGTACGGATGATGGGCTGAGTCAATCCCCATCAGGATTGAACTCGTGCCACGTTGCTCAGCATGTGATGTGACAAATTTTTTTTAAATATTTTCACATGCAGAGCATTCGTCATTGTCTTTTGAGAGCAGTCTCCCATATCAATATGCACTGGTATTTCAAGACTTACTATCAGTCCCAGTACCCTTTGTATCTAATGATAAATGTCCGCATAAATAATGCATTGTCAAAAAGTATATCAAAATTGTGTCTCTTTAAATCTCGTCAAAAGCCTTGTTGTACGGCTGCTCTCTACATAATGTGTTTAATTCCATCTACGACATGCATTTTAACGTTGTGTGTGTGTAGCTTAAATTATGCGATTGTGAATCCTTCGCAGCCTTTGTTCTGAATGGAAACAGATTATAGCCAGTACTGTTGATGACAACGGCCAGTTCTGTGGATGCCACCCCAGCTCATCGCTTCCTTTTGCTCGACCAGCGAGGTGGCCAACTGGCTTCTCCCCGAGCGGCATGCGACTCTATCGAAGGGACATACCGTAGAACGTACTATTACAGTCGTAGTAGCAAAGACAAATGAATGTCTCCCGTGCTGTGCCCAAAACTCACTATTTACACACACACACGCTTGTGTATATATATATACACTTGGCACTTTGCAGAACTCATGGGGTACTTGTTGTTTCTTGGTTTGTTATAGGTTGGCCACCCCTGTGCTCGACCCTCCAGTGGTTGCATAATCGAAACCTGACCTGTTCCAGTGTTCTTCCATCTGGCTTTTTAGGTGCCACTGCAATCCTCTGGGTGCCATTGCAATGCCCCACCCGTCTGGGTAACCTGCCCCACACCCTGTACACCTGTGCCACCCATTGCAATCGCCCTTCTCTAATTAGGTACATGTACACTACTTTCTTGGCACGCATTTTGAACTTGCAAGTTGTTTAGCCCATCGTGCCGTGAATTCCTAGCATCGCGTGCCTCTAATTCAAAGGCCACTCGCCTCTTTTGTAGTGCAGCTTGTGTTCAGCAAATCAATGGAATTGTCAAACCAACCCTTGGCTCTCGGTCGCTTCGAATACAGCATGCGATGTGCAACGTCTCTATCTTGTCTCGCGTTAGCAGCCACGGAAACATTCTGAATGTGCCGAGGCGTGCCCCCCTTGCCCTCTTTCCCACATTCACACGCTGCCGTATTTGTCTCTGACAACGGACGGACGCATCCCCGCATCATGTCCTGACATGCAACCCTCCCCTACCCACCTCCGCACAAAACCCACTCTCACAGCCGACGGTTTAACCCATTGCAGCAGCAGCAACAACAACAACAACAAACACGGGGACATCTCTCGCCGCGACGTTAAATTCCCCCATTCAGGTCTCTTGTCATTTCGCGTGGCCGCGCTGGTGCGGACGCGACGCAGGAGACGTGGTGTATCGGTTCACGTCGCGCTATAGGATCGCATTACACGACAGCCGCTGTGCCCCGTGACCTTATCCATTCTGCGCCAGAAGCCGTTCAATTTCGCAGTTATTTTTGGACCACGTTTTTGTCCGTCGACTCCCCCCCCCCCCCCCACTGAAACGACGCATCCCGGGCTGCGAGGCGAATCGTCGCCCTTCCCGACGCCGCGTCGCCCTTCCCGCGATGTCTGTCCCCGGGCCCTTCGTCCTCTCCGGCGACCGTGACCTTCACGTGTCGCGTCGCGGGGAGGGCGACGAAGCCAAGCCCCTCTTTCCCTCCCCTCCTCCGTATGGCGCTCGCTCGGCTCGGAGGAGCTGGCACGGCTCCCTCGGCTTGCCTCCGACCAGGGCGCAATATGTCCTGGGTTTGCGAATCATATTTTTGTTTACATATATACTGGAGGAATCCTACGAGCTGCAAAGCTCTTTTTTTCACAGATGTCCAGTAAGGGGCTAGTAAAGGACGTTACAACAACAAACAATACGATAGGAGTGCAAAGTATAAGAACGGTAAATAAATAACCCAAAAAACAAAAAAAATTAACCAAACCCACCCCCATCCTACCAAGCAAAGCCCACTGACGACGCGCGACTCGCAGCCGCAGCAATCGACGAGGGGGGGGGGGTATCCCGATTGTGGGTGAGCCGCGTGTGAAAATGAATCTGGGTCATATCACCAGTGGTGGTTAGTGGAGGTGGCGTCGCAGTGGTGTTGGCGCATTGCGCGAATGATCTGGCCACCTGAGTTCGATTGCCGGGCCGATCCATGGCTCACGTCGTCATTGCCGAGTGATCTCAATCCCATGCGGACGATGCAGCTGCACGTCGGAGGGGGACAGGGTTCCAGGGGGGGGGGCAGGCACGCTCGGCGCCAGGTCACGGTGAAGGGAGGTAATTGGACAGGGGGGGCCCATTTAATTCCTTGGACCAGAGCCCATGCCAACCACGCTACGCCACCGTGCAGGACCTCGTTGTCGAGACAGCCGTTCACGAGGGGTGCGGCGAATGGGGGAGATCGCCCCGGGCCCCGCGCTTTGGGGGGCGCCCCGCTTCGACGTCACGGTGTCAGATATAATACTTTATTCTGAAGGCATTGGCTGGGGGGGGGGGCGCACATCCCACTCCGGACGGCCCTGCACCCAGGGGCCTCTTCTGGGTAAATAATTGACACCGGCACATGGATGGCAGAGTGGTTTTACAGGAGGCAAAGCTGTCTGTGCAGAGGCATTCTCAATAATTGAGCTTCGAGCGCAAAGAGGCTCCCCCCGTACGTTTGTTTATGGAGATGTAAAATGGACTGTGCGCCATCCACACGCGGCACGCAAAAGGCTCTTTGGTTTTGTGCGATACTGCGTTGGCAGCGGTGTGCAAAGTGACACGAAAAAATAACGACACAAAACTCAACACATTCGTCAATAGCACCGTGGCCTTCAAGGAGACAATATATACTGTAACGGGTGACTTTAAGGGCAATGGCCCCTTTTCACATCACATACATGACGAAGGGCCGTTGCCCGAAACGTCACCTATTATATATGATTCCTTTAAATGGCACCGTGTTATTGACGTAAGCGTTGAGTTATTTTCTTCTTAATTTGAATGGGAGCTGTGTATCGTGGGATACACCAAGACACAAGAGACAAACATCCCCCGAATAGCTTGTAACAGGCTGCTGGGGCAAGTGCTGCTCGCAAGCACCGATCAAGGCGAACGTCACACGAGAAGATGGGTGGTTAGCACCACGCCCGACCGCCTTTGTCTCCCCAGTGACGATGTTTACACACCAGGCAACATTTGAGGCCGAGGCCACCTAGGAGAGGCCCGGGACCGGTTTACATTAATCACAGATGTTGGCCGTGAGCGGTCCTCAAACTGGAGTCTTTGCCGGGTTCGTCGAGCAGTGCGGCGCTAACCACTGCGCCACCGCTCCCCACACGCGCGCACGTGCTGATTAGTCTAACGAAGCATCCTGCACGGGCTATGGGGGGCGGGCGGAGGGCGGGGGGGAGGCAATTTAATTAAAACAATTAGAATTGTGATCAAGCAGCCGTGACCGCATTCTATTTGACGAGAGGCAGGTGGCGGTGGTGGTGGTGATGACCGCACCATGGGAAGCTGTGTTCAGCGCGCCGCGCTACAAACACGACGACCCGAGCTCAATTCCCGCTCACGACCAATAACAGTGGCGAATATTTGAACCGGTCCTGGGCCGCCCCTAGGTCTACTCGGCCTCGAATCAGTACCTGGTGCTGTGTAAACGTCAACACTGGTGGAGGGCAAAGGCGGCCAAGCATGGTGCTGGCTACCCCCACCCCCTCGTGTGCTGTGACGGCCTTCATCGGTGCTAGCGAGCTGCTAGCACTTGCCCCAACAGCCTGTTAAGGCTATAAGGCGGATCTTTGTCTTTGGGAGGTCATTTTGGGAGATTGAATAGCACGTGAGTGGGTTGGGGTGTTGAGATTTGGTCACTATTGCGATATCATCGACTTTTGAGTTTAAAAAAAACGCAATGCACGTGCCGTTACAATGTTATAACCTGTCTGCTCTGAATCTGTGCCTGCCTGTATGCCTGGAGGTGGCCAACATTCACCTGCCCGGCCCTTCTATAACGTCTTTAGAATTAGAATTCGTCGCTAACCTACTCACGCTTATGTGGTACGTGGATGCGAAGCCCCGTTTCGCCAGACCACCGGTGGACTGACGCGAGTGCCACCGCCACACGTCGTGTGGGCGGTGGGTTATTTGACCATACTTCACCCGGCTGGTGCGATATGCCGTAGTCGACAATCTATAGCGCCGGTTAGGCATGGTGGTCGCCCATCCAGGCGCTGTCCAGGCTCACACCCGCTGATCTTCCGAGATCTGGCATAATTTGGGTGGTTTGTTTCGTATCATTAGTAAGTCAAGAATGAGGCGGGAACATTTTAAAACCAGGACACAATCTCGATTTTAGGATAAAGCTTCTGGTGGTCAAACCGGGGCAGCGTTTCTGAAACCACTGGGACTGCCCCGACCAAAGCGGGCCTCTTTGTAGCTTGATCCTCTACCCCATTAAACCCCCAGCAGTAAGCCAATATTGAACCCCATCCAACCTCTCCCCGCACCCCACATCGCCTTGCCTCTCACACAAACTCTAAGCCCCGACTTCTATTGCTGTGCAGCTTAAAGGCATGTTCACAATCCCCGAATCTGCCGAGATTATTTTGGCTCGCAGCAACGTGATTTTGCTTCCCACCCACAAATCCACCCACGCACAAATCCACCCAATCGACCAATAACCCACCAACCAACCAATAGCCAACCAACCAATAGCCCACCAACCAACCAATAACCCACCTACCAACCAATAACCCACCTACCAACCAATAACCCACCCATCCACCCACCAACCCATCCATCCACCGACAAACCCACCAAATCGACCAAAACCCCACCACCAATCCACCAAACCAACCAATAATCCACCCAACTAACCAATGTGTTGAGTTTGTGTTAATTGTGTTTGTGCACCACTGCCTCCGTAGCAGCAGTAACACCAGATGATGTGTGTGGACAAAGGTTGCCACCATGTCCTGATTTTACCAGGATAGTCATCTGGCAGCTGCTGTCTCCACGCTAAAACACTACGGGACGTTGTGTAAGTTGCGTAATAAATACATAAATAAAACGCCACTCAACGCATTTACAATTCTGGCAGCTGCGTGATGATGCCGGTTGTTTAACTAGCATTGCTCTCCACCGTCACACCGGTGGTGCAACGCTAACACATTGAGCACGTTTGTTCATCACGTGACAACTCTTATTAATTGGCCGTGTCGGGTGGAAGAGGGGTTTACGACGCAGCGTTTTACTGACGCAGCGATCTGAGCCAAAAAGAAAAGAAAAAAAAACATGCCATAATTCATCACAACGCAATACACAGCGAGTGGGTCAAGGTCCGATTTTGGTCGCAACTCCAGAGTGACGATAGCCAGGCTCGAATATCCGATTCGCTTTCCGAGACCACTGCGTTATCGGGCAAGCTCAGGGGTTGATCTTGGCCGCGTGAAGGCAACGTCGGTCTGGCGCTACCGTGCCTCGTCTCAGCGAATTTCACTCCTTTTTCATTAAAAGGCACAGCGAGGAAGCGACGCTGAGGCTCCACGCGAATTCCACCCCCCCACCCCCCTCCTTCATCGGCTGCGTTAATTTAATCAAGCGCAATTAATGCTTAAATGAGAGAGAGATGAGATGAGATTCTGGCGTCGCGCTAAAAAAAAAAGAAACGCCGAGATTGGCTTTTAATGTAATCAGTAAAAAAACACAAATCGTGTCCTTGGGTTCGTTGAAAAGTTCATTCGTGTTGGAGCGGAAAGAGAGAAAACAACGATTGACAACAAACCCGGCCACGTGGCTCAGCGGCAAAGCGAGCGGCTCGGAATCGGAAAGTTGCGAGTTTCAAACCCTGTTTGGGTGGCCGACTCAGCCCATCATCTCTTCGGGGGTCGATAAAATATCTACTATTTTGTAGGTTTGGGGATGTGGACTTTCCCACAACCGGCTCAGGGCTGTACACATGAGGTGAGTACGGCCCCAGTGCTGAATTCGAGGATATCACTCGAATATGCAAGTGCATCATCTGTCACGCAGCGCTCCACTTCAGTGATTGCATTCACCTGTGCTGAGACCAGTGCTGAATTGCAGCCGTAATTATGTTGTCAAGCCACATCAAATCTTCTCGCCTCGTTTTTTGTCTCTCTCTCTCTAGCCTCTACGTACGAGTATTAAAACGTTGGGTGCACCAGTAGACGATTAATGTGGGAAGGCGCGCCTTGCACTCTGAGTGTGTAGTATCTTCATACGCCGGGATTCCCCACTCGAAGCTTGCCGAGCAGCGCTCCGCGTTTTACGCGGCTGTTTCGGTTTCTTAATTGGTCGATAGGCACCTTCATAGGGGCCGTCCATAAATGACGTCACGCACCTGGGGGGGGGGTCAGACATTTGTGACGATGTGTGACGAGGTGGGGAGGGGAGTTTGAGAAATGTGACTTCACATCAAAATGCGCAACTTTAAATAAATATAGACAACACGTTCTACTTAATTAAATAGACGTTTTAATAAATGTTTTCTCCTACAACATCAGAGTGCAGCGCCACATTAAATACGCACTACAATGACAATAGTTTAAAGCGATTTAAAGCATGTTTATTTATTTGGGGGGGGGGGGGGGCAGAGCTTTGTGACGTCATATTTGAGGGTGGTCTGACTTTTTGTGACGCCGTGTGACGATGGGGGGGGGGGGTCAAAAATCGTCCAAAATCGCGTGACGTCATTTATGGACGGCCCCATATATAGAGGACCGCCGAGCTTGTGGGGGGTGGGATTTGGTTCCGGCTCACCACCAGGCTCTTGCTGCTGCTCCTGCTGCTCCTTCTGCTGCTGCTCCTGCTGCCTCTGAGCCGTCCTCTCTCTCTCTTCGCGAGCGAGCGAACGAGCGGTGGGGACGCGTTAAGGGGCTGTCCATAAATGACGTCACGCGATTTCGGACGATTTTTGACCCCCCCCCACCCCTTTCGTCACACGACGTCACAAAAAGTCAGACCCCCTCCTCAAATATGACGTCACAAAGCTCTGCCCCCCCCCCCCCAAAAAAAAATGCTTCAAATCGCTTTAAACTATTGTCATTGTAGTGCGTATTTAATGTGGCGCTGCACTCTGATGTTGTAGGAGCAAACATTTATTTAAAAAAAAGTATATTTAATTAAGTAGAACGTGTTGTCTATATTTTCTCAACACCCCCCGCCCTCGTCACACATCGTCACAAATGTCTGACCCCCCCCCTCCCTAGGTGCGTGACGTCATTTATGGACGGCCCCTAAGAGCTCTTACGGCCGATTCCCAGATTGACTCCGATAGGAGCAGGTGTAGTGTGAGCGGGTGGTCGGGAGGCAGTGAGTGATGGAGGCAGCGAGTGGAGAGACGGAGCGAGACAGGGAGGAAGGGGAGCAGGGAGGGAGATCGGGATGGAGGGGGTGAGGGGGAGTGCGATGGAGGGGAGGGGTGACAGAGAGAGAGAGGGTGTGAGGGGGAGGGAGAGGAGGGGGAGGAGCAGGCCATTATGATCCGCAACCCTCCCCTCCATTACCCCGAGCGTTCGTGAGACAAAGCGTGCCCCCCCCCCCCCCCGCTGAATATCCTCCACCCCCATCACGTGGCTCGCGCTCCGCGCAGGGGAGCGCCTTCCACTCCGTCGCCCGCTGCGTTCGAAAGCTGCGCGCGCGAGAGAGCGAGCGAACGAGCGACACGAGGATTCCGGCACAGAGGGCGAGAGATTCCAGCCACCCCGCGTCTGTCTAGTGCTGCCAGCCAGTGAACTGGCCAGTCGCATGGTCAGGCAGCCAGCCGGCCGGCCAGTTACCGAGTCGGATAGCCAGTGAGCTAACCAATTAGGTACCTCTCAGTCAGACGGCAAAGTCACTCGGCTGGCCCAGATAGCGAGGCATCCAGATAACCAAGCAATTAGGTGGGCAGGCGGTCAGGCGGTCAGGCAAGCACGAAGACTGACAGCCAGTTAACCACTTAGGTATTGCGAGCCGGTCATACAGCAGCCAGTCAGCCAGTCAGCCAGCCAGCCAGTCAGCCAGTCAGCCAGCCAGCCAGCCAGTCAGCCAGCCAGTCAGCCAGTCAGCCAGCCAGCCAGTCAGCCAGCCAGCCAGTCAGCCAGTCAGCGCGCACGCTCCTTACAAGGCTCCCAGCCCAGCCGAAAATCCGCTCGGCGGTTCATCCACGCGGTTTCCCAGCTCCACAGCTGTTCAGCCGCCCCGCCGTTCGTTCACGCATCCATACATCCACCCACCCACAGACCCACTCGCCTCGCTCAGCTGTAGCAGCAGCAGCGGTATCAGTAGCAGCGGCGCCAGCATCATCATCAACAGCAGCTGCTGCAGTAGCATCAAGTAGTAGTAGCAACAGCTGCAGCAGCATCATCATCATCATCAGTAGTAGCAGCAGCATCATCATCAGTAGTAACAGCATCATCATCAACAGCAGCTGCTGCAGTAGCATCAAGTAGCAGTAGCAACAGCTGCAGTATCATCAGTAGCAGGATCACCACCAGTGGCATCATCTCTGCGCCGAAGCTACCGAGTTGGCAGCGAGGATGGAACGCGGCGCGCACGTGGAGTTACCCGAGGCCAGATGATCACAGCAGCAATCCGACCCTCCATGTATGACTCCGCACGCGAAAAGAAAACAACAACAACACAACAACAAAAACAACAACGAGAAGATCCCGACGCTGTGAAAGTTTAATCGCCAAGCAACAGCTCCAAAATCGACGACAGCGAAAACAGCATCGCCGCCGACACCCCTGCCTCTCTCTCGCTCTCTCGTAGCCGCGAACAGCAGCGTGCAGCAGCGTGCAGCAGTGGATAGAGAATGCGAAGTGCCCTGGCGCGCCGCGGACGGCGCGAGAAGCTGGCCGCGCAGATTTGTTTCGTGGGAGCCGCTCTGCTGGGGACCGCGGTGTTCAGCAACTTGGCCTCTCTCGCAGGTAGCACGACGGACTCACATTCTCTCGCTCCCCTCTTCTTTCTCTCTCTCTCCTTTTTTTACGATCAGTGGAAACAAGAAGATGCTCGGTGTATTCGGCACTTTGCTTCGTTCATCATTTCGTAAAAAAAAAAAATTTTACTTAGCTTTATGTAAAACTCCCACCTCTCGCTCTCACTCTCTCTCGTTCTGCACGCAGCCCTTCTTGCAGTCCGACGGCCTCCGCTCCGCTCCCCTCTCCTCTCCCTCCGCACACACAGCACGTGGTGCCCCTGACGGAGCGCTCGTGCACGCGCTGGCAGGGCGGCTACCCCTCCCCTCAACCACCCCCCCCCCTCTCCCGAAGCGGCAGACGTCAGCCCGAATGTGTGGTCGAATTGTTGGCGACGCGAGCAAGCGGGTGGGGGGTTGCGGCGAGGTGGGGGCTCGCAATTTTTGGCAAGGGGAGGGCTGGCGGGCGGGGGGTGATGCCTGCGCCGCCGCCGCTGTTGTGGGTGCTGGCAGCGGAACGTCTCTCGCGCACAGGTTGCACTGAGACACAAACTCTGCAACCTGCACAAAGATCCTCCCCCCGCTCCCCCCGCCGCATAGCCTGCAACAGACTGTTGGATGCAAGTGATGTTAGCGAGTAGCGCCTATGAAGGCAGGGCACGGCACACCGTTGGGGTCGGGTGGCCAGCACCACGCCCGGCCGCCTTTGTCTTCCCAGTGGCGGCGATGTTTACACACCGCACCAAGCACTCGCTGGAGGCTGAGTCGACCTAGGGGAGGCCCAGGACCGATTCAAATAATCGTCACTGGTATTGGCCGTAAGCGGGAATCGAACTCGGGTCGCCGGGTTCGTAGTGCAGCACGCTAACCACTCGCTCCTCACTTTCCATACACACCCACACAGTGACCCGTATGCTACTCGCACAGAGACCCACGTAGCCACGTGGGGACCCATAGACTCGCCACATACTCATAATAATAGTGCTGGCTGCCGCAGGCCGCCTGTCGTTTTATATGGGCCCTGTGGACCTGTGCCCACACACACAACAACAGTGCACACATTTTGCTTCACGCATGCTTTGTGTGCATCTCTGTGTCGTAGCAGCGTGACCTTGTTTAAATGGACAAGCTGGGCCATATACGAGCTCGCCAGGGGGGTTGGGTTTGGTTGGGGGGGGGGCGTCCCCAGTCAATGTTAAAACAAACTTTAAACAAATGTCAAACGCTGAGCAGACTGAGTAACGGTGTAATTTTGCCCCCGTTCGTCGCGCGCACTCTGCCCTGCAGCCCCCCTCGCTACTGCTGTTTAAACTACGCATATTGTACCACTGGGCTTCTAGATCTATTTTTCAGAAGGGAATCCGATTATCACGAATGATAGCTCAACAAAAGTGGCTTATCAGGTGGAAATGCCTTGCAACCAAATGCTCTGAACGCGTGACGTTGATTGTAAGTGTGGATGGGGAGAAAACACTGCAGGACCCGGAGAAAGGAAAAAAAATCCACGCGACCACGGGGAGATAGAGACACGCAAACTCCAAATATACAGCAGGCGTTAGGGGTCGGGATCGAACCCACGACCTCCTGTATACAAGGCGAGGTATGTAACATCTAAGCCACCGTGCCGCTGTTAGATATCGTCCCAGCATTATTATCACATTGACTACACCAGCGTGGTGAAGTACGGACAGTAGGAATTTAGAATGTTGGGGGGTGTGGGGTTGGGGAGGTGGTGACGCTTCAGCTGTTGAGATGTCGAAGTCGTTTCTTTTACATCGGTCATTTGCGTAGTGGTGGAGGAGCGGTGGCGCAGTGGTTAGCACGCCCCTGGCGCGATGAACCAGAATAGGAATCATCATTATTTTGACTGGAGGAAGCCAACCACAAGAATCCAAAGTTCTATTCCTGTCCACGCCCATCAGCAGTGCCAACTGAAATCAGAAACCGGTCCTTCCCTATCTCCCCTTCACCAACTCGCACTGACCAGCGCGGTGAAGTATAGTCTATAAAAAATAAACCCACGTGACAATGTCGGTGAATAATTTAATGCCATTTAATTTTGAAGAGTGCTTGTAAAGCAGCGTGTAACGTCTCGTCGTGTTGGTTGCGTGACTAAATCACCGGGAACGTGCCCGACACCGTCAGACATCCTAAACTAAGCAGGTTTTTTTTTTTAAACCTGATTAATACTTGGACTGCGTGATGGGCAAAAGAAGGCATTGCAGGAACACATTGTACTGTGCTTCTATATAATCTGCTGCCCGCATTCGCCCAACAGCCCGCACTGACTCGCGTGGCGAGCTATGGTCATGAATAACCCCCACGAGCCTTGCAGCGTGGCGAGGGCCTCATCCAGCAGTGGAGAGAGACACACAACAGTGGTGTGCGTGTACGCGTGGCGTTCACTTTGCGCACGTGATGAGTGTCCCTGTGCGTGCTGCTGTCCGCCACCAGCGTCAACCTCCTTCACAATTCAGCGCGAGCAGCCTCCTTCAATGGCACCTGTTCTACCTGGTGCTCGCTCCTTCTCTTCTGCTGACCCCAAAGGTCTAAAACGGGGCTCTCTCTTCGTCGTTGCCGCTTCAATCTCTCCTGTAACCGGTCCCTTGGTCGGGACATTGCTTCTCTCTCTCCTCCGCCCCCATGACCGGGCGTCTCAATGCCTTCCCAAGTTCTGGTCTGCGTGTCGTTCCTGTCTAGACGCTGGTGTGCGGAGGTGAAGACCTCGTCGCGTTTTCTGCTTGTCCAACATCAATCCGTCCTAGCTTGGCTGCAGCCTCGTAACTGGGGGTTGATTTGCATGACCGATGCTTTCCATCATTTGCCATCGGCGTGCTCTCAAGGGAAGTCCCGTCCAATTGCTCGCAATGATAATGTATGTATGTTGAACTTCTTTCGCACCGTACGTAGCCAACCTTGCTAATCAGAGGTGCGGGGGTAGAACAACAAACTGAATAATACAGTACAATAGTGAGAATAGGTTTTCCCATTTTTTCTGCCAACAAAACAGGTGTTAAGATGTTAAAACACCAAACTGAAACCTTTTACAAGGAATCATGTCTGCATTAACCACAATGCTTGTGGTCAGAATGCAAACAAAAAAACGTACTCTGATAACACTGGTCAACACACTTTTTCTGGCATAAGGTATTCCAACGGTGTTAAGGTAATTTTGGGGTGCTGATTCCAAATCTGGCATCAGTTTTTGTCTATCACATCAGGTTTTTGAGATATCAAATATTGCATTTTCAATAAAAACTGCAGACGAAAAATATTAAATAAATGTGGATATCTACATAAAATTATATTATAAACACACTATCCTAAAAATACAGCACCATATTTTAACACTAAAGCAGTCACTGACTCGCAACAACTTGCAATCGTAAGTGACAAATTTTATTTCGGGTAAAATCAATGAAAATGGGGTATGCCGATAGCATAAAAATGAGATGTGATAGAGCAAATCTGAGATCCGATTTGGAATCAGCACCCTGAAATTAGTCTAAAACAGCTGCAAAAGTCCAGGCCAGAAAAAAAATATTTTTGTTCACCAGTGTAATATATGCATTGTCTTTGAAACTGATTGGTCCACACCAGAGACAGCTTTCTTTTGAGCCGAGTCTCAAAACGGTGTTAGACTAGAGGACGCCAAAAGGCGTACAATAATAATGACTTGTGTTCGATAGAGGCTGCCCGGCTTCTCGCCGGTGGCCTCTCAATAGAGGTTTACACGTGGTCAAGCGACATGCACCGCATCTTGCCACAACACACGTGACAGGGCACCCCCAGTGGCAGCTGTCTCTGAGCAGCAGGAACAAGGTGGCACGCAGAACCTGGCCCACCGGCGGGCATCTGTCTGCCGTGCCGGGGGCGATGATGATAATAATAGTGTAGTAATTATCATTAATGTTGAACACATAGGCTTTCGCGACCAATATTATCGATAATAAAGTTTTTTTATTAGATTGCGTAAAAATATTCAGTGTAAATGTTGTGGTTTTACTCTCCAACACGCCGGTACACTGAAATAGTAAATAATTGTCACGTTTTGTTTACGTGACAAACCTCACTAATTGGCTGTGTCGGGTGGTGGCGGGTTTAACGACACATTTAAATTTACGCGATCTCACCCAAAAAACTCTCGTGTATCTAAATATAATTACGTAGACACGAATTCCCTCCTTTGGCTTTGCTTCGTTGTTAGTCTCGACCACTGGCTGCTCCACGCCTAGGCAAAGCGACAAGTCTCACCCCCAAGCCCACTGACTTTTTCCAAACATTCGATGGCAGCCAAAAGAGAGAGAGGAGACGGAGCGCACGTCCACCACGGAGACGGAGCAACGAAGCCGGCTCCTGCGCAGGTGCTGGATGGATCGTGTCGTCCCGAGGCTGCCCCCGAGCTCCTTCAATTACACTGAGAAATGTTAAATTGTATTAGAAACGGGGCCCATCGGCTTTCCAGCTTCCAGTCGCATTACTTAATCTCCTTCAGAACGACCGTGCCACATGCGCCGCACACATTAACCGGATTACGGGAGGCTGTGCTTGCGAGAGTGATGATGATGATGATGACGACTTGGGGTGGGTGGTGGTGCGGATGTGCGTCGAAATTCGCGGGGAGTGACGAGAGTGTTTCTGCCCCTCCTCCCCCCCTCCCCTGCAGAGGACCTGTCACACCGGCGTGACGGGGCACCCTCGGGACCCCCCCGTGGAGGCGCGGGGGGCGGGATGCACGCCGCCTCGTCTAGGGGGGCCCATGGCGGCAGGAGGTTGCTGTCCTCGCCCGAATGGAACGCCACGTCGGAGGAGGAGGAAGAGAAGAACTGCACAGAACCCGGTGAGGCGGCGGCGGCAGAGGTAGCACGTCACTGCAGAGGTCGCAAACGGGTTTTGATTCCTTACCCGTACCCGGCCGCACCAGGGTCGCAAACGGGTACCCTATACCCGGCTACCCGTACCCGGCCGGGTATCGGGTAGGGTACGGGTACCCGATTGCTACCTCTGGGATGAAGCCATGTTGCAGGCGCGGGTGGGTTGATTCTAGGATCTTGAATTGTGAGAAGAGACAAGACGTTGGGAAATGAGTGACAAACGGTTACTCACCAGTGACTCACGGCTTACCCTTACCCGTTCCCGGCCGCACCAGGGTCGCAAATGGGTACGGGTAGCCGGGTATCGGGTAGGGTACGGGTATCAGGTACCCGATTGCGACCTCTGCGTCACTGTCAGCCACAGCCCATAGCGAGAGGTGTTGCTGGAGTGGTGTGCTGGGTGCCAAAGAATTTGCCGGGTCGCCGACCTGCGCAGATCGCGGCTGAAATCAAGCCCCCCCCCCCCCACCATGTCCTCCATCAAACCCACACTGATCAGCTCGGTGGGAGAAGTATGGTCACATAGCCCTTGTGACCGACACGACACGAGGTGGGGAAAGTCGTCACCCAAAGTAGACCAAGAATGACCGTCATCGATGCGGTGTCGGTTTTTGTTCAGCTCGCCGGGGGTGGAAATCCTCCGTTCTCGTGGCAGGAGCCAGGCCACCGTTTGTGGCGCAACTTGTGTGGGGTGGTTTGGTTGCCCGTGTGGGCGGTGGGGGAGGAGGGGGGGGGGTTAGCCGAGCGATTTATTTTCTTCCTTCCGAGGGCTAATGCAACTTGAGCCTCGCAGGCACACACGGGGCCGCTCCCGTCATCACGAGTTTCAATAAATGTTTCTCAGACTCCCGTCAGATTTGAAAGCTGACATCGGACAACAACAAAAAATGCGAATCGCCCAGAGGAGACGTCCACATGACGTTGGGCCCAACCGTTGTTCGATTTCATTCCCATTACTCTTACCGTTATTCACATCATCATTATCATTCTTTATTGTTTGAACACTCATCCATTGCGCTCGCCCCCGTCACTGCCGTGGGGGACACTGGACCATCCGTCCGTGTTGACTTTTCGTGCTGTCCACATCGTTCGGATGGAAATGTCGAATCCGGCACGGAATGCGTAATGCGGAGGGGGGGGTGGGGGGGACGATTTGAATAATAATGACGCACCGCATCGCAGTACATGGGTGGATCTACGATTTGCGGGAGATGGGGGGAACCCCCACCCCAGGAACCCCCCCGATTCCCGCCCCCCAACCCCCGCTGTCCGGCCACCCCTATCGCCCGGTGGGAGAAGCGGAGGCTTTGAGAGCTCGGAGCGCACGTGTGTTTAACAGATGAAATTGACGATTCGCACAGCCCGCCTGTCAATCCGCTGCTGGCCAATGGCGCCTTTCCTCTCCGTGTGAGTCGCGGAGGGGTGGACTGTTTGAACCATACATCGCCGCGCTGGTCAGCCTGTGATCGGCGGCGTTGGATGGAGGCCTCTGATTGGCGCGGCCTCACAACGGCGATGAGCATCATGCTGTACCATCACGGTGGCGAGATGTCAACTACCTCGCCTGACATACAGGAGGTCGTGGGTTCAATCTCGACACTGACAGTACCTGCAGTTTATTTGGTCGTGTGGATTTTTCTCCGGGTCCTCCGGTTTGTCTCTCCACGTTTAGAATCAGCGTGTGTTTGGAGTAGTTGGCCGATGTAAATCTACCTATGTGGATGAGATTCTTCGTTGAGCTATCGTTTGTGGCCAGGTCCGATTCTGAAAAGAGCTATGGAGTTCGGTGTGCCTTACCTGGTGAAAAACACAACGTAAAAATGGATTGGGTTAACACACGAGTGATCGTTGCCCACTCCTGGTAAAACCTGGCAGGACCCTCCTGGAAGCGAGTCTTGAGACTCTCCTGGGTAAACAAGTGGCGTCGTAGCAATGATGATAAAAACAAAATACATGAGAGAAAAACGGCGGGGGGGGGGGGCTGGAGAACACGGGGAAAACCGGGTGAGGACAAAGAGCGAACATCATCAATTAATGACCTCCACCAAAGCGAACATCGTCAATTAATGACCTTCCACCAAAACGAACATCGTCAATTAATGACCTTCCACTAAAGCGAACATCGTCCATTAATGACCTTCCACCAAAGCGAACATCGTCACTTAATGACCTTCCACCAAAGCGAACATCGTCCATTAATGACCTTCCACCAAAGCGAACATCGTGGCGTTGGGTCCCCTGTAGCCCGGCCAACACGGCACGGCGCTAGGCTCGGTGGCGGTTTAATTATTTCGGCACCGACGCGATGGATAAATATGGGGGGGGGGAGGGGACGTAACTGAAGGGAGGCTATTTGAATATCAAATCGCGCTCTTTCAATACTTGAATTAATCCAAATTTATATTTGCACTCTTGCCGTGGCGCCTACGACCGCGAGCACATCTGAACCCCCCACCCACCCACCTACCCCCCCACACCCCACCCCCCCCCGGGAAAAAATGTCCGTGTACAGTAGCTGTCAAAATGCGTTACTTTGATTCGTCGTAACGTGGCAGTCGGTGCAGGCAGAGCAGAAAATAGCGCAGCGGATGAGACGTCGACGGCGCCTCTTAAGACTCGCCGGGGGAGGGGAAAAAAAAATGGGACGAAGCAAACGGAGTTCTTGTGACCACCGCCCACCAACTCCCCAAGTCTTGTGATGCGGACATTCTGTACTCTGGGTGGAATGATTCACAACTTCCACACCCCCCCCCCCTCCATGATTTTATGAATTGTCACGATTCTGGGGTCGCTACGCGAATAGTCGCAGCAACCCCGGGAAGGGCGATGGGCTCGTGCAGCAACACAAAACCATTCCGTACAGGTTAAATACATCCTGAAGCGTGCCGATGTATACCCGCGGGATTCCGTACGTACCGGGATGACGGACTGATTTATTTAATCGGGAGTCACTGCCTGTTCCGTACAACTGTTGATTTGTGGTTTTTTTCCCCACCGTTTTTGGTTAAAAAAACTTGTTGATCTTGGCCGAACGATCACAGCATTTTCGTCTGCCTGCAATGAGGCATGCCTGCCCGCCTGATGCCTTTCAACTGCATTCCCACAGTCCGATTACAGGGTGCGCATTTCCTGCGCACGCAGAAAAGACAAACAAATTACAACGAGCAAATGAAGAAATTGCCTTTTTTTTTTGTTAACGGTCGTCAATACCCAGAGGTCGGGTGGAGTTGTAGGAATTGAATCCCTGAGTCTGCGCGATGAGCGTGCGAGTCGGGTGGACACTGCCTTTGCTTTTGGGGGGGGGGGGGGGTCGAGGGTCGTGGCGCGTGACCCACCTCGTCCCTCCCCCCCTCCTCACGTGGGCTCATTATCGAGGGGGCGGGCGACGACGGCACAGGGGGGGGGAGAGATCCCACGGCCGCGTGGCCGTCGAGAGTGAGCGCGGTTCCTCGGCCAGACGGCTGTCAGCAGCGGATCCCTGGGGTCCCTTGAGGTTTTTTTTGTTCTCCATCTTCTCAAAATAGGTTGCCTGTTGTCACATGTTTGGTGGGCCACTCAGACCTACTTGCTTGTTCATCAATTAATTCAGTTATTTACGGAGCTTGTGCCGTTACACATGCACGCCTAGAACAACTGATACACCGCATGGGGTTTCTTTATATATAATGTATAAAATGTCCTCCGGCTGAACGTCAGGTCCACGGAGCCACGCGACAGGCAGCCAGATCTTCATCGCCGTGGGCTATGAAAATAGGGCCCGTTGCCCGAATCGTTGCCCGTTAAATAATTTTATTTTGAAGGCCACGCGGCGTTATTGACGGATGTGCGGGGTGTTGTTGTTGTTGTTTGTGTGCTTGTGCACAACTGCCAACGGAGCAGCAGCAGCATCATCACAAAACAATGTAGTTTTCGCTGAAGCTGGGAGGTAAAATGTGAACTTCTGTATGGTTTTACTTTGTGCTGCGCTGCACGAGATGGTGAACGGATCCTGTCCGTCACATTTGGACACGTTGACAAAGACAAAGATCCCCCGTATAGCCATTACAGATGTTTTGGGGGCCAGTGCTGTTTGCGAGCAGCTACGATGGCCAGCACACGAGGGGGGTGGGTGGCCAAAAACCATGCCCGGGCCACCTCTGTCCCCCACATCGCACCAGGTACTAATTTGTTTAGTCCACCTCGGGGGGGAGGGGGGAGGCCCACGACCAGTTCAGAGAATCATCGCTGGTGGTGGCCGTAGCGCAGCACACTAACCGTTGCGCTACATTAACAGCGCTGGTTTCGCAGGCATGGCTCTGCTGATGAGACGCACGAAGTCGAAGCCGGGTGGAGGCTTCACCTGCCTAAACAAAGGCCGCCATTAAATATTTGTTCCGGAAGGCCCACAGGGTGACGGACTGACAAAATACTTATTTATTCATGACTCGACTGATTTCTGTCTGTTTATATATTTATGTATTACCCACAATACTCCACAATGATGCATAATGAGTCTTTAAATGGGGACAAAGTGTTTAGACAATGTAATGTCTAATGAGCTTACGAGGGCCCCTTGGCCAACACGCTGTTGCCAACAGTAATTTGTATTTAAAACGCAGGTAAATATTGTAAAATATTGATAGGATACCTCCTCGGAAGAAAGGGGAAAGTGCCATCGCGTCTCCAGACCATTTGTCCGTGAGCATTGCCTCCTTTTGACACTCACGGATCCTGAGCCAGTGCTGGAAAACTCCACATTCCTGTGGCGGAGACCAGTCACAGTGTCGGACATTCAAACAACCGTTTGAATGTCCCACCAAAGCGGCACACTCGTTCTGCTCGCCTTGACGACGGGACGATGGGCCGAATTCTCCTCAACGGCAAGGATTTTGAATTCGCCAGCTTTCACATTGCAAACCGCTCGCTTGCTGCCCGAGCGCCGACACCTTGTTTCGATGCGTGTGCGCGGCATCGGCTAAAGGAATACAATCGGCGCAAAGGCTGCCCGTTTACCGGAAAGAAATAAGAGAAACAAAAAACATCCCCCCCCACCCCCACTAAGCATTGAAACGACCGAGCGACTGACAAACGCTTCAATTATTAAAAGCGCGCAAACAACGCAGCGCCCGGTGCCAGCCAGGGTTTTTGTTCGGCGCTGAAGCCCAGGGGTGCTACGGCGCCGCCACCGTCACAGCCGCCGCCGTCGCCGACGTGGAATTGCGTCCTCGTGATCCGCCGCGGGCGTTCGAGGGGACGGGGGGGGCCTTGGTGGCGCGGCCGCGCCGTCCCGTGGGATCGCTCCCGTCGCTCGTGAGCGAGGGTTTGGAGGGGGGGGGGTGAAAAATCTTCGGCCTCCGTGTCGGTAGGCATTGACGCGTCCGTCTGTCGGTCGGTGTCAACCCTGGGTTCCGATGTTTGCGGCCGAAATTCCGCGTGGTGTTGTTGGTGTCGTCATCGACATCGACAACGATAGACTGAGACGATGACTACAAAGATATGTATGTTATTTAAAATGCCAACTGAATTGGCGCTGGACAGTGAGAGTGGGAGGTTTGGGGGCGAGGTATTTTTCCGCGGTGTTGTGAGCTTCGGTGTGTGGAGACGATGCACTCTGCGTATATCTGTTTGTGGGTATCGGCTCGAGGTTTCTGAGCTTGACAGCAGCGGAGCTTTATTTCAGCCGGATCTGTCAGGCATCGACGATCGCGGTGGCGAGATGCTGCTAACTACCTCTCCTTGTATACAGGAGGTCGTGGGTTTGATCCCGACCCTGACGCCTGTATATTTGGAGTTTTCACGTTCTCCCCGTGATCGCGTGAATTTTTCTCCGGGTCCTCGGGTAATTTTCCCCCACATTCATAAACGTGCGTTCAGAGTATTTGGCTGCTATAAATTTCCACGTGACAAGCCACTTTGTTGAGCTATCATTCGTGGCCAGGTCACTTCTGAAAAAGAGCTTCATAGCTCAGTGGGCCTTACTTGGTAAAATACATTTTTTTAAAGTTTTAAAGTTTAGTTTAGTTTTTCCCGTGCCGGATTTAGCCTACACCAGCGTAGTTCTCAGTTCTCCGTTCGTTAAAGTAATTGTTGTCGATAGCTCCGTCGATTATCAGTCCAATCGTCTCGATTCATACTCTGGTAACCGCGGATTTGCAGCTGGTCTCGCCTCCGTTCCCCACGTGTGCCGCTGGACGGGAGGTGATTGTCGTGGCTTGGTGATTCGTCGGGTTGGGCATGGCTTGAAGGCGTTTTTTCTGCATTCGGGTAGGCAGCGTGTCGGTCGGTCACACTTTGTAAATGGGCCAGAGTCATTGACCACAAGGAAAGTATTTAATTACAAATTTTCGTGGCATAATTGGCTTAATTGACTAATCACCCCGGCTCGATTCCAGTGGACCAGCGATTCGGAATATTGTTGGGCGAGAAATTGAGCCCTGGCTGCTGACCGTCTGATGGGCAGCACTTCCTGCCCGGCACAAACTCTCGGTATCCATCCAGCAGTGGACAGATCATGGACTAAGACAACAACGTGGAACACATCAACCCGAAGTATTATGTCGACCGAGTTGAGCGAAGATTTGCGTGGCACCCAATTTTATTAGTTTTCACCGAATTGTATTTTTTGTGTGTGTGGTGGGGGGGCAGGGGGGAAGGTTTTTTTGAGTGTTCACCAATAAATATATATTTCCTTAAAACAAAAAAGCTCAGCGAGCCCGTTCCTCTGCCGGAAAAGGGCTGGTCTGGTCCACGCAGTTGTGAGGGCAGTGGGGGGCACGTGGAGGGGGGGTTGGGGGGGCACGTGACGTGGAGGGGGGGTTGGAGGGGCACGTGACGTGGAGTGGGGGTTGGAGGGGCACGTGACGTGGAGGGGGGGTTGGAGGGGCACGTGACGTGGAGGGGGGGTTGGAGGGGCACGTGACTTGGAGGGGCACGTGACGTGGAGGGGGGGTTGGAGGGGCACGTGACGTGGAGGGGGGGTTGGAGGGGCACGTGGGGGTGGTTGGGGAGCACGTGGCGGGGGAGTTTGGGGGGCACGTGGGGGGGGGGGGGCATGTCCGCGAGCAGGTGGAAGGTTTATTTGTTGAGATTTCCACCTACTGTACCCGATATTGCGGTACAGGGATCAAAGAGTTTTTATTTTCAAGGTCAACAAGAGGGAGAGGGGGGGGCGTCGGTGGGGGGGGAATCCACGCAGTGACACCGCAGATGGTTTTTATTATTTTTAATTTTCAACCAAATGCGTGGTGATGCTGCTGCCGAGCTGGTATCGGCCATCGTCTCTGCACGGTGGGGTGAGGGATGGGGGTTTGGTAATCAAAAGCAGCATCGCGATGCTACAACGACAACGACTCCATACGTTCGTCATTAACACTGCATGTGGCCTTAAAAGGAAGAAATAAATCCAATGGGGCGACGTTTCAGGCAATAGTCCTACTTCACAACAGCCTAAAATGAGCGTTTCTGTGCTATGAAGAACGATGGTTTCCCTAAACGTCGCCTATTTTTATATTTTTCCTATCAAGGCCACACACACTTGTTGTTGATGACGAACGCGTGTTTATTGTTGTTGTTTGTCCGCCACTGCCAATGCAGCACAGCGGCATCACCAAATCTTCACTTGGTGCAGCGCACTCCAGACGTCGTCGGCGGCGTTGCATCCGGTCGCGAAAAGTCTCGATCCGCCGGTGAGCCGCTGGTGGCTTTCAGTGTCTATGGGTGTTGAACTTCTTTCACACAGCACGTAGCCAGCCGTGCTAATCGGAGGTGCGGGGGAACGACGACAGACTAAGACACACGGAAGCATCTCTAAAGGAGGAGTCAGAATTGGGACGGTACCGCACCGTACGTTGGCTGGGTATCGATCGCACCTCCGTAGACGTGTGACGATCGTATCGGCGGGTGGAGGGATAACGACAACACGAATTTTGGCGAGAAACTACCACGTGACCTGACCCAAGACGCGTAACGGATCGTGGTGTGTCGGCTGCGAAATACTCGGCGTAAGTTGGCGTACCAATGCGCACCGAACGGAGACCGCTTTTTCTATTGCAGCGTTGTTGCCTCTTGTGACCTTGTACAGACCTGGACACTGATGGAGGGATCGTGATTTGTAGTTTTTAAGTGCACGACGAAGCATGGAGAGATGCATAAAAGTTAACCTATCCCATTTTTTTTATTTTAACCAGGTAAGGCCCACTGAGCTGTGTAGCTCTTTTTCAGAAGAGACCTGGCCACAAATGATAGCTCAACGAAGTGTACGTATGTACTGTATGTTGGACTTCTTTCGCACCGTACGTGGCCAACCGTGCTAATCGGAAGTAGCTTATCACGTGGACATTTGTAGTGGACAAATACTGTAAATGCATCGTTGATTTTAAATGTGGAGGAAAAAACCGGAGGACCAGTAGAAAAATCCACACGACCACGGGGAGAACATGCAAACGCAAAATATACAGCAGACGTCTGGGTCAGAATCGAACCCACGACCTCCTGTATACAAGGCGGGGGGAGATGACATCTCTCCACCGTGCCGCCCCGTGACATGCTTGGGAATGGCGTTGTATGTTGTGGAAGTGCAGTTAGTGAGTTCGGGCTGGACGAGTCACTGGAAGGACAGATGGCTGACGGCCAAGACTGTTAATGGAATGGCAGTCAAAGTGAACGATAGCTCTGAGAGCACGGCGTCCGCGGAGATGGAGCAATGAAATCGGCTCGTGCGCGGGAGCGAAGATGGATCGTGATTTTGCAGGACCGCGAGGAGAGATGGCCACGGCGAAGGGAGGCCTTGATCCAGCTGGTAATGGAGCACGGCCGCCGATGATGATGATGATGAACGGTTGTTACCGTTAGTTTGGAAGTTTAACAGAACGGAGTTTAGTTTTTACGGCCGAACTAGCAGCGATGGAAAGTTTGGCAAATATGAGCGCGAGGTCAGGTGCTGCAGGTGTCGTCATTTTTGGCGCCCGACTGTTGGGCCACCCCAACTCCTCAATAAATCACGTTGCGGTGTTTGCCGGCACAGCTGCTGCACTGTGAGAGGGGGGGGGGGGGAGTCTCGTGTGGTCACCCATCGATACCGCTCACAGTAGCCCACAGCAGCAGAGGGGACCACGTCTCGTTTGACTACCACGTTCAGAATCTTTAATTTTAGCAGAATCTTTATTTATCCTGGGTGGGCGGGGGGGGGGGGATCTGATGAGCTATGAAGCTCTTTTTCACAGATGGGGTCAGAAAGTTACAGCGGCAGACGGTGCAAAAAGCAAAGAAAAGGAAAGCAAATCTCTAAAAATAAAATTGTAAAATATAAAAGGTATTTTAGTTCAAATTGCATAAGTACACCAATTCCCAAGCTTGGACAAGGCAGCAAACCAACAGCAAGACAACAGTCACGGGACCACACCAAGACAACGACACACAGTCCCTCAATACAATCGCACATTAAAAAAGAAGTTGTTACACCGGTGAAATTACAAATCACATCTTGCAAACGCAGTTGTATCCAGCACTATTCTGCTTCGGCAATGCTGAAATTATACGAAATAATAATAATAATTATATCAGGCTGCCAGTAGTTGTCTAGCCTCGGGCACCCCCGGTGGCAGCTGTCCCTATGTGGCACCAGGTGTCTCGGCTCCTCGCCTGTAAGCGGGACGTCATTCTGCAAGTAGGCGGGGGGGCGATGATTGCTGCTGTGTGGTCAAGCCTAGGGCCCCCCCAGTGGCAACTATCATTGTGATGCACACATCTGCCAGTGGTGTGGCCCAGCCTATGGCGGCACCCCCCTCATCTCGGATCTCAAAGCGCTGGACGAGATGCAGCAGAAGCGGCAGCAGCAGCAGCAGAAGAAACTGGGCATAAAAATAATTGGCGGTTAGCAATTGCTACCGCGGGGAAAATGGTGAGAAAGGAAAAAGAAAAAAAACACGTTGAAATAAAAAAAAACTCTCAAATCAAATTGGGAAATGGGCCGGGCCTGTCACAGAAGCCACTGCCGGGTGAGTGCACAGGGGACTTGGTCCAAATGCGGTGCCGCAGAAATGGGCCGCTTCGATATGCAAATCGTAAAAAAAAAAGAAACCCCCTCCCCCCAGCTTTGATGCCGGTGTCACCGGGGTCCCTACACTGGGGTCCCTACACCGGGGTCCCTACACCGGGGTCCCTACACCGGGGTCCCTACACCGGGGTCCCTACACCGGGGTCCATAAGACCGGGGTCCCTAAGACCGGGGTCCCTACACCGCCTCTTCAGCCGCCACCGCAGCGCAGTGCAGCGTCGTGTTCCGGCGACGCTGCCACCGGGGCAAGACCGTCGCGAGACCGTCGCCCCCGGCGGCTCTCGGGGCGATAGCCGCTCGTCAAGCGGCCCCCCTCGCGTGCCGCAATCCGCCCGGAGGCCCTTTGCTCCGCACGAGTCGCTTTACTTGAATTGCAATCGGCTCCACTTGTTCTCGCGGGGTCAAGGCGAAGGCGCAGCCCTGCAACAGCCCGCTACTGTGGAGGAAGAGGGCCTCCACGAAAACCATCAGAATCGGAATCTTTATTCGGGCTGGAGGAATCCGATGAGCTATGAAGCTCTTTTTGATCACAGATGCCCAGTTAGGGGCGGGTCGGCGAGTTCCAACAGCAAACAAACTCGAAGGAAGCGCTGGAGAGAGGGAGCTCCTCCGCAAGGTATTTTGGCCGACTCTTCGACGCTGGTCTTGGAAGATGGAGCTCCCACACTTTACCCCACCACATGCGCCCTGTCGATACGACTAACGGTGGCGGGACACGTTTACGCCGTTATGTGGGCAGAGGTCGGTGGGATTTAAACAACTTTGCTCCATTGTTTCAACTGTAGCGCCGCTGGATTGCAAGTCCAGTGCGCGAACCGATACACCGCAGCAGCAGCGGCCGCTGTATGGAGCGTATTTTTATATTTCCCACACCCGCCGCACCGCATGGACCATAGCTCGCGATACGGCTTTGGCTATTAGTCACACGCTTACTCCAGTCAACCCACGCGCCGGAAAAATATGCATTGAGAAACTTAAGGACCTGCTCGCTGGATGAAGGCCTGCATAGGCTGTGTCGGTCATGGAGCGCTGTTTGACTAAACTGTACATTACCACGTAACACATGCAGAACGACCTTTGCCCGAAACGTCGCCTATAATATATATATATTTTTTTAAGGCCACAGTTTTGTTCTGTTCTTCGAACGTCTAGCTTTGGTACTCGTCGCCGGACGTACCGCGTGCGTCTCTCCCACTCGACGGTGCGGAAATTACGTGAAGCTTGCGTCGCTCATCGTCGATGGGTTAAAATAACAACAACAACAACAACATTCTCGTGGGGAAATTGGATGGCTCGCGAAACGCAGAGCACAAGAAGCCCCCGGGGAAGGCAGCGATGCACCACTTTGCTAATTGAAATCCCACGGTGTCCGCGTGGCCGGGGCAGGCACCCGGCAGTGTGACTCGACTGCTGCCTCCCGCCTCCGTGTCCGGAACGGAGTCTCTTCCGAGCAGGTCTACAAGGTCAAGTTTTCAAGTTTCTCATTTTGCCTCCGCTCGTGAAATGTTCGTCGAGTCTTCACCAGTGGATTTTCTTTCCATCACCCCGCCCCCCTGCCCCCCCCCCCCCTTAGTCACAAACGTCGACCCCCTCGCTGATCGAATGTTGTTGGTGCAAGGCGGTGGTAAGGAGGGGGGGGGGGGGTGCGCAATTTCTCCCCCCACTGTTGTTATCAGGCCCTTCGAACCCGAACGGCGAACTCGGTGAACATTCTTTTTTTGACACGTGGCCAATCGCCCTCGATGGGTCTGTCCTGCATGGGTGAACTCGCCAAGTCGTCTTCCGTCGTCTGCGCCCTTCGCCCAGTTTGCCCTCGTCGCGGTCAGTCGCGCTCTATCGGTTGGTGGCGGTCCTCGTTCGCGCCGGATGGATGTCCATCCCGCTCGCTCATCGTTTCAGTGAAAGGTACAATCGGCGTCCACTTCCAGTTTTTGAGGCAAGTCTTGCGGATCGACTCTCGCCGCTTCGTCCCCCACTCCCCACCGCCCCCCACGCCGAACCCACCAACCGGAATGGGGAATTTCGACCACTGACTCTGGACTGCGAAACATGAGGACAGATGCCTCGATGCTCGAGCGAGCAGGACATGGGACGGAAAAATGTGTAACGTCGGTGCGGGTGGGCAGGCGGGCTGTGTTCGACACGCGGGACCTTGGTGACCTAATTATGCATTACGGGGAGGTGGGGGGGGTAGAGGGAGTGGAGGGGGGCGGTGGTCCCACGCCGCGTCCGTCGCATCCTCGCCGCTTCCACCTTCATCTCGAAGGGATTCGTCGACCGACGTCGCCGGGGCTGAGTGCGCGCATCGCTCGGGAGGGAGGGAGGGAGGGAGGGGAGGGGAGGGGTGGGAGGGTGCGTCGAGCGCTCTCGTCAACGGGGGGGGGGGGGGGGATTCGTTTTTTTTAGGAAGGCTTTTATTTCGCAAATACTTTTACACGTGACTTTTACACAGAGCACCAGATACACAAGAGAAATAAATTAAATAACTACGTATGTACGTCGATGTTATGTGTGAGTGGACGTCAGCCCGCGTAGCCACGGGGCCATGCGACAACCTTTACGAAGGCTGCTGAGTGCACACTGGGAGCGATCATCACCCACAGACGATAAACACTTTCTGGGAAAAAAATAAAATAATAACAATAATAAATGGGCATTTTGAGACGGCGCTTGACGGGACGGGGGCGGTGAGTGAGCGGGAGAGAGAGAGCGTGGATGTCTCGAGCGGAGTGTTTGGCACGCGCCACGCTCGCTCCCTGCAATGCAACCGTGCGCGTTGAATTTATTGATAAGAGCCCATGTTTATTAAATGTGTTTCTTGGATTATACATGTGTCCACGTTGTTTTTAGCTGGCCGTTGGTTCCTGGGCACACGGCAGGCAGCGGGTGAATGACTCCCGTGCTGTCGGCTCTCAAACGGATCGCCGTGACCGCCGTCTTTGCCCCCCAAGGAGCCTGTTGTTTGCCGTAGCCCTTGAAATCAAAACACATTCCAGCCATCCTCGATCCACCACTGGATGAAGGCCTTCGCGTGTGTGTCTGTGATGTGTGTTGAACTTCTTTCGGAGGTGCCCTGTTGGTCATGGGGTTTCTTTTTTTTAATAACCATACTTCATCACGCTGATCCAAGTGGGATGGGGGGAAAGTTGGGGGGTGGTGGGGGAGAGGGGGGCGATCGCTTTTGAGATACCACTCGCCACTGACGTTAGTCGTGTCCAGGAATCGAACCCAGTTCACCGGGTCCCTAGTAGCCACTGTCCCGGCGGGTGCGCTTTGTTGTGCGTGAAACACAATGCGCAAGGCAGGAGCCGGGCCTCCACAGGGCACGGTTTACTCCGCAAAGCGCAACGCTCTGTGCATGTGTGTACGTTTGTATTCATGTTGAAATTCTTTCGCACCATAAGTAGCCTACCGGGCTAATCGGAGGTGCTGCAGATTTTAGGTGTCGGCGTGCCGTCATCTTCTCAGATCAAAATCTGTTAAATGCCGAGACCTACCCCATTGCGACGGAAGGATATCATCACACGCCGGTAAAACCGTGGGTTTCGAGCAACACAGGCGTCTGGAAAACACATTCCTGCGGAGGGAGCTGGTAGGAACGTTGGGTTGCTCGGTCAATGGCCAGGGTCAACGGCGGCGTGGTGTATTCCGCAAATATGGCCGACTGTGAGGGCGGGCACAAGCCGGCGTGAGTAGGTTAAACGTTGAGTTTTATAAGGGCACCACGGGGTGACCAACCCCTCCCCACCCTTTCCTCCCCACCCAGCCCCTCCCCACCCTGCCCAGCTCCTCCCCACCCTCCCCTCTCCACTCAGCCCCACCCCTCCCATTTTTGGATGCACGACGGACGGACGGACACAATAATCCCCTGTGGGCTGGTGGAATCCAGGTGGCTCCTACCAGTAACATTCGGCCTTTGTGCATTGCGCAAAAAGAACGCCATTTACAGTTCCTGACGAAGTTCTTTATTTTGATGGTGACAAGAGGGCCACCAACAAAGTGCTGCAAACGTGGTCGACTGACGGGCAGCATTGATCTTCTCGGAAGCTAACCAGGCTGGGGGGCCCTGGTTAGTAATTGCTTTGGCTGACCACAAAGGCTTGGCTGGGTGTTGTAAGCAATTGTCTGGGATTATCAGAGACGAACTAAATAGGGAACGCCAGTTTGTATGCCACTGCCGCATCACGCTGACAGTGAAGGAAAGCGCATTTTCATCCCGCGCCTCTTGTCGAAGCCACGGCTATTGTGTCCTTGAATACGCATCTGCGTGGGGCTCCTTGAGTGTGTTGCTGCGTGTATGCGGGCGTCGTTGTCTGGGTGCTCCCGTTCCCTCGCACATGAA
This sequence comes from Lampetra fluviatilis, assembly GCF_964198595.1. NCBI lineage: Eukaryota > Metazoa > Chordata > Hyperoartia > Petromyzontiformes > Petromyzontidae > Lampetra > Lampetra fluviatilis. The sequence continues at coordinate 6,378,622 of NC_136292.1, forward strand.
AGCCAAATACTCGTTCATGGAATTGGCCGAACATCCGAATGCAACACCAGGGGTTAATTAGCACGTTGATTGCGTTTTCCTCCTGGGTTCGTCTTCCATATTGAATCGCTCCCCGTGCGGGTGCGCGTGTGTGTGTGGGGAGCGGTAGTGTAGCGGTTAGCGCTACGCTGCGCTATGAACCCGGCGACCTGGGTTCGATTCCCGCTCACGGTCAACACTAGTGACGATTATCTGAACCGGTCCTGGGCCTCCCCTAGGTCGACTCGGCCTCAAATGAGTACCTGGTGCAGTGTGTCAACATCGCCACTGGGGAGACGAAGGCGGTCGGACGTGGTGCTGGCCACCCACCCCCTCGTGTACCGTTCCGGCCTTCATAGGTGCTCGCTAACAACAATTGCCCCTACAGTCTGTATAAGGCTATACGGGGGATCTTTGTCTTTGTATGAGTGTGTGTGATTGCACCAAGCCTGGCACGGATGCCTCGGTGAAGTAAGCGCCACTTGATGGACATGCCGCTGTGATTGCCTTGTGTGTTTGTGCGTGCACGCGTGGGGAGCGGTGGCACAGTGGTTGGCGCACCGCGCTACCTACCCGGCGACCCCAATTCAATTTCCTTTCACAACTCAATAACAGTGGCAGCGAACATTCGAACCGGTCCTGGGCCTCCCCTAGGTCGACTCAACCTTAAAAATGGGTACCCGGAAGCGTGTGGTGTCGCCTCCCCCCCCCACCGCCGTCGCCCCACGTGGCCTTCCTTGGGAGGTGCTCGCCCACGGCACTTGTCCCCCAACAGTCTGAAGGCTATCCAGGGGATCTTTGTCTTTGCACGCTTGGTTGTGCACACACGGAGAACCTTGCTTCTTTTGGCCTCGGCGCACAGCTCCAGTTTTAATAAATGATGACGAGCTCACGACGACCTGCATGAGTGCCATCGATGGTAAGCTCTGGGTACGATGGGCGCGAGATGTTTACTACCTCGCCTCGTATACAGGAGGTCGTGGGTTCGATCCCGACCCTGTGACGCCTGTATATTTGGGGTTTGCGTGTTCTGCTCGTGGGTGCATGGATTTTTTTTTCCCGGTCCTCCAGTTTTTCCCCTCCATATTTGGAATCAACATGCGTTCAGGGTATTTGGCTGCTATAAATTTCCACACGATGATAAACCACTTCGTTGAACTATCATTTGTGGCCAGGTCACTTATGGGAGTAAAAAAAAGAGCCGCTTAGCTCGGTGAACCTTACTTGGTAAAATAAAAATAGTTAGTAATAGTTCGCGAACTCAACCCGCATCCCTCCACCGTCTTCCTCGCCCCCATCTCGTTTGACTCGACCGTTAAAATGTTTACTGCGGTAAAACCACGATTTACGTCTCCCCCGTTTAGGTCGTTCTGCAAATACGTCGTCACTTAATTATTATTAACACCGCGACCCGATTTCGCATCGACCTTGTTGTTTCGTTTGTTGTCCTTCCCCCGCACCTCCGATTAGCACGGTTGACTACGTGAAAAGTTCAACGTACTGTAACGCATGCGTGCGTACGTGCCACTCGGTGTTTGGGGTTGAGGGGCGCCTCGTGCAGGTGGCCGTGGGCTGGGCTCCGTTGTTCTCAAGTACGGGGGATGTGGGGGGGGTCGGCGTCGAGCCAAACGGGGGTCTGAATGACCGACAAGGGTCAGCATCCAGCTGATTTGATGTTCAATTGTCCTTTCAGTGGCAAGGCAGGAGGACATCAAGTGAATGTGGCGGTTGATGCCGGTTAGGGCGCGCACTGAGAGCGAGTGTGCGAGCGAGTGTTGGTGCGTACGCGAGATTGAGGGATGGCTCGATCCCGTTTTTATGTTCTGCCTCATCAAAGTGTCTCAGACACCCCTCTCCACCATTTCCCACTACCCCTGCCTGCTCACCTTCCCTCCACCGTCCCAAATCCATGCTGGCAGGACAATGTACACTTGTCCTGATTCCGCTCCAGTAATAGGCCTCCAAATGGAGTATTTACCCTTCTCGTGTGCGTATATATATCCCGGTGCCATTATTATCCCCTAGACGTGACCTTGCCATGATAGAATAACACCGCAGCGCTACCGCTGCTGCTGCAGCTTCTGTTCCTGTTGCCACATTGGGGCAGACAGAGCCACACGTTCCCGAGAGATTCCAGATTCCGGCCCCTGGTGTGTGGATTGTGAGCAGGAGACAATCTCGGTCCAATCCTCCAATCACTGCTCAACGTGGTCTTCGAGTGTCTCTGATTTTCACACGGTTGCCCACTGGAGGGAACGATTGTGACGTTTATTTCACTCCCAGGGCCGCAGAAGGGGGACCTCTGTGTGCGTCGACGGTGAGATTCGAACATCGGTGACGGTGGCATGAGTGGAGGTGGCCGTTGGTTGATGGTGCCAGTGGTGGCACGGGGTGCTGGTGGTGATTATGATTCTTATGATCGCCAGTGATGCTTGTAATGGTGATGATGGCGGTGGCGATAACATCGCAAAATCTCAACAGCGCTCCCCTTGTCAGCAGCTCCCGTGTGTATTATTATTAGTATTGTTGTGATTGCTATCGGTTGGCAGCAATTGACCTGCAGTTGGGACACCTCCCCCAGCGCTCCGCATGAGTATTTTCAGACCTAGCCCAGTGGCGCTTGAGCCAGCGAGTGGCTGAGTGAAGGTGGCAGGAGCCCCAGACGGCCAGAACCTTGCGACCGGGAGCCACGCTGATCACAGACTCGACAAACCCAGAGATGGATGCTGCCTGTCACAAATAAATAATAATAAAACCCTTTTACAGAAATCTGCCCTCTGGCTGTTGGACTTGTACGGAAGGTTGGCGTTGTGTTTACGTGGAAGAGCAGCGAATGTTCTCTAGTGCTGTGTCCAGCAGTCACACCGAGAGATGTCATCCCTCTCACATCCCCTCGCACGCGTCCTTTGCTGAATCTGAGCGCGTGCGTGCACGCAACGTGTCACTTGGGCGGTGCCTGGGTTCCCACTCTAAAACTACGAACCGAACTAAACATTTCTGTTAAATTCTACCAGGTAAGGCCCACGATAGCGCAATTTTTGCAGAAGCCACCTGGCCACATAAATGGTAGCTCAACGAAATGGCTTATCGTCGTGTCGAAATGTATAGCGGCCAAATACTTTAAAGGCACGTTTATTCTAAATGTGGAGGGGAAAAGGCAGAGGACACTGGAGAAAAATCCACGTGGCCACAGGGAGAGAGAAGTGCAAACTCAAAAAATATGCAGCAGGCATCAGGATCCAGATCAAACCCACGACCTCCTGTATACCAGGCGAGATAGTTAACATCTCGCCGCTCGGCAGCAGGCGTCTGGCCTGTTCTAGTATTTGCTGCGCTGGACGGCAAGCTGCGTTTGGTACAGCCGTGCCCCTCTTGGGGTTGTGGACAATCACCGAACAATCGAAGGTGTTCCTCTCGTTGCCTCTCCAACTGCGCAACTCCGCCTCCCTGCTTCAGAGCTGTTGGTATAAACTATTTTCGTGTGGCTCTAGATGAGAACTCAAGAGACCGGGATGAGTCTCATTTGCAAGAATTGACCTGGGGCATCGGTCGACTCGAAGTGGGGTGATGGTTGCTGCTGTGTGTGTAATCCCAATTGAGTCATTTTCGAATTTGCTAAATTTGTACCATGAGGCTGGCACACAATGGCCTACTCTTGCGAATGGCATCAGGAGATCTTTAATGTCCACTGTGACGCGTAGTATTCTAAGGTGTTCAACGTACGCACATTCATACGTACGTCACAGCCCCCCTTTTCACGAGTGTTATTTTTATTGCATTGGCAACATTCGCCAGAAATGTCTACTCCAAGGCGTCGAGTGTGATCGGCAAGGAACATGGCGAGGGTTTTATTTTTTAGAAAGTATTTTTAAAATAATTTTCATCAGTTGCGGGGAACATATTTGACAGTTACGAAGAAGCAAAAACGTTCCAATGTGCCTCAAGATGTTTATGATCAGTGCGTTATTGCCTGCTATTTATGACGCGGATCAGAACCCTGGGCAATAATAAAACACTTTTGGAACGAAAGTTGCGAAGTTGCATAGAAGCACGGAGAGAGGGGGGTGGGGGGGAGAGTACCCGGTGCTCTGTGAAAAAATCAGCACTTGGGGAGACAAAGGTGGCCAGGCGTAGTGCTGAGCCACCCACTGCCTTGTGCGCTGTGCTGGCCTTCATAGGTGCTTGCAAACAGGAAGGGGTACGCGTGGATCGCAGGGTAAACGCACGTCAGAGATGTCGCATTGGCCTCAGGAAGAGCAGGCTTGTGCCGGTGCAAAATAAGCTCAGCATACAAACTTCTTCCGCACCATACGCAGACGACCGTGCTAATCGGAGGTGCGGGAAAGGAGAACAAACTAACCACAAATCCGTTCTATATGTGTGTGTGTGTATATATATTCACGTGTATACATAGGCTGCCACACTGACGAGTGGCAGCCTAAAGATGTGTAATGGGTTCAACTGAGTCGCAGACGTAGATTTGGAGGTAACACATTTATTTAACTCCAACACACGGGGTAACTTTCCCCTTAACAGAATAACATCCGACAGTGATGACCACCAGGCTAACTACACTAGTTACAACGTAACTGCTACTACAGACCGGGACCAACAGCTCGGGTCCAGGTCCACGTGTTGGAGACTCGTTGAATGGAGAACGTAGACGAAGACTTCTTCAGTATGAACAACAACCCTGGTCCCTCTCGGGACCCGGCTTATATCCTCTGCAGCGTGGCTGGCTCCGCCCTTGGCCACGACTACCTTCCAGAATCCTCGAGCAGGATCTGGGTCCCAACCACATGACCACCCCTAGCCCCCACTTGGGGCCCCTGTGTAGACTGAACTGGTCACGTGTCCTCCCGCGTCAACCAGAATGCCATGGCCTCGAGTAACCTCATCCTTCGGCCGGCACTCACACACCCTGTCCTATAGGATTGGCACTGCACGCAAAGCGTGGTGCCATCTAGTGCTATCAATCAGCGCTCACCGGGCCCCTCTAGGGCCGGTACTGCACCCACACCATTGTGGTATCCGTGGTGTCGTTACACCGCACGCTGTGCCTCTCTCGGGCCGACACTGCACATTGACATCCTGCGATGTCACTCCAGATGTAAGCAGGCCCTGAAAAAAGGTCCCATTTTGTAGCTGCTCACCCCGAGCTATACATCCTCTGATAGTGGCATTGTCTTTGTACTGTTCGCCTTTTGGCGTTCTCTGGTCTGAGACTGGTGAGACTAGGCCCTAAAGTATGCTGCCGTCTCTGATGTAGGCCAATCAGTTTCAAAGACAATGCCATATATTATCAGAACATGGTTGTTTGCATGTTCACCACAAGTACGTGTGGTTAATGCTAATTCGATTCCTTGCAAAAGGTTTCTATTTGGTGTTTGAACATCTTAACACCACCTGTTTTATTGCCAGAAACGGTTAAACCGATTCTTGTTTTTCATACTTTGATACCGCCAAAGAAAAAGGTCCCATTGTGGCCCAGAGGATTGTCCACCACGGAGGTGGAGCGGATGGGATCAGCTGGTGAGCAGAAGCTCGTCGCATCGCGGAACCGCGAGGGAGCGCCGCAACGGCTTCGGAGCTTTGGGAGGCTTCGTCCAACCATGGCCGGATCGTTGATGACGATGACGATGATTGGGACGTTGTCGGGAGAGTGGGGCGAGTGGCTCCCTTTGTATTTTCCTTCGGCGAGGGAGTGGGGTGGTGTCTTTATTTAGTGGTGAAAAAAGACCACGGTCGTCTGGAGCACCAAATCAGAAGTTGTATTCCACAACGCAGCCAACGCTGGGTCACGTTCATTGTAATGGTGGCCTCGGACAAAAGCAGGAAGGCAGAACTCCCACGATGCATTGTGTGCATGTCACGTGATCACCACATCATTGTGTGTGCGTGTGTGTATATACCGAGCTTCTCATCCTCATCCACAGCACCAACTCAGGCGAGCTGAACGTGTGTTGCCGTCTTGTTGTTGGGAGGAATTGTGTTGCTCCTCCTGCTGTTTGTGAGCGCCAGACAACCTTCGCGCGTTTGTTCAATCTATTTGTTGTCAGCAGCAACGATGTGCTCTCCTGTCGTAACGGTGCTTTCTCGTCATTTACGGCATCGCGAGTGTTGGATTGGGAGTTGATGAAGGCTTCATTTGCTGCGTGCTCACCGTGGTGCCGCGTGCTGCACAATCGGCCCCCTCTCCCCCCAAGAGTATCACGAAATAAAATCAACGGTGGCGGCACCGTTTAGGTGGTCACGAGCCCAATCGGTACGAGTCAAGGGGCATCCGTTCTCAAATGAGCATCGCGGCGGCGTTCATTTCCCATTTGACAGCTGTGAGTCAGCGGTGGAAATTCCTCATTCATATGGCAAGTGGGGGGGGGGGGGGGTGACCGGGTCCATCCACCGGACAACCACCGTTGACTTCCCCACGAAGTAGAATCTCATTTTTTATTCGCGCCGGAGAGGCGACCTCCAGATTTTGCGAGCCCCCGCGCCCAGCCTCGAGCGACGAACTGCCTGGCCGGCTAAAATGAGAGCCACCGCAAGAGCTCGGGGAAGAGAACAGAAATCGAGAGCGGCTCCATCACAGAGACGCCAATTTTGTTCCATTTCAGGCAGACGGGAGTCTCTGGTGACCTCGGTGGTGATGATGATGATTCAAACTAAAATTGAAAGACGTGTGTCATTCTGTGTCGTGGATGCGATGCTGGGACAGAGTGGGCTGGGGGGGACTGATGGGTGGGGAGCGGTGGTGTAGTGGTTAGCGCTACGCTGCGCTACGAACCCGGCGGACCGCGTTCGATTCCCGCTCATGGCCAACACCAGTGACGATTATTGTAACTGGTTCTGGGCCTCCTCTAGGTCGACTCAACCTCAAATGAGTACCAGGTGCATTGTGTAAACATCGTCACAGGGGAGACAAAGGCGGCCGGGCGTGGTTCTTGCCACGCCACCCTCTCGTGTGTCGTGCCGGCCTTCATAGGTGCTCGCTAACGGCACTTGCCCCAACAGTCTGTTACAGGCTATACAGGGGGATGGATCTTTGTCGTTGTGCGTGGCGTCTGCTTATAGAATGCGAGTAATATTCAAAGATTAACCAGAGTCCATCATGGGACCTCCTTTGCCAGTACCAAAATATACTAATAGGGGTTTCCCCCTTTTTTATGGCAACAAAACTGATACCTTTTGCAAGGAATCATGCTTACATTAACCACAATACTTGCAGTCAAATGCAAACAAAAAACAATACTCTGATATTTTATGCATTGTCTTTGAAACGGATTGGTCCACACCAGAGACAGCTTTCTTTGGAACCTCGTCTCATATGGTGTTCGACCAGATGACGCCAAAAGGCGCACAGTTCCAAGACAACGCACTACCAGAGTAATGAGGGCTCTGGTTGAGCAGCTACATCATGGGACCTCCTTTGCCAGTACCAACATATACTAATAGGGGTTTTCCTTTTTTTTCTGGCAACAAAACTGATACCTTTTGCAAGGAATCATGCTTACATTTGACTGCAAGTATTGTGGTTAATGTAAGCATGATTCCTTGCAAAAGGTATCAGTTTTGTTGCCAGAAAAAAGGGGAAACCCCCTATTAGTATAACCAGAGTCCGTTGCCCGGAAGAGACGCATTTTGTGTTTCCACCGCGAGCTTTGTTTTACATATTTGTTGTTCGCGGTGACTGCCAAGTCGTACAACTCCCTCGTTTCTTCACTTTTGAGTGCTTCTGTGCATTTTCACATCCCCCTGGTTTAAAAAAAAGGCGTCGCGCAGCTGGTAATTTTTGTAGGAACATCTCCAAGTGCAATGCAAAGGAGAGTCATTCAATTCGCTTGCCTTGAATAATAGCCCCAGCTGAAAGCACCAAAGGCTCGTGTTGCTGCCTTCAGCATTGGGTGGCTCACGGCATAACGCTCGTGCAAGTCGAGGCCTCACGGCACGAGGCGCCCGGGTTTGATTCCTCACCACGGCCACCTTTCCTGTGTGGAGTTTTTATGGTTCTCACCCCGTTCTGTTGCTGGGTTTTACTCCGGGTTTACAGGAATCTTCCCACGGGGACAAAAAAAACAGTTACGCATAATCCAACTGGGATCGGCCAAAACGTCCCAATGCTGACATGGGATTACACTCGTATGTACGTGTGTATGTTGAACTTCTTTCGCACCGTACGTAGCCAACTGCGCTAATAGGAGGTGCGTACATTGCGCCTAGTCAGAGACATGGACCCTGGACCGACGGATTAAACATCTGATGCTCTACCAACTGAGTTAACATAGCAGCAGCAGCAAGAGCAACATTGCCCCCCCCACCCCCCTCCTGAAAAGGAGTCTTGAGACTCGGTGCGGCTATCTGCCCCGAGTATGACAACCGTAATGATAACGGCAAGGAAAGCTGCATCGGGGCTGTAACACTGCATCGGAAGGTGTTTTGTAAAAAAAGAAAATCTATCTTAATTTCATCTCTATTTACCAAAGTTGAAGAGATATATTTTAGTTGTAATGCTTTTAGTGATAAAAAAAATCCTTGTGAGGGTTCTCCTGCTGTCTTGCTGCAGGTGTAAGAGCGCGTACCGCCAGTGCAGTTTGCGTAACGGGGCTTTTAAAGAATGTCTGTCGTACGATTTTTTTTTACCTCCTCAAATCGCCATGGGATATGCGACGCTTGACAATAATACACCCAAACATGTGTTTTTTTTTCTCTCTCTCTCTGAGCAATTAATACTTAATGCCCAATGCTTCGTTAGCAGGGGAAGAAGAGTGAGTCCTTCGAGGGGATTCTTTAGCTCTCTTCAATTCTCCACCCCCCCCCCCCGAAAAAACTTTTATAATTTATTTCCCGTGATCTGCAGAAAGGAAAGTTGCCGATGGGAGGCAGTTGTGGGTGCGCGCAACTCTTTGAACATTCATCGCCAAGAGCGGTACGCAGCACATTAGTATGAATCTTTAATACGGATAAACATTAATATGAGATTAGAACACCCATCCCTTCCTTTGCGACGCATCGCAGGTCTGGAACTAATATCGCCTTCCTTTTTACGCATCGCAGCACCGTGACGAGGGAGCGGGCAACGGCCTGAGGAAGATGTTCATCCATCAGTGGATAGATCATGGATGATTGATGATGATGACAATGTTCGTTTTGAACTCGACATGCTCACTCTTGCGAGGTTACTGTGTAACACGCCGAGTGGAGTCGACATCAAACGTTGGTTTTGATGGCATCGACATTCAACATTCATCACACGTGGCCGCTGAGGGCTTCCCGTTGCATGGGCCCGGCAATGATTACGCACAACGCAGAATTAATTAATTAACTAACTAATTTGTGAACAGCTGTAAGCAGCCCGTCTGGCAAATCGCCTGATGAAGCTGGTTGTAATAGCGATACTCAAAGAAGTGAATGTTGTGGGTTTGCTCTCTAACACACCGGTCTGCTGAAGTAGTCACTAATTGACACGTTTCGGTTGCGTGACAAACCTTACTAATTGGCTGTGTCGGGTGGTGGCGAGTTAACGAGACACATACTGTACTTATAATTGCACGAGCTAACTATAAAAAACTTCATCATGCGTCTGTTTAAGTCTAGCACAGCAGACGCCAGTCCCTCCAGAAAAACGCGATTATGCGATCGCAAGATTTCACGCAAAATCAGCCAAAGTCCGCATATTTATGCGGGGGGCGCGTTTTTTCAAATACGCCGCACTTTCGCCGCATAAATTGCAGATTTCCGCGCGCAAAATATGCGGGCTTGCATGATTTCATAATCCCCGCATTTTCGTTGCAAAAAGTCACATATATCTTAGCAGAAAGTTGAAAAATGTTGCGTTTACTTCACACAAGCGCTGCCATTTCCCCTGTTGCCATGGGAACGTTATGAAGTGACGTCACTCATTACGCGACATCATTGAAAAGCTGCAAACCCCGCGATGCCAATGAAACCATGATGAAGCCCACAAATCTTTCTCATTTGCCAACAAACATAAGCGCAAAAGACCGCGCAAAGCAGTTCCCCAGTGTGTTACATGACAGTGGGGGCAAATTATTTTGCATAGCTACCTCTGTAAAACAGGAAGCACACATTTTATTTTTTAATATTTTATTTATTCATTTTTACAGAAGTTGTAGCATATTCATTTTGTAAAGCTACAGAACTTATTCGACTCAATGTTTTGTAAGTTTGAGCCATCTGTTTGTTAAGGTCTGAAATAAAACAAGATGAGAACTTAAATATTCCCAGCACTTTCTGTGATGTAGTATGCTTGCTTATCATAGGAAGTAATAAGAAATGACTCTTTACATTAAAGTAGTAGCCTAGTGAATAGGGTGTTGGGGGAATCACTTTTTTTTCTCTTTTTCATCAAACCGCAGTTTTTGCAAGTTCCCGCAATTTTTGCAAGTTCCCGCAATTTTTGCAAGTTCCCGCAATTTAATCGCATAAAATTGCATAAATATCCCGCATATTCCATCGCATTTTTTAAGAAAACGTGCCGCATAATCAACGATTTTTGCCCGCAACAATCACCAAAAAAATCCGCGTTTTTCTGGAGGGACTGTATAACTGCACGAGCTAACTATAAAAACTTCATCATGCGTCTGCTTAAGTCTAGCACAGCAGACGCACGTCAACACGAGAATGGGAGGGTGCCGCTTTAATTCGCGACCAATATGAGTGCCCCTTTGTATATTTACCGACCGTGGCTTCTATAAATAAGATAGGTACGGCAGACTGGATCCATTGCTTGGACGGTCCGATTGGTCGTTTTGTTTTTGCTTGTATTTATGGATTTTAGTAAAAAAAACATGTTTAAGCCGTAAAGAGTTTCACTGATAGCCGGTATAGATTTCAGTGTTTACATCGTTGGCATTTAATTTGTTAACCATCGACTGCTGCTGCGGCAGAAATTTCCGCGGTTTGTAGCCACCCCCCTCCGATGCGACACGGAGCACAACCTGCACCCTCGTTGGAGAGTTCATCGTCGCGCTCATTCTGTTGCGTCTGCCGTTGTAACCCGTGGGGGTCTCCCGCGAACAAGAGTCCCGTCATTTTTTTATTATGATTCTTCTTCTCCACAGGAGAGCCTCACCCTGTCCCATGACTCTCTTGCGGGAGGGTCCTGCCAAAGTTTTTCGCACGAGGCGTCGTAGGCCCGTACAACCTCGGAGGGCTATCTGCCAAAGAATTCTGAGTTGAAATGAAAACCAATAGGATCAACGCTGATGGGAGTCGTGGTGGTGGGCAAGCGGAGCCGCGTGCCGGGTCTGGGGGCTGGCCGCCTTTTTCAAAACGGTCGCCCAATTGTTGTCCTTTTGTGATGGTCGCCCAAATGTTGTGATGGTCGCCCAATTGTTGAGATGGTCGCCCAATTGTTGTCATTCTGTGAAACGCGGCGCGAGGGTCTGATCTCGTTTGTGTGTGTGTGCACGTCTCTCTTCCTGCAATTTTTACGCCCTCCGACTGTGCGACCATCGGCCGTTCGCGCCGTGAGACGATCGTTCGCAGCGCTCCCCGAGCGGCGCTTCGGCCCGGTGTTGTTAGCCACCGGCCCGTGGAAGCGGGTGACACTGAAGTGCTTCCAAGATCCTTTCAATTGACCCGCTCGCCCACGCTGCGCTTTCTCACGCATGCCGTCGCGTAGAAGTGTTCGCCGCATAGCAGCGGAAACACGAAAAAAAAGTAATTCCAGGAGCTTCGAATTTTGACAAAGTATGTGAAAATATCGACTTTATGGTGATGCCTTTTATGCAGTTATCAGTGACTGGGATGGGACCGGCTACACTCGAAAATGATGATTTAATCACGGGCGGCTGCCCAGATATTTCATCCGGAGGATCTCAGCGGTGCCAGCACAGAGCCGCCAGGCCACCTGTCAAACGTTCAATTGCATCACCCCATCCCCAATCCCCCCCACCTATACCCCCACCCCCCACCCATTCCTCTTCCGTGATGGCACGCTTCCTGCCAAGAAGCAGTCCACAAGTTCTTTCATTCCACTCGACTGATGAGGAGGCAGTGCATCATCCCCTCCAGGTGCTCCCGTTTGAGCTGCATCGCCACCCCGAGTCTCTGATGACAGCGCTGCCAACCGCACAAAACCCCCCTTACCCAGTCTCATCGTCTTGTGATTTTGTTGTGACGTGAATTGAGCAGCGGCTATAGATCCAAGTCGTCTGGGTTGTGAATCCGGCTCCTGGCTTCCAGGCACGGAGAGCTAATCTCCGTCGTTCACACAGAGACCCATAACCTCGCGTAGAGACCCATAGACTCGCGTAGAGACCCATAACCTCGCGTAGAGACCCATAGACTCGCGTAGAGACCCATAGACTCGCGTAGAGACCCATAACCTCGCGTAGAGACCCATAGACTCGCGTAGAGACCCATAGACTCGCGTAGAGACCCATAGACTCGCGTAGAGACCCATAGACTCGCGTAGAGACCCATAGACTCGCGTAGAGACCCATAGACTCGCGTAGAGACCCATAGACTCGCGTAGAGACCCATAGACTCGCGTAGAGAACCATAGACTCGCGTAGAGACCCATAGACTCGCGTAGAGACCCATAGACTCGCGTAGAGACCCATAGACTCGCGTAGAGACCCATAGACTCGCGTAGAGACCCATAGACTCGCGTAGAGAACCATAGACTCGCGTAGAGACCCATAAACTCGCGTAGAGATCCATAGACTCGCGTAGAGACCCATAGACTCGCGTAGAGACCCATAGACTCGCGTAGAGACCCATAGACTCGCGTAGAGAACCATAGACTCGCGTAGAGACCCATAAACTCGCGTAGAGATCCATAGACTCGCGTAGAGACCCATAGACTCGCGTAGAGACCCATAGACTCGCGTAGAGACCCATAGACTCGCGTAGAGACCCATACACGAGCGTAGAGACCCATAGACTCGCGTAGAGACCCATAGACTCGCGTAGAGACCCATAGACTCGCGTAGAGACCCATAGACTCGCCTAGAGACCCATAGACTCGCGTAGAGACCCATAGACTCGCGTAGAGACCCATAGACTCGCATAAAGACCCATAGACTCACATAGAGACCCCCACCCCGTTTCGGTTATGGGATGGAGGCAGGCGGAGGGGGGGGTGGTTTGACCATACATCACCACGCTTGTCAGTGCGGGTTGCTAAAAGGGGGAAGGCCCAGGCAGGTCAGGTCCGGGCGTCGCTAGCTGCCAATGTTTGCCGTGGCCGGCGATGTTTGCCGTGGCCGCCGATGTTTGCCGTGGCCGGCGATGTTTTCCGTGGCCGCCAATGTTTGCCATGGCCGCAGATGTTTGCCGTGGCCGGCGATGTTTGCCGTGGCCGGCGATGGGACGCGGGGCGCCGGCTTCCGTGGTGCGGTTCGCCAAAACTTGCGCACCGCCACAGTCACACGCTGTGCGGCGAGCGCGAAGAGTGATGATGAGGAGCGATGGGCGGACCTATGAAACATCTTCACGCGGACGTTTAGAGCGCGGTTCGCATCGACGAACGCACGCCACAGCCCGTTTGTCGATTCCACTGCTGGGTGAGCGGTAAGGTCACACCGCCTCTCCCACTGCAGGACCAAACCTACCTGCGATAAAGTTCGAAGCAGCAGTCAAGTAACCAGTTTCCAGACCTCGGTATAAGAAAACTGAACAAACTTTTTAAAAAGGTTTAGTTTAGTTTATTTTACCGGGTAAGGCGCACTGAGCTGCATTGTTCTTTTTCAGAAGCGACCTGGCCACAAATGATAGCCCAATGAAGTGGCTTATCACGTGGAAATGTATAACAGCCAAATGCTCTAAACACACGTCGATTATAAATGTGGAGGGATAAACCGGAGGACCCGGAAAAAAAATCCACGCGGCCACGGAGAGAGAGAGAAAGACACGCAAACTCCAAATATACAGCAGGCGTCAGGGTCTGGATCGAACCCACGACCTCCTGTATACCAGGCGAGGTAGTTAACATCTCACCACCGTGGCACCCTAATGTAGGCCTCCCCCCGCACCCTGCGGATGGTAAGAGTTATTTGACCATACTTCACCACTCTTGCTGATTGCGGGTTGGTGAAAATGAGACGGGTTGGGGTGGCGGGGTGCCCGTTGCGTAAGAATAGATTTAGCTTCACTGCCCACAACGCCAACCGCGCCTGTTTGCTGTACTTTGGCGGTCGCCCGTCCAGGCACGATGCAGGCTCACACCGGCTTAGCTTTCGAGGTGCGATGGGGTGTCGCACGCATCCCCGGGCGATGAGCCTGCACGAGGACTCGGACGGCGGGAACCTTTGGTGGACAGACGGATCGACGGCGATGACGCCTCCGATTTGGACAAATGGGGTGGCGTATGGAAAAATGCGTATAATTGATGGATGCGGAACTCTCCCCCCCCTCCACCCACCTCCTACATTGTCAAGATCACAGGCCAAAAAAAACAACAACAATTTAAAAGGCACAGATGAAACGAATCTGAGAAGAGAAGTGGGCCATTTGAAGTGTAGCGACAGATGCAGCTCTGGGCCGTGAATTCGTTAAGGGCGCCGAGGTGGCGAGATGTTAACTACCTCGCCTGGTACACAGGAGATCGTGGCTTCGATCCCGACCCCGACGCCTGTATTTTTCGAGTTTGCAAGTTCTCCCATCCACATTTAGAGACATGCATTTGGCTGCTATACATGGCCGCACGATAAGGCCACTTCGTTGAGTTATACAGCTCAATTGGGCTGGAGCTGTCACCTGATGACGGATGCTTGTGTTGCTTCCGAAACGTCGTAATTTAATTTATTTTTATTTTATTTTGTTTTCACCTACGTGACTTTACCGAAAAAACCAAAGAGTATGGGCTCTTGCATTCACGAAAACTTCAAATCTAGAAAAAATAACAAATGGTTTAGTAATAAAAATGGTTCAATCCACGACTCCCTCTGCCACCGTTCAGCCAACCCCGACGCTCCACCGTCTCTGGGACTCCTTTTGTTGCCGGATGTCAAGATGACGAACAGAGAACACATTTTTTTTATTTTAATCGTTCCGGCAAGAACACAGGAGGTGGTGTTGAGATGTTCAAACGCCAAATAGGCACCTACCGCAAGGCATCATCAAGTCTGCATTAACCACAAATCATGCTTGCGGTAAAACACGCAAACAGATACAGTTTGAAAATGTACGACTTTTTCCTTGGAACTGATTGGCCTGCGACCGCCGCTCCTGATTGGCCTACGGACGCACCTTTTGACCCCTTTTTGCGTATTACGTCTGAGAGCACCTTTTGACCCTCAAAGAATTCTCACGGTTGAGACGTCGCAGAGCTCAAGCTCGCAACAGCCCCGGAGATTTTTCCTCGCCGGTTAATGCCACGTAATTGCCGTGGCTCTCCCCAGACGCCGGGTGTCCAGATCTCATTAGGGGGGAGGAGGAGGGGGGGGGGAAGCAGATCATCTGGGCCCTCATTTCCGCATGGGCCTCGCGTTGTTTTTGGGGACCAGCGCGAGCTAATTTGCGCCGCTACCTGCACGTGGTGGGGAGGCTCTGGACAATTTACATGTGTGGCGGTGGTGGCTGTGGTGGCTGTGGTGGCGGTGGCGGTGGTATCGGTGGCGGGGGGGTGGGGCGGAGAGCTGAGAAATCTGGCTATGCGGGGGTAATCGATGCGGCGTCAAGCAAACCTCTGCGTCGCGACGATAATAAAAACGGGTTTCGATAAGCGGCTGTGATTCACGATTGATCAGAGTCCCCCTATTGAGTCGTGGCTGCACGACCGATCCACGTGCTCTTCGTGACGAAATGGTTTGGCGGGGGGACGGCACTGCCTGCCATACCCCCCATCCCCCCCCCCGTTTCAATTCACGGGACTCCTATTGAGATGACGAGAGATATAGAGACGAGAGATAGAGATGTCGTGAGATAATGGAAATGTAAAAAAAAAGACAATAGCCAGAAATGATTTTGGGAGCATCTCTTTCAATAAATATTCCTCGTGAGATGACAGAATAAATATAGATGAGAGAATTAGATCCAGGTAGATAAGAGAAACGCAGACAAGATAGAGATGAGAGAGCACGGTTTGCTTTAATGTTAATCGACGTGTCATGTTTATGAGGATTTTACTTGAATCTGAAACTGGGCGCACACACACGCATGCGCACACGCACGAAAATGTGTTCATGAATTCCGTTGCCCCACTTTTAGCCGTTTGGGAACTTGCGCATTTGCTCGGTTTTTGCTTGTGCTCAGCGCTGCCAACGGCTTGGATGAATGCCAACCCACGTCCTGCCACGCGGCCTCTAGGAACCCGGCAAACAGCTCCACCACCACGACCCTGCGTGGACGCTCTGTCCCGGGGGTCTGGCCCCCCAGACACGACGTGCCGGCTGCACATTTCAGAAGCCGGGGGCAATCACCTGGGCGTCTGTCTGTCTGTCTGATCTCTGCCAAGTGCGATTATCCACTTTGTGGCCACCAACATTGACAGAGACCACCTTTTGCTCGGCAAACTTTCTCAGGTGTGGCCGTTATATCCGTGCTGTGTGAGTAAGTCAAAGAAAATTATTGATTTGGTAAAGTTGTTAAATAAAACAGGAATTGATAGGAATATGCTCTGGTGAGATTATGGATTGGTAAGAACAGAGCCTTTAATGATTAACCCATCCTTCCAGTGATTTGAGAAATCGGCACAATTCTTGAATCAAATAACAGAATCCTGAAATAATTGTGCGTCTCTTTTCACCATCGCGTTTGTATCGTTCATAGTCAAGTCTGTGTGCGTGCACGTACGGTTTTTTGCACTCCGCCTCGCCTGAATGCTCCGCGTTCGAACCGCGAGCGCGTGACCTGCGCAAAGACGATCACGCGGGGGAGGGGGGGCGCGTTTGACCAAATCGCCGAGAAACGCGTCCCAATCTCAGCACTATTGTCAAAATCTCAACAAGGTTGGTGACACGTCAGATCGGCCACAACGAAGTGTGGGCGTAGCGCGTGTGTTACATCGGCTGCCGGGGTACGTTGTGAGCAGCAGAGGAGGAACGGCGCAATAAAATCCTACCGTTGTGCTGTACTCCTATGCTCCCGCACGATTTTTTTTATGCCGCGCCCGCGGAGTTTGCAAGCGGCTTTCACTCGACGGCCTCCGCTCCGGTCACGTGCGGATGATTTATCGAGCGTCGCTCTCTGTCTCTTTTTTTTTCCATGAAAAATACACGCGCTTTTTAAATAAATTATTGGTGGAGGGGGGGGGTGATTTATTTATTTTTAACCGCAAAACACCGCAGCGGCCGAGGGGTTCCGCGGCTGTGCGATTGGTTCGCTGCTGGTCTGTGTGTTTGCGCGCGTCTCTGTGTGCGTGGGGAGCGGTAGTGCAGTGGTTTGCGCAGAGCGCCGTGAACCCGGCGACCCGAGTTCGAGTGCCTGGTGTGGTGTGGTGGACATCGCCGCTAGGGAGACAAAGGTGGTCGGGCGTGGTGCTGGCCACCCAACCCCCTCGTGTGCCGTGCCGGCTCGCGCTTACAGCACTTGCCCCAAGATTCCGTTAAGGTTATACGGGGGAATCTTTGTGTGCGCGTGCGCGTGCATGCACGTGCATGTGTGCGCGCAGTGTGCATTTGCATGCGCGTGTGTGCATTTGCATGCGCGTGTGCGTGTGTGCATGCGCGTGTGTGTGTGTGCATGCGCGTGTGTGTGTGTGCATGTGTGTGTGTGTGCATGCGTGTGTGCGCATGCGGTGTGTTTGACGTGCGGGTTGTCAGAGCGACGCGTCCTCGTGGCTGCCTCATTTATCGACTCCGAGGGAGATGTCAAACAAGACAAATGAGTGATTTCCTGCCACAAAACGAGCATTGTGGCGAGTGGGTGGATCGAAGGGAGGTGTGAGAGGGGGGGCGCGATGGGGGGCGAACCCCACTCCCCCTTTGTTGATATTTACCAAACCAATGACAACTGATTGTTTATTCATTATTAATGTAAGAGGAGGGTGGGGGGGCGGACTATTTAAAAGGAAAATAAAAAAGCGAAATTGTGAGACTTACCATTTCAACGCGGCAGCTGCGTTCGTGTTTCATTTGTAATTCGTGAACGTATTCCACGTTTACTGCTCGAGACATTACCCTACGTGCGCGGCCAACCGGTGTTGAAACGGGGTAAAACCGGTTCAAACCGATTGAACCGGTTTCTAACATATTTCTTTCATTCGGTTTCCCGTGATCGCCCCCCCCACCCACCCACCCACATATCTGACTCGCTGGGAACTGTGGCCCAGCCGAATTTGTAAAAAGGTCAAAATGTGAACAAGTGTCGAATCCTGACCGTGGCACGCGGGGTGGGCACGTCACAAGGCCATGAAGCTCCAACGGCTTTGAACACGGGGACGCAGTTGTTACTGTGCTTCAGACGTACACGGATGTCGGCGGACGTACACGAGAACGTACTGCGACGTACTCGAAAGTACGCGGACGGAGACAAAGGCAGCCAGACGTGGTGCTGGTCACTCACCCCCTCGTGTGCCCTTCTCGCCTTCATCGGTGTTCGCTAACAGCGCTAGCCCCAACAGTCTCTTAAAGGCGACATGGAGTGGGAGGGGAGGTCTTTTTGTCTTTTGTGTGTATGTGGAACTTATTTCGCACCGTACGTTGCCAACCGTGCTAATGGGAGGTGCGGGCACGTGTATATGTGTGTGTGTGTGTACACATACACACGCGTGTTACACGTGTGTATACGTATGCATTGCCCACTCCCTTTCTCTTACCCCCCTCAACTCCTCCCCGTCCCTCCCCGATAGCCCTTCCGTGATCCCCACGCCACCCCTCTACGGCGTGAGCGTGGTCGTTGTTGGATTCCCGTCGCTCGGCGCTCCGTGTTGTTGACCAGGAGCGTGCTTCTTCCCCAGGCCACGGCGGTGTTTGCCGTCGTCACAAGCCGCCCGCTAACCCGGGAAATGTTGTGCGCAATTTCGTTTTTTTTGTCAACCCGCGCGTTGCCTTATTTATCCTCTTCCCCCCCTCCTTCCCTCGTTGAATTCCCGCAAGAGGCGTCTTCACAGGGCTTAGGCAGGATTGGAACTGGCATGCTTTTCTGCGTGATATATTGCCTCGCAGAGAGCCTAATGCAGTGCGTTGCAGAGTTATTTATTTACGCGTATTAGTATTATTATTGTTGTCGTCCTGTCTTGTCTTGGGCAGCAAGTAGCCGCGACATTTGGTCGTGGCGTAGAACGCGACTTGCTAGGGAACGGTCGAGGCATCGAGAAACCATTGCCGCTTAGGGAACAACTGTTGCTTGTTCGCCGTGCCCCACTGTGGCTGTGTCCATGCACAACTTTGGTGGTAAAATCTGCCGCTTTGTTTTTGTGCTCGCAACACGCGCGGCGAAATCGCCCTTCTCGCGATTAAATTGATGGAGCGTAATGGGACGACGCGCCGCCCCCCCTTTTTCCACGGCTATTTCTCCACGTGAACAAGTTTTTAAGTTTTTTTTCCTCCCATCCCGTCAGCCACACAACTTTCTGAGGGCGATCTTTGCCATCGGCAGCATCGGTTTAATTAATGCAAGCAAGCTCTGGACCGATTCCGACGATGGCTGTAATTTCTCGACATTACATGGAAGGGATTCTACCGCGGTATAATGGTCAGCGCACGAGTCTTCGCTTCGATTTCCCAGCGTGGCATGTGAAGCAAAATTGCGAGTTTCTTAACATACCTCCCCGCCTCCGTCCACACAGCGGTACAAACGGTTGCGCCCACTCGCTACGAGTCGATCGGAAATAGTCCCGTGTGATGGTGGTGGTGGTGTGCAACGTGTGTGGCTTTCTCTCGCCTCTTCCGAGACCGGCGTGGAAAGAGTAGGCCAAAATATTCCCTCCAGGGAGGGGCTCACTCCAGGGCCTCCTTCTAGTGGGAGTCCTTACGCCATCAGTGGGTTGTGTAAGCAACTTGCAGGGCTGCCCCTGTACCTAAATGCAATGTATATGCTAATGCACTTCCAGATTAATATAAATAAATCAATGCAGAACAAACACGAGACGGCACAGATTAGATCAGAATCTGAATTCCTATTTAGACTGGAGGAATCCGATGAGTTGTAAAGCTCTTTTTCACAGATGTCCAGTTAGATGGTAGCCATACAGCCATGTGGTCAATCCACTGATGGATGAGCACCTCCCGACATTGGCGGGCGTTATTTGACCACGCTTTACCACGTTACGAGTTGGTGAAGGTGGGGCGGGTGGGGGGGAGTAATGTCATCTAGACGTGGGAGCATAGAAATACAGTACAACTGGATTTTTATGCACTGCCCTCTTCTGCCAGCCATGCAGCTTCCCCTCGAGCCTATGAGAACCTGTCCTGTGCATGGTCGGCGGTCACCCGTGTAAAGTGCTATCCAAGTTCGAGCCCCGCTTAGCTTGCGAGATGTGACGAGATCGGGCGGGCGCGTGCCGACGGATTTTGTGCGCGGGCGAGGGCGGTGTCATGGAGAGAACCGGGGATGACTTTTGAACTTCACAGCGAAGTAGGCGCGTTGTAATAATTACTGTTACTAACTATTAACAATTTTTATTTTACCCGGGTTAGGCCCACTGAACTATGTAGGTCTTTTTCAGAAGCGACCTGGCCACAAATGATAGTCCAACGAGAAGTGGCTTATCGTGTGGAAATTTAAGTGAGTGACCAATTGTGGCCCTCTCCAAGCCAGCTTCTGTACGGCCATGAAATCCGGCAAGCCGATAATTTTTTTTTACTCCCTCCAGAAATCAAACGGCGAATTCCGCCGAAGGTACACCGCGTCCAGCCGTGCTCATTGGCAGCCTCTGACCTCGCGCGGAAGTGATCGCCAAAGAAGCGCCGACCGTGAAAGCTCTCGCGTCGAAGTTTGTTCGGTGGCACGGCGGACGGGGGGGGGGGGGGTGCTTTGCCTTCGTGGGGGCGGCTCGTGGGTGGAGGGACGCTGCCTGCCACAGTGGCGGTGTCACGGTCGGCAGCTGCGTCGCACCGGACTTGCCCATCCATTGGGTCGCTGGTGCCATCGATCTGCCAGCGCGGCAGTTGAAACAACGGTGCAAGCTTCTTAAATCCTCAACCGCCCCCCCGCCCTCACGTATCTTTTCACCCAGCAGCACAAATGAGTTCACAATCATTCGGCGGGGTTGTGAAGCGGTGGGGTAAAGCGTGGGGACTTCCACCCCTTCCAAGACTCGTGGAGAGTTTGGAAGAGCAGGACAAATACCCTCGAGAGGGGAACGGCAGGGAGGGTGGGGAGCAGCAGTGCCACAAGTGAGCAATTTCAGGGCACCACAGTGGCGAGAAGATGTTAACTACCTCACCTGGTATGCAGGAGGTCGTGGGTTCGATGCCGACCCTGACATCTGTATATTTGGAGTTTGCGTCTTCTCTCCGTGGTGACGTAAAATTATCTCTGGGGCCTCCGATTTTTCCCCTCCACATTTAGAATCAAAATCACGCGTTTAGGAGCAATTTGGCTGCTATAAATATCCACGTGATACGCCACTTCGTCGAGCTATCATTCGTGATAGACGCTAACAAGCTTGGTGGTGGGTCTCGCCTTGTAAAATAAAAATAGTTGTAATAGTTTAATTTTTTTAGGATGCGTGCGTGCGTGCGTCGCGAGGGGCCCACCCGCCGCTCGTTTAACGGCGCGTTTGGCACGGGGGGACGGCATCGCGAGCTCTCATGGAGCGCCACTTCCCTTCTCGCCCACACCCCACCCCCCCGTGTGTGATCCCTTGCACCCAATTTTTGTGTCCGAAGGTGACGGAGATTCGTCCGCGCGTGCCCGAGCGCCGTCGTTATTGCGCGATTAAAATTTCACGGTTATTGATTACACGTGTGTGTGTGTTTTTTTTTTAGTTTCCATTCTCAAGGTATCGGAGCCAGATTAAATTTTTAGCCTGGCAATTTTTAGCGCCGCGTGCGCGCGCGTGAGCGCGTTACATAGGGGGAGGTGTGCGTTACACGGCGTCTATTTCGGGAGCTTTCTCGTGTTCGTCGTCAGGTAATTGTCTGCGCGGTTAGTTTCATCACGCTGTGCGTTGCCGAGAAATTACCGGTAAAAGTATACAACAAGTGGAAGAGAACAATCGGAACGGTTAAAACAGATGCCGCATCATTAGCAGCAGCCCGCAACGGAAGTGTTGTGGAAACAGTCATGTTAGAGTCATCTGGGATAGAACGGTTCACGGTAGCTGTGCGTGTGTTTTGTCGGGCCGCGTAATGATTTGTGTCGTAAGACCCTCCACTAGCCATCATCGTGAAACAAATACAAATTAACTATTTTGACACTGAAACCAAACTGTTCACAACCACATTCAGCAATCGGATACATACAATTGCCAATACCAAGATCAAATGTAGCAATTATATAAATCGAATTACATTAATCTAAGAGCTGCATTTTGCTGTGAGAATTGTTCGTCAGCTTACTGGCGAGCAAGCTGAAAGGATAATAATCTTCGTGTCCTTAAACTCTTGCGAGAGTGACCTGGGGCATTAGTCTGCTGCTGGTAGGTGGACAATGCTTGCTCTGTGTGATCCCAATTGAGTAATTTGCTGATTATTCTACATTTTGAACAACGACATCGGCACCCGTTTGCCTACGCTTTGTGAATGACATCAGGGGGATCTTTAATGACCGCTACGTAGCAGACGGCTGATGAAAGTCGTATCGTTACGAAACACGCGTCCAGAGCATTTGGCTGCTATACATTTCCACGCGATAAGCCACTTCATTGAGGCATACATTTGTGGCCAGGTCGCTTCTGGAAAAAAGAGCTATAGAGCTCGGTGAACCTTGCCTGGTAAAATAAAAAGATAAAATAGTTTAGTTTTACGGTTATTACACCTGCGCAGTATTAACCAGGGCGGCGCTGGATTCGAAACCGCGATCCTCTGCGAACAAGTGGCGAAGGCAAACGCGCCATACCACTGGGGCCGGGGTCACTGCCCTGGGGAGAAAGGAGCGAGTTTGGATGTGGAGAGCGAGCGCGTTCAGATCACATGAGAGAGCCCCCCCCCCCCGTCATGTTTGAGAGAGCGAGAGAGATCACGAGCAAAAATTCCCCACTGACGATGCCCCTGCCTCCCCGCAGCGTACGCTTCTATCAA
This sequence comes from Lampetra fluviatilis, assembly GCF_964198595.1. Lineage (NCBI taxonomy): Eukaryota > Metazoa > Chordata > Hyperoartia > Petromyzontiformes > Petromyzontidae > Lampetra > Lampetra fluviatilis. The sequence goes on from NC_136292.1 coordinate 6,401,730, forward strand.
GTGCGGCGTGCATCTATAATCCTTTGTGCCTCCCCGCGTACGGAAAATCAATGGACTAAGTCCCCCGCAGCATAATGTATGCGTCCTCTAAAAATAAAGCAAAAAGCGAGGACTCTGCCGCTTTCTCCCGAGAAAGAGAATCGGCACTCTGCGGGTTTCTGCTCCAGTTGTGCTGTATAGCAGCATCGAGAGATGAGCCCGTTTCGCATGATGGCTTCAATCACAACATTTTTTACTCTTTCTCTTGGCTGGTGAAATGCCTTGTAATTTCATCATCATCAGCGGCAGCGGGCATGCTCAATCCATTGCCGAATGAAGGCCTTCCCAACTCACCGCCGTCTCTCATCGTCCTGCAATGCAAGCGTTTATGGTGGAAAGGCCCAACGCAGAAGATCCCTGGGGTTTGGTCTTCCACGAAGTTCATTGTCCACCCTAAACCGCATCCACTGCACAAACCATGGCTGCGGATGTAGATATTTTGATGATGCACAAATGGAAAAGTAAAAACTCTCCAGCAGTTTGCGATTGTGGTCATCCATCAGAGAGACCAAAACCGTACAGCGTATAACGATGCAATGCCCCCGATCCACAAATACGAAGGAGACGTCGCAGCGATACACTCATGACCACCTGAATGTGAAATTGTTAGTTGTTGCACTGCATCCACATCATAAGCCGTTCGGAAGAAGAAGAATATTTAAGGGTGGGACAGACAAGGAGGGGCCCCAGCTGCCCAGCCCGGCCATCCACTCAATCTCTCTCCGAGGTTGTAAGCCTCCCGCGCCCCCCCCCCCCCCCCCCATTAAATAAGTCGTACATTTTACAAGCATCTGCCAAGAGAAGAGAGAAAAAAATCTCGAGCCAGTCTGTCTGTCATTCGCCGTGGATAGTAACGCGGTTATTATTTACGGATCGATTTGCTGCTATTTGCGATCTGTCTCGGGGAGTTTTGGCACCACTGGACGAAGTGAGATTGTAAACTTTATTTTCTGTTTTGCCTTTCCGTCCCAAACACATTCCTGCGGAGGGAGCTGGTGGGAACGTTGGGTTGCTCGATCAAGGGCCAGGGTCAATGGCGGTGTGGTATATTCTGCAAATATGGCCGACTGTGAGGGCGGGCACAAGCCGGCGTGAGTAGGTTAAACGTTGAGTTTTATAAGGGCACCACGGGGTGACCAGCCCCTCCCCACCCAGCCCCACCCAGCCTTTCCCCACCCTCCTCTCCCCACCCAGTCCCTCCCCACCCTCCCCTTTCCACTCAGCTCCACCCCTCCCATTTTTGGATGCACGACGGACGGACAGACACAATAATCCCCTGTGGGCTGGTGGAACCAGGCGGTTCCTACCAGTAAAAGAGGAGGCTCTTGCTGGTTTCTGCGGTGATGTCTTCATGACATCTCGATGAGCTCCGAGGACATCGTCACGGCATGATGTCCTGTGTCACCCTTTTCAATAAAAGCGAATTAACTGCGGATAAATCTGAGAAATAAAACGGGCAAAGTAAAAAGCACAACAGGTAAATCAATCGGATAGCCAACTGTGCCAATTTGGTTATCTAATTAACCAACTTTGCCAATTTGATTATCCGATTGATTACCTGGTGTGCTCTTTACCTCGCTTTTTATTTCTCAGATTTATCCGCAGTTAATTAGGTTTTTCTTGAAATTGTGATTGGGCCCAAAACTACATTGCTGAGTGGATTGTGTGCCTTGTCCTTGCAAAAATCGAACTCCCCCACAATGCAATGTGCCGGATATATTTTTTTCTTTGACTTTTTATATAAATTCCTTTATTTAGTCGTGACGCTTTATGATTTTTTGAACAGCTTGTTTGTTAATCAACAGCTTATATAAGGTAACGTCATATGCCTATTTAAACATAAAACGAGTAGTCAGAACACATTAAATTATAGTCTCCGATTCTAATCCACTCATCTCTCAGGCGTCTGTGTTATTGAAAAATCTGAGTTTGTGATCAACTACAGGGGAGCGGTGGTGCAGCGGTTAGCGCGCTGCGCTACGAACCTGGCAACCCGAGTTCGATTCCCGCTCACGGCCAACACCAGCGACGATTATCTGAACCGGTCCTGGGCCTCCTCTAAGTCGACTCAGCCTAAAATGGGTACCTGGTGCGGTGTGTAAACATCGCCACTGGGGAGACAAAGGCGGTTGAGCTTGGTGCTGAACAACCACCCCCTCGTGTGCCGTGCCGGCCTCAATAGATTGTACTCGCTAACAACACTTGCCCCAAAAGTCTGTTCAGGCTCTACGGGGGGGATCTTTGTAATCAACTAACCGTGGTGTACACATTGATAGAGCTGGGTGGGGAGAGGCGTGGGGTTTGGGGAAAGGGATGGGGAAATTTATGAAATCTGCGCATTGTTTTAATTGCCGCACCCAGATAAGGAATCTAACCTGCGCCCTGGATTGCTTCTGTGGGTGTGACATTACACAATGTCACACAAACTGTCAACATCATCAACAAAAAAACAACACACACCGTCGAAGATGGCACGGGTAAACCCAACTCCACATCGCATTTCCCTGATGCTACAGCGGAGAAAAACATTTCCTCGTTGCCCCGTAGGTTAGTTAAATCGAGGAGCCTCAAGCAGCGCTAATTAAGTTATCCCAGCAGCACTTTGGTTTACAGCAAACATCGTGGGCCTCGTACATCAGCGATGACTGCAGCCCACGTGCGCGCGCGCACACACTCGCACACTCACATACACACTCACATACACACATGCACACTCACATACATACACACTCACACACTCAACAGACACTCACCAGACACACTCACAACACACTCACACACACTCGCTCGCTCGCTGCGCAGGGGTCCTGCCCAGCAAGCACGAGTGAATATTTTACGAGTGGTTTTACGCGCAACTGGCAATCTCCAGGCCCCCGGACTGAACCATAGGGTTGCAGTCCAGAGGGCGAATGCCCGGTTGGGCCGAGCACGTGGGCCGGTTTGTGTGGGGAAATTGCAAATATGTGATCGGAGTAAAATATATGTTTTATTATTTAATTCAAATATTGTATTACCTCCTACTGTGTACGCTTCAGTTACCATTAAAGTCCCCATATGTTCGGCAGCCCCAAAGATTTTTCCTCACCGGCCCCAAATGGGCCAATGAGCTCGCACGGCAATTTGGCACCGCTGTGTTTACGAATGTCTGGGCCGATTCTTAGTCCCAGTCGCTCACTGGGCATCTGTCTCTTTGAAAATGTGACGTTGTAAATTATTACTCCACTGGGATTATAGTTTTCCCACTACTGTGCTGTGAAATATTGGCAGGAGCCTCCCTGATGAAGAGTCACGAAACTCGGTGAGGCATTGGCTGGGTAAACAATCCGCGAGTCCTGTTGTCGCACCAGCGGCGTGGGACAACATTGAGATGTTAACCCCTGGGTCCATCGCAGTTGGTGTCATGTGGATCTCCACGTGGCAAGCCACTTCGTTGGGCTATCACCTGTGGCCAATTCGCTTATGAAAAAGAAGCTAATGGCTCGGTGGGCTTTACCTTGTAAGATACAAAAAATAAATCGTTTAGTTTTATTTGTGTATGTATTGTTTAAAGTGATTTGTTTACCTTACCTATAATAAAAAGCTGTCTCGGGTGTGGACCAATCAATTACAAGGACAGTGCATACATTATCAGAGTTGTGTTATTTTGTTTGCATTCCGACTGCAGGTATTGTGGTCAATGCAAACATGACTCCTTGTAAAAAAAAGGTGTCAGTTTTGTTGCCAGATAAAATGATTAAAAAAGCAATTATCATATTTTGCTTCTGGCAAAGGAGGTTCCAATGCTACCTTACCTATAATTGGCACTCCTATCGTGTTTGTATTATTTGTTGCTGTAACGTTCTGACCCGACCCTACTGGACATTTGTGAAAAAAGCGTTACAGCTCATTGGATTCCTCCAGTCTAAATCCATTTTCTGATTCTAGTCGAGGTCCCCGTGTCGTTTTGGGGTGGGGGGGGGGGTTCATTTGGCCCTGAGAAATATTTCACGAGTAGTTAACACATTCCTGCGGAGGGAGCTGGTAGGAACGTTGGGTTGCTCGGTCAATGGCCAGGGTCAACGGCCGCGTGGTGTATTCCGCAAATATGCCTGACTGTGAGGGCGGGCACAAGCAGGCGTGAGTAGGTAAACGTTGAGTTTTATAAGAGCACCACGGGGTGACCAGCCCCTCCCCACCCAGACACCTCCCCACCCTCCCCACCCAGCCCCTCCCCACCCTCCCCTCTCCATCTAGCCCCACTCCTCCCATTTTTGGATGCACGACGGACGGACGGACACAATAATCCCCTGTGGGCTGGTGTAACCAGGAGGGCTTCCTACCAGTAATAAACTCCGCTGTCAGGTGAGTGGCGGGCGTATGCCGAGGGTAGCCAAGCGGAGTGTCCCGTTGAGTGTCACGTGTCACCCCGTCTGCAGGACGGGCTGCCCACGCGTATCGTTATTTGTGTGCATCGCATTAACTGCACGATTTCTCGATGGTTATAAAAACGGATTGTCAGAGTTTTGTGCGCACGGTTGTGGAAAAGAGTTGCTTTAGTTGTTGTTCTGTTGTTCTGTTGTTGTTTATGGTGCCGAGTCCCACGGGAGATAATTAGAGAAGTGAAACCGCTGTGCTGGCCCAGTTGTGTTGCAAGCTACAAGATGTTCTCAGGTTAGCCCTATCACAAAGGGGGGGGGGGGGGGGGGGTTGGAATTTAGGTTAAATTGGGACCGGCGTTTGGGAGAAAAACATTCGAAATTAACAGCCGTGACATTTCTCTGAATTGTTTTCATCGTTGTGTGTGTCGTATGTGCGTACTTGCGCACGTTTTCATTAATATATAAAACAAACTGCACTTGTTGTTGTTGTTCACGCACAACGCTGAACTCTTTTCTAAATGCGACGCCGTCAAATTCACCGTTCTGCTCATTTTAGCGAAGGCCGAGGAGCCGCGAGGAAACTCGACATCGTTTCTTGACCGATGCACAGCCGATTGAAGTGGACGTAGCCCATCTGACATTTCAATTCTAGGGGCATTACACGCGTACTGTGTCCTGCAAACAATGCGAACGTACGCAGACAGAACTCGCGACGCAACGGATCTCCGTGTCTGGCGGAAACGAGTGAATCCACACAAGGAGGAGCTGGTTGTGATCTCGCGTCGGGAATAGGCAGAGGGAAGAGAGAGAGAATAACGGATGATGAGATGGGAAATTGTATGACTTTATTATTTTTTTTTAAACTACAGCCGTTAGACTTTGTCGTTGATAATTGCTGCGAGTGGCGCGGATGATTTTTCAGTGCCTTTTCAATCACCGCCTGCGATGGGACTTTTTGTGTGTGTGTGTGGAAGATTTAACACGAAAAAAACGGTCTCATTTTAAGGGGGCGAGAGCAGTGAATTCAAAACGGCACCTGCTTCAGGCAGTCTCGTCTAATTGTCGTAATTACCGGGACATGCCAAGGAGAGGCCCATTCTAATCCACTCGAGACGCGCTTGTTAATTGACTTGGTTAAAAGCGGTACAACTTTTGCCGTCTCTCTCCGCGAATGGAAGTCGATGCGCTTGAAAACGCGCCCCATTAGTTCCCTTTGTGCAGCGCTTGCGCGCGTGTGCACGCGTGTGCACGTGTGTGTCCGTGTTTGTGTGTGGGGAGCGGTAGTGTAGCGGTTAGCGCTACGCTGCGCTACGAACCTGGTGACCCGGGTTCGATTCCCGCTCACGGCCAATATCACCAGTGACGATAATCTGAACCGGTCCTGGGCCTCCTCCCCTAGGTCGACTCAGCCCCAACTGAGTACCTGGTGCGGTGGGTAAACATCGCAACTTGGGAGACAAAGGCGGTCGGGCGTGGTGCTGGCCACGTCATCCCGTCGTGTGCCACAGTGCCGGCCTTCATAGGTGCTCGCTAACAGCACGTGCCCCAACAGTCTGTTTAGGCTATACGGGGGGGGGTGCATCTTTGTCTTTGCGCGTGTAATTAGCCTCGGGTGACAACAGCAGTTTGTTTGCAGGCGCGCACTTGACTCGCTTGTTGACGGTTGTGTGAGCCGCTGAGAAGTGACTGCGGGCACTAAAGCTATTACATCCAGTGCAGTGTACCCGAGCCTCCCCCGCCCCCACCTGCCACCACCCGCCACCACCCGCCCCCCCCACCCACCCCCCGGCGATGCGGCAAAATAATTGTCAAACTCTTTCCCTCTCAAAAATAAAACCCAAAAAAAACGTCGCAGCACGCCATTACCGCCTAACCCGGTCCCTCCCAGCCCGCCTCGTCCCATCGCCACCACCCACGTTTCTAATCAGCCATTCAGCCGGCAGCCTCCCCCGGACCTCTGCCGGTGTCAAACGCTGCGCGCTCAGACAACGCGGCCTCGTAGCCGTCAGATGGGGGGGGGAGGGGGCGTAGACTCCCACAGCGAGCGCCACAATCGTAGCGAGCGCGCCCGCGGGCCCCGCCGACAACGGCTGCAGGTCACGCGAGAACGGTCGGACGCATGGAACGACGGACGGACGCACGCATGGACTGACGGGCAATGGAGAACAACGCGGCTCGAAAATCTCACTCAGCTGACCGGCGATCACGAGCCCCTGGCTCTCGGGGCTCCGCGTGCGAGGGGGAGGCACGCGGAGCCGTTGGCCTTGTCCAGGCCATGGATGATCGGGAGCAGGCGCCCCCCGCCCTTTTCGTCTTCTCTCTCCAGTGTCACCTGTTGTTCTCCGTCGCTCGCTTCACTCTGTCTTTCCTAATCAGGGGCCAATGGGAGCACAGTGGAATGTTTCATTTGCTCGGCATCCTCTCTTTTGTCTCTGTTGCAAAGCATAATTTAAATAAATATATATATAACAGTGCCATCGCCACCTGTCCAAATTTCGACAGGATTTTCGTCGTTTCGCGATGGCTGTCCTGGGAAATATATAAATCTTGCTGCGACATTAAATATTAAATCCTATTTTTTTGTGCATTGCATGTAGTTCTCTCCCCTCTTCTGGTATTGTGAGATATTCCATTTCCCGTGATATCTTCAGATTTTTGTTAGTTTGTATCTCAGAGGTGCCAACTTGTGTCCAAAATGAATGTGGGCAGGGCAATGATAGTTTTTTTTTTATTCTCGTACATTTGTATGCTGCTGTCTTACAGTAAGAGGCAACCTTGTAGCTCAGAGGTCAGAGGTCAGCACCGCTGCGATTTTGGGTATCAATCTCGATCTCCACCGCCAGCGATGGAACTGGGCTCTCGAGCGTAGACGGTTAATGGTCTCAGCCTGGTCACCGACGAGTGCCCTATTATCACATCATGATATAACAAGTCATTCTTTCACCTCATGTTGTTATCGGGAATTTCGCTCCAGCCCCCCCCCCCCCCCCCGTGTCTAAGAAGAACCCCCATGCAAAACCGCCACCGGTGTCACATTTCGTCCCAACAATTTTCAACCTAATTATGAAAAAATATAGAAAATTATAAGGGTTTGAGAGGGGTGGCACCCAGCCCCCCCGCCCCCCTCCAGCCCTGCCCCCCACCGACGCTACGGTGCTGGAATGGTTCCCATGAAGACCGAACAGCCCAAACAACTTTGGCCTCCGCCACTCGGCGCTGTGCCCCGGTGGGCGAAGACGGCTCTGGGCCGGCGAGGCTCTAGGAGGAGGAGGCAGGTGTTGGTGTCACGGCGGAGGCGGAGAGGTCGGCGCTGCTGGTACAGAGCTCTTAGGGAAACCAGGCGGAGGTGGGTCAATTTAATTTAATGGAGCATGCAACGAATGCATTAGGGCTGGGGATGAGGCATGGCGCGGGGTTGATGGCATTGCCCAGTGGCCTAATTGGGCAACCACCTCTTGAGATATGTCTCTGTATTCTAAGCGCGACTCTGATGCTGGGATCTCCACGTCGTGAGAGACACAGAAAAGCCGCTGACACTGGTGAGATGAGGCCTCCGCGTCCGCATAATTTGCTTTTCGTTTATATTTGAGATAAACTCAAAGTGCGAGGCTTCTCAATTCCAAAGACGACAGGGCGTTGACATAATTTGAACGGCCCGAAAGGCGACGCCGATCTGCGCGTGCCTGTCGGTCGCCAGGAGTGGTGGCTCACACCTGCAATCCGGTGACTGGGAGGCAGGGTTGGCGGATTTAACACTCATATGGTGACAAGAGTCACAGCTCAAACACCAGGACGCTGAACCCAAATTGGACCCTTTGAGTGGACGTCTGTGAAAAAGTTTCATAGCTCATCGAATTTCTCGAGGATGAATAAAGATTGTTTTTCTGAAATACCGTACGACACTTTACTCCACCCAGCAGGGTGGCTCAGAGGTCGGAGCGCTGAGCTGGTACCGCTGCAATCCTGGGTTTGGATCTTGATTTCAGCCGGGTTTTCAAGTGAAGTGAGATGATGTGCTCAGGCCGGTCACCAATAACTGCAAAGAGAACGACTAAGAACCCCCCCCCCCCGCATTAAGACTGTAGGCGTCAAAGCTGTTAGTGAGCACCTCTGAAGATCGACATGGCACACAAGGGGTTGGGTGGCCAGTACCAAGCCCGGTCGCCTTTGTCTCCCCAGCAGCGATGTTCAAACATCACACCAGGTACTCATTTGAGATTGTGTCGACCTAGAGGAGGCCCAGGACCGGTTCAGATAATCGTCACTTATGTTGGCCCTGATCGGGAATCGAATTCGGGTCACCTGGTTTGTAGCAAAGCACACTATCCCGCCGCACTATCGCTCCCCACTGATAACCAACAACTACACACACACACTCTGGTTCAGTGGGGTTCGACGCTCAATTTGGAAAAATTCCAGCTGTGAAAATCATTTTTAAAAATGTGTGGCTGCCTTATGACAATGTCTTCTCTGTATGTAGGGTGTACAAGAGAGTGCTGCCCGCTTTAGTGGATGGATAAAATAAGTCGCTTAACTGGATCTCAGAAGTACTTCTGGCATATCTCCTTCCACGGACCGTACTCGATCGCAGGGCGGTGTGCTGCTGTGCCCGTTCGGGGTTTGCGTTGTCTAGCGACACGACACCAATAGCACAATTGGACAAAACTAAATTACATGTTGCTTTAATCAGGGATGTAGGTTGATTTGAATGAAGAAAGATCCTGTGCTCTGAAACGTGAAATTTAGGCATATTTGGCAATTTAAGTCGCATGATGGATGCATTCTCTTTATCGTTAGCATTACGTAAATAACTCTTTACACAAGCAGTTTTTTAATTACGGTATTATTTTTATCTCTCGTGGCGAGCGCGAACTGTAACCATCCCAAGGCAATCAACATCATCATTACCATCATCATCGTCGTCATCGGCCATGGCCAATCCAAGCTCCCGTCGTCTCTCACAGTCCTACAGTGTAATAGATTGATCCCCAGGCAACATGGGAAGAAATACATTTTCATCGCTGTCATTCGTACCTCCCAGGTGTTCACAGCGGCCCAAGCCTGATAGCCTGATGTGTAATTGAACCATGAAATTGTCAAATAATTGGCTGACGGGAGCAAGATTGTGAACGAAAGTTAAATTGCTTCATCGAAACGGCAGGTTACGGTGTAAGCCAGACCCCCCCCCCCCCCGCGAATCGCTCTCCACGTGACGCGTGGTGGATACCTCCAGCCGCGGCGGGCTGCGTTGGGCACACGGCTTTCGATTGCGCGGCCCGTGACTTCATTTCACCAGGGCTCCCCCCCCCCCCCCGCGGCTTCAGTTCACTCTCAGACTTTGTTTCAAGCTGGGTAAGGCCCCCCCCGCCGCCCTCCGCCCCCGCATTGCGCTGAGCAGCTATTTTACGAGAGGTGGCCGCAGAACCCAAGACATTGCGGGACATTTTCCAGTGTAGGGAATGCGCAAATTGGTGGTCCACGGTGGAAGGGGTAAGGGGCCTACCTCTTGGAAATGGCCCCGTAAGTGACATTAACTCGTCTGCAGTCCTCGAGAGGGATTTTTTTTTCTGCACGCACGGTCACTTCCCTCGCCGCGAGGGCCTCGCTGCACGTTGGGTTGACACGCACCTTATATCTGCGTGATTATCTGACGACGCTGAGGCGTGTGTGCGTGTGTGATAATGTGGGGAGCGGTAGTGTAGTGGTTAGTGCGCGGCGCTACTAACCCGGCGACCCGAGTTCGATTTCCGCTCACGGCCAACACCGGTGATAATTATCTGAACCGGTCCTGGGGCTCTTCTAGGTTGACTTGGCCTGAAATGAGTACCTGGTGCGGTGTGTAGTAAACATCGCCACTGGGAAGACAAAGGCTCCTGGGCGTGGTGCTGGCCACCCACCCCTCGTGTATCGTGCTGGCCTTTATAGGTGCTCGCTAACAGCACTTGTCCCAACAGTCTGTTAAGGCTATATGGGGGATATTTGTCTTTGTTTGTGATAATGTGTGGTTGCTTTCACGGTCGTAAAGCGGTGAGCGTGCGTCTCTTCGAACGCGGCGACCCGAGTCCAACTCCCGCTCACGGCCACCACCAGGTGAGGATTATCTGCACCGGTTCTGGGCCTCCCCTAGGTCGACTTGGCCTGAAATGAGTACCTGGTGCGATGTGTAAACATCGCCACTGGGAAGACAAAGGCTGCCGGGCGTGGTGCTGGCCCACCCGTCGTGTGCCGTGCCGGACTTCATAAGTGCTACTCGCCAACATCACTTGCCCCAACAGTCTCTTAAGAAAATTATGTTAATAGTTTTATCAGAATGATGGTCTTTATATATATGCATTTTTAAAGACGTGAGTTTGTGGCGGTATTTTGCGCCGTTGTTTACTCCAGGCCCACCTTGAGCTTGTTGGGGCCTTCAGACTTTGCTTGTGGCTGGCGCCGCCACTGATGGTTTGACCAAACACGTTCCAGGTGCCCTTACGTGGGCACCCATTTCACCAGCAGATGCGCCGCACGATCACGAAAATACGCGCGTTCACGCACACACACACACGCGCGCTTTCACGCACACGCGTACACGCGCACGTACACATGCACGCGCGTTCAAAAAACAAACACTCGCGTGTGGTTCAAACGGAATTTCCGATTGGCGGCGGTTGCGGTCCGGCACTGCGAACGTTCCCGCATCGCGGTAACGAGCCGTGGGACACGGGGGGGGCGGTGTGGGGTGCGAGCGGAGCGGCGGTGCAGGCGGCACTCATCCATCACGTCGCCCGCACGGCGCGAGCCGGAACCCTGGCGGAGAGCGGCGATCAATCACGCGGAGTCCTGCGAGAGAGAGAGACGCTGGCTGAGCAAGTGGGGAACGGTGGCTTCTACTGGGTTCCCCCCCCACCCAAACTTACCTCTCCCCCTGTCCCCCCACCCTCCACCAATTCTGTCCCCCCAAGGGACGCGCCGCGTCCCACGGTGACCACTTAGCCTAATTTCCAAGCGTGCTTCATAATTACGAGTAGTTTGACGGCGAATTTGTTAGTTCTGTTTTCGCCGCCCGTTCGCGTTTCAATTAGCAAACGCGCACGTTTAACAAACAACAAAAAAACGGCGGACGCGTGCTTTTTGTCCTTCGTCAATGAAGACGAAAAAACTCTTTGAATCTGATTGTATTTTATTTTTTTGTTCCGCTGCTGTTGCTGCTGCTCGAATGGAATGTGTCAAATGCCCAGATTCCCCACCTCCTCCTGCCCCAATTAGTTGCACTGGTCCTAAATCCCCTATGATCTACGAGTTGCAGTGACGATACATCAATTGCGTTTCTGCGAAAAGTCACATCCACTGCTCGAGTGCCCGGGCAACACTTCTCCCTTAGCCGCTGACCCCAATTATCGCCGGCCCCTCGTGAACTTGAATTACAGTGGAAGGAAAAAAACACCCCAAAGTCGCCTGGAGGGGAGGTCAGTCGCTCGTCCCCCCCCCCCCCCCCGGTGGTCTTGACGAGCAGCAGGAACAGCGAGGCCCCGGGGGGGCCTAAGAGTTCTGAGCGAGCTCGTACGCCCCCTCCCCCCCCCCCCCCGACTTGGAGGAGATGGCGCTCAAAGGATGAATCGAGATATGAACGGCGAATTCCGTCAGCTGGCCACCGGACGAAGATGGTTCACCCGCGTCCACGCGCAGCGCTTACAGATGCGCTTTCGCGGCCGTCTGGAACGCTCTTGCTTCCGATATTAGAAAGACAGTGGAGCCGTGCACTTGTAAATCTATGTTGAAAACTCATTTCTTGAGAACTGATTTTTGTGTTTAGTTTTTGTTGTCCTTCCCCCGCACCTCCGATTAGCACCGTTGACTATGTACGGTGCGATAGAGGTTCAACATACGTGTAACGACAACACCATTTCTTGAGCCGCAGCCATTACCATTTTTTTCAATTTTCTTCAATTTTCGTAATTGCCTTTCACAATGTATTAATTTTTTCACTTTGTTTATTTTTCCACTTCATTTAATCAACGATGAAGCAGAAAACGCAAGCCAACAGTTTACCTGTCAGTCATAACCACAACTGTTTGCCGATTGAATATGTTCGACTGATTTTGACGTGTTGGGAGTTTTACGGTTGTCTTGTCAAGATGACGTCGCATTTGTTAACGAGCTAAATGTCTAGAGCTTATTCATGTTGTTTGTCTTGCGTGAAACCCTTAAGTAATACGTTAAATTGTAAAAAAGAAATGCGTTTTATATTTTACATAAGTTGCATGTGACAGTTCCTTGCTCACATTGGCACTTGACGTTAAGAAAGCGGCGTGTTCACGTCGGTTTCATTTTTTGGCGACAAACGCGATGTCCGTCGTGCCAAGCAACACCACGGGTCCTGTGGTGTGCGTGGAGTTCGCTTGCCAATAACATCCGACAATCAGCGATGCAGCAAATTGTTTAGCAGACCGCACTCTGCTGTTGAGACTGGGGGGGGGGGGGGGGGAAACATTGGCTTCTTTTCTTCTCAGCCAGAAGTCTTGCTTATTGCATCGGGGTCGGCTGCTCGGATTCGATTCTCCATGAGCATCGGTGGCTAGGAAATGTGAACTACCTCGCCTGGCATGCAGGAGGTCGAGGGTTCGATCTCGACCCTGATGCCTGCTGTATATTTGGAGTTTGTGTGTCTCATCATCATCACGGTGGCTAGGAGATATTAACTACCTCGCCTGGCATGCAGGAGGTCCTGCGTTCGATCCCAACCCTGACGCCTGCTGTATATTTGGAGTTTGCGTGTATTTCTCTCCCGGTAGCCACTTGAATTTTTCTCTGGTTCCACCGGTTTTTCCCTCCACATTTAGAAAATGTGTTTAGAATTCACATGCCTTTATAGTATTTGGCAGGTATAAATTATCACGTGATGAGCCACTTCGTTGAGCTATCATTTATGGCCAGGTCCCTTCTAAAAAAAGAGCTCTATAGCTCAGTGGGCCTTACCTGGTAAAATGAACAATAGCTTAAGATAATTGTTTTTTACCCTTCTATCTGGCAACAAAACTGACACCTTTTTTACTAGGAGTCATGTTTACATAGACCACAATACCTGCAGTCATAATGCAAACAAAAAACATAACTCTGATAATGTATGCACTGTCCTTGAAGTTGATTGGTCCACACCCGAGACAGCTTTCCTTAGAGCCTAGTCTCACATGGGTTGGACCAGATAACGCCAAAAGGCGCAGTCAATCAACTTCAAGGACAATGCACATTATCAGAGTTATGTTTTTTGTTTGCATTATGACTGCAGGTATTGTGGTCTATGTAAACATGACTCCTTGTAAAAAAGGTGTCAGTTTTGTTGCCAGATAGAAGGGTAAAAAACCAATTATCATATTTTTACTGGCAAATGAGGTTCCAATGGAATAGCTTAAGAGTTTAGTTTTCTATTCTGTACCTCTTCTCTCATCCCATCCACATTGTTCCTCGTCTCTCGTTCCACCGCATCCTCCCCTCCCGCCCTTGGTCTCCCTCTCTACTTGTGACCTGCACCGGTTGCAACCCCACAGCCCTACTCATCTATGGCTCTCCGTGCGAGTCTACGGGTCTCTGTGTTTTGAGTGTATTTTGATTTGTCGCACGGACGATGGTCCCGTTTAGCCAGCTGCCTGGATATTTAACGAGGGGCATCCGTGGTGTGCGTGAGCACAGCAGCAACAAGTCTGTGGGCCTCTTGTGAGCCTAAGGGTCTCTGTGTGAGTCTATGGCTCTCTAATCTCCATGGCCCTTCTAATTGCACCTTCTTGGTCTCTTTTTGCCACAAGCCCAAACCCGCTACGTCTCGCCTCCCTTACCCTCCCGGCGATATGACTAACCCCTGCTATGGCTCAGGAAAGCGCATAACCGGCTAATGAACTAAAATGTTATTTTACTTTACATTCAGAGACAAGGTCTTGCAGAAGGGTTCGACAAAAGTCAGGACCCGTAACGATCTCAGATCCGTGCCGTATGCACCGTTGTCTTGTGGAAAGGGGGCAGACATGACATTGAATTTGACCTTTGAGGTCAATTTCCCTGCACCTCGCGGCTCTTAATTTTTTTCTTTTCTGTTTCGTTGGGAGGGCTCTTAAAGCCGCTCGTCTAAATGCCGACCAGAGGCAGCGAAGGATCTGTGGGGGATGGATGTTGAGCCACCTGTACCCCAGATCAATGTGGGCACGGTGCCCCCTGCATGATATCAAGATTGGGACGTCTGTTCCCAGGTTGTTAAACGAGCAGGCAGAAGGAGTCCGCGAGCACAATACAACGAAAACTCAACACACATTTCGTTCGTAGCGTTGTGGCCGCTAAGGGAAATAATAAGAGGCAACGTTTCGGGCAACGGCCCTTATTCATAGCGGAGAGATGGGTCTGCCATGATTTATCCGTGATAGAGAAGGGTCATTGCCTGCAGCGTCACCGATTATTTTTTTAGGTTTTTCTCACGAACAGTCTCCTTGAGCAATGTATTGGGGGCTTCTTGTTGTTGTTGTTGCAGCTGTTGGTGCACAGTTTGGGCCACCTGCTGTAATCGACCATTACAGTCCGTTTATCTGTCTTTGGGAGTAATGTAACAATTCATGAGTTGGAATCCACTCTGACCCCCCCCCCCTTTCCTCCATCTCTTTACTCTTTCATCAACGCACCCTGAATGCATCGACTGCACTCGGAATCCACTGGATCTGGCCGCTCGACAGAATCGACGGAATCGATTTCTCGAGATCCGAACATAACGCTAAACCCTCGGCAACACGACGAGCGACGTCCATGCCACAAGCGTTCCGCGCTGCCGCCGCTCTGCTATTTCAGGTTGCTCAGTTTGGGACTGCTCGGTTTGGGGTTTCTTGGTTTGGGGTCGCTCACCGAGACCCATATCCAGCCCACGGGCGTGGGATTACAGCGCGTTGCAAACCTTAGGCAAGACCTGCAAATATCCGGCGCTGAATTATGTACAAATGAATACAAAAAACGTAATGACCCCCCCCCCTCACCCCACAACCCGCCTCCTCTTTTCTTAAATTTCAATTAATTGTCACAAATCTTGACTTAAAGCTTTCGTGACTGCAGGAATTCATATTCATTGGGTCTTTTGGTAAAGTCACGTAGATCGGTTCAAAGAAAATAACAAAAGAACTAAAAACTACGACGTTTTGATCGCAACACAAGCGGTCGTCCTCCGTCGCCTCTCAGGCCCTCGCCTCCACCACCACCACCTACTTACTACCCTGTAAGAATCGCTTCGATTTACGTCGTTTCGATATTCGTCGTCGCACCTTTCAGGAACGCATCCCCCCCCCCCCACCGACGTAAACCGGGGCACTGCTTTCAATCAATTCTCACCGAGCGGGGTGAGTGCGCATGTTGCAGTGTGTCGAGCAGAAAACATCGGTACGAATCGATGAATCCTCCGTGACGACGCTCCTACTGCTCTCCAACGCCCATTACATGATTCATCGTCTTGCCTTCGTCGAAATGCATCGCCACGGAAGGGGACACAGCTGCATCTAACAAACTGGACCCAAAGAGTGACCAACGTAGAAGTGATACAAAGGCAGAGAAGACGAGCTGATGATGATGACAATGCAGGCAGTGATGAGAAGGAAACTGGGGCACTATTTGGGCACACGTGCAGGATGGACAACCACAGGAAATTTAAAATAGTGCTGTTTGGGAAAAGTGTAAGGAACCGGAAAGAGAGTAAGACCGAACAGAGAATGGCTTGATAATTGGTTTTTTACCCTTTTATCTGGCAACAAAACTGACACCTTTTTTACGAGGAGTCATGTTTGCATAGACGACAATACCTGCAGCCATAATGCAAATAAAAACATAACTCTGATAATGTATGCACTGTCCTTGAAGTTGATTGGTCCACACCCGAGACAGCTTTCCTTAGAGCCTAGTCTCACATGGTGTTGGACCAGATGATGCCGTCATCTGCATTATGACTGCAGGTATTGTGGTCTATGCAAACATGACTCCTCGTAAAAAGGTGTCAGTTTTGTTGCCAGATAGAAGGGTACAAAAACAATTATCATATTTTTTACTGGCAAAATGAGGTTCCAATGGTGTAAATGCTTACCCCGAGATCTCATACTCTGATGGTGCATTGTCTTTGAGTTGTGCGCCTTTTGGCGTCATCTGGTCCAACACCACGTGAGACTAGGCTCTAAGGAAAGCTGTCTCGGGTGTGGACCAATCAACTTCAAGGACAGTGCATACATTATCAGAGTTGTGTTTTTTGTTTGCATTATGACTGCAGGTATTGTGGTCTATGCAAACATGACTCCTCGTAAAAAAAGGTGTCAGTTTTGTTGCCAGATAAAAGGGTAAAAAAACAATTATCATGTTTTTCTACTGGCAAATGAGGTTCCAATGGAGAGAATGGCTTGATGACGACATCACAGAAAGAGAATTGGTGCCAGAGAGATGTGGCCACTCCTTGAGAGAATTGGCAAAATACGGACGAACGTGGAAAGGAATGACAAAATGTTGCAGTGGACACCCCGCTACGGGCTATCTGGATCGTGATGATAATGATGCCCCGACGAGGGACCTAATTGACCTTCACCGTGGCCTGCTCTGTTTTCTGTGAGTCATAAACCAAATGTTATTGACGACGGCCAGCCGGTGATTTGGTGGTGGTGGAATTCATGCTCTTTGATTCTTTCGGTAAAATCACGTAGATAGAAAAAAACATTATAATAAAAAAGTGACTAAAAATTATAAATAATAAAATTTATTAATGCCGAAAGAACCAAAGAATACGTTATTTTATTTGTGCTCGTAATGCTCTGGCAACAAAAGTCCCTTAATTGGTTTGTCTCTCTCGACGAGCTCCGCCCCAGCCGAAAAACGACGCAGATTTATTGCAATTTTACCCCAACGTTTTTTTAAAATATAAATGTTTTTATCTCTCTCTCTCCTTTGCGCAGGAATCCACGAGTTCCCAGAAGACATCTTCAACAACGTGCAGCGCCGGCATGGCGCCGTGTTGCTGCACGTGCTGTGTGTGAGTAACCACCACCCCCACCACCCCCACCACCACTCCCACCACTCCCACCACCACCCCCACCACCACCACCACCACCCCCACCACTCCCACCACTCCCACCACCACCCCCACCACCACCCCCACCACCACCCCCACCACTCCCACCACCACCACTCCCACCACCACCCCCACCACCACTCCCACCACTCCCACCACCACCCCCACCACCACCCCCACCACCACTCCCACCACCACCCCCACCACCCACACCACCCCCACCACCACTCCCACCACCACCCCCACCACCACCCCCACCACCACCCCCACCACCCACACCACCCCCACCACCACTCCCACCACCCCCACCACCACTCCCACCACCCACACCAACCCCACCACCACTCCCACCACCCCCACCACCCCCACCACCACCCCCACCACCCACACCACCCCCACCACCACTCCCACCACCCACACCACCCCCACCACCACCCCCACCACCACCCCCACCACCCACACCACCCCCACCACCACTCCCACCACCCCCACCACCCCCACCACCCCCACCACCACTCCCACCACCCACACCACCCCCACCACCACTCCCACCACCCCCACCACCACCACCACCACCACCCCCACCACCCACACCACCCCCACCACCACTCCCACCACCCCCACCACCCCCACCACCACTCCCACCACCCACACCACCCCCACCACCACTCCCACCACCCCCACCACCCCCACCACCCCCACCACCACCCCCACCACCCACACCACCCCCACCACCACTCCCACCACCACCCCCACCACCACCCCCACCACCACCCCCACCACCACCTCCACCACCACCCCCACCACCACCAACAGCTCCGCATCACCAACAACAACAATTGATCCACCAACAACACCGCCATGGATAGCAATGTCACCACCAACAGCAGCAGCAACAGTAGCTCCAAAGACAAAGATACCCCCCGTGTATAGCCTTAATAGACTGTTGGGGCAAGTGCTGTTAGCGAGTGGAACCTATGAAGGCCGGCGCAAGGCACACGAGGGGTGGGTGGCTAGCACCACCCCAGCAACGGCTCCGCCACCACTGCTACCACGAAAGATGAAGATGCCCATATTCTACTACCACCACCACCAATAACAATGGCAACAGCAACAACAGTAGCCCCACCAACAACAACAACAGCAACATGAACGTCTGTCTGTCACCACCTCCACCACCGTGAACAACAACAGAAACTACCATGACTCCACCACTACCACCAACAGTAGCTCCACCAGCACAACCGCTGCCACCACCACCGCCGATAACAACTGCACCATCAACACTAGC
The DNA here is from genome assembly GCF_964198595.1 of Lampetra fluviatilis. NCBI lineage: Eukaryota > Metazoa > Chordata > Hyperoartia > Petromyzontiformes > Petromyzontidae > Lampetra > Lampetra fluviatilis. The sequence goes on from NC_136292.1 coordinate 6,420,466, forward strand.
AACAGCAGCAACAATAATAGCTCAACCACCACCATGACCACCACCACCACCAACAGTAGCTCCAACACCACCATGGCAATCAACAACAGTAACACGAGCAGCACCAACACCACGAGTTACAGGGGCAGCCTCAATTATTTAATAAATATTTATACTAATTGAATGGATGCTGATGCTTGAGCAGATTTTCTGACAGCCTGGATGAATATATTTTGTGATTAGAAATTAATAAATAAAAATGCAAATGTGTCAAGTTTGTTTTTCGTTAATTACGCTTGCGCACCACTGCTAACGGAGCAGCATCACCGAATGTTTTTCAAAAGTAACGAGCATCGCCCTAGCGTGCAGATGACCGAGGAATCCGAGGGCACAGGTTCACCAAATCCCATACAACGGATAAGCGTGTGGCGTTAGATTTTCTAGTGCGCGCACACGCTACAGCTCTTCTTCTTGGTTCTTTCGGTAAAGTCACGTAGAATGGAAATAATAAAATAATAAACATAAAACATAATAAAATAATTCTCACGACGTTTCGGCCACAACGCAAGCAGCCGTCCTCAGGTGGAGAACAGGTCTGTCGGAAAGACAGCGTCTGAATGACAGGCCCCAGACGCTGTCTTTCCGACAGACCTGTTCTCCACCTGAGGACGGCTGCTTGCGTTGTGGCCGAAACGTCGTGAGAATTATTTTATTATTGTTTTATTTTTATTATTTTATTATTTCCATTCTACGTGACTGTACTGAAAGAACCAAGAAAATGAATCCCTGCAGTCACGAAAGCTTTAAATCGCTACAACTCTTGTATTTATTTTCATTCGTTGGTGGGGGGATGGCATCTAACACTTCCTGGAGTTGACAAGCATATCTCGAATTTCCTTCTCGCCATTAGCATAGAGCTGTTTTGCCACTCGCAGCTTAATTGGCATGCAAAACAGTTTTCTAGTCTGAGTGTTCTTGGAGACATTTTGTGCCTTTATTTACCTTTTTTCCGGTAGCCTTTTATGGCTACGCAATATTCTGGCCTACGCAAAATTCTGGCTTACTCGAATCTGGCTAATAAGAGAGGCTTTACTGTGCAGAACATTTACGTTATGGGACCTCCCTTGCCAGTATAAAAATGTAAGAATAGGTTTTACCCTTTAAAGAAATTGCCAGAAAGGGTAGGTCCCATGATGTAGCTTCTCACCCCGAGCTCTCAATGTCCTGATAGTGCATTGTCTTTGTCCTGTTCACCTTTTGGCGTCCTCTGGTCTAACACTGTTTGAGACGAGGCTCTAAAGAAGTTGTCTCTGGTGTGGACCAATCAGTTTCAAAGACAATACATATAGTATCAGAGCACGTGTTTTGTTTGCATGTTCACCACGGGTATATGTGGTTAATGCAATTCATGATTCCTTGCGAAAGGTTTCGGTTTTGGTGTTTTAACATCTTAACACAGCTGTTGTATTGCCAGAAAGGGTAAAACCCTATTTTAAAGCATTTACCTTAGTTGATTGTATGAGAGTGTCGCCATTCAATATTTCGCAGCATGTCCCCCTCCCTGCCTTTACCTGTTCTGGTGTTTGTTGCAGACCATGTACATGTTCTACGCTTTGGCTATCGTTTGCGACGACTTCTTTGTCCCGTCACTGGAAAAAATCTGCGAGGTAAGGACAACGCGTTCAACCCAACGATCGTTCGTTGTTCTCTTCGCATTGCAGCGGAGGGGAACATTTCTACTGAGTGCACCCCCACCCCTACCCCCCACCCCCGTGGCCCCACTGCCTTCTTGTTGGGTTTTTATTTCCCACGGGTTGTAATTAACAGAGGCGGTGTGTTCGCTACGCGCTCCGGAAATGTGCCAAATGGGAACCGCAAAATGGGAGATAATGCTCATTAGCGCTATTAACGAGAAGTTGGACAAACGGAGCCGCGGGGATGTGGCACAATCACAGGCCGTGCTGTCCTGCCTCTCTTGCCGCACGCCTCTGTTTGTTAAGTGGAGCCCATGAGTTTTAAATGAAGGCAAGGACACAGATCCCCCGTGTAACCCTGAGCAGACTGTTGGGGCAAGTGCTGTTAGCGAGCACCTATGAAGGCCGGCACGGTACACGAAGGGGGTGGGTGGTCAGAATCACGTTCGGCCGCCTTTGTCTCCCTCATGGCGATATTTACTATGCACCACACCAGGTACTCATTTGAGGCTGAGTCGACCTAGGGCACGCCCAGGAACGGTTCAAATTATCGTCACTGGTGTTGGCCGTGAGCGAGAATCGAACTCGGGTTGCCGGGTTCAAAGCGCAGCGCATTAACTGTTACACTACCACGCGCACACGCACACACGCGCACACGCACACACGCGCACACGCACACACGCACACACGCACACACGCGCACACATACACACAAGCGCACACACGCACGCGTACACACACGCACGCGTACACACACACGCACGCGTACACACACACACACGCACGCGTACACACACGCACGCGTACACACACGCACGCGCACACACGCAGCCAAGGCAGTGTAAATATCGAATGTGATTGTCGGGCGTCGCAGTATCAAACGTAAGGACCACCCCGGCGGCTCGGCAGTGGAGCCAATGGCTCACAAATCAGAAGGCTGCGATTAGTCATTTGTTTATTTTGGGTCAATGTCATCGCCCAGGTACAATGCCAAATTTTAACTCCAACCCTCCATCACCCGACAGAGCAAATCAAATCAGGTTGTCCACACCATGGGCAAATGTGCCATTTGCTTAAATGGTTCTTCAGCAAAAAAGCCAAGGAGGAATTGTTGAAAAGTGAGCCAAATGTTGACAATGTTCTACTCGACATTTCGCTGGAGATTACATCCTGCATCATCTGCTCTTGCGTGAAAGGTTCCGAGTTCAAATCCTGGTCGTGGGGGGGGTTGATTCGGTCCACCATTCCTTTGGGGTCGACAAAGATGGGTACCATTATCATGGGGAAGTCGAGCGGTTTTCCAATCAAGAGATGTGAACACCCCCCCCCCCCTCCTGCAACCTTGTCATAGGAACGTGGAATTTCCACCACTGTTTCAGAGTCTGTAAACAAGACATGAGCACCACTCTTACTTGCAGCAAATCACTTTTACAGAAGTGTGTTTTTACCGCGAAGGTAATTGGGTTTTGTCGGAGCTAATTTGGTTGCAGCTCGTATCGCGAACCGGCGTAAAGCTTCTGGCATTGGTCCCCCCCCCCCTATGCATCATTTATCAGCCGCTGAAACTCCTGGTCTTGGCAGCTGAACGGCTGCGATTGAAGAAAAATTCCGTCGCTTTGTTTTGCTTGGGAAGCGCTTTGATGTTACGTAAAAACAACCACGGATTAGCAAAAGCAAAAAATACAAATGCATCCAGGAAACAGCACGGAAGTGTGCTGCTCATAACCGTCTTTAACGATTTTGGAATTTTCAGCAGCTAAGTCCTTTAGTCCCATTAAAATTCTATTTTTTTTAGCAAATGCCGTTCTGTGCGATTTGCATCCAAATGCATTTCAATGTTCACTCTCAATTTTACCGAAACTCTACAAACGTTCCCGCCATTCATATTAAATTGCTTTAATTAGTAAAACTGCACACACGGAGAGAAAATTCGAAACATTTAGCACGAACCAAAACACTTGACAAACCAGCTCGATTATTTTGCGCCGTTTCCTCTTTGCCAGCCAACTCTCTCTACAATCTTCCTCCTTCTGTCTCTCTCTGCCCCCTGCTGCTCTGTGCTGCCGAGCTTAACAACTCGGCCCGTAGGTTTTTGAGCCGTCCTTCTGTTGCCGGTCATCCTCACCCTGAACGTCTCCCGGTTCTGCATTTTCACCGGTCAAAAATACCAACAACGCGAAAATGTACATTTTTTTTACCTTTCGTTTTTAAAGATCAACGGCAAACCACGACGCGGACTTCTGACGCTAGCACAGTTAAATTAATCTGCTGGCCCATCCCCTGACCCTCCTGCGTAGATCGTTAATCCACGCACGCGACCCGCGTGTCACCCACGGCGCGTGGCATTCGCACCCCCCCCATCTCCTCCACCTCCGTGCACTCGCGCGTGGCGCTCGCTCGCCGGTGGTGACGTGCGCAGGAAAAGGTGGCAGCCCGGCCGTCCGCCCTCCCGCGTTGTGCCGCGACGACCTTGAAGGAGTCGTTAATAATGCATCGCCCCACGCGGCACCATAACCTTGTACCCCCCCCACCACCACCACCCCCTCCCGCCCGCCAGCGCCTGCACTTGGACGAGGACGTGGCTGGCGCCACCTTCATGGCGGCCGGGAGCTCGGCGCCGGAGCTCTTCACGTCCATAATCGGTATCTGCTCGCGATCGCGGCTATTGCCCACGGTCGTGATTCCGCGGGTCGTGATTCGTGGGTCGTAAAAATTGTGGGTCGTAATTCATGGGTCTTAATTCGTAGGGTCGTGATTTGTAGGTCGTGATTCCGCGGGTCGTGATTCCGCGGGTCGTGATTCGTGGGTCGTAAAAATTGTGGGTCGTAATTCATGGGTCTTAATTCGTAGGGTCGTGATTTGTAGGTCGTAATTCGTGGGTCGTAATTCGTAGGGCATAATCATTGGTTGCAATTCATAGGTTGTGAGCCAGGCTCAGGACTTTGGACAAAAGTGCTTAAAAGAAACAACAATCCAGCACCGTGTGACACTGCTGCTATTGCAATAGTTAGCACGCCGCACTTGCGATTGACGGGCACGATGGTTCGATCTCCCGGAGTTGCAGTTGAATCAATGGGCACGTGTTTTCGTGGTGGGGTTAAGTTGTGGGTGGGGTTAAGTGTGGGTTCTCTTACCTCTTACAAGACGCCTGGCCAGCCTGGAAGAGGAGGCCAAAATGCCACCTTGGGGGGGAAGGCCGTCGAGAGCTCCTTTATAGTGGATGAGGCCCTTCCGGCAGCAGTGGACTGAGCAGGACATTTTAGGGCTGCACCTTGACTTCTTAACAACGCCATGGTGATAAGCCGCATTGCCCCAACCATTCTACCCTAATTTAATTCCAATATTTTTGTTATAAGCAAAGCAAAAGAATGAACAGCATTAAACAGGCCTATGAACGATGTTTAATCGCCTCGGATGCATGTCAAGAATATTTTAAATATATTGCCGGCCGCCTCTGGTTACCACGATTCCACGCACGGTATCATGCAGGTGGGTGAATCTCAGCATGCCCAAGTGCCGGAGGAACCCCGCGCTAGAGTTTTTTCACAGGACTTCTAAAAGTTATTTCTCCGTGGCCTTTCTATATCCTGCTGTACACTCTGCTATGAGATTGTTTTCTTTGGGGAGGTTTTTTCCCCCGCTCAGCAGTCAAAACAGACGTGTTTTATTCTCGGAGTTGGAATGTAGATACGTTAAGTGCAAAACTAACTTGAAAGCGATGGGTGTTTTTTCAATTGTGTGTGTGTGTTGTGCGATTGTTGGACTGAGACCATCAACTCGCCATTCCCAAGGGCCCAGTTTCGTAACAAGTGGCTGAAGTTGAGATGTTAACCCCCTCGCCCGGTATGCAGGAGGTCGTGGGTTTGATCCCGACCCTGACGCCTGCTGTATATTTGGAGTTTGCGTGTTTTCTCTCTCCATGGTTGTGTGGATTTTTCTTCGGGTCCTCCGGTTTTTCCCTCCACATTTAGAAACACGTGTTTAGATATTTGGCTGCTATAAATTTCCACACGATAAGCCACTTCGTTGAGCTATCATTTGTGGCCAGGTCACTTCTGAAAAAGAGCTACATAGCTCAGTGGGCCTTATCTGATAAAATAAATAAATAGTGTATAGTTTAGAAACCTGGATCTCAGCACCTCAACGTACTGACTTCTGGCCAACCTATGCACACAAATAATTAAGCCTACCTTACCGTGATGAAAAAATATAATATGCTGTACTCTTGCTAGCGATAATACAAGAGGTGTTAAGATGTTCAAACAACCATCACAAGGCATCATCAGGTCTGCATTAACCTCACACATCATGCTTGTGGTAAAACATGCAAACAAACATGCTCTGATAACACTATGCAACACAATTTTTGTTCCTGGGTAGTAAGTGTTATTTCGTAATTACTTATGCATCTTGATGCCATCTCAGAAGAATGCAGATATGTATCCACTTAGGCAGCTGGAACTAGACTTGTACTACTATTTATATTACTGGAAAGTTCTAGAATGTTCTAGAAGTTACTCCAAGTTTACTCGGCACTGAATCTATCTGGAATGTTCTGGAAAATGTGTAAATTTAAAAATATCACTGTCCTGGTCACAAAAGCAAAGTTTGTGGGGAATAATAGCCATTTTCTGTATTTTTGAGGCATAAGCAATTGGGAAATAACACTTACTACACAGGAACAAAAATAAATAAATACATTTTACACAGTGTCATATATGCATTATCTTTTGACCTACAACAGAGACCGCCTCTTTTATGGCCTTCTTTCATCAGTGTTAGGCCAGATAACTCCAAAAGGTGAACAGCACAAAGTCATTGTAAATATAAAAACATTAATATCTCGGGTTGGTGCGATACTGTTAGAGTAGATCTATAGGTCTCTTCATAAGTCTGTGGTTCTCTATGTGAGTCTGTGGTTCTCTATGTGAGTCTCTGGGTCTCTGTGTGAGTCTGTGGGTTTCTGTGTGAGGCTGTGGGTTTCTGTGTGAGGCTCTGGGTCTCTTGTGAGGCTCTGGGTCTCTGTGTGAGTCTCTAGTTCTCTATGTGAGGCTATGGATCTCTGTGTGATTCTGTGGGTCTCTGTGAGTCTATGGATCTCTGTGTGATTCTGTGGGTCTCTGTGCGAGTCTCAGCACAGATGGTGGGGATGGGACTATCGGGGCACGATCTTGGAAGTCTGCGTGTCTCCCGTGAGAGGTCTTGACACCAACGGCTTTGGTCACAATGACGTATTGATTCTTTTTGATCTCGGTTGGTTGCGGTGAAAGAAAAGTGCAGCCTCAAAATATCTGCAACGTGCCACGATTGAGGTCACAGATTGTGTCAATTCAGGCCCTGCAGAGCACTCATAATGTCTGTATACTTGTATTAACTGCCCTATCCAGGCCTGACCCACTTAACTTCGCCTCCACGTATTTTCTGCATCAGCCACCTCCCAAACTGAACGTGACCTGCAACTGTCAACCCGCGAAATAATGAGGTGCGCGCTGTACTTATCGCCGCCGCCACCACCACCAACAACAATGTTTTTGCCGTCAGCATTGCGAGTTACGGCTGACGGTGGTGGGGGGGGGGGCAGTTGTGGCAGTGTCCGTCGTTTGTTCATGACGGTTTCTGGATTCCACAGAGTTTAATTTAAACCCTCGGGAATTTAGAAGCCAGGGAAAATAAACCAGTTCGTGGAACTTTTCGGAGGCACAAATAATATGTTGTGGAAACTTCAAATAAAACAAAACAAAAAAACCCTCCCATATGAAATTGGGCACCAGTTTAAAAGAATAACTGAGCGAACGGGTACAATTTCTCAGGTCATAATTATAGATTTTTCTCTGTTGGGTTTAGTTGATGAAAGCCAAAAAACGTACACCACCAAAAGGGATGGGAAGACTTCCTTTGAGACAAAGCTATTTACCTCATACTTAAAATCATCTGGTGATGATGGTTGAGTGGGTGATTGGGTGAATAATGGAGTGGGTGAGCAAGCGAGTTGTGGTTGTTACCTGCCACTGTTAGACGCGTTGGCAAGATGTTAACTACCTCGCCTGGTATACAGGAGGTCGCGGGTCCGATCCAGACCCTTATGCCTGCTGTATATTTGGAGTTTGCGTGTCTCTATCTCCTCGTGGTCTGGTGGATTTTTCTCCGGGTCCTCCGGATTTTCCCTGCACATTTCGAATCAACATCACGCATTTAGAGTATTTTGCTGCTATACATTTCCACGTGACAAGCCACTTCGTTGAGCTTTCATTTGTGGCCAGGTCGCTTCTCACAAAGCGCTATACAGCTCAATGTGCATTACCTGGTAAAATAGAAATAGTAATAAATAGTACCGTAGTAGTAGTAGTAAAATATAGGACTTACTTGCACCTGCACCTAACTTTTTCTACTTGCTCTCGGAATATATTTCCACAGTTGTTTTGCTTATTCTCGTGTGTTCTGTTTGCGGCCGTTAAATGTCTCGTTTGTTGGTTGTGCGATGTTCCGTAAGGTCCCCTCCGAGTTGTTCTCTACAATAGTTCTGTTTTTGTCACTTTTGTTTTGTTGCTGCTGCTGCTGTGCTCACGCACCACGAATCTCCCTTGTAAAACAGCCAGGCAGCTGGATAAAGGGGCAATAAGCCGTGTAACAAATCCAATACACTTTAACCTGCAGCCTAGTGGTTGTGGAATGTGTCTGGTAAACAAGAATCCTCCACGTGGGTGCAGGAAATCGACGAGTGAAGCTGTGTGTACGTACGTTGAACTTCTTTCGCACCGTACGTAGCCAACCTTGCTGATTGGAGGCGCACTGGAACAAATAACCGTGCTCGAAGCCATCAAAGAGCGATACGGAGGTGACTGACCGCCGGTGAGGGAACGGAGTGAATCGGTGAGTGCTGGACCATCAATCCGCCATTAACCTGACCGCTCGTCAAACGACTGCCCCCACCGCCCCCCCACCCCCAGGTGTGTTCATCACCAAGGGTGACGTGGGCGTTGGCACCATCGTGGGCTCGGCCGTCTTCAACATCCTCTGCATCGTCGGCGTCTGCGGGATCTTTGCAGGCCAGGTGGGCACCCTGCCCCCCCCCCCCCCCTGCACGCCGCCCGTAGTCTCGTCTCCGCCCTGCTGTCCTCGCCATCGTCATCGTCATCACGGTCACCGTCGTCATCACCGTCGCTCTCATCATCTTCACCGGTATCGTCGTCAACATCATCGTTGTCACCTTCACAGTCATCGTCATCACCATCATCATCTTCACCATCACCGTCATCATCACCGTCATCATCACCGTCATCATCACCATCATCATCATCACCGTCGCTCTCATCGTCTTCACCTTTGTCATCGTCACCATCATCATCGTTACCATCACCGTCATCATCATCACCATCACCGTCATCATCATCTTCATCAACGTCACTGTCATCGTCATTCGCCGTCAGCCGCGATCTCTCCGCGGAACGGTGAAGCGCGTGCCCCCCCCGGTGGCGAGTGATTTCCAAACCGATGGCTTTGGCACAGAGTTGGCAACCCAGCTGATGACCTGTGCACGTGATGAGCAAGACGGGTTTGTGCTCGGTGCTACGAACCCCTGCGTGACAAGTGGGCCGAGCCTTGCCCAATCCTGGCCAGCTGGCTCCAAGACTTAACGAACCAACTCGCCAACTAAAGCCCGTGCGCGTGTCCACCGCGACGCGCACACAATCCTCCCAGCCTTGTCCAGACTACCGCCTCGAAAGAGGCGACCGTGTGGCCGTCGTAAAGTTTTAGGCCACAAAGTCAAAGAGGAGGCGTAAACGGAGTGGGGGTGGTTGAGGGGGGGGGGTGGCCTGTTAATTTGTCGCGCCCGCTTCCTTGCAGGTGGTGTGCCTCACGTGGTGGCCCATCTGCAGGGATTCCGTCTACTACACCTTCTCCGTGATCGCCCTCATCCTGGTGAGAGCGACGGGCACGGCGCTCGCTCGCCAACACGACCGCCACCCCCCCCCCCCTCGCTTGAATCGCCTCGCCTCAGCGAGCGTTTCTTTCACCTTGAGCGACTTAAGATTTTATTTAACAATAATTATTATATCGCGGTTTGTTTTTTCGGTGTTTCCCCTGCCCCCCGAGCGTGTGGTGGCGTTCTGTTTCTGCCCGCCCGCCCGCGGGGCCGTTAGTCACGCTGCTGCCACCTGGGGAGGTTGGCGCATCCCCTCTTGCACGTGGCGCAAATCGCGGCCGTAAATATTCTGGCCCGCAACTCGCCCCATCGCCGGCGATAAGAGCTCGTGCTATAACCGCGTCCGGCGACGTGCGGAAAGCGTCCCGTTCTGAACGCCGCGGTATCGCACGGCACGTCCAACGCCTCCTTGACGCAAGTCGCCACGAGTGCTCCAGAGCTCGTCGGGTGTGGAATGCTGAGCAGTGGATTTTTGAGCCTGCTTCGGGCTTCGTACGGGTGGGGACCTGGGCTTTGCCGGGAGTTGTAGGAGCAGGGGTGGCGGGTCAGGGCTGCGAGGTGGCCCTCCTGTGTGTGGGATTTCTCCGGAGTTTCTCAAGTCTCCTCCCCACGTGAAGCCAAAACACTCAACGTTTGTTAGGTGCAGCCTCCCAGCTCTTGTCAACGCTTACCTCTGGCCCATTTGTGTTAGGGGGAGGGCCCCATTGCCTGAAGCGTCTCGCCTATTTTATATTTGCATTTCAATTTTAAGGTCACACATGGTTATCGTTGGGATCGGCCAAACATTCCCAATCCAGGACCCTCCTGAACACGGGTCTTGGGGAACTCTGTGAGGTGTTCCTGGGTCGTTAATTTACATTGTAATTATTGTTACTATTTTTATATATTTTTTTCCTCGTGACTTTTTTCGTGTGATGTTTTGCATATAATATTATTGTAATGTTTTCCACTGGTCCAGTGCACAGAGCCTTAATTTTCCTTCAAGATTGTTGATACTTAAAAAAAACACATTTTTTATGTTTGGGTTTTTTGTATCCTGCGTAATTTGGCTGTGCAAAGACGAGTGCGTGGTTTGTAAATAAATAATGGGCGACATCGGCGGTCGACGCTCAGACACGCATTTCAATACAGCTCTACACATTCGGCATTAACACCGCCGTACGACGTCAAAACATACCATCGGCTGATGTTTTAAGGCAATCTCCAAACTGCAGCGAGAATGCGTGTGTGCGTGTATTTTGATGTTGGCCCATTGGGAAGCAGGCAGGTCGTGCATCTGCCAGTCATCTCGGTCGGCCCTTAACACCCGGGTCTGTCCCGTGACCTCCTGCCAGCAACGAGCCTTCCGCACTTCACGTGACGGCCTCAGAGTACACCTAGCCTGGCACAGGCGCCGTGGTGACATATCCACCACTTAGTGGTGAACAGCGGCTGCTGTTGTCGTATAATCGTATACACGCACGTATACGCATACGGAGCGTGTCTGCCAGTTTAATGGCTGAAAGGTTTATCACTTTTAAGCAGTAAAAATGTAGATATTAGTCATTTTGACCCAACGCAACAGATGTTATGACCTGTTATGTCTATATTGTGTAGCAATAGAAATATTAATTGACTCGGATTGCAAAATCTTGGCACACAGGATAATTATTACATTGAAGGCAACAATCTGCTCCGAGTCCTGGTTCACCTTCACAGATGTGTCTGCCTGCTACAGATTGTGGCTCTGGAAAGGCACGTCAGTTTAACACGTAGGCTTTCACAATTGTAGATGTTGTGGATTTGCTCTCCAACACACCGGTGTGCTGTACTCATAGCGAATTGGTTATGTTCTGTTTACGTGACAAACCTTGCTTATTGAATGTGTCGGGTGGTGGCGGGTTTAACGGCACATTTATATTTACGCGATCGAACCCCCAAAAAAACTACATTATGGAAAGACACGTGTTAGTGGTTTGGATTAAATACTAAATATATTTATAATTAAGGAACCAGATTCTTCGTGCATGCATAGGCACACACCTCAGATTATCGCAGTTTTGCTATGTACAGTGTGAAAGAAGTTCAACATACATACTTCACTAAAACGCTCTGCATTTATCATTAACACTGCCTCATAACATGGAGATTTCTTAGGAGCTGACGATTCAGGCATTGGCCCTTCTTCAACGTGAATCTGTGTGTGTGTGAGAGAGAGGTAGGTTTATGATTTTAAAACAATTTGGATTTCCATGTTTTTGGGAGATTGACATTACGTGAATAATTAATACAACGTCGCGTTAACCCGAGTGACGTCACCAGATGCTGCGTGATACAGGTTTTGGCGGGAAAGGCACAAGAGTGACTTCTTATAGAGTGACATTTCCTGCGACATCTTGCTATAACATCATATTTTCGGATCCGTCTAAAATCTCGTGCCTTGGCCCAATTTTCACACTTTTTAGAAAAGTCCGAAAATTGGGAATACATCTCGCGGGGTTGTGTGTGTGTAATTCATCTATACATGGCGACCCACTTACAGATGGCCCTCTGATATTCAATCGCCCGTTTATTCTCATCGGGCGATTGAATATTGTGAGACCCATGGCACACCCATCATCCAGCAGTGGAGGAGGTGAGGATTGGTGGATCACACACAGATGTTGTGAATAAAAAACCTTCCCATGGGTGTCAAGAAGGTGCCATACCCTGGCTTTCCAGGAGACGGTAGTACAGCAAAATGTGGACTCCACCTGTTCCATCTGCATGATTACCACCTCACACCCTGTGGGTTTTCTCCACGTGCCCGGTGTCTTCCCTCATGTATAAACACTCGTTAATTGGCCGATAACACCTTAATATATGGAGGACTGCAGAGCTTGGAGGAAAGAATCTGGCACTGGCTGGTTACCTCCTTGCACCTCGGATTCATTTCCCTCTCTCTTCACGAGTGAGCGATTGCCGTGCAGCGCATTCAAAGTTGACATGATAATTATTATGAATATTGGGAGAGAGTTGAAACATTTAAAGCTTGTGTTAAGACGGGTGGGATGGACGTGTGGAGGCTTTGAAATCACGTGCTTATTTTTCTCCGCAATTTCTCCCGATGTATTTAACTGAGGGCCTCTATCAAATGTGTAACCACATGCATATTACCGTGAGCAAATCTGCCAGTGGAATAAAAAAAATTCCACTTGTAGACATTAACACATTCCACTGGAATGGAATGTACATCCCAAAATAATTTGTGTGGTTATTTTCAGCAATTAAAAAAGCGAATCGTATACATTTATATTTTTAAAAATCCCAGATGGTGGTTGTTGGACCTAAACGCGTTGGGAGCACTTTTTTTGTACGTGGGTGCGCTCTGCCCGTTGGGATTGTACAAACGCCGTAACAGTAATTGCGACCCAGATTGCGAAAATCTCGTCAAGCGGGGAACAGAGTCCACAGTGTTCTCTTTCGCAGCTGTGATAGAATTAATAATTAACACCTCTGCCTACCGCAACATATATATATACCCATATCAATCTAGGGTTCAATAAGGATTTTTTCATCGCAGCACATCCAAAAAAAATGCGTGTGTTCATTATCAGCATGCGACACGTGCAATGTCATCAGTTGTATACATTATATATATATGCACCGAAGCTTATTGGAATTATATTGCTCTGCAGGTTTGAATTAACAAGCTTTCATAAATATTGCAAGTGAGAAAACGTACAAACAAGCTCTGATGTTTTGGCCGGAGATGCGAATGGTTTTTTTTTTGTTTGCTACCGCGAATCGCATTGTAACCTTTCTCTCTCTCTCTGAATCGGTATTGATGACATTTGGCTTGCCGTGTCTTTTTGTTAATCCTCTCGTCGTGGATTTGTCGGCCAGCTTTTGGAAACATTGAGGGGGGAAGGGGTGGGCGGGGGGGTTGGGGGTGGGAAACCCCTCACAAAAGGAAATGGCATTAAATTCCTACCGAATGATGATCTTGCCACAAACTGGAGACACTAATTTCACAAGCGTGATTGGCTTGAGAGAGAGCCGTTTGTTTTGAAGGGCGATGACAGCCCTAGGCAGTTAAGTCGATGTATGCAGCATTATCGTTATTAAAATGCATTTACAGAATAAATACGACTACAAAAGTGGGGATGGGAAGGTAGGTAAACAATTTTTTTTACAGTTTCATGAATTGCGTTTAAATTGCAGTTGTATACTGAATGTCATCTGTTGTAGTGGTAGCCACTGCGCTATGAAGCCGGCGACATTATTTAAATTCTTGGCCAAGATTAAAGTCATTGGAGAATGATATCTAAACCGGTCCTGGACCCTGGACCGATCCTGGACCCCTCTCCCACCACCCACATCCCCCAACAAAGAAAAAAATCCCCCGTGTAGCCTTAAACAGACCGTTGGGGCAAGTGCTGTAAGCAAAGGCCTATGAAGGCCGGCATGTCACACGAGGGAGTGAGTGACCAGCACCACGCCCGGCCGCGTTTGTCTCCCCAGTGCTGATATTTACACACCGCACCAGGTACTCCCTCCCCTACTCCCCCCTACCCCACGCCCCCTACCTCCCCCCCCCCCCTTCAACAACCTGAATGGCTCCACAATGTGAAGTATGGTCAAACAACCCCCATAATTGACACAGCATTAGGAAAGCCTTCATCCAGTGGTGGATTAACAAAGGGGTTGTAAATTATTATTATTATTGTTACGTATAATTATACTGTACATGCACACAGAGACTTGCTCTTTTTTGCTGGTGTATAAAAGTCCGTGTAATGTAATTGTGTCCCACTGTGTTGTTGTATTTGAGAAGAACTGTAATTATCAGCCGAACAAAATGAGAAAGTGATGTCTCATTATTCACGCTGCCTGGTAATTTTTTTGGTTTAATATCCACATTGAGTTTTGTTCCGCACGGAATTGTTTTATTTGTTTTTGTATGTTATATGTACTTCTACCGTACAGAGAGCATCGTTATATTTAACGCGAGCTGCTATTGATTTTAAAAGAATAAGGCACGATCATATATCTCATGAAACCGCTCCACTGCTATTTTCTGTGGAGGTGTGCTCTCCGATTTTTTTAAGCCATCGGTCACTCGACCGATGATCAGTTCCATTATTCGACTAATCTAATCTTTGTAATATAAAGTCTCACACCTCTTCTTGGTTCTTTCGGTAAAGTCACGTAGAATGGAAATAATAAAATAATAAATAATAAAACATTATAAAATAATTCTCACGACGTTTCGGCCACAACGCAAGCAGCCGTCCTCAGGTGAAGAATAGGTCTGTCGAGAAGACAGAATCTGAATCGAGAAGACAGAGTCTGAATCGACAGACGTATTCTTCACCTGAGGACGGCTGCTTGCGTTGTGGCCGAAACGTCGTGAGAATTATTTAATGTTTTATTTTTATTATTTTATTATTTCCATTCTACGTGACTTTACCGAAAGAACCAAGAAGATGAATCCCTGCAGTCACGAAAGCTTTAAATCGAAATCTTACATCTCTATTCCCATGTGCGTGCCACTGGAAGTGGGGTGATGGCAGTGTTCGGTGACCTCATCGGCATCATCATCATCAGCAGCAGCAGTCGCGCCACTCTGGGCACGTCTTGCAAGAAGGGGGGTTTCCGGCCTTCAGGTGGCAGCAAGCGATGTGTGTGTGGCCCAAGCAATCGACCAGGGAAAAAAAAATATCGATTATATATATTTTTTTTGCTGATTGACCGACTCGATTGAACGAATAATCGCCCCGGCTGTAATCGTAAACACCGCTTGTGATGGTTAGCCCAGCGCCCCCCACCCCCCTACTCTGGCGCTATCACCACTGAACTTGACGTAACAATACTCTTTGGTTCTTTCGGTAAAGTCACGTAGATAGAAAAATAACTGTGTTGTGGCCGAAACGTCGTGAGAATTTTAGTATGTTTTATTTTTATTATTTTATTATTTCCCTTCTACGTGACTTTACCGAAAGATGCAAGAATATGAATCCCTGCAGTCACGAAAGCTTTAAATCGAAAAATAACTAATAGATCAAGTTCAAGTTCATTTATTAGGTATAGCCCTGTGAGCCATTCGGCTCTTGAATCGGGTGCAACCGCAACAAACAAAAAACATCTTAAAGTGAATATGTGACTAAGTGCAAACAGAAAATCCAAGAAAAGACAGCAAAATATTGCAGAAAAAGCACCGTACACCAACGCTGTGTGCAAACATCCCAGTGGGATGCAAGTCAAACAACAACAACCACAAGACAACTTAGATTAAGGCCATCAGTCTAACTCTGTACTACAACAAACAAACATGGCTAAACCAATACACTTTTCGAAATCACCAAAATAAAGCCATGAAAGCAATGAAAAAGCAATCATAGGAACTGTGACGGAATTTTCACAATAAATGGCATAAACAACATGTACTACCAAAACCCTGCAGCCATAGCTGGCTGCATGAGTCACTCCACAACAACAGGAGCATCAATCGATCACAACACAAGCAATCGTCTTCAGGTGAAACAATACAGCAGGCGCACTGCTGAGACAGGAAAGAATGTAGCGGGAGAGCTACTGCAGACAAAGGTTATACAGGTTTGAGATGGGTACAACCCAAGGGTAAGTGGGCGGGGCAATGGATGGAATTTGCAAGTCAATGTAAGATCGCAGAGCTCGGCAAACCTCGGCTAATCCGTAATGGGCGAGAGGGTGGGGGTGAAATTCACAGATCGAACAAGGTGATCGAGAGAAAAAGAAAAAAGATAAAACTTAGCAAACTTAGAAATATAATGCAACTCAGAGAGTCGGCCAACACAACAGCTTAACACTTTACCTGGTTGATCAACGTCCTTCCAAAGATTTACAAATTTTGCATCCATCTTCTCGGCTGAAGTCACGTCTGAGTTGTGTGGAAATCCTCCCCGTAGAGGCGGTTCAATCTTGATTTGAAGCTTTCGTGACTGCAGGAATTCATACTTTTTGGTTCTTTCGGTAAGAACCAAAGAGTATGAACAACTCAGAGTCGTGAGCGGGTAGTAACAACGCCACGGAAGCCACCAAGTCCTTAACACTGCCCCGTGGCCTTTCCAGCGCCATCGCCGCTTTCATGTGACAATAGGGGCCGTTCTCAATGCCACCGGGCGATCGGAGCGCTCCTAAGCAGAGTGGGGGGGGGAGATGTTGATGCGCCTGGGGGGTGCGATGTGTTTTACTCGCACGGGACACTGCAAGGCCCACTAAGCGCCACGTGTTGTCGCGCGGAAACTCCGAGATGATTTATTTATTCGGTTGCAATTGTGGAATCCTTTCACTTAATGGGATTCCTTCTCTCTCTCTCTCTTTGTCCCTCTCTGCCGCAATTTTCTTGAGAAGTTACAATACATTCTGCTGAACATAGCCCGTTTCTGCGATGGCGGTGAGGTTTGTTTGTTTTTCTAATATACACATACAAAACTATTAATTCATTGATTCAATGTCTTTTTGGAGTCAGAACTCGCCCCCGCTAAAGAGGTCATCACAATACTTTACAGTATAAATTAAACTAAGGTAGTCCTACCTACAAAATCAAGACACGTATAAAAAAAATATCTAAAAATTAGAGAACACACTCAAGGAAAATGTGAAAGGAAAAAAATGGCATTCGTTCATAATAGGGATTTTATGAAGAACCTAATCAAAAGCAATTACAAAATACGGTATAATCTTATTCGCGTCAAATTGGGCAATTGCAGCAGCAGCAGCGACGATGACGCTCTCAGAGAATCACCCGGACGCGTCTTTGGCGACACGTTTGCGAATCGCTCACAGTTTCACTCACCCCGCTTCGTCGCTCTTTAGGGGGGGGGCAGGGAGGGGGGTTATTTTTGAAGTCAAGACGGAGGAAGAGGAGGCGGGGGGATGGGACGCAATTCATCTTTATTAAGCAGCGTACACACACGGATGTGCTTGAGCACGCGTTGAGAAAGGAACATTTTTCTTGACGGAGCGAGAGGAATCGCAGCAAAATTTTCTTTTTTACTGTTGCCTCTCTGTCTGTACAGAACGAGTCGTACATTTTTTCTCTCTCTCTCGCTCGCCCAAATTAAACGGCTTTCTTTGCTGGATCGTTACTCTTGACACATCGGTGGCCGTGGGAGGACGGTTCGCCTTCCACTTGTCAGCTCATCTGCCGACTCCGTGCCCTCCCATCCCTGGCCGTCGCGGCGGGATGAGGAGGAAGAGGATGAGGAGAAGGAGGCGAGAGGGGGGAGGGGTTGCTTTGAAGCGAGTGGTGTGAGGCGAGCCCTGCGACGTGTGGGTTGGGTTAGCGATGGTGTTATGGGTCGCTGGCCTTTGTGTGGGTGTGCGTGTGTGGGCGCATGTGTCAAGCATGTATCTGTGAGTGTATGTGCCCGTGGTGGGGAGCGGTGGTGTAGCGGTTAGCGCGCTGCGCTACGAACCTGGCGACCCGAGTTCAATTCCTGCCAACACAGGTGACGATTATCTGAATTGGTCATGGGCCTCCCCTAGGTCGACTCAGCCGAAAATGGGTACCTGGTGCGGTGTGTAAACATCGTCACTGGGGAGACCGGGCGTGGTGCTGGCCACCCACCCCCTCGTCTGCTGTGTCGGCCTTTATAGGTGCTCGCTAACAGCACTTGCTCCTACAGTCTGTGCAGGCTATACGGGGGATCTTTGTCTTTGGGGAGCTAACAGCCCTTGCTCCTACAGTGTGTGCAGGAAATACGGGAGATCCTTGTGTAGTGTCTTCAAAAATTACTCACACCTTCACTTAAAGCTTTCGTGACTGCAGGAATTCTTATTCTTTGGGTCTTTCGGTAAAGTCACGTAGATAGGTTCAAAGAAAATAACGAAAAAATAATAAAAACGTCGTAGTTTTTTGTTATTTTTTGTCATTTTCTTTGAAGCTATCTACGTGACTTTACCGAAAGACCCAAATAATATTACTCAAACTGACACGTTGCAACAAGTCACCTGCTTACACTCTGTGCAAACCTCATGTTGCAACGCGCGCACCTGTTTGCCCTCCGTTGTACCCGCATTACTGTGCGCGCCACATATTTCTCTCCTCTACACTTGTATTCGTCTTGGGGAGCGGTAGTGCAGCTGGTAACTCGCTGCGCTACGAAATCGTCGACCCGACTTGGATTCCCGCTCATGGCCAACATCACCAGTGACGATTATCTGAATCGGTCCGGGGCCTCCCCTTGGTCGACTCGGCCTCAAATGAGTACCTGGTATGGTGTGTAAACATCGCTACTTGGGAGACAAAGGCGGCCGGGCGTGGTGCTGGCCACCCACCCTTCCGTGTGCTGTGCCGGCCTTTATAGGGTGCTCGCTAACAGCACTTGCTCCTACTGTTAAGACTATAGGGGATATTTGTGTTTATACTGCGCACGTATGTTATTAGGAGCAGTCGGTTGAGAGGTGGTGCAGTGGTTAACGCACTCCACTTATCACCACAGTTAACATCATTCCTGGGACTCCCCAGGATCGACTCAGCCTTAAATCAGCGCAGGCATGGTGCTGGCCAACCCAATAGCGTCTCTTGTGCTCCAATGCCAGCTTCAATAGTTGCCCCACTTAGCCGAAACTTGTCTGTTCAGGCTCTGAAGGTGGTGGGGGGGGGGGCGCTTTGCCGCGTGACCTCATCTGTGCACGTTCCCCAGTTTCCGCCACGGTGGTCCTGCCACACGCGGCTTCCAAGGTTACGAGGAGACTTGACGGCTGGCTTGGCGCACCGCGTGGCTGGCACACACACACCGCGTGTGGGGATATTAACCACACGTCCCCCGGGGGTAGGGAGGGGGAGGGGGCGGGGGGGGGGAAGGAGGCGCGCCCCGCACGACGATGCCCGCGCCACTGCGGTTCGTACCCAGCTCCGAGACCCGTGAAAGGGGAAGTGTTGTTGTACCAGTCCGCGGGTAACTGGAGGGCAGGAGGATATGGCCCCAAGGCTGGAGAACTTAAAGGCCGACACCAGTGAAATTGAGACCCCTTATAGCTCTTAATTTTATTTTACCAGGTATGGCCCCAGTGCGGTGTGAAGCTCTTTTCAGACGCGACCGAGGCCACAAATAATCGCCGAGCGAGAAGTGGCTAATCGCTTGTAAATGCGTTTTTATAAATGTGGAGGGGAAAAAACCGGAGGACCCCGAAGCAAAATCGACGCAATCACTGGGAGAAGACGCAAATTCAAAATATACAGGTGGCAGGGTCAGAATCGAGCCCACGACCTCCTGTATACCAGGCGAGGTAGATAACATCTCGCCACCACGGCACCCTCATTTAGTTCCTCCAGCCTTGAATACAATGGCACAGATGAGAGCAGAGGCGCTTCTGCGGCCGTCTGGAACGCTCTTCCCTCCGATATGAGGATGCCATTCAAGCTGTGTCTTTTTAAATCATCTCGATTGAAACCCCATTTATTTTAGTTTGTCGTCCTTCCTCCGCACCGCCGATTAGCACGGCCGACTACGTACGGTGCAAAGGAAGTTCAACACGCATGCGATGCACAAAGTGAGAAGCTGTCGTGCAGGGTGGGGGGAGCGCGCCCGCTTCTCTCCTGCACGCTCCGTTAACGATCCCAAAACGAATCAAACAAAAAACACACAATCTTGAAAAGTGGGCAGCCGCCTCGAGAGACTGCCAATCATCACCGCCACCGCGAACCCCCCTCACCCCCCCCCGTGTGTGCGTCTGTGTGTGCGTGTGTGTGTGTCTTTGTTAAGCCTATGGGGACTGGCGGGGGGGATCTTTGTGTCTTGTGGGGAGCGGTTAGCGCTACGCTGCGCTACGAATCCAGCAGCCAGGGTTCGATTCCCGCTCACGGCCAACATCAGTGACGATTACTTGAACCGGACCTGGGCCTCCCCTAGGTCGACTCGACCTTAATTGAGTACCTGGTGCGATGTGTAAAAACACCGCCACTCGTGGTGCTGGCTACCCACGCCCCTTCGTGTGCCGTTCTGGCCTTCATAGGTGCTCGCTAACAGCACTTGCTCCAACAATCTGTTAAAGGCTACACGGGGGATCCGTTGTCTTTGTGTGTATAATCTGTGCTCACACCCGCTGACGAGCCGGCGCTAATGGAACCAACGCATTGCACGCGGTGCTGCGCAGCGCAGCGCAGTGAACTCCCCGCGTTCATTACGCCCTAATTATCGTTAACGTTCGCTCGCTCGAGAGGACTGTCCCCCCCCCCCCCCCAAAACTCACGCGCCCCCCACCCCTCCCTCCCTCACCCCCGTTCCCCTTCATTGCGCCTCTCGTGTATTCAGTGCACGGGCCACATTGCCCAAGCAGGCAGGGAGTGCTGTACCTGCTCTCGGCATTATTAAGAATGTACTTTGGTCACACCCTCTTCTCACCCACCTGCCCACCCTTCTTCCCCTTCTGCTCCTTTTCCCCTCGCCATCCCTTCCCCTTATAAGCAAGTCCGTGCTCCCGCTCGCAGTCCCTGTGGGGTCTTGGCGAGCCCGTGTCTCTCCCTGGTCCCACCAACCCCGTGTGAGCACTGCGTGTGTCGGGCTTCGGCCCACGGGGATTTCTGTGCCCCCCTTCCGTTGTTGTGTTTCCTTGCGCTCTGTACCGCCGCCGGGCTCTTCGTCAGAATTTTGAAACAAAAATGTTACTTTTGCGATTGCCTCGGCGATGGGAGGATTTTCTTTGGGGGGTGGAGGGGGAAGGAGGAGGGGGGGGTGGGCGTGTGCGTGGAGGGGGTCTTCGCTGTCAGTAAATGCGATCAGAAATCGTAACATTTTTTCGTGGTTAGATCACGTAAATATAGAGGTGTCGTCAACCCGCCAGCAGCCGACACAGCCAAGGCAGAAAGGTTTGTCACGTCAGCAAAATGTACCAATTAGTTTCGACTTCAGCCCACCGGTGTGTTGGAGAGTAAAATCATTTTACAATTTGAGTACCGTGACGTTTCGCTGCTGCTGCTGCTGCTTTTCCACCGAGCATCATCGGGACATCCACGCGGAGGGGGTCCCCCCCCCCCCTCTCGCCGGCAAAAAAAATTATGGTCTCAATGTTTCGCTTCGACGGCGAATTTTGCGATGTTTTGTGCTGCTGGAGTCTGAGAGAGCGCTTCGTTGTTCTCGTCTGTCCTCTCCCGGGGGTTTGGGGGGGGGAGGTCCTTGCAACCTGGCCACCAGTGGGGTTTGTATATTATATATATGTATCTTTTGTAACGTCGTTCCATCCCAAACAAAACGCGGTCACGGTACGTCCATTAAAATTGTATAGGCGCCATGTGTGTGTGTGTAAATTTTTTTACATTTTAATCGGAGGAAATACTGTATTGCGTTCGCATGTGCTGGCACATAAAACAGGTGTTAAGATGTTCAAACACCGAATCGATACTCATTGCAAGGCATCGAATCTGCATTTGAACGTATTGGCGGTACACCGGCAGTGCGCGGTATAAGGAAAGCACATTTTTTACAAAACTTATTGATTGTATTTATTTCCCCTGCGATTCGCGATCCCCGGTCAGAAAATCTTGTGGGGTTGTTGGCGCGTCAAAATCGGTTCTTGTGACGTCTAAGCAGTCGGAGGACGAATATTTACGGAGGGCCTGAACGTGAAGAAGCTTCCCAGTCTGTTGCCGTACAGCGGCACCCGTGCCGATGACGATTGGCTGCTCCGTGTTCCGACTCGTGCCCTACACGGATTTGACTTCTCCTGCCCCCAGACGTGGTCGGGCGGTTAGGACCAGGTTAGGGTTCGAGAAATACGAGCATTGACCTTTCATAAACAAATTCTGCCTACTTCGGAAAACCTTGTCCTTAAATAGCCTTTTGTTGTTCACAAGAGATTTATATTCTTGACCTCATTTATTGTTACCATTACAATAACCCTAACCTAACCCTAACGATCCCAACACTCTACTTGCCGTAAGTCTCGTAAGACTGAATACAGCTTCGAATCGCGTCAATCTTGGTGACAGGGTCAGTTAAAGGCTGATAAACAGATTTGCTGATTAAAATTTTTATTTCAAACTCTTTCTTGAGGACCGGTGTATTATTCTGCACCGGTGTACCGCCGATATGTACATTTACCACACAAGCTTGTGGCAAAATATTTACAGGAAGGTTAAAGCCTATTCTTTTTTTTCATTACTTTAATACTGGCAAAAAATGTCCCATATTGTATGTGTTGAGATTGTTTAAACTTTCCCTTCGCAACGTGAACGTTTTATCGCGAAAGACGTTTGCAAGCGGTGTTTTGTCGTTATTTCTTGCGTCGATGTGAAACACGACCGCGATTCCCCCGCGCATCTTATCCACTACATCGCGCTGTTTGTTTTTTCGTTGCAGTTCATTTACGACGAGAAGGTCGTCTGGTACGTAACAAATGAAACCCCAATCCCCGTTCCCACAAATTGCCTTCCCTCTTTTACAATCCCGCGGAGGGTCCGTGCCGAGGTTTGCGGCGCGTGAAGCCGGCGCGCACGCAATGCACCCCCGATCAGCGATGCGTTCAATGCAACTTTCCTGCCATTTCCGTGGTGACTTTGCACGCTCGTTTTTTTCTGGCGCTCCCATAACGATGATGAAATTGGTCACGGGCAAACAAAGACAAAAATCATCATCCCTCCCCCACCCCCGTATAGCCTTCACAGACTGTCCAGGCAAAAGCTGTTAGCGAGTAGCACCTACGAAGGCCGGCACTGTGGCACACGAGGGAGGGGGTGGGTGGCGATCACAAAGACGAGAAAACGCACACTCGCACACATTCCGAGGCTTTCCTGCGTTGCAAACGGCATTCATATAACTCTGAAACTACGAAGCAGAACCGCGACGATTCGGCCAAACGCGAGCTGCGTGGCAACGTCGCGATAACGCTGATGAGCGGCACGCTTTTCGTGTCTCGCGATGACGTCACGAATGTCCGCCAGGATTGGAAACCACTCACGGTGGTTGCGTATTGCAGCGTGATATGGGTATGGATGGTAATTTTATTTTGAAATAATAATATTGATTTGTTATTGCAATTGTAATGAAAATCAGGGTTGTTGAGCCAGAGGCCCAGAAAAGTCCGGCAGCCGGCAATAAACAGCATAAATTGAAGGTGTAATCGATAAGCGTTAAACATGAATGTGATCTTTTTAAATAATATATATTTAAGGAAAGAGTGGTACGATCATATATTTTTTAATACAAAAATTAATTATTACTTCGTTTCTTCCCAGGTGGGAGGCCGTGATTCTCGTGACCATGTACGTGATTTACATCGTTTTGATGAAGTGAGTGCGCGTACGCCCTTGCGTATATCCCCCTCCGTCACGCAACACACACCGTCCGGGGCGTTGTGCACGTTGAAATATAAAGCACCTTTTGCGAGTGATATTTCACGCATGCAACTCTGCGCGTGTGCGAGAAGTGCAACCAAGCGCCGCTGGGATTGTCGCCGACACGGCTCGACAAGTGGTGGGCGCACGAGGGTTTTCGTTTACGGCCGGATCTGACCCCCCACACGTGACCCCCCCCCCCCCCCCGGTTGTGTGCTACGCCGCCCACCAGGTTCAACATGCGTCTCCACGCCTTCTTTTCACGACTCCAAAAGGGCGGCAGGAACACGGCCAACGGGGTGGCCAACAGCAACGAGATGGAGGACGGTAAACTCCACGAGGGTTCCCACGGCGGCGGTTGTCATGGATACGATGATACGATATAAACTACTTAAACTCTAAAACTATTTTAAAACATTTATCGGGTAAGGCCCACTGAGCTATGTAGCTCTTTTTCAGAAGTGACCTGGCCGCAAATGGTAGTTCAACGAAGTGGCTTATCGCATTTAAATGTATACCGGCTAAATCCTTTAAACGCGTGTTGATTTAAAATGTAGAAGGGAAAACCCGGAGAAAAATCCACGTGACCACGGGGGAGAGAGGGACATGCAAACTCCAAATATACAACCGGTGTCAGGGTGGGGATCGAACCCACGACCTCCTGCCTACCAGGCGAGGTAGTTAACATCTCCTAGCCACCTTGGTGACCCTAAATGAGACTCTCACCCTGGTCCCTCGAGCTCTCACATCGTGAATCAAAATCAACTGGAAACAACTCCCTGAGGGGGGTGGTGCTCGCTTTGCGCCCCCGTTCAAACGAATTCACGGCCACGGCGTCGACGGGGTTCACACGAGGGTCGCCCAAACTTTGTTGCAGTGTCGCTTGAAAGTTACCCGCAGTAAAACTCCCGACGGGCACCGCTGGCCTTGTTCCGCGAGTTGCGTCGCACGGCCGTGCCGTCAACAAAGTCACGTCCCCGTGCATTTCTAATTGGAGGACAACGGCACAGCAAGATTACTGTTGGTGCACGGCAGCCAAAGGAATACATTTTTATTGCTTCCATGCCAAGATTAATTTATCAACCTCAGGTGGCTGTTTCGGGAAGCCCGTAAGAGTGCCGTATGTGTGTGTGCACGCACGCACGCACACACGCACACGTGCGTGCGTGCGAGTGTGTCTTTGGGAGTGTGCGTGTCTTTGGGCTGTGGTGGCGCAGTGTCTAGTGCAGCGTGTTCCAAACCTGGCGACCTGAGTTCGATTCCCACGCACAGCTACAATTGATAGTGGATATCCGAACCAGTCCTGGGCCTCTCCGAGGTCAACTCCGCCTCAAACGAGCACGAGGAATACAGGAGGCGTCTGGGTGTCAGGCTGGCCGCTCCACCCCTCTTGTGTGGCCGTACCAGCCTAGGTGCTCGCTCACTAGCGACTCTTGCACCACACGTGGTTATGGCTTACGGGTAGGAATGCAACATGTGCATTGTCGTTCTCTTCTAGCATGTGCACCTGTTGCTCCCTTTTAGCCCCGCCCCCTCCCAATACGTTCCATTCATTGGCTACCACATTCAGATAAGCCCCTCCCCCTCTCCTCCTCCCTTAACTTGTATTTAAGAACTTGTATCTTGGAATTTTTGCCTCACTTGATACAGTAAATCTAGCTGTGACGGTTCCACCTGATGACGGAGACTTGTGTTGCCTCCGAAACGTCGTGATTTATAATTTTATTTCTATTATTATTTATAGAATTTTTATTTTATTACTTATTTTTACCTACGTGACTTTACCGAAAAAACCTAAAAGTATGAATTCGTTGTTTTAATGTATTTCTTTGTTTTGTTCAACACATTGCGGTTGAAAGAGTCGAGCGCTCTGTTGAGGCCTTCACCTTGAAGGGTTGTTGCAGGTGTAGGGGTTATTACGGGAGAAACGGCGGACGAGAAACACAGGGGTGTGTGCACTCACACACACGGGGTGGTCGCACCGACGTCCGCATGCGTGATCCCCCACGCCCCCAGCCCTCTGAGGGGATCCCTATAAAAGGCGGGGAGCCAGAGAGCTCGAGGCAGTTCGACACGAAGCTGACCAGTGAAGATCGAAGACTCGGAGATTAGGCCCTGGGACTCCCCTGTCTCGCTGCCCTTGTCAGGGCCGAGCTGGGTAAGCCAGCGGCGCGGCCCAAGAGCTCCCGGACCTCTGACCTTGTCAGGCAAGGCCGGCTTAGCTGGTGCCGAGATCTGTGCTTGCCAGGGCCAGATCAGTCAGTCTCCCGTAGCCCAGTAAAGGAGGACTGGGGAACAGGACAGAGGGCATAGTACTAGGGTGGGTTTCCCATAGTACGGGTGAAGGGGCCGTTACCCCTTCAACTATTGTGCCTGTCACTGAGTTAATAAACAGAGTGTGCCTCAACTCCGACCTCGTCTCCTCGAACTTACTACACAGGCACAGTTGCCATCAGGGGGTCCCTCAGGCCAACATTACATCGAGAATAATTGGGATGAAATAAAGGAACATTGAGTTGCCGGAGCATTTAAGAGTGCCGCACATGTAAATATCGATGTAAATGTAATTCTGTTGTTTTTGTTGTGTCTGTGCGGTGTGTGTGGTGTGCGGTTTGTGTGTCGTGGTGTCGCCGTGGCCCAGTGAACCCGAACCACGTGGCGGACATGTGCCGCAGCACCTCGGTGCTCATGGTGGACGAGCTGCTCTCCGTGTGTCCACACAAGCTGGACTTCTCGGAGGCCGGGCTCCGCATCATGATCACCAACCACTTCCGGCCACGCACGCGCCTCCGCATGGCCAGCCGCATGCTCATCAATGAGGTGACGGCTCCCTGATTCCCGCTAGCCCCATACTACTAGCCCACTCCTGCATCCTGCTAGTCCATCCATGAGCCCACTCCTCTTCCACTACCCACTCCTCCATCATGCTAGTCCATCTACTACCCACTCCTCCATCCACTAACCCACTCCTCCATCCACTAGCCCACTCCTCCATCCACTAGACCACTCCTCCATCCACTAGCCCACTCCTCCATCCACTAGACCACTCCTCCATCATGCAAGTTCATCCACGAGCCCAATCTCCCATCCACTACCCACTCCTGCATCCACTACCCACTCCTCCATCCACTAGCCCACTCCTCCATCCTGCTAGTCCATTCACTACCCACTCCTCCATCCACTAGCCCACTCCTCCATCCACTAGCCCACTCCTCCATCCTGCTAGTCCATTCACTACCCACTCCTCCATCCACTACCCACTCCTCCATCCACTAGCCCACTCCTCCATCCACTGCCCACTCCTCCATCATGCTAGTCCATCCACTACCCACTCCTCCATCCACTACCCACTCCTCCATCCACTAGCCCACTCCTCCATCCACTACCCACTCCTCCATCATGCTAGTCCACTCCTCCATCCACTACCCACTCCTCCATCCACTACCCACTCCTCCATCATGCTAGTCCATCCACTACCCACTCCTCCATCCACGAGCCCACTCCTCCCTCCCGCTAGCTCACTCTATCCACCAACCCTGTAGTGCAGACAAACTCAGGATGGGGGCTAGTCAGAGACGAACTCTAAACCAACGTTAAACGCTGAACAGAACAAGCAACGATGCTATCTGCTTTTGTACGTCGTGCATTCTCCTCGTGTGTATGTGTGTATAGATGAATATCCACACACAGGGGGTGTGTATATATAGAGAGATGCATATACCCACACACACACAGGCCCTGTGTGTGTATGAGGCTGGATATGGTAATGGGTGTCTACCGAACGGGGCAAAGTTTGAATAAAACCCGAACGTGGCGGTAAACGTTTGCCCAACTTGCGTTGACCGGACTATAACAATTTATCCATAATAGAGATTTTTTTTTTTGGGTTAGATTGCGTACCGGTAAATATATAAATGTGTCGTTAAACCCGCCACCACCTGACACAGCCAACTAGTAAGGGTTCTCATGTAAACAGAACGTGCCAATTCGTCACTATTACAGCACACCGGTGTGTTGGAGAGTGCACAAGTGTGGTCACCACATCTACGCCTCTATATAAGGAACGAAACAGGAGGATTTCTCCACGAATCTGGCTGTCGCCTGATGAAGCGAGTTGTTATTACTGGCGAAACGCTGTACTCGGTTTGTAAATGTTGTGGCTGGGCTCTCCAACACACCCGTTAGTGCTGTACTAGTGACTAATTGCCCACCTTCTGTTTAAATGACAACCCTTACTAGTTGGCTGTGTCGGGTGGTGGTGGGTTTAACGACACATTTATATATTTACGCGATCTAATCCAAAAAAACCTTTTATGGCTGATATTGGTTGCGAAAGCCTGCTACTACGCATTATAATAATTTAGACTGTGGGGGGGGGGGGGGGTTCGTATCCCCCCAATCCTCCCCCCCCTCCCCCATCGACGGGGCTGCCGTCCACTTCCCCACTCCTCCATCCGGCTCACAAAGGGGGCATTGTCGCCTCCACAGCTGTTGCTGGCATTCGTCTTCTATTCAGACGTCAATTAGCGTTCTGGTCTTTTTACAAACCCGCTTTTGCCATCATGTACAGATGTAATCCCTCTATTTTAGTGGTGTTTTTTAGTGTGTGCGTGCGTGTGCGTGTGCGGGGAGCGGTCGCGTAGCGGTTAGCGTGCCGCGCTACGAACCCGGCGACCCGAGTTTGATTCCTGCCCACAGCCACCAACACTCGTGACGATTATCTGAACTGGTCACGGGCCGGCCGGGCGTGGTGCTGGCCACCCACTCCGTCGTGCGCCGTGCCGGCCTGCATAGGTGCTCATCGCAAAACAGCACTTGCCCCCGAAAAGTCTGCTAAGGCTACTCGGGGGATCTTTGTCTTTTTTGTCACGAATAAGAGCTGCAACCGCAGCCCCGTCACAAGTCACGTTGCTGTGTACGTACGTACGTGTGTGTGTTGAACTTCTTTCGCACAGTACGTAGCCAACCGTGCTAATCGGAGGTGCGGGAGAAGGATAACACTAAACAAACAAAAAAGCAGTTGTGAAGAAATTAGTTTGTCAATTTAGATGATTTTAAAGTGCACAGCTACAGTGGCTTCCTAACATCGGAAGGAGAGAGCGTTCCAGATGACCGCAGAAGCGCATCTGGAAGCGTGCGATGACCAACGTCTTTGTTCGAGGGCTAGCCAAAAGCTGCTGCTTTCGTTGAGCATGACCGGAGTTCGCGTGATGGCTTATGCTCCTTGACGAGATCAGCAAGGTGTTGTGGTTCATTTGTGGCAAGAACTTTGTTTGTCATGAGCGTGACCTCATGGTCAAAGTTCACAGCGATTACACAGCCATGCTCGTGCCCGATGGCAGCTGCTCACCACCATCATCATCACCATCATGAGCCACGCTCTGTCCACTGCTGGATGAATGAAGGCCCTTCCTCTCCCCCACCCCCCCCCCCCCCCCAGCATGCAATGCCACAATCCATTCCGTGTCTAGGGTGTACATCCTGTAGGGTGCGTTCCTGTCACAGCTGGCATTTCATCAGCGGTCTCGCCCGTCCGCCATGGCCCATGCCTCGACCTTGCTTTCGTGAACAGTCAAATGAAGAGATCTCTCCAGCACGTGTTCCCTGCTCCATGTGCCCCCCTCTCTCTGTCCCAGTGTCACACCAAACATGCTTCTCACAATTATTTTTTGTCCACTCCTCAGCTTTAGGGCGCCATGGTGGCTAGGAGATGTTAACTACCTCGCCTGGTGTGCATGAGGTCGTGGGTTCGATCCCTATCCTGACGCCTGCTGTGTATTTTCGAGTTTGCGCGTCTCTCTTCAAGTGGTCGTGTGGATTTTTTCCGGTTCCTCTGGTTTTCCCTCTCTATTTAGAAACAGTTGTTTGACTGTTTGGTTGCTATCAATGATAAGCCCACTTCGTTGAGCTATCATTTATAGCCAGGTCACTTCTGAAAAAGAGCTACATGGCTCACTGGGCCTCACCTGGTAAAATATTTTATATTTATAGAAGTAATAGTCCGTTCCTTATTCTTGGCCAGTGTCAACGTTTCTGGTCCGTACGTCAGGGCTGGTGACCCGTGCCTGCCCCTATTAGCAAGCGGCGCGTGTTGTGCTTGGCGGTGATCGCTGGCAACCGCATCGCGTGGATTGTGGCATCGCAGGGCTGTGCCGCAATGTTGCAGCCATGGTCTCTTCGCTGCTGGATGAAGGCCTCCAGCAGTGGATGGAAAATGGTTGTTGCTGCTGATGAAAATGAACAGCTGCTGAGTGATTCACCTGGGTTGTAACAAACAAATCTACCATTAACCATCACGTTAGTTTATTTTGTGCTTTCCACGCACATCCAATTAGCACAGCTGGCTACGTACGGTGCGAAAGAAGTTCAACATACACCCATGCACTCATCGTCGGTGTGTGATACTCCTACGGTGCTGTCCCCATGTCCAGAAGTCCCCAGTTGACGGCGACGCCTCTGCTCGCGTGTGCGTCCGTGCGACGACACGACGCGCCGGCGGTACACCCTGAGTGCCGCGCGCGCGTGTCCCCCCCCCCCCCCCCCCCCCGACCGAGCAGAGGCAGCGGCTGTTGCGCGGGCGCGGAGTCGCCTGCAGCGAGTGCGAGGTCGCCCACAAGATCCAGCGCAAGTACCGCTCGGGCGCCAACGCGAGCGGCGGCGGCGGCGACGCCGTGGCGGGCGCCACCGCCGCGCCGGCGAACAGCGGCGGTGGCGGCGACGCGGAGAATGGCGCCGTCTCGCCGGGGGGAGCGGTGGTGGCGGCAGCGGCGGAGGTGACGGTGGCGGCCGTGGGCAACGACGGGCGGACGAAAGACGGCCCGGGGAAGGAGGGCGCGGGGAAAGAGGGCGCGGGGAAAGAGGGCGCAGGCTGCGAGGAGGAGGAGGAGGACGACGAGGGAGTGTCCTCGCCGTGCGTTGTGCCCGGTGAGCAATGCGATCGTGCGGTGTGACGCGGTGCGGTGACGCGGAGCGACGCGGTGTGATGCGGTGCATCGTGATGCGGTGTGACAGAGCGGAGGTGATGTTTGCAACCGCGATTTTGGACGTGTGGTTTAAGTCTGTGGATCTCTATGTGAATCTGTGGATCTTTATGTGAGTCTGTGCATCTCGATGTACGGACGGTGGATGTGACTCGAAAAAAGGCAGGGAGTAGAATGATGTGGAGAGACAGAATGTGAGCAGTAATGGAACTCGTGGCTTAGAAGCAGGAGGGTGAGGCTCATCTTTCACAATAAATGTCTTCCACCCATTAAGGCGAAACCACATTTGTACTCGTAGCCGGATAAGGAACGAGCCAATTAAGCGTGGATGTCGGGAGCCATGCAGTGCTTTAATTGACAGGAAAATGTAAGAATTGGCTGTTTCTCATTAATTATTCATGCGTTTTATATTTCCTAATATATTTCAAGAATTGCGCTCCAACCAATAAACCTGCGTTCACCGTCCGTGTGTAGCACGGGAGCAGGTTAATTCAATGAAGCTGCATAAAAAACAATGCCGAAGAGATTTTCTGCTCTCCGTGAGCAGCGCCGGTGGCTCCATCAACGATATGTCAGGTCAAAACAGCATCCCTCGCTCAGATGAGCTTTATAAGGCAGTGCGCGCTCATCTGCTGCCGACAACTCCTGAGCCAGCGGTGGAAATTCCGTTTTCCTCTGACGGGAGGGGGCGGAAAGGGGGGTGGCGAGTTTATCCGAAGGACGACCACTGTTGACTTTCCCCTCCACAAATTGGTAATCGCTTTATAGCCAACAACACCAAGCGGGATTGAACTCCACGGCCTTCCGATCGCGAGCCGCTCGCTCTGCCGCTGAGCCACCGTCGGCCGGATCTAAGCCGCCGGAAGTGGTTCACAAAAATTCACTTCATCCTCGAGGTCTTTTTGAAGGCCTAGGGGGGCGGGGGGCGGGGGGCGGGAGGGAGGGAAAGAGGCGGTGGATAAATTGGGACCTGCGGCGTGGCGCTTTGCTTCACCTGCAGCGGAGAGAAAGATTGCTTTTGAGAAGAAGCACGCCAATTAAGGGACGGGGGACGTTCAATGTGAACGCAACGTTCCGTGATCGTCATCAGAGGCCCTTTTGCTGCATGCGTTCCCAGGTCCGTCTGATTTATTTTTTTATTTGGAAAAAAAATTTGGGGGAGGGAGGGGGGGGAGGGGATTATTCCAACTGGACAGGGACGTAACACCTTCCCCCGATGATGTTCATCGCCCGTTTCTTCTCCAGCATCCAGCAAGCAGCAGCCGTGCTGGTGAGGTTGAATGAAGGGTCACCAGGATACGGTGGTACCACGGTGTCGAAAAGCCAACGCAATCGTGAAGAGTTTTGAATAAACGTGTCCAACGTAGTATTATCCATTAGGCAACTTCAAGCAAGCCTAGGCTATTGTAGAAGGTCATGTATAGACTTGTAGAAGGGCATGTGTATACTATTGTAGAAGGTCACATATAGACGATTATAGGAGGTCATACGTAATCCATTGTGGAAGGTCATATATAGACTTGTAGAAGGGCATGTGTATACTATTGTTGAAGATCATTCATAGACTATTCTAGAAGGTCATGTGTAGACTATCACAGGTCATCAACAGTGGTTCCGTAGTGGCCAGGGTCTCTGTGTGGCCAACCTCCCCTCCTACACCTGGGGCCAACGTGACCACCACCACCACCCACTCTGTCGTCTAGCGGGTCCCGTGGCCTGGACTCAGCGGTGCTCTTAGTGGGGGGGGGGGCAGGGGGGACAGGGGGGGGGGCAGGGAGGTTAGGGGGGGTTAATGGGGGGCAGGGGGGGCCTCCAATTCGCGCTGCCGATGAAAACGTCTGTCGTCTCGTCTCGGCAAGATGAGCGGACGATAATAATAATAATAATTATGGCTACTAATTAATACGTTAATTATCGTGTGGCCGACAGCATGTGCAGCTGTGGCCGTTGTAGATTGTTACAGTTGCCATGAGGGGCGAGTGTCAGTTGAGCGTTGGAGTCAACCTCTGCTCTGAGCGAGCCGCTGCTCTGAGTCAGCCGCTGCTCTGAGTCAACCTCTGCTCTGAGTCAACCTCTGCTCTGAGCGAGCCGCTGCTCTGAGCGAGCCGCTGCTCTGAGCGAGCCGCTGCTCTGAGCGAGCCGCTGCTCTGAGCGAACCTCTGCTCTGATTTAATCTCTGCTTGTATGGTGGAGGTACAGGAAAGCACAAAGACGCGCACACACACGCACACACGAGGTGCGATTACAAACACACCATGGCCCTCTGAAAACCGATATCGTATCTTGAAACATTACGTCGATTGTGTGTGTATATATAGGGGGCTGCCACAACACTGCGTTTACAGATCTCAGCCACTGTGGTGTCCGAGTTGGCAGCCACCGAACGAAAATTGTCCTAAATGTCATTAATTTGCAGCTTAACTAGAGGCAGCAGGCATGCAATTTCCCCCAACATCTAGTAATGCAAAGCGCTCTTTGGTTTAAATTCCATGTCCACTCGACGTCAATGCGAATTAAATTATTATTGCGTAAAATGATACAATCATGAAATCCATTCCAATCCAAAGTCCAGTTGTAAGCCCGTTGAGGTTCGCTAACTCGTTTCAAAGCGAGAGCTTTAGAACCATCGTTACGTAGAGCCAGATATCGATGCTTCTACAGTGACGTGAACGTGCAGTTGCAGGGTCTGCGCCTTCACCTCCAACCGGCATTCGCTGGTGAACTTTAGAGAAATATTTGTATTTACTTTTCTGCACGACCGCGTAGACTTGTGATAATCCTCCCAAGGACATCAGCAACAACGAGGAATGGGG
This sequence comes from Lampetra fluviatilis, assembly GCF_964198595.1. Lineage (NCBI taxonomy): Eukaryota > Metazoa > Chordata > Hyperoartia > Petromyzontiformes > Petromyzontidae > Lampetra > Lampetra fluviatilis. The sequence continues at coordinate 6,454,134 of NC_136292.1, forward strand.
ACCGGTTGCCTTGGCGCAAGCTGTGACGAGCAAGCGGAACGCCGGGCTGTCCTCTCGCACGTCGTCTCTCTTACGCGAGCGTGAACGTGCGGGGGGGGGGGGGGGCTGGGTGGGGGGGGGGGCATGGGGGCCCATTAATCACGGCGGCTCGCGGAAGAGGGGGCCGTCGTTGATGCTCCGTTCGGTGCTCGTATCGCGGCCGCCCGCGCAACGCTCCTTGTAGACTCGACACGCGCGTTCCACTCCGCTGGCTTCGTTTCTCCCCAGATGCTCCCCCCCCACCCACCACCACCACCCCACTACACCCGCCCCCCCCCCCCCCCCGCCTTCCTGGGAAAACTACGCAACTCGGGGGGCATGACGGTCAATTGCCCCCGGCACCGACAAATGACGTGGCGATGGCCTCATTTAAACGAAACCATTACCGGCTAAAAAAAAAAAAAACCTCTTCTGTTTCCCAAACGGCCGTCGACACAAACGGCGATGTCATCTCTGACGCGGGACGAGTGTCTGCGGTGACCGCATTGTCACGCTCCGGTTGTATGGCGCTCGCTCTCCGCCACCCCGCGGTCAACCCGCTGCTGGATTGGACGGCCTTCCCATGCCGTACGGTGCCGCTGGCTGGAACTCGTTTCAGGACGTCTTAACTCCCTTGAAGCCCTCTCGTCGTGGCCAGAAAAACCTCAACGTTGGCGTTGAGCTCCTGAACGTATCTGCCGTCGTACGCAAGAAGAGCACACAATTTAGCCGCACTTAGCCAGGCTGCCGAGTGCGGGTTGGTGAAGGCGTGGAGCTACGGATTGCCGGAAGGATCTCCGCTAGAGGGGGCTCTAGAAAGCCCCTCCAGAGAGAGTATTTGGCCTACTCTTCCACACTTGACCCCACCAGGTAAAGGTGCAGCTCGCTCACACTGACTGTTTGCACATGCTCGAGGGAGCTTCTGCAGGGAGGGTATTTGGCCTACTCTTCCACACTTGACCCCACCGCACGCGACCTGCTGAACGGCTTGGTGGTGCAACCATTTAGACTGCCCCATTGTCTCCACTGCCACGCCGGGAGATCCAACCGGCGAATTGTCGATTGCATGTCCACTGTGCGAACCACCGCACCACGGCAGCATCCTTGTCTGCATAAGCCACGCAATCGCCCAGCTCGGGAGCGAGTGGCTTTGTTGAGTGCGTGTTGTTGTTTTGAATGTGCTGTTCGACGCACTGTTCGATGTGCTGTTCCATGCGTCGTTCGACATGCTGTCCGACGCAATCTTCGATGCGCTGTTGTTCCATGAGCTGTTGTTCTATGCGCTGTTCAATACACTGTTTGACACGTTGTTCCACACGCTCTTCCGTGTGTTCCGTGCGCTGTTGCGTGTGCTGTTTTGTGCGCTGTTCCGCGCGCTGTTCCATGCGCTGTCTTGTGCGCTGTTCCGTGTGCTGTTCCGCGCGCTGTTCGAAACGCCATCGCTGTGCCGCTTGACGGGGTGCCGTTCCCCCCGCGCAATCGCGTGCAGACGGCTACCTCGCCCGCTTCAAGTGGCTGGTGTCGTGGCCGCTGGCGCTGCTGCTCTACCTGACGGTGCCCAACGTGGCCCAGCCGCGCTGGGAGAGCTGGTTCATGGCCACCTTCATCCTGTCCACGCTCTGGATCGCGATTTTCTCCTACGTCATGGTCTGGATGGTGAGTCGCGTGCAAGCTCCAGCGGCGCATGCAGGCCGCCAACGGAGTGTCGGGGAAGCGCGGCATCCCCTTGTGGGGGGCCGCCCCTTCTTCGCAGGTGCTCGCCGATAGTGCTCGCCCCGACAACCATCGCGGCTAAAGGGACGGCGGGAGGGGGTTGACCGCGGCGTGCCCACTGCTCACCCACGGCGGGGTTTGAACGAGAGATGATCCCGGGGGTGGAGTCGTCTTTGCCAAAAAATCGCGTGAAGCTTGAGTCGCCTCCTTGTATTCCGCTTGCTCGGTGCGTGATTTTTTTTATTTGTATATACAAGTGTCCCGATGATCGCGTGAAGCTTATGTAGCTCGCTGACAGCTCTCCGCTAGGGCCGTACGGGGGGATCTTTGTCTTTGGTGGTGTTATCACACCGCGCCTGTCCCGTGGTGGGGGGAGGTGGGGAGTGGTGGTAGGGGAGAGGTGGGGGGGGGGGCAAGTGCATCTCGCGCTGCTGACCTCCAGTGCACGAAGTTGGGAATCTCCGGCGGGGGCTGCTTGCTGCGGCGAGGCTCAGCCGGGGGACGTGAGGGAACGCGACGCGGTCCCCGTTCAATTCACGAGCAGAAGGCGTCGCGTTGCCGCGCGGTGGAAACGAAGTGCGTCTCGCCTCTCTCTAATGAGGCCCGTGACTTTCATGGTTATTTATTTGTTGATATCGGCGGTGGTTTCTGTTCTCTGTCTGTCTCCTTGCCCTCCTCCATCTCTCCATTCGTGGATGAAGGTCACCATTATCGGGTACACGCTGGGCATTCCCGACGTCATCATGGGCATCACCTTCCTGGCGGCCGGGACGAGCGTGCCGGACTGCATGGCCAGCCTCATCGTGGCCAGGCAGGGTGAGCGTCGTCGTTGCTCGGCAGGAGTGTGAACTCGCGGCGTCGTCAATGGGGTGCCGCAGTGGCGAGATGTTAACTACCTCGCCTGGTATACAGGAGGTTGTGGGTGCGATTCCAACCCCTTGGCGCCTGCTGTATATTTGGAGTTTGCATGTCTCTCTCTCTCTCCCAGTGGTCACGTGGATTTTTCTCCGGGTGCTCCAGTTTTTCCCCACACATTTAGAATCTACGTGCGTTTAGAGTCTTTGGCTGCTACTGTAAATGTCCACGTGATAAGCCACTTTTTTATATATTATTTGTGGCCAGGTTGCTTCAGAAAAACAGCAATATAGGCTCAGTGAGCTTTACCAGGCACGGTCAATCCACTGCCTGCCCCAAGCCACCGTCACCTCTGCTTAATCCAGCGTCGTGACAATCCGCCTCCGGCACCCCGTGGACACGAGCGAGCCGATTTCGTCGCTCCACCTCCTCGGTGGAACGTGATCAACTGTCCGTCGTCACTGTCACCACCATCGTATCGGTGATCATCGCGAGAAAAGCACACGTTTACATTTTGAATGCCGTGTGGTGATATTTCTGACGATTATCATGGAAACGCTGGCGATGATGCCGATGCCGACGGTGATGGCGATGGCGCGAGTCATCTAAACCCTTACTTATCGCAGCGCGAGTCGCAAGCGGCACCGGCTATTTGAAACGATACGGCTCTTTAAACTAGAACTTGTGAGCAGACATGTTATATATATATAAAAAGGACGGCATTACAAAAGCACGGACACGTGAGGCGTAGACATTACATTTTCTGCGACAGTAAGCAGAGGGTGATGAGGGCTGGCGGGCTACGAGGTGGGGTTCCAGCACGATAATAAATCCCTAATCCCGGCAGAGGGATTGCGGAGATATCTTGTCCTGAGCCATCGTGCAAATGAAAACCGTTGGGAGGACGGTCACGGAACGTACAGCGAACAGAATTTCACAAGCAGCGTGCAAGCCCCCACTCCCCCACCTGGTGCCTCTCCCTCCAGCCCCCCCCCACCAGGCCCCCCCTCCCCCAGCAGGGAGCTGCAGCAGAGGCGAGTGGCAGCAACTGCTGCGTCACACTGCACAATCATCAGCACCGTAGGAAACTCAAAACAATGTCAAGATCGCACTCGCAGTCCTCTAGACCCTCTGAACTCCCGCCTGCCTTCTCTCCCCTCTCATCTCACTCCACTCCCCTCCACCCACTCTCCTACCTCACCACTCTCATCTCACTCCACTCTCCTCCATGCACTCTCCTACCTCACCCCTCTCATCTCACTCCACTCTCCTCCACCCACTCTCCTACCTCACCCCTCTCATCTCACTCCACTCCCCTCCACCCACTCTCCTACCTCTCCCCTCCCATCTCACTCCACTCCCCTCCACCCACTCTCCTACCTCACCCCTCTCATCTCACTCCACTCCCCTCCATGCACTCTCCTACCTCACCCCTCTCATCTCACTCCACTCCCCTCCACCCACTCTCCTACCTCTCCCCTCCCATCTCACTCCACTCCCCTCCACCCACTCTCCTACCTCACCCCTCTCATCTCACTCCACTCCCCTCCATGCACTCTCCTACCTCACCCCTCTCATCTCACTCCACTCTCCTTTACCCACTCTCCTACCTCACCCCTATCATCTCACTCCTCTCGCCTCCACTCACTCTCCTACCTCACCCCTCTCATCTCACTGCACTCCCCTCCCCCCACTCTCCTACCTCACCCCTATCATCTCACTCCACTCGCCTCCACTCACTCTCCTACCTCACCCCTCTCATCTCACTGCACTCCCCTCCCCCACTCTCCTACCTCACCCCTCTTATCTCACTGCACTCCCCTCCACCCACTCTCCAACCTCACCCCTCTCATCTCACTCCACTCCCCTCCACCCACTCTCCAACCTCATCCCTCTTATCTCACTCCACTCCCCTCCACCCACTCTCCTACCTCTCCCCTCCCATCTCACACCACTCCCCTCCACCCACTCTCCTACCTCTCCCCTCCCATCTCACTCCACTCCCCTCCACACACTCTCCTATCTCTCCCCTCTCATCTCACTCCACTCCCGTCCACGCACTCTCCTACCTCACCCCTATCATCTCACTCCACTCGCCTCCACTCACTCTCCTACCTCACCCCTCTCATCTCACTGCACTCCCCTCCCCCCACTCTCCTACCTCACCCCTCTCATCTCACTCCACTCCCGTCCACGCACTCTCCTACCTCACCCCTATCATCTCACTCCACTCGCCTCCACTCACTCTCCTACCTCACCCCTCTCATCTCACTGCACTCCCCTCCCCCCACTCTCCTACCTCACCCCTCTCATCTCACTGCACTCCCCTCCCCCCACTCTCCTACCTCACCCCTCTCATCTCACTGCACTCCCCTCCCCCCACTCTCCAACCTCACCCCTCTCATCTCACTCCACTCACCTCCACCCACTCTCCTACCTCACCCCTCTTATCTCACTCCACTCCCCTCCACCCACTCTCCTACCTCTCCCCTCCCATCTCACACCACTCCCCTCCACCCACTCTCCTACCTCTCCCCTCCCATCTCACTCCACTCCCCTCCACCCACTCTCCTACCTCTCCCCTCCCATCTCACACCACTCCCCTCCACACACTCTCCTACCTCTCCCCTCCCATCTCACACCACTCCATGCACTCTCCTGCATCCCCCTTCACTCGGTGAGAAGTCGCTCATTCTCCTCCATACTCCCCGTCGTCTGGAACTCGTTTCCCTCTGCCATCCGTGCTGTCGACTCCCCTGCAGATGTCCGTGTGTGAGCTTAACACCAGCCGTTTTCTTCTGCCTCTCTCTCTGTCTCTCTCTGTCTTTCTCTCTATACAATACCCCCCCCCCCGCCCCCAACTGCTTCCGTGCAACCTCTGGAGATGCGGCCGCATTTTACACGCCGCATAAATCCAAGCCGCGCTGCACCAAAATGAATTCTGATCTCAAAACTGCTCGTAGCAGCATTTTGTGTGAACGCCGCTCTCCTCCCCCGGATCGCTCCGGGGCGGGTGCTGAGGGAGGGGGGCACGAGGGAGGAGGGGGGGGGCGGTGGTGGTGGTGGCAGGGGCTGGTAATGTGTAGTTGCTGCCAGAGGTGCCACCTATGATGAGAAGCGCCACATGTGCCCCACTTAGTATGGATTATCTGCCGGCATTCGGAATGGCGTTTTAATACCACGCGGCGTGTGTGCGTGTGTGTCGCTGTGGGGAGCGGTGGTGTAGCGGTTAGCATGCTGCGCTGTGAACTCGGCGACCCGAGTTCGATTCCCGCTCATGGCCAACACCGGTGAGAATTATTTTAACCAGTCCTGGGCATCTCCTAGGTCAACTCAGCCTCAAATGAGTACCTGGTGCGGTGAGTAAACATCGTCACTCGGGAGACGAAGGCGGTCGTGCGTGGTGCTGGCCACCCACCCCCTCGTGTGACGTTCCAGCCTTAATAGGTGCTCGCTAACAGCACTAGTGAGAATTGTTTTATTATGTTTTATTTTTATTATTTTATTACTTCCCTTCTACGTGACTTTACCGAAAGAACCAAGAAGATGAATCCCTGCAGTCACGAAAGCTTTAAATCGAAATTTAACAGCACTTGCCCCAACAGTCTGTTAAGGCTATACGGGGGATCTTTGTCGCTGTGGTGGTGGCGGTTTGGCATGTGTGTGTGCACGAATGTGTGTCCCAGCACCAGCCTCCTCCGCTCCCCTTCCTTCCCCCCCCCCGTCTCTAACCCCTCCCCCCCCCCCCCCTCTATCCCTGCTGCCCTACACCACCACCAACAGGGCTGGGCGACATGGCCGTGTCGAACTCCATCGGGAGCAACGTCTTCGATATCCTCGTGGGCCTCGGCTTCCCCTGGGCCCTGCAGACGCTGGCGGTGAATCACGGCTCCCAGGTGAGAATGAACATCGCTACGGCAACCCTCATGGGGGGCGTCACGGCAACCCTGGGGGGGGGGGGGGGCGCTAAGGCCAGCCTCACGGGGGGGCACTACGGCAACCCCGGTAGGGTGGCGCTATGGCAACCCGGGTAGGGTGGCGATATGGCAACCCCGGTAGGGGGGCGCTATGGCAACCCCCGCGGGGGGGGCGCTATGGCAACCCCGGTAGGGGGGCGCTATGGCAACCCCGGTAGGGTGGCGCTATGGCAACCCGGGTAGGGTGGCGATATGGCAACCCCCGCGGGGGGGGCGCTATGGCAACCCCGGTAGGGGGGCGCTATGGCAACCCCGGTAGGGGGGCGCTATGGCAACCCCGGTAGGGGGGCGCTATGGCAACCCCGGTAGGGGGGCGCTATAGCAACCCCCGCGGGGGGGGGGGGGGCGGCGCTACGGCAACCCCGGTGGGGGCTGAAGGAGACCTCAATCATCATTTATCGCGCCCGGCTCGCACGAGTCTAAAATAAGTCCCCTGGCGCGCCAACGGAATTAAAACGCTAAGCGAGGGGTGCCTCCGTTTAGCGCCTCGCGTCGCCGCTCTTGACGATCGCTCTCCGCCGCCGCTGCGGTTGCCTGCTCGAGTGGACATTTCCACCGCAGAGCCTGCGGTGGAAATTCCACATTACTATGGCAGGTGGCGAGTCTTATCTATAGAACAACAACTGTTGACCTCGCACACCAAGGTGATGCTAATTTTATTGACCCTGGAAGGAGGAGATGATGGGCTGGGTGAACTCCCCAAATCAGGATTTGAACTCGCAGCACCGACTCGCTGTGTTTGTGAAGAGGTGGGAGCTCATTGAAAGCAGCATAAGCCTCTGTTTGAAGTGAGAAATTGGTAAAAAAATGAATCCACGATACTAATTAATTTATATCATTAACGCAAGTCCCAACATGTACCGAAAACTATAATTATCAGCAGAGCAGACAGCTCGGCGTTTCATCTGGGTCACGTGTGATGTAACCCACAGACGTTATATATTATTTCTCCTGGTTCCTCCGGCTTTTCCCTCCACATTTATAAACAAGCGTTTAGAGCATTTGGCCGCTATACATTTCCACGTGATAAGCCACTTCGTTGAGCTTTCACTTGTGGCCAGGTCGCTTCTTAAAAAGAGCTGCCATAGCTCAGAGTCGGCCTTACTTGGTAAAATAAAATAAGAAAAAGAAATCGTTCGTAATTTAGTCCATTCTCAGCTAAAACAGCTGTCCAACACCCAGGTATTCAGTCTGAGGAGGGTGTGAGCCTGGGTGGGCCACGTGGACGTTTGATGGCCCAGGCCCCAACTCCAGTAACTGACGGTCGCCCGGCCACGTTTCCCACTGAAGCAGGGGCCCCGTGGCCACCGAATCCCGAGACGTCCAAACGTTCGATGCTACGACGCTTTGAGCCCCAAGCCCCATGTCCGTTGAATTCTGAGATTCCGGAGGAATTGTGCTGAACCGCTGATCGCACGCGCCCGCGTGTCGCGCGCGCGTGTGTTTTGTGTGTTCGTGTGTCGTGCGTGCGCGTTGTGTGCACGTATCATGTGCGTGTGTTTTGTGTGTTTGTGCGCGTGCGTTGTGCGCGCGTGTTGTGCGTGCAAGTTGCGCCCACGGGTTGTGTGCGCGTATTGTGTGCGCGTGTTGTGTGCACGTGTTGTGTGCACGTGTTGTGTGCACGTGTTGTGCACGTGTTGTGTGCACGTGTTGTGTGCACGTGTTGTGTGCACGTGTTGTGTGCACGTGTTGCGCACGGGTTGTGCACGGGTTGTGCTCGCGTGTTGTGTGCACGGGTTGTGCGCGCCAGGGGAAGATGAAAGCTTTATCCACGATCGGCAATGTGGGGTCGATAGGCGCCGCACGATGTAAAGTTCCACCCGGCCCCTTTAAGGAGCCCCTTGGCCCCAGAACGTCAATAATGTTTGTATAAAAATCCCGCACTGAGCACCTGGAATCCAAGGAGGCTACTTAAGCTTCACGCGATTTCTGACAAAGACGATTCCGCGCATTCCACCCCTGCCGTCGGTGAGCAGTGGCACCCCGCCGTCCACCCCGTCCAATCCCACTAGCCACCATCCTTGCCGGGACACTTCACGAGCAAAGGAAGAGTTTGCAAACGTCGACGGTTAGAAAATGCACGCGCCCACAGATTTAGAATCCTCCGGTGCCCTCGAAGTTGGCTGTAAGCACAGTTCTCAAATAAATATCAAATCAACACGTTCGTCAATAACACTGTGTGGCCTTAAAAGGAAAAGTATATAATAGGCGACTTTAAGGGCAATGGCCCTTTTTCATAGCATGTGAACTATTTGATGGATGCGGTGTGTTTTTTTGTTAATAATGTCTGTGCACCACTGCCAACGCAGAAGCATCACCAAATAATTTGTTTATTTCATTTGCTTACTTGGTGATGGCCTTTGTGTGCTTATATCCAGCTACTGCTCTCCAACAAATAGCTTCAAAATTATTTCCTGCTCTAGGGACCGTTATTAAGGCGGTGCCTGCATCCGGTGGTGGGAATTCCACATTCCTTTGGCAGGGGCGAGTCTGCCTCTAAGATATTCACCGTTGACTTCTTACCCAAGGATGAGAAATCAACGTCCAACCAGCCAGAATTTGAACTTGCAACCCCCCCGATTGCGAGCCGCTTTCTCTTGCGCTGAGCCACCTGGCAGGATGCGCGCGCGCGTCCCTTTGCATGTGTCCCTGTGCGTGCGTACCTGTGCGTGCGTACCTGTGCATGCGTACCTGTGCGTGCGTACCTGTGCGTGCGTACCTGTGCATGCGTACCTGTGCACGTGTACCTGTGCATGTGCACCTGTGGATGCGTACCTATGCACGCGTACCTGTGCACGCGTACCTGTGCACGCGTACCTGTGCACGCGCACCTGTGCACGCGTACCTGTGCACGCGTACCTGTGCGTGCGTGCCTGTGCGCGCGTGCCTGTGCGCGCGCCCCTGTGCGCGCGCACCTGTGCGTGTGCTAACCTGTGCACTGCCCTCACGTTTTTGACGCCCACGTGTCTTCAGAGAGGCGTGAGATTAGCTCTGTGGCGACTCCAAGCACAAGTCGCTGTAAGCCGGTGGCTTGGCAGGGTAAATGGAAATGCACTGCTGAGTATCTGTGGCCCTCCTCCCCGCGTCCAATTACGGAGCGAGGATGCCACAATTCCTGCATAAATAATGGCGGCGGGGCTGAAACCGGGGGGGTGGGGGTACAGGCAAGGGTTGCATTAAATGAAATGTCTGTGGAGAGAAGCGGAGATGATGGGTGAGGGAGGTGGTTGTGGGCGGTGTGGCGAGGCTGAGCCGGTGCGTGAGTCATCGTCGCGAGCTTGTTCACCGTGAGCTGCTTGGCCTGTGCGCCATTCCGCCATACCATTATATATATTTTTTTATGCATTATGTTATACTTGTTAACCCAGTAAGGCATCTCCCCAGGCTCGTAACTATTTTTTCAGGAGGGTCCCTGTAGTAGTTGGTGACGATTGCTACGTATCTTCCAAATGAGTAAATTCCAGGGTATTTTTTTTCTCCCAGATTGGGCAAATTTGAACCGTAACATCGGCACGCAGCGGTCTGCCCTTGCGAACGACGTCACGGGATGATTAACTCCCACTGCAAAGCAGACGTCACGTAGCCTACATATATGTTTTTAAACGGTGAGCACAACCTGGGCGGCCCGGCAAATCCGAACCAACAACCTCCGCAAACAAGCGGCGAATGCGCTCCCCCACCGGGCCGTGTTGGCCAGCCCCAAACCGCCGACAAACACCGCACGGGTGCCAACGGGCAGCCAGTTGACGCGCGTGCACTAACTGCGGAAGACCGACGCGCACGCCCCGTCGCGAACACCGCGTGCTGCGGAGTGCGGAGGTTGAGTTCCGATCGTCGCACGGTGGAATTAGCGGAATTGCCGCCGTCGCGGTAGAACGGTCAGCGCCACCCCGTAAATACGCAGGTCGCCCGCTCGATGCCACCTCCCGCCGCGGAGTTTGAAACAACGGTGCAAGTTTCCTTAAATCACCGCCCCCCCCCCCTCTCCCACCGCCTCTGTCCGCCCAAGCAGCACGAATGGGTTCACCACGGGCTATGGTCAGAAGGTCGCGCTAGCCGGGTTCAAGTGTTTGGTAATCTCGATGGATCGAACATTGTTCCCAACGACACGCGGTAGAAGGTGAAAATTATTTGGAGAGGAGGGTGCACGGCACGGCCGTGAAAACCTCTGCTCAACGAGGGCCGTTGCAATATTGGTCTATTTGATCTGTTACTGCTACCCGGCAGTGTTAGCAGTGACAGATGTGGTAAATAAAAAACACACGTGATTTCACCCTCAGTATCTCCATTTTTACAGTCCCTGTTGAATTTGACGACGAAAACAAATTGTGAAATGAATTACCAATATAGTTTTTTTCCACATTTTAAATTGTGTGTGTATATATGAATAAAAGCTAAATATCTTCGCTCACAGACCAAACGTAAGGCCCCACTATGAATGCAGCACATCCCATGCCGTCGGCAAAAGTGTTTTTATTGAGCCAGATAATATTCAAGATATGAAGAAATATTGTGTTTGTGAAAGCCATGTATGTCTTCACAATGTTTCCATTTCAAATGTGAAATATGCCGCTTTGCCACTGTATCTATTTGTAAAAATGCAGCCCCAGTCTGCTCGTGAAATAATCCATGCTGAAAAAGGCAACATTCACTGCACACAAAACTACTTATTTGGTAAAAAAAAATTGTTTTAATGTTTTATGGAATGCCATACCGTTATATTTATATATATTTTACATGTAACGGTCGGCCATAGCGTTATCTTTCATCTCGGTCTGATCTTCCACGTACAATTTGGATAATCGTTGCGTTTGATGTCGACTGTTCGTTATTCACCGTTAAATCTCTTTCATGGTGGCAGTGATGTTGGGGTTTTTTTTCACCTCCCCTTTTGTTTCCTTCTCAGGTGGCCATCAACAGCCGGGGTCTCGTCTACTCCGTCATCCTGCTGCTGGCCTCAGTGTTCATGACGGTGAGTGGCACCCGAATCGAGTCTCAAAAAATAAAATCACGACTTCCGACGGCAAGCGAAAACCCGCTTGCCATCGCGTCGTCTTGCAAATTACGGCCACCCACCATCAACCCCTTACCAGTGCCCTACCTCATTACAGACCAATTCAGACCTTATTGGTCACCCCGTGCCCTTATAGATCTCAACGTTCACCCTATACACTACACTATACACGACACTGTACACTACACTACACATTACACTCCTACACACGACACTATACGCCGCACTACTATACACTACACTGTCCACTACACTACTACACATTGCACTCTACATTACTATACACTACTATACACGACACTTCTACAGATTACACTATGCACTACACTATACACTACTTTACACTATACGACTTCACACTACACTATTCACTGCACTATACAAGACCCGACTACACTACCTGACAACCCCTTACCAGTGCCTACCTTATTACAGACCAATTCAGACCTTATTGGTCTTATAAATCTCAACGTTCATCCTACAACTTCCCATATTGAAACGGCCATACGCCGTAAGGACCTGAAAAACTCAGTTTCCCTGTACAAGAATACGGGTAAACCATATCGGTTGACAAGCTATGCTTTTAAGATCGTGCGTGGAATTGCGCGCACGTTGTTGGCGTGCCCAACGCAAAAAAACAACTGGGGCAAATGAATATTTAATACGAAAATTGTATTCACCCTTCATCACTCTCGCTTCATTGCGCGTTGCGTGCTTGTCGGAAGCCTACGACCAAAGTCACCCGGAATGCGCACCCCACCCCCCCCTACACCACCATCTCGTCGGATCTCGGCGGCTAAGCAGGCTCGTGCCTGGAGAGTCGCCAGGACGCTCGGTAGAATTGCGTGGAGGGCAGTGCATCACGTTGTGTTTTTTTTGTACTGTGCCACGCTCTGACGTCTGCGCTCACCATTTTGACCGACCTGCCACTGACCAGAGAAGGCCAGTCGGATAACCCCCCCCCCCCCCCCCCCATGGCCCCGGGGGGAGGCCCTCATCCAGCAGTGGATTTGATGAGAGGGCTGTAACGTGCACGTTGCATACGAGGTTTAGAGAAAGCTGCGGTGAATAGGCCCGCAATCTACACGGGGCAGCGGGTGAGTGTTGAAATTAAGAATTCTCGAGTGATGTAGCATTCCTTGTAAATTGTTCCCATTAAACTCTGCGAGGCTAGGATTTGAGTGCAGCTTGGCAGGAGCAGTCAGCAGTGTGCATGTGGCCACACACTGAGAGTCTTGCCTTGAAATTTGTGTTGCTGCTATTAATCACGTTATGTCGAAACGAGTTGCGGCCACCCTGAGAATAATTGAAAGTATTTTATTTAGACTTTAAATGTTATTGGTTATAGATTAATTTGGGTTCCCGTAATTTAAAAAATGTGGTTTATGGAAATAAGGGGTGGGCAGGAGGGCTGAACGATTTGGGGAAAATATCTAATTGCGATTTTTCTGACAGATATTGCGATTGCAATTTGATTTGCGATTAAAATTTTTTAAAGTCAAGCTTCAGTTTAATATTCACTGTGTAATAGATTTAAAACATGTGATGGAGTATTACCACATGATACCATCTAAATATGAACTGCTATTCTAATGAAAGGATGAGAACTTAATAGATATGAATTGCTTCCAACATGTATTTATTAAAAAAAATTAATTGAAATAGAACAATCAAACATAAAAAAGTTGTGATGTTAAATCAATTAAGTCATTATACTAAATAATAAACCTATTCCAATAAGAAAGTAATAGGACTTTCAAATCGCATAAAATCGCAGCCTTTGCGATTGGCTGATTGCATTATTTCAAATAGCAGTTTCGATTTGAAATCGATTCATCGTTCAGCCCGAGTGGGCAGGGGAGGGCGAAATGGAGAGTGGAGCGGCGGTGCACTGCACTACGATTCCGGCAACCCGCGTTCGATACCTGGACACGGCTCATCTTAAGGGCAAGTGATATCAGAAACCTTCCTCCTTCCCCCTCCTCCACCAACCTGCACTGACAAGCCTGGCAAAGTGTGCTCAGTCTTCATCCGTTGGTGGATCGAGAATTGGCCGTATTATATTAATGGTATAAATTGTACCTCCTTTGCATGATCAAACGCTTACAATTGTTTTCTTGAATGGGTTGCCAAGTTTCCGTTGTATAAGTGGGAGTATTTCAACAGGGCCGTATTCTGCAGCTGTAGAACATTGATTCGTTGCTCAAGTGTGATTGCTTACCCACATATAGATCCGTGCAGAATAAAGAACCCACATTTCCTTATCTAACTTTGTGCAATGTTGGCAAATACATTTCACAAGGGGGCACGATGGGGGTACCTGGCCGGAGGTCTGGCTGGCTAGTCGCTCTGTGTCGCTGAAGATTTGTTTGTGTGTGCGTAAAGAGCTGTGTTGAGACGCAGCAGGCACTGATTAACTGGTTAACTCCCTGGGCTTGTGCACAGGAGGTCGTGGGTTAGATCCCAAGTGTTAATACCTGTATATTTGGAGTTTGCGTGTTCTCCCCATGGCTGCGTGTATATTTCTCCGGGTCCTCCAGGTTTTCCCTCCACATTTAGAAACATGCCTTTAGAGTATTTGGCTCCTATAAATTCCCACGTGATAATCCACGTAGTTGAGCTATCATTTGTGGCCAGGTCGCTTCCAAAAAAATAAGAGCTACATAGCTCAGTGGGCCTTTCCTGGTAAAATAAAATAAAAAGTTTCAGTTTGCATGGTTGGCTATCGAACCATTCCCAGTCTATAATCTTCTTGGAGATGATGGCAGTGATGTGGTTCAGGAGCGAGATGCCAATGTCGAGTTCGTGAAATGTTGCTGTTCCTCCTGCAATGAAGGAGCGCAGACGACAGTGGTTTACTATATGATCCGTAGTGTGGGCTGCATGCCCACAGTCGCACTACTACTGTGGCTCGTGTTTTTAATTTTCCAGCTATTGAGAGGTGGTAAGCACTGGCCTGTTGTTGATATTCTGATGTGGTTATGGGGCATTCCCATAATTTTTCTAGTCACGATTAATATGGATTTTCACGATGCTAAGTTTCTAACTTATTTTGCCGTGCATGCTTTGCTTTAGCCTATTTAATAAATAAATAAATGTGCTTCAATATTTCGTATCATGCTGGGGAAAACAGTACATTGATTTGTAAAAAGTTTGCGCCCCATTTAAAATGAAACCGTGTGCGCGCCATATAATACGGATGAGTTTTATATGAAAACGTTTCAAATATTGCATTTTCCAGCACAATTTTCGTATATATTTTTCCACAATTTACATTTTGTAAGGATGTGCTGCGTCTTCGTGCGACGCAGCTTTTTTGGATGCTAAAAAGAAAGCGGCGTTTTTTATCGGTGGCGTAATTTCTTGCGACGTGGAAAACTTTAGGAAATGTTTGCGAAGTGACATGTGCAAGACCAATTTGTGTGTCTGTGGGATGCGGTGGTGTCACGGTTAACGCGTTGCGCTATTAGCCCGGTGAACCGAGTTCGATTCCCGCTCGCGGACAACACCGGTGATCATAATTATCTGAATCGGACCTTGGCCTCCCCTCGGTCGACTCAGCCTCAAATGAGTACCTGATGTGCTGTGTAAACACGTCGGCTTTCTCGACCAATATCCATAATCTAGGTGTTTTTTTTTAGGTTAGATCGCGTAAATATAAATGTGTCGTTAAACCCGCCACCGCCTGTCGCCTGATGAAGCTGGTTGTAATAACTGGCGAAACGCCGAACTCAGATTGTAAATTTGGTGATTTGTTCTGCAACACACCGGTGTGCTGTACTAGTACACTACACTATACACTACACTACTACACACTAGTGCTGTATTAGTGACGAATTGTCATATTCTGTTTACGTGACAACCCTTACTAATTGGCTGTGTCCGGGTGGTGGCGGGTTTAACGACGCATTTATATCGAAGCCAAAAACAAGAAAACCCCATACTAGTGGTGTGTAAACATCGCCACTTTGGAGATAACGACAGCCAGGCGTGGTGGTGGCCACCCACCACCTCGTGTGCCGTGTCGGCCTTCATAGGTGTTCGCTAACAGCACTTGCCCCAACAGTCTGTTAGGTTGAGACACGGGGGATCTTTGTCTCTTTGTCACAGGTGTCAAATCAGAACGGATAGCGGTGTGGGGCGAGACGAAGTCTTAGTGCAGCAAGGACGCCACGTTATGTACAGCAGCACGCACATTGTCAGCTGCTGTCTTCTTCAGAACTGACGATAGGCTTTGATGGCCGTAACGCAGAGATGAGATGGTGAAAGAGGCCGATTTGGAATTCGAGGATCGGTCGTTTGAAACGTGGGAAATGGTACAATGGAGGACGTCCTTCGCAAGCCGTCGTGGGCCCCCGTTTCATCAAAAATTGGCGCGGATTTTATTTTCCGCTCTCAAAATAATCCACCCGGAATGTATTCATCTCTCGGCGTACAGTGCACGCAATGCTATCAAGAACTGCGCCCATTGCCTTGTATGTCGGCTAACCGAAGCGCCATCTGATTACTCGGCATGCTCTAATTTTAATATAAAGCGACATAAAAAAAAGAATAAGCTTTGCCCGCTGTTTTATCTCGGTCTAGACTGCGTGCCGTACAGTTATGCGTGCAAGTCGAACTTCTTTCGCACCGCACGTAGCCCAACCCTACTCGTCGTAGGTGCGGGCAAAGGACAACAAACTAAACACACACAAGACGCAGCTCTGAAGAAAAATTAGTTCCGCGTTGTGCGAAAAGTTGCTCCCGAATAGAAGAACGGCGTCGTAGCGAGGACGCGTCACGGCGTGAACGCCGCCACGCGTGGAGCGAGAGGAGTCGTCGCATTCGATCCATCGGCACCGCCCGCTCGGTAACCCCACAGTGCTCCCTCGTCGTCGTTGTTGTTGACAGCAACTTTCTGCCGCCTCCTCTTCAATCTCCCATCTTCTTTCTCCTTTCCCTCTGAACTTTCTTGTCACCATCGTCCACCCGCCTTTCTGGCCACACGTCCGAGCCGTCTCGGTCGATTCTCGCCCAACTTCGGCTCTGTCGACGCAGTCGTCACTCGACGCCCCCCCCACCCCTTCACTTCCAACATGACCTTTGCTGCGTTAACTCTTCTTCTCCTCCTCCTCCTCCTTTCGTCTGGCATGGGTGGGGGGTGGGGTTGGGGTTGGGGGTGGGGGGTGGGGTTGGGGGAAGCAACGGTTTGTGTCGATGACGTCATAGTTGAACGTTAAGGTCCTTCAACCAATCCAAAGGCAGCAGTCGACGCTGTAGGGATTGCAGCATATTATTACGTGCCAGGGACTTTATGAGATGATAGGACAATAGTTTGAGTCCATAATTGGCAAAAAGTAACGGCAAAGCAGTTATAAGTGACTCACAGAATTGTGTGCAGTTGCGTATCCAGCACATGACTTCCCTGAAGGCAAACACCTTCAGCGAGCACGATGCCGATCACACACGATTCGAATTCGACCCTCGATCGATGGCTGCGCCATCGCCGCACACGCGTCGAATAAAAAAAACAAGTCCTTATTTACTAACAACTCCTCTATCATTTGTCATTGCTGGAGGGGTTGCCCCCGCTACCTGAAAATCCTGGCTCTGCCATTGGCTTCGCCACAGTCGCAGTTTGGCGATTCTTTGATTTTACATTTTAATGTATTTGCGGTACATCCGTGATGCATGGTGTATATATTTTCAAAAGCAAATTTTTTCACAGTAATTAATTAATTCATCTATTTTCCCGCGATTCGCAACCCCGGGGTGGTGCGTCAACATCAGTTGTCGGAGGAGAAATGTCGGTTCAAATTTCGACATTTGGACTTTTATGAGGACCCGGTGTTTTATGCTGCACCAGTGTACCGCCAATACCTCCATTTATATAACAGCTTGTACGACGTCACACAGAGACAGAAAGAGACAGACACAGAGAGAGACACACAGAGACAGAGGGCCAGAGAGAGGGACAGAGAGAGACAGACGGAGCAACAGAGAGAGAGAAAGAGATCTCCCCGTGCCGCGTCTGAGCGTAGTTCGGCATGGTCCACAGCCCTCCCACTACGCAACAACTAAACACCTTCACTTACAACCGATCTGTCAATCCACTGCTGGATGATCGGATAGAGGCCCTACACCACACACCATGTCAATCGTTGGGGATTGTTTTACCATACTTCACCACTATGGTCACAAGTTGGTGAAAGAGGGGGGGGGGGTTGAGGGTGTGTGGAGGACCGGTTCGGATCTCAATCGGTCGCCATAGACATTCATTTGGCTGCTATCAATGTCCACGTGATAAGCCACTTCGTTGAGCTATCATTTGTGGTCGCTTCTGGAAGAGAAGCTGACAGCTCAGTGGGCTTGAGCTGCTAAAATAAAAAATTGCTTTTTTTTGTGTTTTGCTTACCTTGCCTATACTTTGGACTCCCATCGTGTTTTGTATTAAACTATAACAACGACGATTTTCATTTTACACGGTAAAGCCCACTGAGCTATAGAGATATTTTTCAGAAGGAACCTTGGCCACAAATGAGAGCCCAACGAGAAGTGGCTTATCGTCGAGTGGAAATGTACAGCAGCCAAATACTCTAATCGCGTGATGTTGATTCTAAATGTAGAGGGAAAAACCGGAGGACCTTGAGAAAAATCCACACGGCCACGGGGAGAGAGACACGCAAACGCCAGATATTCAACAGGCGTCAAGGTCGGGGTCGAACCCACGACCTCCTGTATACCAGGCGAGGTAGTTAACATCTCCTCGCCACCGTGGCGCCCAAAGTTTGCCATATGATGGTTGTTGTAACGTTCTGGACATCTGTAACAAAAAGAGCTTTACAGCTCATCGGCTTCCTCAAGTACAAATACATATTCTGATTCCGACGTTAGCCGTGGCTGGACGTGGAACTCGGGGTCACCGAATTCCGAGTGCGGTGCTCTGACTGCTGTGTCACCTCGACACAGTTCGTACACACACACACACGCGCGCGGGATTACATCTTGTGTTGCGTAACCCTGCGCGGCCCCCTGGTGTTGTGTAACCTAATGTGTGTGTGTGTGTGTTGCAGCCTGTGCACTGATTTAATACTTAAACTAAAAAAACATTGATGAAACTGAGATGTGGTGAATACGGATTTATGCAAATCGAGGCTGATGCATGCACAGACTCTCGATGCTAAGCTTCTTAATATATTGAATTATGCTGCAGACTGTAATGCCCCCAAAGAGGACCACAAATCACAAATCTCCACTGCACACTCATATGCCCCTGTAATGTTTTGTTTGTTTTGTTTCTATGCCACGGCTTATCCTTGAGGTTGGGTGGTGCACATTCCGACTGTCGGCGGGGTCTCCGTCCGTCCTTTTGTAGCAGGCCACGCCAAACTCACGCAACCGCGTTCCCGACGCCATCGTGGTGGCGAACGGCGGAGGGGGAGGAGGTTCGTTCGGTTACAGGAGGTGGGGGGGGGGGGTGCGTTGGCACCTTGGCCTCCTTCTGCACGCCGTGCCCTTTGCGGGATCGCTGAACTAATAACGCACGTTCGCTCGGTTCGCAAACCCGCCAAGTTCATGCTTCTCCATAGAAATTCTCACAGTTGTTGGTGCACGTTGAACTTCTGCCGTGCCCTACGTAGCCCAGCCGCGCTCATCGGATTTACGGGGGGGGGGGGGAAGGAAAACTATTTTAAACACAAAAAGCAGTACTGAAGAAATGCGTGTTCAATCTAGATTGAAAAGTGCAGAGCTCCAAGACCGAATTCTCACAGTTGTTGGTGCACGTTGAACTTCTGCCGTGCCCTACGTAGCCCAGCCGCGCTCATCGGATTTACGGGAGGGGGGGGAAGTAAAACTATTTTAAACACAAAAAGCAGTACTGAAGAAATGAGTGTTCAATCTAGATTGAAAAGTGCAGAGCTCCAAGACCGAATACCAAAACGCAAGGCAGACACCAACGACCAGGAGAGGCGTGACACTGACCCTCCTCTTAGGGACCGAATGATCCTCAGCAGTTTACGCAGAATTGGTATGTTGATCATTTACGTAACCCTTGCCAGTCTACTGCTGGATGAAGGCCTCACACCGTGTGGGTCATGACTATACTTCACCGTGCTGGTCAGTGCGGGTTGGTGAAGGCAGAGGCTCACCGCTGGTATTAGCAGTGGACGAGAGTCGAACTCAGGTGGCCCGGTTCATAGCTCAGTGCGCTAACTGCTGTGCCTCCGCTCCCTACTCTGGCACAATACACATTAGGGCATACATACACACACGGGCACAAGACAAAGATCCCCTGTATAACTTTCACAGACTTTTGGGGCAAGTGCCCTTAGCGAGCACCGATGAAGGCCGGCACAGCATGCGAGGGGGTGGGTGGCCAGCACCACGCCCGGCCACATCTGTCTCCCCAGTAGCGATGTTTTACACATTGCACCAGATACTTATTTGAGGCCGAGTCGACCTAGGGGAGAAGGCTCAGGACCTATTCAGATAATGGTCAGTAATGTTGGCCGTGAGCGGGAATGTAACTCGTGTCACCGGGTTTATAGCGCAGCGCGCTGATCACTGCACCACCGCTCCCCACATATACACAATCACACACAGACTCGCGCAGACAGAGAATCACACACACACAACCTCACACACAACCTCACACACAACCTCACACACAATCGCATATACGCAATCACACACACACCCTCGCACAGACGGACACACAATTACATGTGTACAAAATATGCGTCATCTTAAAACAAATTAATCCCAATGGGCTCTCGCCTGTCTAATTGAAACACGCATTGATTAAATATAGAATAAAGCCACACGTATTCCGAGCATTCTCTGCAACGTTGCCCATAGCTTTAACAAAAACGAAGTGAGCTCGCGTGCCGAGGTGGCGATTAACCCCGATGTTCATTGTCAGTATGTGCGCGTAATCTGAAATTCGTTTTCATCGCACCGGCACATTGCTCCCTTGACGTTTTTTTTTCCCGTGGAAGGTGGCGGGAGCGTTCAAATCACCTGTAAGTGCTGCGTTTGGCGATGTGGACGCTCGGCGGAAAAGCCGGCGATGGGGGAAAGGGGAGATGGTTTTTGAGAAGATCGTGAATTTATTAGCGTCGTTGTAGGAGATGCGATCTCACGACGCCATGTGCGCACACACGCACATGCACGCACGCGCACACACGCGCGTGCCTTGTTAATCCAGCACATGGGTCGGCCAACCAATTTTCCGAAATCGGTAAAAAAAAATACTCAATATTTCAAGAGCCGCATTGCACGTGAATATGAGACGGGGCGGTCTTTAATGAGTAACGTGTCACGAAGCAGTTCCTTAAAGAGCCACCGCATGCAGCTCCGGAACCGCAGGCTTGCCGAGCCGTGATCTCGCGGGTTGGGCCAGGAACGCTCGGCCACTTGCAACACAGTGGCAGCAACCCCATGGTGAGTCCAGTCAACTCTGTGCTTGTGACCTTGTTTAAAGGGGGTCCAATACCAACACCTAAGGGCATTTAAAGTAATTTTGTATTAATCTAATTCATATTTAAAGAGCCCCTTCCCTCAAGGCGCTCTGACACAACTTACAAAGCGGTGACACAGAATGCAATGGTGTAGTTCAAGTTAATTTATTAGGTATAGCCCTGTGAGCCATTCGGCTCTTGAATCGGGTGCAAACGCAACAAACAAAAAACAAAAACATGGACAAAAAGCATCTTAAAGTGATTATGTGACTGAGTGCAAACAGAAAATCCAAGAAAAGACAGCAAAATATTGCAGAAAAAACACCGTACACCAACGCTGTGTGCAAAAATCCCAGTGGGATGCAAGTCAAACAACCAACAAACATGGCTAAACCAATACACTTTTCGAAATCACCAAAATAAAGCCGTTCCCAGTTGACTTGGGCAGTGCTACAAGGTATTGAGGAATGATTGGCAGCGATAGAGGAGTCACTTGGGGATCGTGAAAGGGCTTTAGGGGAGGGACGGGAAGGAGTGGAGGGGCGAAGGGAGGGAAGAGGAAGAGAATGGGCAACAAAAAAGAGGCGTTGCTTTAAGAGAGGAATGGAAGGAGGTTAAGGAGTTCGACTGCTCAACGTACAGGGGTAGTGCTGAGTCTATGGTCAGTGCTGAGTCTGGGGGCAGTATTGAGTATTTTGTGCAGTGCTGAGTCTATGGGCAGTGCTGAGTCTATGGGCAATGATGAGTCTATGGACAGTGTTGAGTCTATGGGCAGTGATGAGTCTATGGGCAGTGGTGAGTCTATGGTGCAGTGGTGAGTCTATGGGCAGTGCTGAGTCTATGGGGCAGTACTGAGTCTATGGGCAGTGTTGAGTCTATGGGCAGTGCTGAGTCTATGGGCAGTGCTGAGTCTATGGGCAGTGGTGAGTCTATGGGCAGTGCTGAGTCTATGAGTAGTGCTGAGTCTGGGGCAGTGCTGAGTCTATGGGCAGTGCTGAGTCTATGGGCAATGATGAGTCTATGGGCAGTGATGAGTCTATGGGCAGTGGTGAGTCTATGGTGCAGTGGTGAGTCTATGGGCAGTGCTGAGTCTATGGGGCAGTACTGAGTCTGGGGCAGTGCTGAGTCTATGGGCAGTGGTGAGTCTATGGGCAGTGCTGAGTCTATGGGCAGTGCTGAGTCTATGGGCAGTGCTGAGTCTATGGGCAGTGCTGAGTCTATGGGCAGTGCTGAGTCTATGGGCAGTGCTGAGTCTATGGGCAGTGCTGAGTCTATGGGCAGTGCTGAGTCTATGGGCAGTGCTGCTTCACATATATGGGAAGTTTATTCCGGTGGAGGGATTCGAGGAGGAAGATGAACGAGGTGAGTGCTCTAGGGACCAGGAGGAGTCATATTCAGGAGTGACCTGGGTCGCCACAAATGACAAAAGCAGAACAAACGATAGCAGTGAAGCAATTCGATATCGGCTCAAAAGCAAACGTTAAACTAAATAAAAAGTCAGTAATTTCCTGCTCAAATACACATTGAGATGGATGGTACTCATCTCCTCTTTGCAGCCCTGAGGCAGGGGTGGACATTCCTCATTCATATGGCAGGGGTAAGTCTGTCCGTTGCACGACCACTGTCGGTGCCCCCCTCACCGCCAACGCTGTTGGGTTAAACCCGGCTGTGCCGAGTTCAATACAAAACTCGAACAAATGTTGGGCATGATGACATTACGAGCACGTGACTTGCGTTTTTGTTTTAATTGAACGTTTGACCAAAAGGCCTCGCATAGAAATGTCAATAAATGATTACCGTACTGCCAGCTGCGACATGGATCGGAAAACAACACGATCATTACCAAAGAAAGCGGGAAACAAACGAAACGATAAGTGCTGCGATAAAGAAAAATGGGAAAAGATGCGTTTGCTCGCATTCGGAATGAGAGACGGAGAAAAGGGGGTGGAATGAATGGCTGGATTGGAGAACACTCGCAGGCTAATGGCATCGTTCTGGCTGTCAGCAAGACAGACGAGTCCATCGTGCTTGGGCGCAGGACACGCCGCGGCTCGCAGGGACGATGACGGATGGATCGTGAGTCGCGACGGGAGTGGCAGCCGCAGGGAGGGGGAACGCGTCCGAGACGGCCCCGTCCATCCGAGGTCGGAGTGGCCTCGCACAACCGAGGAGACGGAGCGATGGTGTAACGGTTTGCGTGCAGGCGGCCAGCCACGTGTCATCGCGAGATATTTGTGGGTTTTTTTTATTGTACCAGGTAATAAGCGACCTGGCTATCACAAATGCTCGCTCAACGAACGAAGTGGCTGATCTCATCACGTGGACATTTTTAGCAGCCAAATACTCAACTTTGGGTGGAGGGGGGGGGGGCTTCATCTAACGGTGGATTGACCATGGCTGTTTGTCTGATGGTAACGATAATATCGAAATGCTTGCCCCAGCTGCAGCACTTCGCGGCAATATCGGGGGGGGGGGGGGGGCAGAGAAGAGGTTGCATTTGAAGCTTTGCTGCTGAGATCCCGAGCCTCATTAAACGACCACCACACTTTTAATCAGCAGCGAGATTTGGTTTTTCACCCCGCATTGCTTTTGATCTGGGCCCAGGATAAGTGTAGGTTTTTTTTTTACGTACATCTCCAAACACACCAGCGGCCAGTCATTGTTCTGTGTCCTATGGTCTATTTATAGATTGATGTCTTAAAATGAGGTCGAGGGGGGGGGATGGGAGCGTTTCGGGATTTTGTGCCAGGGACTTTGGTCTTTGTTTCAAGAGTAAGTGCACCCTCCATTTGCGCTTTCAAGCAGTGGCTATTCTAGGACGCGGTAATACATGAGGCACCTTCGGGGGAAATCTACTCGCGTGGGGTGGGGGGGGGCGCAACCTGATAACTCTCTGATGTGCGTCAGTCCGGGCTTGTCCCCGCGCGTGCCCGAGTTCCTGCAGAAGCTCCCAGCGCCCCGCGGAGCGAAACGTCGGACGTGGTAGCGCGCAAACGCGTCACGTGTCGGAAGAGCTGTCCGATTCTCGGGCTCCTCCGCCCCGCCGTTCCGTAGGAATCGGGCTGTGTTCCCCGCGTCTGTGCAATTGCTCCATTTGCCACGGATGAATATTGGCGCAATTACAGAGACGAATATTCCACGGATGATGAAAGTGCCTCTAAATGGGATGGGGGGTGGGGTTTTGCACGACAAGGGCCACTGCTCCTCATTATGGGGGGGGGGGGGGGGGGTGCATGTACAAAGACAAAGATTCCCCTATGAAGGCCGGAACGGTACACGAGAGGGTGGGTGGCCAGCACCACGCCCGACCGCCTTTGTCTCCCCAGTGGCGATGTTTACACACCGCACCGGGTACTCATTTGAGGCCGAGTCGAGCTAGGGGAGGGCCCAGGACCGGTTCAGATAATCGTCACTGGGTGTTGGCCGTGAGCGGGAATCGAACTCGGGTCGCCAGGTTCGTAGCACAGCGTGCTAACCGCTACACCACCGCTCCTCACATGTACACACACACATGCACCCGCGGGCGCGCATCCCCAATGAACAATTCGCTCGGAACGCGCCCGATCTCGTCAGATCTCTCGTCAAGCCAAGCAGGATGGTGTGGAGCCTGGCCAGCACTTCTTGGATGCGCGTCCACCGTACACAAACCCGTTGCTTTGCAGGGTCGACGTGGCGCGGAAGGCGCATCAATATCATGCGGAGATCTGTAGATTCACATCCACACACCATGGGCTCACGTAGAGACCCATGGACTCACACAGAGATCTGTAGATTCACATCCAGACACCATGGACTCACGTAGAGACCTATGGACTAACAGAGAGATCTATAGATTCACATCCTGGCACCATGGACTCACGTAGAGACCCATGGACTAACAAAGATTTATAGATTACTATCCACACACCATGGGCTCACGTAGAGACCCATGGACTAACACAGAGATCTATACCAAGGAGTCATGATCACAGCGATTGCACTACTCTGCTCCTCCTGACGCGACCATCTGCTCTGTCCGTCGACATCAGCCATGCGAAGGAGAGGAAGTGTGCAGGGACGTGCACCGCTCTTACGCACAGCTGTGCGAGACGTGTGTGGCCTGGGCCAGGTGTACGCGAGTGGGGGGCGGGTAGAGGCTGGGATGGAGGGGGGGCTGGGATGGAGGGGGGGCGGGTCATCGAGCAGATTTATCGAGTGACGTGCCACGAGCGGCGGTCACCACAACCTCCGTTCGTCTTTCCACCACCGATCAACCTCCGCCCTTGCCAATCGGATGAACAGAGCGTGCGCGTCTCCGTATGCTCGCTGGCGTGATGGTGGTGGTGGGGGGGGGAGTTGTGATTGACCATGCACAGCGGTGGTGTCGCGGTTACTGCGCTGCGCTACGAAGCCAGTGGCTCGATTTCGATTCCCGCTGACGGTCAACAGCGACGATTATCTGAACCGGTCCTGAGCCTCCTCTAGGCCGACTCGGCCTCAAATGAGTAACTGGTGCGGTGTATAAACATCGCCACTGGGGAAGACGGAGACGGCCGAGCATGGTGTTGGCCACCCAACCCTTCGTGTGCCGTGCCGGCCTTCATAGGTGCTCTCTCACAGCACTTGCCCCCAAACAGTTTGTTAAGGCTATACGGGGGATCTTTGTCTTTGATTGACAGAGATACGTGAGATGTGCCCTTTAATGGAACGCGCATTCTTTCGGAATCGGAACCTTTACTAATACTGGAGGAATCCGATGAGCTATACAGCTCATTTTCACAGATGGGACGGGGGTGGGTTGGTGGGCGATGTGTCCACGTTCACGTCGAGCTCTGTAAACCAGTGGACAGCTTCAGGAGTAGCTATCACACGTGTGCTGGGGCCGTGCCGCGTGCTGTTTGGCACACTGTCCGACGTTTGGCTCCGCGTGCGCGGAGATTCTTTGGGAAGCTGAATAGAGCTGCTCGCTTTGGGGGCGAGCAGGAAAGGAAGTGAGCCCCTCCATTGTGTTCCTACTGAAGCTCCTACCCACCGCGTGGGCGCGAAACGTCAGACACCGTGCCGAAAACACGCGGTACGACCCGAGACCACGGCGAAGAGAGCTACACGGCAGCACGACTGCGGCAGCAGTGGCAGTAGCAGCGTGGCTTTGGGACCAGCCCGGGTGAATATCTGAAACGCCGCTGGCGAATTATCTCATAAGGCCTTGGCGTAACCGCGTGGTCCGTGGTGTGACACTGGTGACCGCAGTAACAGCACTAAACCAATACTGAGGATTTTACTTTCTCCGCCGTTTCATGTTGATCGCGGTGGCTTCGAAGCGGCTGTGATGAGGTTGTCCCAAGTCGTACGACTGGCGAAAGCGTGCCGTGTGTGTATAACTAAATAAAAGAGGCAAACAGGATAAAATAATCCTGCCATCCTACTCTGTCCTCGTTTAGCCCCCAATAGACTGCGATGTTGTTAGTGTGCAGTGGATCAAGCCAGACATTGTGTCCCGTTGGGCAACCCTGTTTGGCCTATTTGCACTCTAATGCCGCAAGTTCTGTGACGAAACTGCGGCACAGAATGGATATTGAATTTCTTGGAATCCGCGAGCACAAGTGGCACGTTTGGCAGCGCTCTCGCACTACGCGATGCAATTTCAGCACGCGTGCACTCGCGCTGGGAGTTGCAAACAGCGTTCAGATCCCATCGCGAGTGTTGGCATTCTGCTCTCAAATTCAAAATCCAAAGCATCGGTGCGATTGTGGCCACTTAACCCAAACTATGGACCAGTTGGTTAAACCGCTGTAGTCTGCGCTCCTTCAATGGAGGAGGGATATAAAAACGATTTGAACTCTGTCCTATTTTTTTGTTGAGTCCTTAACAACAAAACTGCCCCACACGTTCAGCTGTTACCAAGCTGGTGGCTTAGGTAAGGCCGAGTGTGGTTGGTGGTCACATGACACGTGTGCAAAGCATGATGGGGTTTTGTCGTGCTGTTTTGGGGTGTTTTGTTAAACCCATTCTGCTCTACCAAGTTCGTATGCCACGTTATTTGGGTGTTTTTTTTTTCCTTTAAATTGTGATAGCCAAACACATTAATGAGTTCTTTTTTAGTACCTGGTTTAAAACGTATGGAAGTTTAAAAAAAATGTCACCTAAACGCAGAGCCGGCCCAGCCACT
The DNA here is from genome assembly GCF_964198595.1 of Lampetra fluviatilis. NCBI lineage: Eukaryota > Metazoa > Chordata > Hyperoartia > Petromyzontiformes > Petromyzontidae > Lampetra > Lampetra fluviatilis. The sequence goes on from NC_136292.1 coordinate 6,481,299, forward strand.
AAGCGACCCTTGCAATTGCAAAGGGCCCCGTGGCCAGCAGAGGGCCCCCTAGAGTCACTGCTAGCTAGTGGGTGAAAAAAATCATACATCAAAGGGGCCTCCAACCAAATTTTGCTTAGGGCCCCCAAAGGTCTAGGGCCGGTTCTGCCTAAACGCACAAAGTGGGTGGGAAATGAAATGGGGATCTTGCGGAACAGCAGGTCCACTTCTGACAAATCGCACCCCTGCCCAGCGGACCCTTAAGCCAGGCGATGTAAATACTGCGGTGTGCATATCAACTCTGAACTCCACGCCGCCCGCTCCACAGTGGACGCTAAAGATCCCGTGACGTCACCCTCAAGAGTCGGCCATTGTGTGACGTCGTCATGGTCCAACTTTGCCAAATTTCCCCCCCCACCCTCCCAAAACCCCTAAAAAATGCCGCAATTAGGATTGCGCAGGGCAATTAACAAGCAATCATCGCCAGGTTTCGCCTCCTGCCGCACAGGGACAGCTGCCACCGGGGGAGGGGGGGGGGTGTTTGAGATGAGCTGTGATGCAAGGCGCTTTGGCATTTGATCGTAATATAAATGCAAATATTATTGACGTTCAAATAATTAACTTAGGACCATGGAGAGGCTCGTGCTTGGAAAATACACACAGAGGAATAGCAGCGTGCGCAAGAGAGAGAGCAAATGCAGAATCTTTATTTATACCGGAGAAATCCGATGAGCTATTAAGCTCTTTTTTTCACAGATGTTCTGTAGGGGCCTGGTCAGCGGACGTCGTTTCGACTCTGGGCTTGGGGCATGACACGCCACTGTAAGGAACGATGGGCGGTGGTCGAGACTAACGATGGAGTGGCAGTGAAAGGAGGGTGAACGGTCCGACGGGACGTCCACCGTGGTGGCGATGGGGAGTGTGGAATTCTCTCCGTGTGCAGGAGCTAGACGGATTGTTGCATCCTGAGACCGTGGGAGATGTGGTGATGGAACCTTCATCCACCAGCCAAGGATGGATCATGGCTGATGCTGATCGTGATGTTTTCGGGTAACTAGGAGTGTAACAATGCATTAATTCCTTGAATAATGATTCTAAAGGTTCACGATACATACATCGAATCACGTGAGTAAGACGCAGTGGGTTTTTTACATCTACTTATGCAAACGGTTTGCAAATTATACACGAATTTACATGAAAGATAATGGATCAAACACGACTGTAGAAAGGAGATTTGAACAAAATTGAACAATACAAACGAGGGGGCAAGAAACGAGACAATAATAATTAAATCTCAATCGCGGACCCTGCGATCTTTGCAATTCGTGACATCGCCTCGGAAGGGGCGACTCCTTTACATAGTCCCAAGTGTATACGGATCTCAAGAGGGAGGTGGGGTGCCCTCCCTCCCTCCCCCCCACCACCATAATTACCCCCTGCTCCTCCATCCTTCCCACCCACCACTCACCGCCCGCCACTCTTCGATGTGCAATCCGTCTTGAGTGTGTAACCGTAGAGCCACGCTAATGCACTCCCGACACACACACACGCTTCCTTATTCCTCGCCGCGCGGTTAACGTCACGGGAAAAACGCGCAAGTGGAGAGCCGCGTGGTGTGATGTCGGCTTGACCCCGAATGCACGAGAGTGAGAGGTGGTGATTGTGATTTTTTTTAAAGATATTCCCGTCGTATTATGCAGCAAGTCCCCAAATCACCCTCGGTTATTGACATTCTTATTATTACGCTCGTTCAACCCAGGGAAAAGCCTCTCAACGAGTCTCATGACACACTCTTTCGAGAGGGTGCTACCAGGTTTTTTTTCCCCGTAAGGGGTGAAATGCTAGCCGTGTATAATAATCGCAATTGAGTAAATTTTGGCGAGTCGTTGGTAAAAAAATTAATTGGCAAATTTGGACCGTGACGTCGGCACCCGACGACCTACTGTTGCGAATGACCCCAAATGAACAATAATGTTTGTGATGCAGACGGTACGTGTTATGTATGTACGTTGAACTTCCTTCGCACCGTACGTAGCCAACTCTTTGCGACAGTCACAGTGAATGCACTACCGCTGGAACCGCTTCACAGCCCCAACATGGCCTGGAATATGGTCTGTGCAGCAATGGATTCTCGAATCCATCTGTGCAGAGCTCGATCAAAGACAAGGTTGGAGAGTGCGTAGAGGAGAGTCGAGCGACCTTACGGAAGAGGTGGGAGAGTGCATGGAGGGGAGTAGGTTGCGTCGAGACAGGTAGGAGAGTGTGGTGTGAAGTAGAGTTCGATGAGAGGGGAGAGGTAGGAGAATGCGTGGCAGAGGTCGCAACCGGGTAGCCGATACCCGTACCCTACCCGATACCCGGCTACCCATACCCGGCCGGATACGGGTACGGGTACCCGTTTGCGACCCTGGTGCGGCCGGGTACGGGTAAACCGTGAGTCACTGGTGAGTAACCGTTTGTCACTCATTTCCCAACGTCTTGTCTCTTCTCACAATTCAGGTTCCTAGAATCAACCCACCCGTGCCTGCAATATGGCTTTATCCCAGAGGTCGCAATCAGGTACCCGATACCCGTACCCGACCGGGTACCGGTAGAGTACGGGTACGGCCGGGTACGGGTACCCGTTTGCAACCCTGGTGCGGCCAGGTACGGGTAAGGAATCAAAACCCGTTTGCGACCTCTGATGCGTGGTGGGGAGTAGAGCGAGATGGGAGGGAAGCAGGGCCGATGTGTACACTGAGCGGGGGGGGGGGAGGTGTTCAATCAACGCCGAGCTTCTGCAGGCAGCTCGTCTTGCGCACACCGCCGCCGTGTCAGATGGATGGCGAGGAGCGTCGACTTGTGGGATGTTATCACGGCCCTCTGCACTCATCACCGCGGTGGCACCTCGCGGCGCCTTTTCGGAACGCCGCGCGCGCGTGCCCCCATCAACGGTCGTCAATGAGTGGGTGGGAAGTGCCGAGGAGGGAGATGAAATGTGTAAGGCGAGTGGGTGGGGGGGGGTGTGAAAAAAATGTAATCGCGTGATTTAAAACAAACAGTGGGAAATCGAAAGCACGACGTCTGAGCACGGTGTCGAGGCGCCGTGGTAGCGAGATGTCAACTCCCTCGCCCGTTAAACAGGAGGTCGTGGGTTCGATCTCGACCCCCTTGACGCCTGCTGTAGATTTGGAGTTTGCGCGTCTGTTTCTCCGCGGTCGCGTGGATTTTCTTCTCCGGGACCTCCAGGCTTTCCCTCCACATTTATAAACACGTGCATTTAGAGTATTTGGTTGCTATTAATTTCCACATGAGCCATTTTATTGAGCTAGGATTTGTGCCCAGGTCACTTCTGAAAAGGAGCCATATGGCTCAGTGGGGGGCCTTACCTTGTAAAAATAAAAATAAACATTTTTTTAATGAAAATGTTGCGGAGCAGTCGGAAATCCTGGCAGCAAGTGATGCTTACGCCGCTATAAAAACCCCGCGCGGTGGAGCAGCGCAAAAAAAAAGTCCAATGTTTTAAAAAACATGTTGGAGTCATTATTATTACGCGTTGTTGAAACGTCGCGATAAACCTTTCATATTTGCCGCCGACACCGTCTCTGGAGTAGTCACGGGCGAGTTTGGAGGTTTCCCTGAAATGCACACTTCTCGCTCATGAGTTTCGAAGGCGAACGTTTCCAACTCCCTTCTCGTTTTTCCGTCTGTATGTGTCCCTGCATTGGTGTTCCCACGTTGTCGTTGCCCTGCAATCACTCCAGAATCAGAAATTGTATTTAGCCTGGAAGAATCCGATGAGCTATGAAGCTCTTTTTTGTTTACCCAAAGATGTCCAGTTTGGAACACGGAGTCACAAAGTTACAACAAGAAACAATAAAAAAACACGGATAGGAGTGCAAAGTCTCATAAAGTTAAGCAAGTTAATAAATGTAAATAAAGTATTATATTGTCCTGCTCGTGCGTGACTTTACAGATAGTTAAACACTGTCCCCAACAATGTATGTGGAACACAAAATTACCTGCGCTTCTTTGTAGTTATTGAAACAACTCTTTTAAAGTTCAATTAGAACTACATCCAATATTTGTCGGGACCATTGTGAAACTGAAAGAAACAAAGAGAAATACAGCGTTGCCTACTTACACCCTTTGGCATACTGCAATCGTGTAGACTTACACATCCATCCCACAGTGTACAATGTATACAAGTTTACAACTAGGCCATACAATGTACAAGTTCAGATTTAATATTACGTACAAGCAAGCCATTGCTCATTTAGAATACTTTACTAAAGTCTGAATCATCGAAATATGTATCGTACAGCACAGCAATCATCCAACAATTCGACTGCAGTACTAACATTACAATAAACTATCTCAAGGCATCTTGTTGTGGCTATCTTCAAAACGAGTACAACCACTGCACATTCATATTCATCACTCAGACCCGTCTCCTCCCGTCGAGAATTATTTCGCCTAAATAGACAACAATAATAATACAAAATTATAAAAGTTCGGAGACAATGAGTAGTGACTATGCGTGGTGTGCATACCTGTCAACACCCATACGGTTTGCCCGTATTCTTGTACAGGGAAATTTAGTTTTCAGGTCCATACAGTGTACAGCCGTTTCAATAGGGTGAAAAAACATTCTATTTGTTTGTGTTTCTCCCTTGTCATGGAACTTTGTAGGATGAACGTTGCACTTCTTTCGCACCGTACGTAGCCAACCATGCCAATCAGAGGTGCGATATAAGAACAAATTACATAAGTACAGTACATCAATTCCTGCCGATTTTTCAAAACCAAATGAAATTTTGGACAAGGCAGCATCACGAAAACAATCTTGTCGTCTCATTCAATACCCTGCTGTTGGCCAAAAAAAACCTTTTATGCTTATTTATTTGTAATATATTCTCTTTGTTTGACCATAAAAGCCACACCGAGTCTTATCACATTTTTCCAGGAGCGTTCTGCCAAGTTTTCACGGTGGAGGTGGTGGGGGGGGATGATTTGAGATGTGTAATCCCAATCGGGCAAATTTGCAGTGTAATTTTTCAAATTTGCCAAGATTTGGACCGCGACGTCGGCACACAACGGCGTACTCTTGCGACTGACGCCACGGGATCTCTAACGTCCGCTGCTGCGATGCAGACAGCACATAGAGGATTATTACAGCTAATACACACATATGTCGCAGTATTAATTGGGGTGGCCGCTGGATTCGAACCGCGCGCCTCTGCGCCATACCCGCTGGGCCACGTCACCACTTTGTGGCGTCTGCACGGGGGGGGGGGGGGATTTGCCACGGGTACAATGGTGGCGAGATGTTAACTACCTCGCCTGGTATACAGGAGGTCGTGTGGGTTTGATGCCGACCCTGACGCCTGCTGTTTGTGTGTTCTCGCTCTCCTGTCATTGCGTGTTTTTTTATCCAGGTCCTCCGGTTTTCCCTCCACATTTAGAATCATGTGTTTAGAGTATGTGGCTGCTCTACATTTTCCACTTGATAAGCCACTTCAATGAGCTACCATTTGTTGCCAGGTCACTTCTGAAAAATAGCTCTATAACTTAGTGGGCCTTACTTGGTAAAAGCATTTTTGTTTATATATTTGTACGTTTATCAGTGACGATAAATACAATCTGATTATTCTAAACCTAGATAGATAATTCGGATACACCCCTCCCCCCCCAAACACTTCCCCAATCCGCAGTGACCAGTATGGTGAAGTATGGTAAATATCCCACGTGACCCCCTGGGTGTGGTGATTTGTTTACCTTTCTTGAACTTTGCACGACTATCATGTTTTCGTACTGTTTGTTGTTGTAACGTTCTTTCCCGCCCATCCTGGACATCTGTGAAAAGAGCTTTATAGCTCATCGGATTCCTCCAGTATAAATAAATATTCTGATTAACACGTCGGGTTTCGCGACCAATATTATTCATAATAAAGGTTATTGGGTTAGATCGCGTAAGTATACATGTGTCCAAACCGTCCACCACCCGACACAACCAATTAGTAAGGGATTTGTCTATTCTGTCAAATCACCCGATGATGCTGGATGTAATTACCAGCGAAACGTCGTCCTAAAATTGTAAATGTTGTAGATTTACTCTCCAACACACCGGTGGACTGACAGTAGTAACTAATTGGCGTTTTGTTAACGTGACATATCCCTTACTGATTGGCTGTGTCGGGTGGTGGATGGTTTCAACACATTTATACTTACGCAATCTAACCCAAAAACCTTTCTTTTGAAAAATATTCTGATTGTCTTCTGATTCTGTGTTGGTTGGAGCCCATTATCCGGCAATGGCGTGGCATTTCCGTCAGAGAGCCCGTGGTGATAATGGGAGTGTATTTTTCGAGGGAGATCTGCAAATCGATGGCAATACGACCCTGTCGAAATTTTTTTTGTCAAGAATAGAAAGTCATTACGCGCGGTTGGAATATTAAACGTCACATCGACAAACTCGCATTGATTAGAGTGCCGCTTAATTGCTACGATGCATTAACGGCGGTTGTAAAAGTTTAGATAACGCGGACGTGAAGCTTTTGTCGGCGTTATCCCCGAATGGACGTGTGCGTGCGTGTGTGCGTGTGTGGGCGGACGAACTGGGGAGCGGTGGTGTAGCGGTTAGCGCCACGCTGCGCTACGAACCCGGCGACCCGAGTTCGATTCCCGCTCACAGCCAACACCCAGTGACGATTATCTTAACCGGTCCTGGGCCTCCCCTAGGTCGACTCAGCCTCAAATAAGTACCTGGTGCGCTGTGTAAACATCGCCACTGTGGAGACAAAGGCGGCCGGGCAGTGGTGCTGACCACCCAACCCCCTCGTGTGCCGTGCCGGCCTTCACAGGTGCTCGCTAACAGCACTTGCCCCCAACAGTCTGCTAAGGTTACACAGGGGATCTTTGTCTTTGTCCGAACTGCTCCGACTCGAGGCAAGGTCGGCGTTTGTCGCACGGCCGAAATGCGGACACGACCTCAAAACTCCTGACGACGACGGCTGCGTCCGACTCTCACGGCGGAGCCCCCGCATGGGCCGCCGTTACATAACGCGCCATCTGTGCGACTGGCTGCTGATGCTAACGTTGGGATCGGACGTGCCAAAGCAAAGAGCGCAGAAGCGAGCGTGTCACACGGGTTATTTTAAGTCGGGTTTATCCAGATAAATGGTAACCCCCCCCCCCCCATACACACATTAATCTACATCGCGTGTTTTTTTCATTGTTTCTGGAACCAAAACTTTTTTTTTAATCGCCTGCAAATCTACCATCGGGAGGGAATTCTTGTTTACAGCGGCGGCGGCGGCAGGGCGAGCAGCTCAAACATGGGGAGGTTTGCGAGTTCGCATCCCGGATGTGGGGGGGTTTACTCAGCCCATCATCTTCATCATCTCTCTGTGGTCGATAACAATTACAACCTCCCCACACCCCCACCAAGAAGATTGTGAAATTTCCACCAATGAGTCAGGGTTGTGGACAGGACATGATCACTGCCTCGATGCTCATTCGAATAAGAAATAACTTTGACACATCATTATTAATTTGTTTTTAAAACATGATTATCAATTTTGATTTAAAGATTTTGTGACTGCAGGGATTCATATTGTCAATCATCATCAGGTGTGTCACACCTTGTGTTGCAGTCGAAACGTCGTGAGAATTTATTGTTTTATATTTTTATTATTTTATTGTTTCCCTTCTACGTGACTTTACCGAAAGAACCAAGAATATGCTTATCAAAGTGCCTTCTAATCTAATGGTCAAAACTATAACGATGATAACATAGTCCACGGACCAGAGCGGAGAGTGGTACACCACCTGTGGCAAGCAGAACTTTAGCCATGCCATATGGCTGCTTTGACTGAATTACTTGATGAACCATCTAAAACGGTTATCGCACAATGCACCGTCAATTGCTTCATGAAACAAATGAGAACCACTCTAGCTATGCAACCTCAGGTTGTACCGACCAGTGCGATATCTGGCCTGGGATCTCGCAAAATCTTTTACATCTTTGGTGCTGCTTGCTTGCTGGGCCGTTCGACGTTTTGGGCCTGTACTCGAAAACAGTTTCACGTGAAAAGAAAGAAAAAAAAAAACGATTTGCACGCCAGTATGTGGAGGCCATCATCCAGCAGTGGATAGACATGAGAGACTGATCTGTCCCCCCCCCGCACCTCTCCTCATCATGTGTGCAGGTGCTCGCCGTCGGCCTCAACAAGTGGAGACTGGACAAGAAATTGGGCCTCGGCTGTTTGCTGCTCTACGTGGTGTTCATCAGCTTCTCCATCCTCATCGAGTTCAACGTCTTCACGTTCGTCAACCTGCCCACGTGCCGCGAGAAATGAGCTCATACCACCCCCTCGCCCCTCCCCGTGTACCCCCCTCCACCCCCATCACTCCCCTCCCAATACCTTCCTTTGGGATGACCGTCAATAGTCGTACTGCACCAGCCATGGTCTCCTTGCTAGGATGGCAGGGAGATTATAGAGGCCATTGATGAAAGGTGGTGGGGAAAAAAACTAAAAATTGCAAGTGCTTCGTTCTGAAAAGATGTGTGCACAGGGTTGTGGTGACATTGAATGACATTTCGCTGCTGCTGGAAAGTCTGATGTACGTTGTCGTCATTTCTTTCTTTCTCTCTCTCTCTCTCTCCGAAACGTTCTGTTCGTTTTGTCTGTCGATACGATGCTGGGTGTAGTTTTGCTTGTGAGAGAGATGAATAGAATCGATGTTCTGCAGGTGGCAAAACTTGCCAGGGCTTGAGACGAGTGGCTTATTCTGGTATCGTTGAATCAAAGCAATGTTTGCACTGGGTGTTTCTGTTAATTTATATTATTTTACTTGACATGTGTGATTTCTGCACGGATAAATGACTGTAAATCAATTACACTTAATTCCATTTTGCTGTAAACTACTGATATAAATTTCAGGTTTACATAATTACTGCATATAATGTTTACCTTAATTTATTGCAAGAAAGCAATCGTATAACAATGATAGCGCTTAGGTTTTTTTTTCATTTCATATTTGCTACACATCACTCGAACGGTAATGGTAACTATTTACGGCAATTGTTTTTCGTAGCAGGTACAGTATGTCCCTTAACTGGAAATCGAATTTATTTTGCAGTGTAGTAATCCTGCAAGAAAAAGAGGATTGTTTTCCAGCCATTCTCAATCCGCCGATGGTTGAAGGCTTCCCCAGGACCATAGGCAGTTGTTGGGTGGGCGGGCGGAGGCAGGGGGGAGGGGGTGGAGGTTTGCCACGCTTCACCACGCTGGTCAGTGCGGGTTGCCGATGCGGGGGGGCTGGGGGGACCTGAGACATCGACTCGCCACTAATGTTAGCCGTTGCCGGCTCGTGAATCTCGGCTTGTCGGGTTCAGAGACGCAGCGGCACTCCCCCGCCGTACCAACCGCTTGCACCCCTAGCGGGGGGATTCGAGGGGAATTACAAATGAAAGTGCAAGGCTCGAGGGAAATATTTAAATTGGGCATCTGCCATCCATCCCGAAGCCCCCGCGAGGCCGCATCTGCACGTACAACTTGCCCGGCCTCCGAGCTCAGGGTGCATTCGGTTGCGTTGTGCGGCAAAGTTGGCCGTGTTTTTCGGCAGCATTCTGAACAAGCTGCTGAACAGACGTTTCCCCCCAGTGGCGAGGGAGGCAAGGGTTCACATTTTGTATTCTGCCCGGCAGTTGTGTATACAATTTGGCCTTGTGGCATGCGGGGAGGATGGGTGGGGGGGGGGTTCCCCATTGTCACCAAGCACACGAAGCGAAGTTTTGGGGCTCGGCTCACGATCCGATGTCCCTCGGCCTCGTGTCAAGAGCCACGAGATAATTCGCTGTAATTTTATTTTTTTTTAGTACCATAATTGCACCAAAATTAAGCAACGGTAACGCAAGGACACTTAGGCCATTAACAACAATTTAGATGTTTTTATTTGTAATGCTCTGTGAGGTTTATTTTTTACAATTAAGAAAAACAAAATAATGGCGAATATGATTGTTGTATTTAATGAGCGGTATTATAAGCAGTGAAACCAGCGGTTGTAAATAACCCACAACACACATGCAACCAAGTTAAGAGTGCGTTTGCTTTAAGTTTTGTAGACGTTATACTGTATCTATAAGTCAAAAAAACGCACACCGGATAGGACATACATCATCACTCGACGTCTGTGCAATGGTAGCTATTACTCCATCGCAATCTCGGTCACCATCCTCATCACTACTATATTCACCAAATGAACAACACATACAAATATCGTAACCTTAGACGAGTGTGCAGATTCCTGCTAATAATGGATCATTTCTTGGATTTTTTAAACGACGCATTTCTAAAAAAAATGCTTTCTCTGTTTCTCTCTCTCTCTTCAAATGAAATGAATGTATTTGGGAAAGTAGTATTTTCGTCCACACTGAAAAACAGGAGGAAATCTTTGATGAGATCACTTTATTAGCGTGCATGAATTGTCGAGCGGTGAGGCTGTCTCAACTCCAATATTTGTCGTGCTGTGTCGTAGAATTACTACTTTTTGAATAGTACAAAAAACTGTATGGGAATTGTATTTACACTTTACGGCATGTGCAGGGTTTGTAAAAACAATATATGTATGTACAATTTAAAATATATATATATATGATTTAAAACAAAAATCTAAAATAATTCGTGCAATAAATGTGTGGCTTTTTATACTGCGTGCAACCTTGTCAGAGACGCTTTTGAATTCTGTGTTCATTTAACCGTGCTGCATGGGAATGAATGTTCTCCGTCCTTTGTGAACCTTTGAATGCAACATTCAAATTATTTGAGCAGCATTAATCAAGCTCATTGGGGGCATTTATTCAGTCGTTTGCTAAAAAAAAAAAGTCCCTTTTTACCCAACATTACAATTTTCTCTTCGAATTTTGACCCCTCGTAACACGGTCAACGTTGACCTAATTGAGAATTGGATTTGAACGAAGGCAAAACTATCACGGGGCGGGTATGGCCAAGTGGTTTTAAAATCAACAAAAAAGCTTGAAATAGCGAGATGTTTTTGCCAAGGCTGATACAAGAAAATTTTGTAGTTTGCGTTTTTTTTGTATCGAGAAGTTTCGCTCGGAATGAAATGGAGTGGCGATTTATGTACACGTGTCGGCAATGAAACATGCAGCCTTTAAAACAATAAAAGACATCAAAAACACATCACATCCGGGTCAGTGAATTGTGCATCGCTACCCCTACAGTTTTAAACAAGAAGAATCACCGGTTATAATTGGGTGGTTGTGCATGCAGTGTTTTTCTATCCGTTGTTCATGCAGGTGTCAAATTTGTGTCGTTCAATTTCGCGGTATGGGGAGTGCGAGTCGGTGGATGGGAATTAGTATTTTTTTTTTGAGGTGTGAACGAGTTTGACATTGAGGTCTGAAGCTCTGGATGATGTCACTGTTGGAATGTTTTTTTTCTTCACATTTTGCCGGAGGTTATTTTTCTCTCCATCTTTTGAGTGACTTTGAAAACGTGGTCCCGCTCACCTTAGCTGAGGTCATTACATTTATAAATGACTAGCCATTTGCCCGTCCAAGGACGGGTGTATTGCAGTAAATCTGAAACTTGCAAGCGAAAAGCAGACCGCCACGTGATATTCATTGCATTAATGCGTGTGCAATGTGTAAGGGCGTGGTGAGACAGACCTATTTCATTTGAAGGTTATAATCCCTTGTTCATCGTGACGTCCTTTTTACTTTGATGTGTCAATAGCGTTACGCAGATCACGTGACGTGAGGGTTCTGCCTTTGTCGTGAGGGTTGTGAGTTGACGTTGAGGAGGGGGGAGGAGGCGCCTCGCCCCCCCTCCCAGTTGGAGTGACGTCAGCCGCTAATTATTATGAATGGTGGGGGTGTCCATTTGAAGGACGTCACCTGCTCATGATTATTATTAATGAGGGGGGAGGGTGCTCCATGTGGAGTGACGTCACCTGCGCATCATTAATGAGGGAGGGTTAATGTGGAGGACGTAACATGTTCATGATTAGTATTAAAGAGGAGGGCTGGTCGACGGGGAGTGACGTCACGAGCGTTGCACACAGACATTCTTGGCTCATTATAGTAGGTCATAATAATGGGGGGGGGGGGGGGTCCATTTGGAGGATGTCACTTGCTCATGAATGTTAATTAGGGGGGCTGGTCGATGTGGAGTGACGTCACGAGCTTTAAGGACAGACATTCCTGGGTGATTATAGTCGGTATTTGGTGATGTTGCTGTGTTGGCAGTGGTGCATAAGTACAGCCAAGTCGGTAACACTGGCCTTAAAATAAATAAAAGTATGTTATAGGTGACGTTTCGGGCAATGACCCTTCACAGCACATACATTCTCTGGCCTCTCGATGTGCTGCGACTGGTTGTTGTCCAAGAGGTCACTTAATAACCTTTTATAAGGGAGTGTGATTGAGAAATGTGTTTAGTTTGAATGATTCACTTGAAGACGGACGAGCTGAGTTTACGATTGTATCCTCGTGGGAGTAAGTTAACGAGCAAGAATAGGCCAAATTCCCTTTTGGGGGTGTGGGCTCTAGGGCTAGAACGCCCTCTCGTGGAGGGCCGTCAATCAGCATTGGCGTGAGCAGACAATTGCAGGGCTGCACCTTTACCCCGGTCACCGCATAAGTTACGCTCAAACAAATCGGCACACGTACAACATTTTTAAATCCTTTATATTAAGTTCACTTGCTTGCTTGCTTAGGACCGTGCAAATCTTTCGGTCGTTTTTTAACCCACTTCCCGTGATCCAATCGAGCTGACATTTTGCACACAGACTCGTTGTGCGTGGCAATGCATGTTCGTTTTTCCAAAATTTTACACTTTTTAGGACAAAAATATTGTATTTAATTACCAATTGCTTAATGCTGCCATGCAATCATCTGACCCATAGGTGGCAGCCATCTCAAGCCAGAGGACGAGAGGACTCTAGCCGCCACGCATCTAAAGGATTTATAGTGAAAAACTTTGTTTTTACGGGTTATACTTGTTACGGTTTTTAAAGCACCATATTGTGGCCACAGACAAAATGACACGTTTGCGTCTTCACTTTAAACGCGAGTTACATTTATCCATGGTAGAGATGACGTTATCTCGTTCAATGTTTACACGCGAGCTGAAGCCGATTCCATCCACGGCTTGCAATCATCTCGCCACCTCGTGGGCAGAATGAGGTACAGCGACACAAACAAATAGAGCGGTGACCACAGCCGCACAGGGTGATCGATCCGTTTAGAGATACCCCACTAAAATATGGTGGAGCTTATATCGGGCAGCGTTCTTCATTGCAAGCCCCGCGGGGGGCACTAGCGGCCCCTGGTGGCATTTAGTGTGGCCCCTGACGTGCGCCCCCCCCCCCCCGTCATCATCATCATCATCGTGCTGCTGTCAAACCCCAATGGTTTCAAATGCGTGGCGGCCCCCTCTGAAAATTAGTGAAGAACAATTTCGATTTAAAGCTTTCGTGAGTGCAGGGATTCATCTTCTTGGTTCTTTCGGTAAAGTCACGTAGAAGGGAAATAATAAAATAAAAAAACATAATAAAATACAATTCTCACGACGTTTCGGCCACAACGCAAGCAGCCGTCCTCAGGTTCTTCACCTGAGGACGACCTGAGGACGGCTGCTTGCGTTGTGGCCGAAACGTCGTGAGAATTGTATTTTAATTATGTTTTCTTTCTAATATTTTATTATTTCCCTTCTACGTGACTTTACCGATAAAACCAAGAAGATAGTGAAGAACACTTATATAGAGAACCCAACATGTTATTTCATGGGCTCTACACGCCTCCCACCAATCTCAATTCGCTCATTAACTCCTTTAACGCGTGAGACGTGGAGCCGTCACTTTCGCAATATTCAATCGGCTTGTTGAAAATGAAATTAAGAGCCAATGGTCATTAAGAAATCAGTGGGGTGTCTGTAAACAGATCGCCATGGTGTCATTGGATTGGACACACTCTTCCAGATACGGTGGATATTTGAGAAGGAATCCAACTCGTTTTTTGCAGATGTCATTCCTGAGCGCCCTTTTGCAAGGATGAAGATACGTTTTAAAGCGTGTTCCTCTGTGTCAACGTTTTGCCCCGGCAAACCTCCTGGGCTTGACCGCGGTGTTGCGATTCGTGTCGATCAGCGCAAGACTGTGGCTTTCATCCAGCAAGTGCATTGACCATGGCTGGGGATTGTGATTGGCAGACTTGCGGCTGTCGGGGAAACTGAGGGCGGTGGCAGCGGTGGTGATGGTGAGTGAGCGGTGGTGGTGGGGAACGGTGGCGCAGCGGTTAGCGCGCTGCGTTACAAACCCGGCGACCCGGGTTTCGATTCCTGCTCACGCTCGACACCAGCGACGATTATCTGAACCGGTCCTGGGCCTCCCCTAGGTCGACCCAGCCTCCAATGAGTACCTGTTGCGGTGTGTAAACATCGCCACTGGGGAGACAAAGGCGGCCGGGCGTGGTGCTGGCCACCCACCCCCTCGTGTTCCGTGCCGACCTTCATAGGTGCTCGCTAACAGCACTTGCTCCAACAGTCTGTTCAGGCTAAACCGGGAATCTTTGTCTTTTGTGGTATGAGGGGCTTGGTTTGTGGCCGGGATTGTAAGGTCATGTGAATTAAACATCGCCAAAAAAATATCTTGCAAATATACGCCGTTCATAATGAAACGTGTAAGCACGATAAATCCCATTACCATATTAATTTAGAGATGTGTTACATCTAACCCCGTGTGTAAATCCATATCTAAGGAGTGTGCGGGGAGAAGGGGGGCTTTTTAATGGAAAAATGAAACGCTTCGTTTTGATTCAAACTCCAATAAGCCTTTAGACAATGACCGTGATATTTTCCCTGAACAACATTCACACCTTTCAGCTGTAGAAAATTAATAGCGTAATTAAAACAAAAATTTCCACCGCCAATTATGCACGCTTTTTATTTGTAGTGTGCGCGGGGAAATGCTCAGCTACCGTGAAAGCAAAACTAATTGGGCATTTGCTGGAATATGTTCCTGTTGCAATCCAGAACAGAGCTCACCGCCGGTTCGATCTTCCGGCGCGGCACTTAAAACAATGGGGCATGTTCATAAAATCCCCCCACCCCCATCTCTGGTCCACACAGCAGTTTATTGATCGGCACGTCGGTGGCGTATAGTGGGGTAAAGTGTGTGGTACTCCCACGTGGGCCAGCGTGGAAGTGTAGGCCAAAAATACCCTCTCGAGAGACACTCTTGAGCTCCCGCTAGTGGACGCCCCGCTGCCAACACTTCAATCCGCAATTGCAGGGCTGCACCTTTACCTTTCATAGCAGTAAAATAAAGCCACGCCATGGTCGCTACCTCTAGAAAGTGCAGTGACAGGAATTTGATATGCAAATTCCTTTGTCAAGGCGCTCTTCCCCCTCCAACCCAGCTTAAATATACGCTGCCAAGCGTGGTGGTGTTCATTCAGACACTGTCTTTCCGACAGACCTGTTCTTCATCTGAGGACGGCTGCTTGCGTTGTGGCCGAAACGTCGTGAGAATTATTTTATTTATGTTTTATTTTTATTATTTTATTATGTCCCTTCTACGTGACTTTACCGAAAGAACCAAGAAGAGGAATTTGTTGTTTAGCTGCTATAGAATGCGTGAGTAGTTTTTTCCCCCACATGCTCGAATATTTCACCAAAAGGTTAGCGGTGGGGGAAAAAATGGTCTTGTTTCTTTTTTTGTGAACAAAAATGAGCAATTTTTTCCAAGATCTCTGTTCAACATTTGGCAGAGTTCCCCATTTTTACTTCCCCAAGCAGAAATTTGGGGGCGTTAAATGTTCCAAAAAAGAAATTGGCAGCGTCTCTTCTGTGATGCTGCACACTTTAATCTGACAGTCACATTTTGGCACTTGTGAAATAATTAAATTAGTCATAGACTCATAGACTAATAGCATATAGCAGCCATCAAAACCGCATTTCGTCAAAAAGCAGTGATTTCCATGCTCAAATTAGCACTGTGGCGTTGCTGATTTCCTGTTTACAGCCCTGAGCCAGTGATTAACAACTCCCTGTTCCTATGACGGGGCAGGTCTAACCGTAGGATAACTACGTTTGACTTCCCCATGAAGTGGTACTCATTTGACCGATCTCACAGGGATGATGGGTGGAATGGAAATAATAAAATAATAAAAATAAAACATAATAAAATAACTCTCACGACGTTACAGCCACAACGCAAGCAGCCGTCCTCAGGTGAAGAACAGGTATGTCGATAAGACTCTGACTTTACCGAAAGAACCAAGCAGATGAATCCCTGCAGTCACGAAAGCTTTCAATCGAAATGATGGGTGAAGTCAACCTCCCAACGTGGATTTGAACTCGCAACCCCTGACTGCGGACCGCTCGCTTTACTATTGAGCCACCTGGCAAACCGCATATGCCCGATTACAAATGCTGTGATTCACAAAGCACGTGCGCCCCTCTCCAGCCAGTGTATTCCCACAACACGGTGGCATGAGATGTAACTACATTGCCCGGTATACAGGAGGTCGTGGGTTCAATCCTGATCCCGACCCTGATGCCTTTATTATTTGGAGTTGTGGACACGTGGATTTTTCTCCCGGTCGTCCAGTTTGTTTTCCTCAACGTTGAGAAACATGCTTTTAGACTATTTGGCTGCTTTACATTTCCATATGATAAGCCACTTCGTTGAGCTATCGTTTGTGGCTAGGTTGGTTTCTTAAAAAGAGCTGTGTAGCTCATTGGGCCTTACCTGGTAAAATAAAATAAAAATGGTTTAAATAATTTTACCTCTGTATGTGCACCACACAGCTACAGCAAACGTTATAGGAGATCAACCTCAGATTTGGGACCACAATCACACTGACAGTGTGCTCCAGCCAAGTGTCATGTTTACTCATGCAACATACATCATATGTATAGAGACCCTCAAGCTGTCTGCGTCTGTCTGTTTGTGCTTTTGTCTCTGTGTCATCTCAGCCAGTCATCTCAGTCAATCAATCGATGGCACCTGGGTCTGTCCCGTGACCTCCTGCCAGAGGTCGCAAACGGGTTTTGATTCCTTACCCGTACCCGGCCGCACCAGGGTCGCAAACGGGTACCCGTACCCTACCCGTACCCGGCCGAATACGGGTAAGGTACGAGTATCGGGTACTTGATTGCGACCTCTGGGATGAAGCCATGTTGCAGGCGCGGGTGGGTTGATTCTAGGAACCTGAATTGTGAGAAGAGACAAGACGTTGGGAAATGAGTGACAAACGGTTACTCACCAGTGACTCACGGCCTACCCGTACCCGTACCCGGCCGCACCAGGGTCGCAAATGGGTACCCGTACCCATACCCGGCCGGGTACGGGTAGCCGGGTATCGGGTAGGGTACGGGTATCGGGTACCCGGTTGCGACCTCTGCCTCCTGCACCTAGCTTGGCACAGCAGTCAACCCATGGCACCTGGTTCTGTCCCGTGACCTCCCGTACCTAGCCTGGCACAGCAGTCAACCAATGGCACCTGGGTCTGAACCGTGACCTCCTGTCAGCGAGCCTTCTACACTTCACGTGGCCTCAAAGTGCACCTAGCCTGGCACAAGCGCCGTGGTGACGTCACCACCACTTTGTAGCGAGTGGCTGCTGTTGTGAATGTGCGTTGTCTCTGTGGTATTTACTCTCTCTCTCTCTCTTCGTCTCTCTGTGTCCATACATCTGGCTTGTGTCTTTGTGCGTGTGTTTGTTGTTCTCTAACTGTTCTTGTGTCTCTGTGTATGTGTGTGTGTGTCTGTCTGTCTGCCTGTGTCTTGTATTTGTGTGTCTCCCTCTCTCTGGCTGTATTGCTGCGTCTTTGTCTATATGTGCATCGATGTTGTCACTGGGGCTTCTCTCTTTGTGTGTGCATGTTCCTGTCTGTATTTCCCTCTGTGTCTATGCCATGTGAAGTAACTCTAAAATAACTATTGGCACGCCAACTTAAAACCGTTCCCCATCGGGAAACTGATAGAATGTATTTATTACCTGGCTTCATGGTGTCAAATTCAGTCTTATTATCCGCCCTGTCTCTCTGAGCTACTTGTGTGCTATGAAGTAGGGTGTTTGCTTGAAACGTCACCTCATCTATATTTCCTTTTAAGGCCGCACACTGTTGTGACGAATGTGTTGAGTGGTTTCTCATTACGAAACTCTCATCACCCGTAATTGACCGCGCAAGGTATGACGACGCGGAGCCTGATTCACACACACGACCGACGAGACATCCTCACAAGCAAGCGATACACCATTCCGCCACGCCTGATGCAATAATCTGCCTCATTAACCGGCCCAATGTAAAACTACAGATGTCGCTCTACAAACCATATAACAACCGTACAAATAATAACAAAGATTTATAGATTCGAATGCAGAACAATGCACTCACATACCCAAAGGCAATTTAACGCGCAGTAGGCTTTCGCGACAAATATTTTCCATAATTAAGGTTTGTTTGGGTTAGATCGCGTTTTTTGGGTGAAGTGATCAAACCAAAAACACCTCTATTACGTACCCACAGGCAACTATAACTCTTTTTTAGTTCACCAGGTAAGGCCCACTCAGCTATATAGCTCTTTTATCAGAAGCGACCTGACCACATATGATAGCTCAACAAAGTGGCTTATCGTGTGGACATTTACAGCAGCCAAATATTCTAAACGCTCATCAATTCTAAATGTGTAGGTGGAAAACTGTAGGACCCAGAGAAACATCCACGCGACCACGGGGAGAACAGGACAACTCCAAATGTACAGGGTCGAGATCGAACCCACGACCTCCTGTATACCAGGCAAGGTAGTTAACATCTCGCCACTCACACAGAGATCTATAGATTCGAATACAGAACAATAGCGATTCACGTAAAGAATACATTCACATAGAGACCCATAGATTCAGGCAAAAATATATAGATTAACATACAGAACAATAAATACACTCACACAGAGACCCATTGACTCACAGATGTATAATAAGGAGACATGATCACAGCAGCGATGCAAAATCTGATTGCTTAGTTATCGTGGATAAATTCGATTAGCTATAAAGCTCTTTTTCACAGATGTCCAGTAAAGGCGGGTCAGTAAATTACAACAAACACACAATACAAAAACATGCTAGGAGTATAAAGTATCGGAAAGGTACTCGTAGGTAAAAAATTAAATAAAAATTTAATAAAAGTAATAATACAAATAAAATTATTACTTTCTATTATTACTTTTATTAATTTTATTAATTTTTAATTTAATTTTTTACCTACGTGACTTTACCGAAAAAACCTAAGAGTATGAATCCTTACAGTCACGAAAACTTCAAATCTAGATATCGGAAAGGTAAGCAAATCGTTCAAAATAAATCCATCATAATACAGCAAACCCGCTAATCCGGGCGCAATCATCCGTCTCATGAAGACTGATGGCCTTAATCTAAGTTGTCTTGTGGTTGTTGTTGTTTGACTTGCATCCCACTGGGATTTTTGCACACAGTGTTGGTGTACGGTGCTTTTTCTGCAATATTTTGCTGTCTTCTCTTGGATTTTATGTTTGCACTTAGTCACTTTAAGATGTTTTCTTGTCCATGTTTTTGTTTTTTGTTTGTTGCGTTTGCACCCGATTCAAGAGCCGAATGGCTCACAGGGCTATACCTAATCAATGAACTTGAACTTGATGAACCACCTCGCTGTAGAAGGACAGCTGGCCCGCTCTCTGCCAATGTCAGCCACGTGGTGAAGAAGTGGACAGACCAGCCCTTAAGACCCCACAACAATAACAAAAGCAGCCGTAAAAAATACTCGTTTCTCTTTATTTCTTTAGAACTGAAAGCTCATTTCTTTAGAACTTCGTTCCGTGCGTTCAGTTTGTCGTCTTTCATCCCACCACCACCCCACCGCGCACCGGTTTTACGCACGGTGCGAAAGAAGTTGGACATCCACAAGAAGTTGGACATCCACAAGAAGTTGACGAGGAGGCGATTGATTCCCGTGTTGGCAGCAGAGGGCGTCCCCGTGTGAACGTTGTGGGGGCTGCCCGGGCTGCCCGGACGGGCGGGCGACGTCTGCCTGACGTCAGGACGGAGGAAGGGGGACTTCGGTCTGAGCGAATGGGAGGGGGAGCAATGTTCTTCACGTTTCTCTGTGTGTGTGGTTTTTTTAAAATGCCGCTTTTATTTCATTATTTCTCCGCTTTAAGACCCATAACTCCCTCTCTCTCTCTTTTTGTCTGCTTTTTCTCCTCCTCCTGCTGCTGCTCTTTATTCCGAAAGCAACAAGCGAGCAGCCGCTGACGTCACCGACAAAAAACACAGACGGACACACACTGAGACACACACACGGAGACACACACACTGAGACACACACACTGAGACACACACACTGAGACACACACACTGAGACACACACACGGAGACACACACACTGAGACACACACACTGAGACACACACACTGAGACACACACACTGAGACACACACACTGAGACACACACACGGAGACACACACACGGAGACACAGACACACACGGAGACGCACACACGGAGACACACACACGGACACACACACGGACACACACGGAGACACACAAACACACGGAGACGAAACAAAGTGGCGAGCAAGGCGGGAGAGGATGAGTCGGTGGTGCTGGACATGAGGAGGCGGAGGAGGAGGAAGAGGGACGGCGATGTAGTTCCCGGCGGAGATTCTTAAACTTCTACACACACCGGCCTCACGCTTTGTTGGTGAGTTCTTCTTCAATGCACACTCGTTCACTTTGCACACCCGTGCGGTGTGTGTAGTGTGTGTGGTGTATGTGTAGTGTGTTGTTATTGTGTGTGTGGTGTGTGTGTGTAGTGTGTGTTGTTAGTGTGTGTGTAGTGTGTGTGGGGTGTGTAGTGTGTGTGTGTAGTGTGTGTGTAGTGTGTTGTTATTGTGTGTGTGTGTGGTGTGTGTGTGGTGTGTGTGTAGTGTGTGTGTAGTGTGTTATTATTGTGTGTGTAGTGTGTGTGTAGTGTGTTGCTATTGTGTGTGTCGTGTGTGTGGTGTGTGTAGTGTGGTGTGTGTAGTGTGTGTGGTGTGTGTGTGGTTTGTGTGTGCGGCGGAGTTTTAAACTCCACATTGTCTTTGCGTTTTTGTGTTTGGTTCACCGCCGCCACCACCACCATCATCACCATCCTCGCCATCATCAACAACTTCATACCAGCGGTGTCAACTTTGGAGCCGCGCCGTTGAATTCGTCGCTTCGTTCGCTGTTGTTGTTGTTGGGTGATGCCTTATTTTGGTTAGGTAAAGTTGTGGGTAAACCGTTGGACAAGAGGCGCCAATCGTCGTCATTTATCCTCAACGCTGTTGACCACGTCTAGAGCAGAGACACCCGTGTGGAGTTTTACGGTGTGAAACATCCACAATAATAACGATTAATAATTATTACACCACGCGAGCTGTGGTGTTATTTAGTCTTCTGTATTCTATTGCCGATTTTAACGGAACAATGTGTTTGGTTTTTTTTTTGTCATAGAATCACACACGCCTCGCACTCGCATTGTCCGGATTATAAGACGCATCCTGTACCAAGCGTGTGCCCGGTGTCAATAATGTTGTTAACTCTTCAACAAAATCTGGTCTCTCTCTCTCTCTACCCTCAAGCAAACCTGATAATACGACGCACCACGTAGCCCACGATCGCTTATAGCCACAATAAAGTGTTTACTGCACAAGAGTAAGAGCGCGTCTTATGATTCTAAACAAAAGGGGGGCAACTTCCAAAGTTTCCTTTCGGGGAGTGGTTCCACGGTTTCCCGGGGACAGACTTTGCAGAAACGTTAAGGGGCGTCGTGCTAATATCTACAATTGTAATCGCTAAAAGTGGCTTTTTATATGTACTTTTGTTTTCATATTCAACTCGGCGGTTGCACTATCCAAGTAAATGTACAACGTTGGTTCGACGTCGATTCATCCGCTGGAATCAGAATCGGATTTCTTTTCCTGGAGGAATCCGAAGAGCGATGAAGCTCTTTGTACAACATTGGGTTCCAACGTCAACCCAACGTTGCATAAATACATTCCTGCGGAGGGAGCTGGTAGAGGAACGTTGGGTTGCTCGGTCAATGGCCAGGGTCAACGGCCAAGGCGTGGTGTATTCCGCAAATATGCCCGACTGTGAGGGCGGGCACAAGCCGGCGTGAGTAGGTTAAACGTTGAGTTGTATAAGGGCACCACGGGGTGACCAGCCCCTTCCCCACCCAGCCCCACCCCTCCCACCCCCCACCCAGCCCCACCCCTCCCACCCCCCACCCCCCACCCAGCCCCACCCCTCCCACCCCCCACCCAGCCCCACCCCTCCAACCCCCCACCCAGCCCTACCCCACCCCCCACCCAGCCCCACCCCTCCCACCCCCCACCCAGCCCCACCCCTCCCACCCCCCACCCAGCCCCACCCTCCCCACCCAGCCCCACCCTCCCCTTCCTGCACGACGGACGGACGGACACAATAATCCCCTGTGGGCTAGTGTAACCAGGAGGTTCCTACCAGTATTACTGGGACATCAACCAACTACGACTGTAGTTGAGATAAGAATGATATATTTGTCTTGATAAGGGAGGAACTCGCGTAACATACCACGGTGTCACAATGTACTCGGACTAACAGACCTTTAGTGACCTTTTTCTACATACTGTATAACCATGCTGGGAGGTTGGATGGTGCATTCATTTGTCGAGTCTGTGTCAAACCCACTGATTTTATCCCATGAATAAGCCACGTGCTCTAAACCAATAGAACATTACAGCTGGTATGTTACAGTCTTAGAATTAGTGAAATTTTGACTGCCAGCTTGTATAGTCTGTGGAAATGTCCTTTTTGGCGTGTTTAGTTCGTTGTCCCCCCCCCGCACCTCCTATTAGCGCTGTTGGCTACGTGCTGTACGAAAGAAGTTCAACATACATACACACATGCCGGCAGTCAACTTCCTTGGTTTGCGTTTCAGTCATGTGCATGTCGTGTTTCGCAACACGTGAGTCCGTTTAACCATCGTGGGTTCCCCTGCCAAAGCTGCAAATAAAATCTAGTCATTGAAAATTTGTGACATGAAGTTTTGCCATTGACAGCGGCACATGGTTTGTTAAAACACTGTAAATAGGCAATGGTTTAAATAGGCTTTCAGTATATGTATTTTTTACCATCCAAAGCTACGCTGCATTTTGTTGGTGAAGTTTTGCACGCCGCAGGTGTGATTTGGTGATGGTTTAAACATCCCTCGTGATTTTTTTGGGTGAGATAATGGACGCAGCAGCTGAGTTGTTTGTGGTGTGACACACCACCGAGGTGTCTCTGCAATGTCTTGCACACCATCGCGGTATTTTGGCAATGACGCATAGCGGCCCGAGATCGTGTCCCATCCCCGCAGAAGGCGGTCTGTCGGTCGGTCAAGTTACAGCGTCAACCAGGCCACTCGTCCGCACCCCGGGGGCATTGACTTCTCGCACATCCACAGCACTTCACCGCTCTTGGCCCGGCCATACCAGAATCACGAGCTCTCCGCGCTGCTGTCGGTTCTAACGCAGGCCTCTTGAAGTGTTCTTTGGTTCTTTCGGTAAAGTCACGTATAAAGATAAAATAATAAATTAAATAATAGCATACTACGACGTTTCGATTGCAACACAAGCAATCTTCATCAGGTATAAAAGAAATAGCAACAAAAATCTAACCAGAAAACTATAGACAGACATACAAGCAGACAGACATCATATATAGTTTTCTGGTTAGATTTTTGTTGCTATTTCTTTTATATCTGATGAAGATTTCTTGTGTTGCAATCGAAACGTCGTAGTATGCTATTATTTCATTTATTATTTTATCTTTATACGTGACTTTACCGAAAGAACCAAAGAATAATTCCTGCAGTATCGAGCACAACTCGAGCACAACTCGGGAGAGACGTCGCTTGTTTTTCAGTGGGTGTTTTTTTCTGCTCTCGCTCTCTCTCTGCAACCCCATGCCATCACTTTTGTTTTGGTTGCGAGTGCTTGGCTCACGACATCATCGAGGCCGAAAGTAGAGTTCCTGATTGCTTGCCAAGCTCACTGGCCCAGTACCAGTCCGCTAATTTGACCAGATATATTCCCAGCACTCTTTTGTTGGATCAGCTTCAGCCACCAGAGCCCTTCGTATCACCAAATATGATGCGGTGATGGCCCAATGCCAGCATCAGAGGTGCATTTGATTGTATTCAAGTGATATCCCTGTGACACCTAGGCACCGTAATATAGATGGTGAATATTACTGCACAGTACTTAGTTATGCGGATGGTCACCACAACAGACTTGCAGTCCAGACTTTGTCGGATCGATTCAGTTTTACGGCGCTGAAGTTGAGGTTTCTTAAAACTTCCTCGCCTCTGTCCACTCAGCAGTGCGAATGGGTACAACCATAGTCGCGTGTGGTGGTGGTGGTGTAAACTGTGTGGGGAGTAGTAGTGCAAGGGTTAACACACTGCGCTACAAACCCGGCGACCCGAGTTCGATTCCCGCTCACGGCCAACACCGGCGACGATTATCTAAACCGGTGCTGGGCCTCCCCTAGGTGGACTCGGCCTCAAATGAGTACCTGGCGCGGTATGTAAACCTCGTCACTAGGAAGACAGGCGTGGTGCTGGCCATCCACTACCTCGTGTACCGTGCCGGCCTTCATAGGCGCTCGCTAACAGCACTTGCCCCAACCGTCTGTCACAGGCTAGATGGGGGATCTTTGTCTCTGGTGTAAACTGTGGTTATTCTCACCTCTTCCAAGACGGCTGGCCAGCTTCGAAAAGGAGGACAAATTACCCTCTAGAGAGGCTCTCAAGTAGAGGCCCTTCCGCCAGCAGTGGCACGAGCTAATACTTACACGGCCTGCACCTCTACCTATTGCAGTACTTGTATTTAAATCCATACTTTTAATCGCGTTCCTCTTCGGCACGTGTGTGTGTTTTATGCCATTTGTTTATTATAACTCTTGTGAGCGTTCCGACATCCATCTGCATTTAGTTTCCTCCACCCCACCAACAACCCCTCAGGCCAAAAAACAACGCTCGCCGGCTGAGGGTCTGGTTGGTTGTAGCCCTTTTGTCTTGTAACTAAACCCTGGGCTCCGGTCCCTATTGGCTGTGTGGTTTTTTTATTTCTAGGGCCACATTTTGTTCGAGGGGTTTTCAGTGCAAGATGATAGATGGCTCCATGTGGGTTTGCGTGTCAGTGTCTCGCCATAGTCTTTAACTCATTGTCTTGGAGCTCGGCGATTCGGTTAGTTACACAACCAAGGCATTGTTGTTTTTTTACAGCGGTGCCCTTCATGCCAACCAAGTTTTCAGAAGCTGATACGTGAGCGAGCAAAATAAAAGGAAAAAAGATTCACATTAGAGACTGCCCTATGGACTAGTTCTCAAGCTTTGCAGCCGGATTCATTGTTGCATGGTGAAATTCTTCACGGCAAGGGAGGTTATTGTGCTCTGGCAACGATTTGCACGGCAAAGTTCTGCGGCCGCAATTGCGTTGGGCAACGAGCAAAAAAACGGTCCCGCTATTAGCAAAAGCGCTGCTTTATCAAAAAAATGTTCCCGAGCACGTGGAGCGAAACGTCGGACATGAACAACCCGGACACAACACGGCCGTGAAAATAAACACGTGTATTCGAGCAAAATCATGGAAGCGCGCAACAAATTGTAGAGAGATGAGTGCGCAGGATGGCACGTAGGAACAGGAAGAGGCATCTTGTCTTTCGGGGAACAAACGCAAACCGGGAGACGTCACAGCAGGAAAAGTCAGCTAGAGCAGCATACATTAGGTGACGTCACTCGAAGAGATGGATGGTGGTTGATGTTTTGAGATTGGTGATGGAATGGTAGCCAAAGTGCCCCAGACGATCACCATCACAGAGGTGGAGTCATACTATCGGATCTCGTTGCAGGAGTTGGATGGTTTGTGGCATTGTTGGACCACGTGGGATAGCGACGATGCTGTGCAGGCTTCATCCAGCAGTGGATAAACAATGACTTGTGATGATGGTTCATCTGTTAACCGCACCTGCGATATGCACTGTTGGCGACATACAGTGTGAAATAAGTTTAAAATACATACATACGAAAGTTCTATGTTTGAACGTGTTCTTAATATTTACCAATGGATTTAATGCTCAAAATAACTGCATGGATGTGTTGACGCCGTGTGTAGAGGGGTCGGGTGTTTATTTACATTGGGCAAGCCATTTGATTCCAAGAATATGGGTTACCCACTTTTTTTCCCAACGTGAAAAAAGTGTTAAATTCTGAGAAAATGGACCAAAACGTACATCCGATTTGATGTGTCCTCTTTTCGTGGAACGTTTTAAATGATTCAGTGTGTGTGTGGCGTGCGAGCTTTTGCCACAGACTGAAGCTTCAGACGTAGACACGCAACACGTTCGCCTACCCTCCCCTCCCTCTCACCAACCCAGCACAGGAACTCATTTCCTTGGACACTCATTAGCAGATGATTTTTTGGCAGCGTCAGTTTTGCTTAAACCAGGATGTGACGAGATCGTTTCTTTTGTGGGTTTTAAGTGGAGTGGAATCACGTGGCAGTAGCGGGTCGCCCTTGTTATGTTCACAGGACTGGTTACTGCAGCCTGCACCCCATTGGTTCTCAGTCGTTAAGACATCTATAATGTTAATACATACATCGGTTTGATTAAACAAAGTAGTTGTACTTACGTGCCCATGTCTAATTTGTGTTTTCGATTATTTACCTTCTAAAAAAAAATCCTGCCATGTCTCGCACCCCAGGGAGTGCGTGTATTCCAGGTCAAGAAGAACTTGGTTAGCATATTATTTCTCACGTTAGCAATGCCACGGATGCTCCGTTATCATAATTGTCGAGTGAACACGTCGGTGGGTTTTTTTTACGGATGGGTGCATGGAACAATCTTAATTTTAGAACTTAATTTTAGAACTTTCGTGACTGCAGGAATTATTATTTGCATGGAACAAATTAATGTGTAAACACAATAACCCCCCCCCCCCCACCGCAGCTCGCTCTGTTTACAGATTTAAAGCTCCCAGTTGCTCGAATCTCCGATAATACAACAGCTCCTCTGTGCAAATTCACTCTCTTGGCAGACATTGGGTAAAGTTTGTATGACATTACTCGGCGCTAAATCGATTTGCGTGTAGTCGTATAACGACTTCATGTTTGTCTTTCGCCCTAAAAAAAAAGAGATTCGTCACTCGCCCGCTGGGCTTGTCATTTCGACGTCCGTCTACGATGGAATCGGGTTCATTGCTACTCGAGCATGTTGCTCCTCTGCCTTGTAATTCACACACATTTGATGTCAGAGCCCGTGTGATGTTTCACGCCATTTAATTTAAATGCTTTTGTACCTGGGTACCCGTTGTCAAGAGGGATGCTGCCGTGATGTAATGGTGAGCGCACTGGAATTTCAACGCAGAATTTGGCTCGGTTCAAATCAATCGATCTCCTGGCGTGGCAGTTTAAATTGCGGACAACGTTGTGATATCCCCTCCTCTGGCTCTGGCCACCCAGGAGTTAGCCGATCAGCGTGTCACATGCGGTGGTCGGGCAAAGTGTGGGTACTCGCAACCACTTGCAATATTTTCTGGCCAGCGTGGAAGACGAGGTCAAAAATACCCTCCAGAGGGACTCCTGGAGCTTCCTCGAGTGGACGCCTTTCCATCAGCAGGGGCGTGAGCAGGAAATTGCAGTCCTGCACCTTAACCTTTTTCCCATTTGCAGGATTCCAGCACTGTGGCTGTAAGAGCTGTATTTATTTATAAGCGGAGGTCACAATTGTAATTCGCAAGCGAACTCCCTCACCCCCAGGCATGCATAATTTCTCACGTACTGTATTGTCGGCAATTTTTTGTTGTTTTCAAAGCTGCATCTGTCGACTTGACACAGCCAGGTATGACGAATATAGCACATTGCGCGTTCCTGCTTTGCGTTCCATTTACATTGTGACGTTCCCTTTTCTGGTTGAAATTCTTGACTGCAGTACAGTACTATATTATTGCTCAGGTGGAGCGGTGGCACAGTGGTTGGCGCACCGCACTGCTCCGCACCCGGCAAACCTGAGTTCAATTCCACACCAGGGCTAACAAACATGGGTGGCGAGTGATATTGGAAACGGGCCTTGACTGACCGCCCAGCACCAACTTATTGGTCAACAACGCCCGTGACTTACAAAACACGAGGGAGGGGGGCTTTCATCCAGCAGTGGATTGAGAAAGCACTGCTAATGATACATATTTCTTTCCATATTGTATTGCCATAGCAGAGACGATGCCATACATATTTTCATGTTTTATGGAAGATTCCAGATGTACAATGGAGATGCAGTTAATTTGCACGATCAGAATCAGAATATTTATTTATACTGGAGAAATCCGATGAGCTATAAAGCTTTTTCACAGATGTCCAGTAAGATGCTGGTGATGTTGATTTAAAGGGTCATATGCACCCTGAAATATGCGCAGGGTCAATATTAACGCTTTGTTATAACCGCAAAACATTGCAATTTTTACTGATGCAACGTTGGGAACGTGATGTTCTTACCGGGCTCATCCTCTTGATTTTCGGTGAATATTTCTGTTGCCGCAATAACGGGCCAGCAAATGGGAAAGAGAGAGAGAGTAGAGCCAGCAGGCTCTTTTTGGCTCCGAAGAACTGAGGTCATTTATTTTTAACAACGGGTCGGAACAATGTGGTAGATAAACACCAGTGTAACGTCACAATTGATCACGTTCGCAACTGCCGATGTGTGTTTACGTCCATGTACAATTCTCAATTTCAGAAATATATATTTTGAAAAAAGGTATGCATTTATACACACATACTGTACTAAAACACATTCCTGCGGAGGGGGCTGGTAGGAACGTTGGGTTGCTCGGTCAATGGCCAGGGTCAACGGCGGCGTGGTGTATTCCGCAAATATGCCTGACTGAGGGCGGGCACAAGCCGGTGTGAGTAGGTTAAACGTTGAGTTGTATAAGGGCACCACGACGGACGGACACAATACTCCCCTGTGGGCTGGTGGAACCAGGTGGTTCCTACCAGTATAATGGATGCCTGTCACAGTTGCTATCACGGTTAGCACGCCGAACTTGCAATCTGCAGGTGGCCGGTTCGATTCGATCTCCCGGTGTGGCAGGTCAAACAAGTTTCTTAAATAATCACACCCCACCACCTCACCCTCCACACTCCATTTCTGTCCACCCAGCACCACTGGACCGAGTCGAGACCCAGCCACTGGAACACAGCGTGTGTGGAGTATATCGAGGGCTGCCACCCTGGGGTTAAAATAATCGTTGAGTGAAGCCTGCAGTGAGCTTTAAAATTGCGCATGGCCCTGCCCCGATGTTCGTCCGTGCGTGCCCAACTGGCAGCAGATTTGAAAATGTCTCCGTGAGCGCCGCTTTCTGCGAGGGCAGAGCAGACACTCAACGGCGGGGGGGGGGGGTTCATCGCGGAGAGGAAATCTTCGAAGGGGGCAGACCGCTTGGTTCGCCATGGCTTGCCCATTACCCCGAGTAGAGCGGTGGGCACACTGGATAGTGCTCCATCCTATGAACCCCCCCCCTCCATAATGAGTTGAGTTTGATTCCCGGCCACGGCTAACATCAGTGATGAGTGACATCAAAACCAGACCCTCTCTCCAACATCGTCTCCTCACTTCATCAACACGCACTGACCGGCATGGTGGAGTATGCTCAAAACAATACCTGTGACCGACGCAGCATGAATAGACCTTCATCCAGCAGTGGATTGACAAGGTGATAATCATTTAATATCTTGAAATACTTTACTACATTACTAGAGTAAGATTATATACTGTATACAATTCGTACTGTACTTGCTTGGCCTAATGGGTCTCATACCTGCCAACCCCTTATCAGTGCTGCCTACCTTCATACAGACTAATTCAGATCTTATTGGTCACCCCGTGCCCTTATACATCTCAACGTGCATCCTGCAAAGTCCCATCACAAGGGAGAAACACAAACAAATAGACAAAATTTGTGTCCGTATTGAAACGTCTGTACGCCGTATAGACCTGAAAACTCAATGTCCCTGTACAAGAATACGGATAAACCGAATGGGTTGACAGCTATGGGGTCAATCAAAACCTCTAGATTTCCAGTCTGTGGCACTGTACGTGGGCTTATGCCTTTTAAAAAATAAAATAAACTTGAATGTGTAAGAAGAATGCACCAAACCGAGTGGTCTTGTAAAGGAGGGAAGGCTATAGCCTGGCTTGAAACCTCAGGAATGTTTTGCGGTTGGTAATCCAGCTGAAAGCAGCATTCCATCACTGCCCGTGGCTGCCCGCCTTGCCGCCCCCCATCATTAGTAATCCACAGAGGTGTGGACTCGAGTCATGTGACTTGGACTCGAGTCAGACTCGAGTCATGAATTTGATGACTTGCGACTCGACTTGGACTTGCATAACAATGACTTTGTCCCACCTATGAGATGTGGACTCGAGTCATGTGACTTGGACTCGAGTCAGACTCGAGTCATGAATTTGATGACTTGCGACTCGACTTGGACTTGCATAACAATGACTTTGTCCCACCTATGAGATGTGGACTCGAGTCATGTGACTTGGACTCGAGTCAGACTCGAGTCATGAATTTGATGACTTGCGACTCGACTTGGACTTGCATAACAATGACTTTGTCCCACCTATGAGATGTGGACTCGAGTCATGTGACTTGGACTCGAGTCAGACTCGAGTCATGAATTTGATGACTTGCGACTCGACTTGGACTTGCATAACAATGACTTTGTCCCACCTATGAGATGTGGACTCGAGTCATGTGACTTGGACTCGAGTCAGACTCGAGTCATGAATTTGATGACTTGCGACTCGACTTGGACTTGCATAACAATGACTTTGTCCCACCTATGAGATGTGGACTCGAGTCATGTGACTTGGACTCGAGTCAGACTCGAGTCATGAATTTGATGACTTGCGACTCGACTTGGACTTGCATAACAATGACTTTGTCCCACCTATGAGATGTGGACTCGAGTCATGTGACTTGGACTCGAGTCAGACTCGAGTCATGAATTTGATGACTTGCGACTCGACTTGGACTTGCATAACAATGACTTTGTCCCACCTATGAGATGTGGACTCGAGTCATGTGACTTGGACTCGAGTCAGACTCGAGTCATGAATTTGATGACTTGCGACTCGACTTGGACTTGCATAACAATGACTTTGTCCCACCTATGAGATGTGGACTCGAGTCATGTGACTTGGACTCGAGTCAGACTCGAGTCATGAATTTGATGACTTGCGACTCGACTTGGACTTGCATAACAATGACTTTGTCCCACCTATGAGATGTGGACTCGAGTCATGTGACTTGGACTCGAGTCAGACTCGAGTCATGAATTTGATGACTTGCGACTCGACTTGGACTTGCATAACAATGACTTTGTCCCACCTATGAGATGTGGACTCGAGTCATGTGACTTGGACTCGAGTCAGACTCGAGTCATGAATTTGATGACTTGCGACTCGACTTGGACTTGCATAACAATGACTTTGTCCCACCTATGAGATGTGGACTCGAGTCATGTGACTTGGACTCGAGTCAGACTCGAGTCATGAATTTGATGACTTGCGACTCGACTTGGACTTGCATAACAATGACTTTGTCCCACCTATGAGATGTGGACTCGAGTCATGTGACTTGGACTCGAGTCAGACTCGAGTCATGAATTTGATGACTTGCGACTCGACTTGGACTTGCATAACAATGACTTTGTCCCACCTATGAGATGTGGACTCGAGTCATGTGACTTGGACTCGAGTCAGACTCGAGTCATGAATTTGATGACTTGCGACTCGACTTGGACTTGCATAACAATGACTTTGTCCCACCTCTGGTAATCCACCCGTTGCCATGACCGCTTGGTGTCAGCAACGTACGTATATGACCCTCAGTGTACATGTCAATCCACCGCTGGATGCCAATCAACCACCGGATGTCAATCGAGCGCTGGATGGGGATTAGGGCCTCCTCTCTACGCCGTGCGGGTCTTCGAGGGTTTTTGTTTTTTTAATCTCGATGCACCACCACTGCCCAGTCAACACGGAACGTTGTGCCAACGTTAGCCCAACATTGGCACGTTTATACGTCGGGTGAACGGTGTCGGCTGGTGAAGGCCGAGTGCACATTTTGGATCGTGGTGCGGTACAACAAATGGATTTTTCTGCACTGCCTTCTGCTGACAGCTTCGCCACGTAGCAGCATCAGCAGCCGACAACACCTGCGCCACGCGTGGTGGTCGCGTCCCCTCCCAGCAGTATCCGGGCACCGATCGTGCCCTTGGCTTCTGAGAATTTAATCAGATTGTGTGCGCATTCTTGGGGATTTGGTCATTGGCGTTTGATTCAATTATTGTGCAGTAGTAAGGTATGTGACTACCAACCCCACCACCACCACTCCCTTTTTTCAAATTTAGTTGTTCTGGTTTGGAATCACAATTGTATTCAAGAATCGACACTTTAAGTTTTACACAGCATTACTGTCCTATTTTATAACCACGGCTTTCAGCTTTAATTGTTTGTACCACATAAAAAATTAAGTGATCACAGTGAACCTCTTTTTGGCCGTACTGTACAGACTCGCTCAGACATGACCTAAATTAAAAACCTTGTGTTTTTTTAGGGCATCGAAGAAGGTAAAGGCACAGCCCAGAATGGCCCCCATTCTATAAATCTGAAGACGATTTATTTGTATACAGACGTCTTCTAAGAGTGGGGGTTCGATACCGACCCTGATGCCTGTATATTTGAAGTTTGGATGTCTCTCTCCCCTTGCTCGCGTGGATTTTTCTGCGGGTCCTCCGGTTGTTCTCTCCACATTTAGAATCAACGTACATTTAAAGTATTTGGCTGCTATCAATTTCCACGTGATAATCCACTTGTGGCCAGGTCGCGTCTGAAAAAGAGCTCCATAGCTCGGTGGGCCTTTCCTGTTAAAATAAAATGCTTAATAGTTGAACTGGTGCAAGCAGCATTGCACGGTTGGCTATCAAACCATTCCCAGTCTACAATCGTCTTGGGCATGATGGCAGCGATGTGGTTCAGGAGCTCGATGCCAAAGTCGAGTTCTCTGCCGTTGGCCATGACTAAGGGCATCAGGAAAGGAGAGTTTGTGAAATCTTGCTGTTCCTCCTCCGTTGAAGGAGCGCAGAAGACAGTGGTTTACTATCTATTCTAGATTTGAAGCTTTCGTGACTGCAAGGATTCATACTTTGTTTTTTTTCAGTAAAGTTACGTAGGTAAAACAGTCAATAAAATAAAATAAATGAAAACAACTAAATTAAATCACAATTAGTTGTTTTCATTTATTTTATTTTATTGATTGTTTTACCTACATGACTTTACCGAAAAAAACAAAGAGTATGGTTTACTGTCGTTTGTGGCCAGGTCGCTTCTGAAAAAGAGCTATACAGTGGAGCTAAGTTGGCCCTACCTGGTAAAATAAATATAGTTTTAAGTCAGTTGATGGAGCCGTTTTGTGATCACGCCTGCAATGTGTCTTGGTCTAGCTCACGATTGTAAACGTTGGTTGTCACCAAAAGGTTTGCAAGATGATTTTCAACCAGTTCTTGTGTAGGCAATGTGAACATTTTCGTCGGTAACTCTCGGGGTTTTTTCTGAGAAAATTGTATATAATTGCACGTTAGTGTTTGTAATATTGTGTCACCCTGTCTAAACGTTTTTAAACACAATCGCGAGCGATCCTCCGCTTTGCAACTCATTTCCGCGCGATTGGTTACAGCCGTCTTCCCACGCGTGACTTCACAAAGGGGCACGTTCATGCGAAACAAACGAGCTCGCTTGGCCCGGCTCTCTCGCTCAGTTTGTCAAAACCATGTTTTTTTTAACACGGCCGTTGGACCGCTGACTCGTTTCGCATTAATTAACGTACACCAGACATGCATCTCTCCAACAAGAAAGAAAGGTGGAGACGGGGAGTGCGCCATTTCCTCTGGCTAACATCTGGTGCCAATCTTTGTCCATGCAAGCGGTCCTTCTGCGGTCTGTCAGGAATGTTAACATGGAAGTGGAGGCTCTCGAAGCCCAATGTTTTTGGACATGCAGCTGCTATTGTCAAACACATTATTATTGCATCACAGGTTTGTTGAGATTATTTTGGTTGTTTTGGTGCTATGAATGTTCAAATGATGGGCCACTTTGTTGAGCTCTCATTTGTGGCCAGGTCGCTTCTGAAAAATAAGTGAATACCTCAGTGGGCTTTGTCTTGTAGGATGTGGGATGGTTTTGTTGTATTTGTGTTTGGGTGCTTTTTTACCTTTCTTGTACGTTGCACTACTACCGTGTGTTTGTACTGGACACCTGTGAAAAAGAGCTTAACAGCTCATCGGATTCCTCCACTAGAAATACATATTCGCATTTTGACTCTGATAATATTCCTGAACTGTAGGATTTTCTTCAAGTTGTTAAGTCCTCGTTTTACCGCAAGTCAGCTCACATGGTTAAGCATAAATCAACAAAAAAAAATGTCTTGACATAAAAAAATGTCTTGACATTTTTTTGGGAGTTGACATCGTTATTAAAGCGTATAACAGTTCACCCCGACTGAGAGTTTGATAAATTGTCGCGATTTCGGGAGTCGTAATTCAATTGCGAAAATCTTTACGGGGTGTATATTTTTTATTTGTTTAAACGCCGTGGCGAATTGCAGCCCCCACGATGCCATCGGCTGCAGAGGTCACACAAAACAATTTCTTGCAATACGTACAGGGCAATAAAAAAATAAACTCGACACATTCCTCAATAACACTGCTTTGAAACCACAAAGTATAGCCCGCACCAGACCGGTTACTAGGAACCACTGGAACAGGTGTCTGTCCTTTGAGGCCCCCTTGCAGGAGTGTACACAGATCTGGCGAGACCGTCAATCTGGCCCAAGGTAGTTTCCACTGAGGCCTATTCAATTCAAATTTATACGTGGCACCTATGTTAACATGTTAAAACAATTCAACTGTTTTTAGTTCACCAGGTAATGCCCACTGGGCTATATAGCTTTTTTTCAGAAGCAACCTGGCCACAAATGATAGTCCAACGAAGTGCCTTATCATGTGCAAATGTATAGCAGCCAAATACTGTAAATGCACGTTGATTCTAAATGTGGAGGAAAAAACTGGAGGACCCGGAAAAAAATCCATGTGACCATGAGAACATGCAAACGTCAAATATACAGCAAGCGTCAGGGTTAGGATCGAACCCACGACCTCCTGTATACCAGGCGAGGTAGTTAACATCCTGCCACTGCTTATGACCAATGATAGAAGAGCGAAATTCATGGAGGTGTCCCCAGATTATCCCAGATGTCCCCCGGGGTTCGTTTCAGTCCTACCTCCATGCACCTTTTAGCTATACCCAGACGTTGCAAAACTCTCCCGGGAGATCACAGACTTTATTTTTGAACAAGCGTCTTGTCGTACCAATCTCACCCCTTCAGTTGAAACGACTCTGTGGGCCATGAAACACGACGCACTGCCAAAACGTCAACACGCTCTACTTCAAACCTTTAATATTACGGCCAAAAGAAGACCATATGGCTAACTGGATAGGTCCTGACCCCCCTCCCCCCTTGTGGAAGCAGTGGCGCAAGCACCCCTTTTAGCCCAAGCTACTATTAAGCCACTGAAGCCACACGCTTGAAGGGAGGGAATGGAAGTTCGAGACCAGGTTCGGTCTCCCTTCCTACGAAACCTAAAACGAGGGGAACAGGGGACGGGGAGGTCGGAAGATGGGGATGGGTGTAAAGAGGGGCAGCGCCCCGCAGCCATGAACGAGCGGGGAGCGGACCCATGAGCGGTGGAAGGTTAGCGCATGAGCCCATATTCCGCATGTATATTATTTTATTTGTAGGGTTTATCTTTCCTCCCCTCTTTGCTCATTCTCCCCCTTCTCTCCCCGGCCCTTGGTCTTCCCTCAGTATGTTAGTTGCCTTTTTCCTCTTCCCCCTTTTTCCTCCCCTCCCCTCCCCCATATAAATCCTCATGCTCCTATGCGTGGTCAGTGATGGACTGGGACAAAAAATCGTCCCAGGTATTTGTAAACACACCGGGCCTAAATTGCCGTGCGATCTCATTGGCCGGTGAGGAAGAATCTTTGAGGCTGCCAAATATACGGGGACTTAATGCCAACTGAGAGCGTAAATACGCAATGAAGCGTACACATTAGAGCTTATAAAATATCGTAATAAAAAAAAGCCCTATGTTTTGCTCCGATCAAATTCGCAATTTTCCCCATACAGACCGGCCCACCGGCCCTCAGAATGGACCGGCCGACTGGGGCCTTTTCCCTATGGACTGCTGCCCTATGGCCAGTCCAGGCCTGCGCGTGATCCCTACTTGGCTGGGGCAGCGTGTCCAATCCACCCCCCCCCTACCCCCCACGTATGATTCCCGCCACGCCGAATTGGAGTTGCTATTCAAGGAGTTTCCGTTCCTCCTCCAATGGCAATAGCGGTATTGTCTCGGAGCTCATGTTGTGTCGTGATGAAAAAGAAAAATATTATGCAATAGAGAGGCTGCGAAGAAGGGGCATTTCCCGCAACGTCACCTATTATGTACTGGTCTTGTTTAAGGCCACAATGTCGTTGACAAACAGTGGTTGAATTTCCATTTGTTGTCTGTGATTGTGTACTACCGCCAACGCAAGCAGGAGCATCGCCAAACAATTTGTCACAACACATACCGACTTGAAAATTCGCGATTCTTACAGACGCGATATGATGCAGCCATCGTGAGCGTAACAATCGATCTTAACGGAATAATCGATGCATTGTTAACGTGTCTAATACTGCAGTAGAATGGTAGCGGTTAGCCCTGGCCTTGGTTAAATTTGCCACGCGTTTTTTTTTGTGGGGGGAAAAAATATCACATTTTAAAGCTATTGGAAAGGCCTTTGGCAGTTGTTCCAGTGTTGTACTGTGTTGGACTGACGATTTCGTACTCAAAACAAGAGTGTTTTTCTGTCTTTTTATGAGACAACTGTCAAATGTTAGCAAGGAATCGGTACAAATACTCAGTAAGGCTGTCGTTTTGTCACGAACTCGTGAATAATTCATGCTCACGGCTCTTGTGAGATGTTTTCGGAAAATAACTTCATGTACAGCCTACTTCCCACGGAATGATTAATACCAAAGTTTGGGTTGTGTGAAGGTTTGTTTAACATTTTGCAGCACATATAAACATGGCAAAACTCAGGAAAATAACTAATGTATATGTAGTGACATCGCGGGATGTCACTGTGTAATGCTGGGCCTACAGAGGCACGGCGTGCAGTGCATTGACATCGTGGACACCACGAGGATGTGGGTGCAGTACCGGCCCTAGAGGGGCTCTGTCAGCGCTTATTGACAGCGCTGGATGGCATCACGCTTGGCGTACAATGCCAGCATGAGAGGACCGGGTGGGAGAGTGCTGGCCAAAGGAAAGGTGTTACTAGAGGCTGTGCACTCTGGTTGACCCAAGAGGACGCGTGACTGGTTAAGTCTACAGAGGGCCCCCCAGTGGGGGCTTGGGGTGGTCACGTGGTCAGGGTCCAGATCCTGCTAGAGGATTCCAGAGGGACCGGCGTTGTTGTTCATCCTGAAGAAGCCTTCGTCTACGTTCTACGTCCTACAGAGTCTCCAACATGTGGACCTGGACCCAAGCTGTGGTCCAGTCCATTGTAACTAGTTACGTTGTAATTAGTGTAGTTAGCCTGGTGGTCACCACCATAGGTTGTTATTCTGTTGAGGGGCGGGTTACTCCGTGTGTTGGTGTTAATAAATGTGTTGCCTCCAAAGAGTATGTCTACGACTCAGTTGAACTCACTAAATATACATCTGTGGCCTGAGCTATCTGTGTTGTTTTGCCATTTCCTAGGCGCACAGTGGTTTGTTTTGAAGGCTTGCGCAATCTTTGTTTGAATTGCATCCAAAGACCGTTTTTCTTCGAATGTCAGTTCCCTCTCACCCCCGCGTTAACTTCCCCTTGGCTTGAGGCTCAATGAGATAACTTGAACCACACAGGCGCCTTGAGCCCCAAAACATGTGACCTTATTCGCTGGGACTATCCCTTTCCTGTTTTCCAGTGAGGTCAGCGTGTGTTGGAATTTTGCACACACGCAAGCCTTGGCTTGACATTTTCACTGTCAGCTTAACCCCCCACCACCCCGCTCGCACCCCCCCCGCCTCCCCCCACCCGGCCATTACAGATTGACCGTGTGGTGCCAATGGTTTTTAACAACGGACCCAAAGTGAGAGGTCTCACCAGAGATTTATATTCATTTAATGTAATTGTATTTGTTGTTAAATGAATAACATGGTACAAATGAAACGTTACATATTTTTATCATTTCTTCATATCAAATGAGCAAAGGGTAAAGGTGCAGCCCTGAGCTTTCCTGCTCCTACCTCTGCTGTAGGATAGGCCTCCACTAGAGGGAGCTCTAGAGAACACCTCTTTCTATAGAGAGATTATTTTGGCCTACTCTTCCATGTCTGCCAGACGACGTCTTGGAAGAAGTGTTGGCATCCACACGCGCTTCTCCAGCACACTCGATCCGCCCATCACGAAACTGGGGTTCGTTACAGATAGTTGGTCATCGATTTAAATGCATTACCGCCTCATCACCTGCATTCCTGTTTGGATGTTAATGATATTTAAACGTTTTTTGTTTAATTTTCAGGATTTACGTTGATGTCAGAAGACAAAGAACACCTCCACAATGGCAGTCACTTCTGGCCCCAGTAAACTTCAGAGGTGAAGTGATTTTTAATGTGTTTTACAAATGTGTTTTCCGTCTTGCGTGTTCCCTGCAGGTTGTTCTAGCAGCGTGTGTGCCCTTGCCTTCGTAATTCTATTTGAGTCTGACCATGACACCTTCTCCACATGGATTCGGACCACTGCTTTAATGTCATAGTGAAAATCATCATAACTCTGGTCTATTCTCACATATAAATAGAAAACAAAAATTCAGTCCTTTATCGTTTTTCCACTTTAACATTATCGAGCTGCATTTGTGGACCAGTTTCGACCTTCTTAGTCTCATCAGTGACGTGACCCAGTGGAAGCGCGTTCGCCGCTTGTTGCAGAGGCCCCCGGTTCGAATCCAGCGTCTGCTCCTGGTTAATACCTGCAGGTGTAAGAACCGTGAATATACTACACTGACGGTTAAAGATCCCGTAATGTCATTCTTAAGAGTAGGCCGATGTGTGCCCGACCGTTATGGTCCAATTTTTGCAAAGTAAAAAAAAATCATAAAATTTGTTGTCCCCTACTGCAAAAATCTGGCAGAATTTTCCCGAGAAAGAATAATTAGATTCAATGAGGCTTTCCTGGGTAAAATAAGCTCAACAATAATAATACTAATCAGCAGAGTCAGGCTTATTAAACAAATGCTGCTGGCATAGCAGATGTTGTTGGCAAGAGCACTCCATCTAAACTATGGTACCTTGTTGCGCACAGTACTGCTTGCGTGGGTGAGCTGTGTTGACTTGCACCGGGAGGACGGCGGCGTTTTTCCATCGTGGTAAAAGTTTGCGTGCGGACGGGCGTGCCCGTTCTTGCGTGTCAAAGCGCAAGAGCAATCCTCGTTGAAATTGCCACACACCTGTGCAGCAGCAGTCCCAATCTCCCCGCGTGCGATTCCTATTCATACCGTGCGCTTCGGTGACAGCTGTGGTTATTTCCCTTCACCTGCCAATCTAGGGGCCTCCCCTAGGTCAACTAATCTAAAATGAATCAACACCAACGCGAGACGGAGCCGGACTTAATTGGCCAGGTGGGGTGTTTGCCCAACCGTCCATCCCCTTGCGTGTTGTATCAGCCCTGACAGGTGCTCAATGTTGGTTTAGCCCCAACGGCATAAAGCTGACAGCAGGTGACCACTCGTTTGGATTTGTAATCGGATGACTTAGAATTTCTTCAGTATGGTTTTGATTTATATAGTGTTTACGTGTGACTTCGTCTCAACCTTCTGGACCAAGAGAGTAGGCTTTTTTACATTTGTTATTGAGAGAGGCAGTCCATCATAGGCAGAGGAAAAAAGGAACGTCTGGAGTCTGGACTTGGACAGAGGCAGGGAGTCCACAGCACGGATGGCTGGGTGAAAGGAATTCCACAATAGGGGCAGAAGGAGCGAAGATGCAGAAACCTCATTTTGTGGAGAGTTCTGAGAGTACGTGGATGAGAGCAGAATGAGATCAGAGGATAGAGGTGGGAGATTGTGTGGGGGAGTACAATGAGAGGAGATGGGTAGGAGAGTGCGTGGAGAAGAGTAGAGTGAGAGTAGAGGGGAGAGGTTGCACTTTGTGTGGAGGTGAGTAGAGTGAGATGAGAGGGCAGAGGTAGGAGAAGTGTGTGGAGTAGAGCGAGCCAGAGGTCGCAACCGGGTACCCAATACCCGATACCCGTACCCTACCCGATACCCGGCTACCCGTACCCGGCCGGGTACGGGTACGGGTACCCGTTTGCGACCCTGGTGCGGCCAGGTACGGGTATGGGTAGGCCGTGAGTCACTGGTGAGTCACCGTTTGTCACTCATTTCCCAACGTCTTGTCTCTTCTCACAATTCAAGTTCCTAGAATCAACCCACCCGCGCCTGCAACATGGCTTAATCCCAG
Organism: Lampetra fluviatilis; assembly: GCF_964198595.1. Lineage (NCBI taxonomy): Eukaryota > Metazoa > Chordata > Hyperoartia > Petromyzontiformes > Petromyzontidae > Lampetra > Lampetra fluviatilis. Next base: position 6,521,984 of record NC_136292.1, read on the forward strand.
AGATCGCAATCGGGTACCCGTACCCTACCCGATACCTGGCCGGGTACGAGTAGCCGGATATCGGGTAGGGTACGGATACCCGTTTTCGACCCTGGTGCGGCCGGGTACGGGTAAGGAATCAAAACCCATTTGCAACCTCTGGAGCGAGCTGAGAGGAAATGAAACGGCGTGTGTGGAGGTGGCAGTGATCTGAGACGGAGGAAGCAGGCATGAGCGGTGCCACTGGGTATCTTGACGACGGTGAATGCGATCTTCAAATTGACATTGAGCAATCTGTCCATCGCACGCAGGATGATGGACGAGTCCGGCTGCGAGCCCGACTACGATGAGCTGGAGGAGCGGCCCCCGCCGGCGCGCTCCTGGTGCCTGCCGCGGCAGCCGTCGCGACGCAACATCAGCGTCCTCGACCGCCTCATCCTCTCGCACCCTGTGTGGCTGCAGCTCACCGTGAACCCCGCCAAGGCCATGCACATCTTGCAGAGGGAGCCCTGCGGGGTGAGACGCACGCAGATTGCTGGGGGAAGAGAGTTCCACCAAATGGGGGGGGGGGGGGCAGGAGAATGAGCGACCTCCCGCTGAGCTAAGTTTGCCGTTGTATGAATGGGCCAGATTGCGCTGTACGGTCGTAAATTTTAAAAGATGGCACGCTGGCTCGGAGGTCAGGCGAAAAAGTGATCCCCCTGCTGCGTGTACCAGGGGTCGCTTGCAGCGATTTCAGAACTTCTGAGATTTCCAATTCTGCGGGACATTCTCTAAACAATGAAGGTTGCAATGCTGTGCGAGAGATCTTGCACCCTATTTTGTCCTGAGGTGGGGCGTTGGTAAAGCGGTTGGCGCACTGCTCGTAAACACACGGCATTCCTGAGTTCGAATCCCGGCCCTGGCGCTAACATCAGTGCTGGTCCTGAGTCCACCCCCGCTTCACCAACTCCCACACTGAGCAGCATGGTGAAGTATGGTCAGACATGCCCTCTGACTGATATTTTGTATTGAACCCAGGCATTTTTAGTGAGAAGATCATCCACCATTCAGAAGAAAATTCTTTCCGTGCGTCTCTCGAGCGAGGAAGGATCCTGCTTCGTCAAAGACTTTGCCATCATCGAAACGCAGTCAAGTGAGTGGCTGGAAACAGTGAGACGATACACTTCCACAGGGGTCCTGTCAGTCACCGTTTCCCCCATGTTAACGCGGCGCTGCTAAGTTTTATATTGGAGATTTAGTGGCTTTGGTTTCCGGCCAGATGGTTCTTCGCAGAGTGAAATCTGCCGGCACGCCAGCATCCAGTCGGGTCCATCTCGGGTCCGACCCAGGTAACAAGAGTTGTTGGTTCGATTTAATTTTGTCTCACCAGTTGTGAACTGAAAGAAACCAGGGTGTGTCCCATTTGCAAGAGTGACCTGGGGCATCGGTCCGCCAGGATGGGGTGACGATTGCTATGTATAGTCTCGATTGAGTAAGTTTGCCATGTAATTATCGAATATGGCAACATGAATCGTCAGAGAGCCTCACTCGCCATCCCCTGCACCTCAACAACAGTGATCAGTGCCAGATTAAGCCAGTGCGGGGCCTGTAGCATGTGTTATAAAGGGTCCCTAAATAAGACAAAAAACACATTAAAACACACAATTTTTTACTTGCATAGTAAAGTAATTGTATTTTTTCATTTTTTATACAGCCAGATAATACGGCAAATCGCTAACTAGTAATAGAGCAAGTGCAGAATCACTGAACCGGAATTGATAGCTTGAAAGCATTTAGCGCGGGGCCCTTGAAAGTGCGGGCCAATAGCATATGCTACTTTTTCTACTAAGATAATCCGGCACTGACACCGATGCCATTCCCCGTGGTTGATGCAAAGCAAATGTGATTTTTGTTACGTAGCGTTCTGGGGAAATGCGTGCGTGCTCTTTCTGGCGACCTCGCTCGTTACTGCCGCCCACTACTGTTTGCTTGGCGACGATATTGTTCGTGCCGCTCGCTCGTAGCCTCTGGCGCTGCGCCATCGACCCGCGATAGCAAAAGCTCTTTAAATGTTTTGATGAAATGTTTTATTTTTTTTCACGAAATTTGCGGCGGACGAGTAAAAACAAACAAAAGTGTTGTCGTATTTTGAAGTTTTTTTTCCTCATTTCTTCTTCTCCTCCCCCCCACCCCCTCCTTTTCTCCCCCTGTTGTTATAAAAGCTTTCTCTCTGGAGGGATCCAGTATTAGTTTTGCCGACCTTTTCCGCCTCGTTGCCTTCTACTGTGTAAGCAGGTGGGTTCGAAAACTCGCAGTCCACCAATAACACGACGCTGTTTTACGCCTCGTTTAGTGCATGCAAAGAATGCGTGGAAACATCAACAGCTGACTAACACTGAAAACACGTTGAGGTTTGTGGCCATGGACTGGTTGAATGAGGTTTTGTTTTTTGCTCAGAATAAGTTTAAATTTGTATACTGAACTTTGCATAATTGAGTTGGTTTATGTTCACATTGTTAAAAAATGGTCTACCTACCAAATCAGTGGTGGTACAATGGTTACCGCACTGCGCTATGAACCTGGAAAACTTAGGTTTGATACCTGGCCATGGCTGATATCAGTAGCGAGTGCTGTCTGAACCGGTTCTGGCTCCCGCCCCCTTCACCATCGTGCACTGATGAGCACGGTGAAGTATGGTCAAACAACTGTCATGACAGACATTCAGGGATGGCCTTCATTCAGCATTGTATTTACAAATTACTATAAGTATTCATGTTAAGCTTTTTTCGAAGATATGTGCCTTATTTATGTTGGCTACAGTAATTGTATTTTCATTGTATTGATGTTAGGCTAAAGTTCGCTCGTAACTGATTTTATGATGTTTTGACTGTACCTCTTAGGCATAAAACGCTTTATCTACCTCGCATATAAATTAATTGTGATGATCGGATGCTCTAAGCTGTCCTGTAATCCAGTGTATTTAGGTGACCACCACGCTGTGCGGTTACCCAGCAGGCCTAGTGCAGGGTTGCCACCTGTGAGTAGGTACAGTACAACAAACAGGGACGCATCGTGCGAAGCCGAAGAATGTCTCGCAATACCAGGAGACAGGTTGGGGGAGGGGGGAGGGAGACTCCATTTAAATACATCATCCCGATCCGAATTCGTGCCCAAGTCGGCAAGCCAAGTTCCAAACTGGCCACGTGGCAGTCCGTTACTCCACAAAAGCAGAGGGCTTACTGCGATCGCTGCGGCTGTGGCGAGAGGCAGACGGCGCGACACCTCTTGCTCTGCCCATCGCTCGAGGAAGGCTCCTGCACTGTGCGAGATGTCACCTGCGGGGCAACCTGCCATCGCTAAGATGTGCTCGCCACCGGAAAGTCGTTTGACTTTGGTGGGCGGACACGGGAGAGGAGATCATCTCGAGCGGTGTATTGTTTACGCAACTGCCAGAAAAAAAACGCAGGACTTTAACATCCGGGAGACGTACACAGATTTCCGAGAACAGCTGCGTCAACAAAAAGAACGTTCCTGGTACAACCGAGACGACAGGTGGCAACCCTAGCCAGGAGCGGCAGCGCGTTGTCATTGCAGCGTTAATGCAACTCGTGCGTAGCGCCGGGACGCTCAGCGAAGGGTGGTGTGGGGTAATGTGGAGGGGATGGGGGGGAAGGGGGTGGTCAGCCTTTTTCAAAGAGATTTTACTCGAGAGCCTGGCTTGTGTGTTTCGCGCGGCCTGCTGATGTCGTGAGTTTTGTGAGTCCGAGTGCCTGCCATTCCGCTCACCCCCCCCCTTCCCCAGGGACGTGCTGCCCTTCACACTCAAGCTGCCGCACGCCATTGACGCCGCCACGTCCGCCAAGGAGCTTGAGGCCATTTCTCACCTGGGAATAGGTGCGTGCGCCGGCAATGCTATCGTTCGCTCTGTCACAGCCCATTAGGGGCCATTAGGGTTGTTGATTTATTTGTTCATTACTACCACCCAGTAAATCGCTATGACGTTCAAAGGATATAAACCGAGGTTATTGCTTGGAGATTGCTACAGGAATTTATTATAGAGCGTGTGTAACACTTTCCGCACCAATTCTAAACTCACGTTTGTCAAAGTATTCCAAGTTTTCATCCTTTGTTTGTACTCGCGTAGTGACAATATGTAGATCGTTTACAAATTGGTCGACGTTGTTAGAAAAGGGTTTACACGTTTCGTTACTTGTGTATTTCACAGCTTATTCATAGTTTTTATAAATTATTTCTTTTAACGTTCTTTTTGTTGGCGCACCACTTCACCTATATCTGTGGGAAATATAGAACTGAAGGATTCTTTTGTGGTGGGAATTGCGTGTACAATAAGTGTTCCCTGAAGTACACGTTTTTTTTATCTTGATGTCTCTTTATCATCGTTCCCTTTTCACCATCGCATTCTGTACCATACACCACATACCACACCTTCTTTGTCAAAGAGATTCTTATCTCGGTGAACTTTCACGCGCCTCTAGTTAAACATCCTGTACTCGCGCAATTAAACTGACACATTATTGCTGACCGTAAAGGCGCAGGGCTGCAAGTTATTGCCCGTGCCACTGCTGCCGATGAGAGAGCCGGGCCTAGAATGCATTTTGGGCCTACCCTTGCCCACCATCCAGACAGACAGAATTTAGACTGGAGGAATCCGATGGGCTATGAAGTTCTTTTTCACAGGTGTCCAGGAGGGAGACAGGTCATACATTTTTTAGAAGGGTGGGTATTTGGCCTACACTTCCAGGCTGGCCAGACAACTTGGAAGCAGTGGAAGTCCCCATCGACTAACTGCGGTGTTGCCCATTTATACTAAGGGGTGGACGGTGTCTCGCCAAAATAAATCCGTGAAAGTAACAGCGCGGTGGATTTGTGGCGCTTCTTTCTCTTCCATCATCATCACGATCCATGGGCAAATAGCCCGTGGGTGTCCACTGCACATTTCGTAATTTGTTTCCACTTTCCTCTGTCTGCCAATATGCTCAAGTAGTGCGACATCTTTCTGGCACCAGAAAGCCATTCTCTCTGAGGTCTTCCTCTCTTTCTGGTTCCTTCCAACAACACACTTTTTATTTTCTCTTCCAGAGTTTTGGAACTCCTCGCGCAACCAGAGGAAAGCCGAGCGTGGCACAGGCGACGCCGGTGGCACGGGCGGGAGCCCGTCGGTGCGCACGCGGGCGCCCTGCCAGCTCGCCACGCCCAAGGGCCGCGCCCTTTGCTTCATCAACCCCCTCTTCCTGGAGGAGCACACGGAAGGGGCCTCGCTGCGCCGCGCCTGGAGCCGCTCCGCCGGAGGCGTCCGGGTCTCCACGGAGACCGGCACGAGCCAACTGTCCCCGCCGCCGCGCCCGCCCCCACCCGTTCCCCGCCGCCGGGGCAGCTCCAACGACGGTGCGGGCTCCCGCAACGGCAACGACCTCCGGCACTCGCTCTCGGGAGAAGGCGACGATGCCGCCGCCGACGCCGCCACCCACCGAGCCGGCTCGTCCGACTCCGGCGTCGTCCCCCCGCGCCGTGAGCCGCCCGACGTGAACGGCCACGCTGCCGGAGGCGGCTGTGGCGGCGGCGGCAGCTACGATGTCCCGAAGGCGCCGATGGTGAGGCCAGTGCCTCCGCCCAGACTGAAGAAACTGTCGAGCTCGCCCGTTGAAAAGAAACCACTGTCTACGCAGGGCAGGGTGGCCAAGGTGGGCTGGGTGGCGGACCACGTCGATCATGCGCAGTTGGAGAGGGCCCCGTCAGAAGAGAAGCCCCGGGAGCGGCAGGAGTCGGAGAGTGCGGACACGCCAACGGGTTACCGGGTCCCACTTTCCTCCGCACACGCCTTCAGCGGGAGCTGCTTCTTGACGAACGGCAACGATTCTCTGGCGGACGACCAGGGCTCGGACACTCTGAGCAACGAGCTGCTCAGCGACGACCAGAGCCTGTTTGACTTCATCGCCGGGAAGGTGCCCGCCATCCCCGAGCTCGACTCGGCCTCCATGAGCAGCATGGAGGAGGAGGAGGACGACGAGGAGGAGGAGGAGGAGGAAGGCATATTCGGCGAAGTTCTGGAGGTGGACGAGACCGAGAGCAGCTACCAGACGCCGCCGGCGCTACGCCGCTCCACCGCGCTGGCGCTGCGAGGGAAAGTCCGCTCGAGTTTTCGCAAGTTCAGCGAGGTGCTGCACCTGCTGCTCACGCCGGAGCGGCGCGTCGTGCGGAAGATTGTGGAGTTGGCGCAGGAGAAGCGCTCGTACTTTGGCTCTCTCCTGCAGGACTACATCACCTTCATACAGGTACCCGCCACATCTCGTCAGGAGGGTCTTGTAATCCACACGCTGCCGAGGGTAATGGTGAGCACGTTGGGGGGCCACGGTGGCTAGGAGATGTTAACTCCCTCGTCTGGTATGCAGGAGGTCGTGGGTTCGATCTCGATCCTGACGCCTTTTATATTTGGAGTCTGCATGTTCTCGCCGTGGTCGCGTTGATTTTTCTCCGGGTCCTCCGGGTCTTCCCTCCACATTTAGAAACATGTGTTTAGAGTATTTAGCTGCTATACAATTCCACATGATAGGCCACTTTGTTGGGCTATCATTTGTGGCCAGGTCACTTCTGAAAAAGAGCAATCTAGCTCAGTGGTGCCTTACCTGGTAAAACAATTTTAAACATCGGACTTGGAAATCCAGGGGTCGCTGGTTCGATTTGATCACCCTTCGCGGCAGCTGAAACGAACATTGCCGGTTTCTTAAACGTCCCAAACCTCTATTTACCAGTTGATCCGGCAGGCCAATTCTGGTGGGGTAAAGTGTGGGTACTCCCACTGCTTCCAAGAAGTCTGGCCAGCGTGAAAGAGTAGGCCAAATACCCTCTATAGAGAGAGGGGCTCCCTAGAGCTCCCTCTGGTGGAGGCCCTTCCTCCAGCAGTTGCATGAGCGGACAGTTGCAGGGCTGCACCTTTACCAGACATTTCGTTGTTTTTATTGCCGATGCCGTTGCTCAATTTCCGACCGCCGCACTCTCCACGTTCGTAACATATTATCCATCATCGTGAATGTAATTATTAACCGGATAGATTTTTTTACAACGGCAGAACCACAACGCCTAGGATGCCAAGCAGTTTGGCGTTGTTGTTATCTCTTATCTCATGTACATTTATATAGCGCCTTAATCCAAGGTACTTTACAACAAAAATAAAATTGTACATAAGATGATAGTGGTTAAAATAAAGAGTGGGGTTGTCATTAAAAGTGGTGGTGTAGTGATGGTGACAGGAGGACAGGTGGCAGAGGTTAAGGAGGGGTTGGGGTAGGCCTGGTCATAGCTGGGGGGTAGTGGCATGGAGTAGCATTAGGGGTAGTGATAGTGGTAGGGGTAGTGATAGGGGTAGTGATAGGAGTAGTGATAGGTGCAGTGCTAGTGCTAGTGATAGGGGTAGTGATAGGGGGGTAGTGATAGTGCTAGTGATAGGGGTAGTGATAGGGGGGTAGTGATAGGAGGGTAGTGATAGGAGGGTAGTGATAGGAGAGTAGTGATAGGGGGGTAGTGATAGGGGTTGCGGTATGCCTGGTCGTAACTGGGGGACAGGGAGTAGTAGCAGTAGCAGGATGATGGGCGAAGTAGAAGAGGTGGAATTTAAGCCCCAGGTTCCAGTGAACATGATGTCTCTGTGCTGCAGTGGTAGTTGGTTCCAGTGAAGGGGAGCAAGAAGGGAAAAGTAACGAGAGTGTGACTGGGCGCAGGGCGAGGGCAGAGAAGGACAGTCGAGGCTGGGAGCGCAGAGGACGGGATGGAATAGAGTGGTAATATTTGAGAGAAGCAAGATAGGGTGGAGCAAGACCATGGCTTGTTGCATTTGCAGCACTGTTGTCGCTGTAGTTATTGTTGTTGCAGTCTCTTCCTTCCCATAGCTGGGCAAAGGGCCTCCCCCCATTATTTTCCATCCCTTCCTTTCCTTCGCTGCTGCTGTCTGGTAGTGGCCTCCGAGTTCTGTGATTTCATCTCACTGCATTCCGCTAACTTCCCCTGCTTCTCCTGCCTTCTCTCGATTGCCACCCCATGGTTACGTTTGCCTCATCTCTCGTCAGCTGTTTCTCACGACGTGTCCTGCCCATTGTTTTACATTGCTTTAACAGCAGCGTCGGCGAGCCCCATTCTTTCCTATCTCTTCTGTTCGCTCCTGACTTACTTTTATTTCCGTAGATAAAGCGCTGGCGATTGCCAATTGTCGTGTCGTTCCAACTCTGCCCGGCGCTCGCAGGAGAACGGCAACAACTACCAGAGCAGCTCGGACCTGTTGCAGGCCGTCCGGCAGCTCCTCAACCAGCTCAAGGCCTACCTGCTGCACACCCACGAGCTTGATCCACCCATCGAGTCGCTCATTCCCGACAGCGACATTGGTAAAGCGAGATGCAGAGCCCTCCGGATGGATCATCACGCTCATATTCAGGGTCGTAAAAAAAATTCAACTGGATTCTATAATATCACCTCCAGTGGCCCAGAATGAGCCCCGATCATTCAGATCTCAGAAGCTAAGCAGGCTTAAGCCTGGATAGTGCTCGTATGGGTGACCACTGTGTGTGCCAGACTGTCATAGGTACATGGCCGGGTATCCAACTCGGGTCGCCAAATCCATAGCTCGGCGCGCTAGCTACTATGCCACCCTCTCCGCCCCACACACAACATTCACCAGTCATGAATACATCAATTCTTAACGTGCGCAATTTGCCGTGTGTGACGACATCATAAAACTGCACATCACGCCACGAGTCGGCATCGTCGCGTGCCCGAGCGCGCTCCCGTACGTGCCCCTTCTGCCGGCCGGTCTCACCGACTCCGGCCTTGGCACCTCGACCCCCGTCCCTTCCACACAGACGCGGTCATCGAGAAAGCCCTGCACAAGTGCCTGCTCAAGCCGCTCAAGGGCCAGGTGGACGCGTGGATGCGCGACTTCCGCTCGATGGACGGCAGCGCGCGACGCCTGCGCGAAAACCTGCAGCTCGCCCGCGAGAGCAGTCTGGCTGACTTCGGGGCCGGCGGCGCCGGGGGAGCGGCCGGGGGGGCGGCTGGGGGGGCCGGTGCAGGGGCGGCAGTACGGCTCCCCAACGTGCCGGACGCCGCCTGCCTTGAGCGGATCCGTGTCACCCTGGCGCACATGCATGCCACCTACTCGCCCTCCAAGAAGGTGCTGCTGCTGCTCAAGGCGTGCAAGTTCATCTACGACGCCATGGGAAGCGGCCTTGGTAAGGGCTCCATGGTGGCAAGATGTTAACTACCTCGCCCGGTATGCAGGGGGTTGTGGGTTCGATGCTGACCGACACCTGCTGTATATTTGTTCTCCCCGTGGTCTCGTGGATTTTTCTCCCGAGTATTTGGCCACTTCCAATTTCCACGTGATGAGCTATCGTTTGTGGCCAAGTAGCTTCTGAAAAAGCGTGGCCTTACCTGCTAAAATAAAAATAGTTAAGACTCCGCGGGACCCGCCGCACCGGTGCCCGCGTGGAATCGACAGCAATCGTCGGTGGGTTCCGTGCTCGCTCGTTGGTGTGGGGTTGTCAATCGGAATGAGCGTTTTATGATTTTGCGAAATTGCTGCACCCCAGTTCAATTCAGCTGTTGCCTGGGACACAGTTCCGTGCCATTTCTAATTGTCAGCCATGGTTCGTTTTGCTGCTGGACGAGAACCGAGCCAACTGATGACCTGGATGTCGCCACTTTGAATAATGCGATAACAAGCGCAATAATGGGCATTGCGTTGATGGTCTAGGCGGGGGGCGTGGGGGCAGGTTAAAAATCAATATGAGAAGCCTCGCATGGAACATGCAGGTAACGCTTGCGCTTGTGTTAACTGATTGGTCGATTCGGTGCCGATGCACAGGCACGATGTTTGGGGCGGACGACTTCATGCCGGTGCTGATGTACGTGCTGGCGCGCTGCGACATGCCGTTCCTCGACATGGAGGTGGAGTACATGATGGAGCTGCTCGACCCGTCGCTGCTCAGTGGAGAAGGTGCCTTTTATTCTGGCGGTCGGGATTGGGACTGTCTCAACCGTTACGGTGAAGGAAAGATCTCGCCGAGAAGATGCCTCTCCAACCGTGGCAATGTTTCGACAGCTGATCGTGAGACCAGTCCTAATGGTAGCTGCTCAGGAGTCCTCAGCTCTCGGGAACTGGAATGTATGTGGACTGTCATCTTCTTGATGAGATAGTTCCTTACCTGTAATGGTATGTATATATGTTGAGCTTCTTTCGCACCCTCCCAAGTTAACCGTGCTAATCGGAAGTGCCAGGGAAGCACAACAAACTAACCACAAAAAGCAGGTTTAGATATGAAGAAGATACAACCGGCTTGTGCCCTACCACTCAGCCATACTCGGGAAGACCCAACAGTCAGTTGTTAGCATTCTTATTTATCATGCCAAGCACACAACTGTAGGGCAGATTTATACACGAGGGAACATTCCTGGGATTCGTTACCAGCAATCCTCACCCACAATCCTCACCACCAATGCTTTTACAATGAGCAACTGTAAACAATTGGTATGGCAATGGCATAGAATGACAGACGTTTGTTCAGCTAATGAAAACAAGCGTTTGTTGAAGAGTGTATTTCATGTAGTAGAAGGTTTGGTCTACGAATATCTTTGAAACTGCCACCCCGGGTGCCCACAAGGGGTGGGGGGGGGGTAGCGATAGTATTTGTCCAGATTTTGGCAACCGATGATTTTGACAATCGGGAAAAAAATGCGAGGCAGTGCAGCTTTTACGCGAAAGTTTATCCGGTGCATCATGGCCTCTAGTGGCTTACGAGAGCCATTGGAATGTGTGAGTTTGGCGCCGACATGAGGCCAGTGGTATTATTATACGCTCAGAATTTGTTAAGGGCAAGTGTGCAGGCTCGAGTGTGTCAACTCAAAGGTCGTGGGTGACCTTTGAGACCACCACCTCTTCCACGACGTCTGTCCCAGCGTGGAAGAGTCAGCCACAATACCCTCTGGCTCCCCACAAGCTCCTGCTAGAGGCCCTTCCAGCAGCAGCGCGCGTGAGCACGCAATTACCTCCGCGGGAATCTGTAGCAGAGCTCCATGAACTTGAACGCTCTCTCTCGGGATGTGCCGGAACCTGTGGTGACGACTGCTGCATATCTGTGCATCCCTGCGTGCGTGTGTCCCTGCGTGTGTGCGTTTCGCGGTATGCAGGAGGCTACTATTTGACAACGGTGTACGGCGCCCTCTTCCTGCTCAAGAACTACCACCAGGAGGAGGCCGGATGGCGGCTCAAGACGGACGCACGCGACTCCTTGCGGCAGTGGCATCGCCGGCGCACGGTCAACAACAAGGACCTGCCCTCCTTTGATGACATTCAGGTTCAACGCTCACGACTCCGCGTAAACGCACGTACATTCCCTTTAGTCCATCCGCTGCTGGATGACGGCCTCGATTTCCATGCAGGTCGTGGGGCTGCTTGACCATACGTCGCCACGCTGGTCAGTGCGAGTTTGGTGACGACAGGCAGCATTATCACACAGCCTGGTTATGCATGGTTATGCATGGGGGTTCCCCATCCAATCACTATCGAGGCTCAACACTGCTTAGCTTCTGAGATCGAATGAGATGGAAAGCATTCTGGGTGATTAGGTCATGAACGAACTGAACATGATCAAGTTCCATTTTTCAAACCGGGTTCATTCGAGCGTCTACTTGCTGTGCTACCATCTGCTCGGTATCTCGCAGCGCAGCAGCTGTGGGAATTTCAAAACTATTATCAATCATACTTGTTTACCCCCCCACCCCGCCCCCCCCCACCCCCCCCCCCACAGAATTTCATCCGCGTGGCTTTCCAGGACAGCGGCTGCACGGGCAAGACCCTGTCCACGCATCCTTACGCCACGACGGACGAGGTGTCCCGCCTGTGCGCCGACAAGTTCCGCGTGCCGGACCCGGCCAACTTCGGCCTCTTCCTGCTGGTGGACGGCACGTGGCAACAGCTCGCGGGGGACACGCACCCGCTCAAGATCAAGGCCGAGCTCCACAGCAAGGAGCGCCTGCAGCCCTTCTTCTTCATCTACCGCCGCCTGGGCACCAGCCCCCTGCCCTCGCCTGGGCCCTGAGGAGGCCCACGTCGGGGAGGTTTGCACCACGGAGGAGGCGGGGAGGTATGGATTAAAGAGGGATCTGGCGACTACTCCTTTGACGACTGGGAAGTGACCCAGCCTGGTTCACGGACCGGGCCTAATTGGGCTTGACCTGGATTCCCGTGGCAGCCTTGCCGGGCTGAGCCAGCGGCCACCAACTGGGCCGCGTGGCTCCCTGTCAGTGGGCCACGTAAGGGTCCATTTGCCCTCGGAAAAACAGTCGCGATCTCACGGGGTCAACGTAGAAGACAGACCGGCGATCGTCGGCGTCTCTCGCTTAGGTCAACTTGCAGGGTTGTGTTTTGGATTAAATAACTTGAAGTTGTTTTTAATACCACAGCTGAACCCACAGATGTGTTAATTTTTGAAACTGCAGTTGTTTACTTCGGACCGTGGTTGGGAAGGGTGGAGGGGGTTGTGTGGGGGACGAAGGGGAAGAAGGGGCTAAGTTCACTGACCGCGCGTGGCTTATGGAACATTGAGACAAAACCCAAGTGGTCCTACGCCATCCGTGTCGTGACCCAGCACGGCTTCGCGTCTTGTTTCTTAAGTGGTCGTTGGAAACGCAGTTCATTATTCGTGACTCTTAAACTCTACTCCCTTTTTGCGGTGCCCTGTAACTTGACGGAAAGAAATGAGCCACTGTTAGCCACGTGTGTTTTAACACGCACAGAATTCAGCAACGGAGGCACTACGAACGCACTTGAATTGTGACCTCATTGTGGAGTTCCCATGCACTTAGAATACGATGCAGTCCAGAGAAAGACCGTGATGTCACGATCCGAGCCAGGGGTGTGCGGGCAGCGTTGGGAATCGCTCATCTGCCCGCAGGGCCATGGTGCCCGGTCACGTGGACAGCTTTGGCGATCGCGACGTCGCGTGCGTTGGCCAGAGTGACCTCGCTTTCATCTTATTGGGCCATCTGTGAAAAAAGAGCTTCACAGCTCATCGGATTCCTCCAGTCTAAATAAAGATTGTGTATTCGCGAGCGGCGACGTCTCACGAGCGTCACGGGCGAAGGAGGCGCGTGAGGATGCCCGTTGGCAACGGCGAGCGGCGCACCGAGTTGATCGCCGGGCGTTCGTGCACCGTTGCTGTTCGCTGGTGGCCGTAGCTTGGACACACCCCCTGACGGTCCCAGCTGTCATCACTGCCTCGTTTTTACCCACCGTCGTTGCCGACGTGTCAATTATTGTGGGATAGTTGTGTAGCGCGACACTCAAATTGCCAATCGTGAACGCGGTAATATTTACTCGTAAGTCTGCAATAAGAAAGTCCACGATTGGCTCCGCCAGCATCCTCCCCTCACCTCCGCAAATATTCGTCTGCATCCTGCCATTACGTTTTTCAAAATGCTATTCCTCGTGCTCCCCACGGTTCTTGTTTGCAGTTTTACCAATCTTGGTTCACACTCCGATACAGGTCATTACGACATCTTTGGTGCGTATCTGGTGACAACAATACAAATGTGTAAACTGTGTGGGGAGCAAGGAATGGATTATTCTCCATTGGCTGGCCGAGAGCTAGAGCCCTTTGTACTTAAGTGGTAGCATTCCATATTTCGTGGCAATTTTATTTTGCTTAGTATCAGCAGATGTACATTTTACCTATTTATGGCTTCTTCTGTGGGCCTGAGCTGGCTTTGGAGCACAGGTGAGCAAGATTTTAAAAAACAATTACTTGAATACGAACTTAGAACATTTCTTAAGTTAATTTGATTTTTAAAGTTAAGAACCTTGCTGAGCAAAGCACTAATTATTAAATATAAGCTACCTAAATATAGAGCAATTACAATACTGTACTCTATCTGTTTTTGTGGCCAAAATAAGTTCAATACTGTACTAAATTCTCAAGTGCCATCAAATCTCATGGAGTGGCATATTGTGTCATTTTCTCCTGGACATATGTTAACCCATCTCTTATCCTGTAGCCGAGTTATTTGCAAAGTAAAATATCGATCATATCTGACAACTTTATTCAATGCCCTAACTTTTCATAATAAAAGTTTTTGGGTTGGATCGCGTTATGGATAAATGTGTCGCAACCCTCCACCACCCGACACGACCAATCAGTAAAAAATGTGTCACGTTGACAAAAGACAAATAGTTCACTACGTTAGCCCACCGGTGTGTTGAAGAGTGGATCCACAACATTTATAATTTGAGTACAACGCTTCGCTGGAAATTCCATCCAGCATCTTCGGGCGATTTGCCAGAATAGTAAAGCCATCCACCTGCTTCCGGTCTTAAATAGAGCAGCAGGGTGACGTCATCATTGTTGAACCCATCAGGATTCGAGCTCAGAGGCGGAGGTGGGAGTGTATGCAATTATGTAATAGATCAGTAATCAGCCACTTAGCATGTGACTCACCTGTAAGGAATTGCAATGTGTTGTGTATTACTTAATAATACGCTTCCAGGCTGCGCTGAGTCTATAGCTATCACAGCGATTAAAATTATTTGAATTCTCAATTTCAATTGATTCTCTAACTAATCTTAGCCAGTGATAATTAGTCCTGCATATCACTTCAACGTCATCAAAATCAATTGAATGTCCTTGTTGGCAACCATGCTCTGCCACTGCTGACAGCTGTGTTTGGGAGAATTTAATGTTCCTTTGGTGTTCTTTTAGTCTTACGCTAATGTTACGTCCCGTCTGTCCAATATAACACTTACCGCATAAGCAAATGTCCCAACTCAGCCCTTGGTTGTATCTGAAACTCATATTTGCTGAGCAGAAATGAGATTCAACTCGGAACCATCATCACAATGTTTTAAGTCCTCTTAATCGGCCATGATCTATCCACTGCTGCACGGAAACCTCTTCGTACAACTAGTAAGTTAACTTTTATTTTGCTCATGTATCTTGCACCCAACAATGCAGCCATCATTACCAAGTTGTTCTCGAATTTAAAAACCTGCGGTTAATTTGCATTCGGTTAAATTGCATTTGGTTGTTGTGACGAGTGTCTTGAACACATCAGAGATGATTTATTATGTTTTCAACCATGTGTTTGTGGCTTTATTACAATTTTTGGAAGACATCCTAATGCCAACCTGAAGCAATTTCCCTCAGCCGACTTGCATTCTGCATTTGCATTTTAGTACCTTACTCACAGAATATCAGCGTTGCTGTGCCATTTTTTATTTAAAAAAAATTATATCTAAATGTTTTGTTATTTAGGCCCTGCTTTGTGAACGCTTGGGTGACTTATAAATTTCCCACGGAATTCATGCTTTTTTTTAAAGTCTCCGATGGCTCGGCATCAAGGTATTCGATATTCGTTAGAACTTTCAGTATCTGATCGTGTGTATGTGGTCGATGGTAGAGAAACATTTCCGAAACGCAGATTACTCCTGTGGTTGGTTGGCCATCATTATGTTCTCAATGATCTTCCTAAACAATTTCTATTCACGTGATAAGACGCTATTTGTCCACGTGGCAAATGTGTCTTATTACTGTCTACTTAAGATCGTGTTTTTACTTGACATTTTAATATTATGTATACTGTATTGATCTCTTATATCAGTGTATGACAGCATACTCAATATGGCAACATTGGCATATACGATGCATTGATATCATGTAATAAATGTATATATTATGGATAAATGGAATTTTTTTTTATCTTGCGATATCACAACTTCCATCAGGTTGGAATTCGCGCAGTGCACTAACCCGACGCGCTACTTCTCGATTAAAAATAATCTTTTTGGGGCAGTGAACAGCTGCTCCGAGCCGTGACACGTGCTGCACAGCCTGGTAATGTTGTCAGAGCATGGGACCAAACTTGGGTAATAAAAAAAAGCCTCGTTCTAATGTATTATGAGAATGTTCAGAGTTCAGGCAGCCACTGAAAAAGTGAAAAAAAAACTGTCCAAAATATTCATCACTAGTGAGGCCTGCTCATAAACAACTGCCGTCGGAAAAAAACTTGGCGTTACGGACGAGGGCATTAGATCACCACAGCGGCGGACGTTAAAGAAAAAACAATTGGCTTAAATTTAATAGAATTTAATATAAACCGATAAGACATCCAAAAGAGAGTGTCGTTATTGTTACGTAAGATTGGCGGCATCACATCTGAGGTGTCACTGATGTTTTTCTTAGAGGACAATTGGGTAAGGAGAGATATGATGAAGTAAACTTTCCTCCGTAAACGTGGAGTTATCTTGTAATTTTAAGGCGGGAAAGCATTCTGTACTTTTAGCACAGCATTTACGAGAACAACAATAATATACAGTAAAACCTTGGATCGCGAGTTGTTTGGTCTGCGAGTGTTTTGCAAGACGAGCAAAAGTTTTAAATAAATATTAATTTGATAAACGAGCGAGGTCTTGCAATACGAGTAGTACGTATACGCTTTGTCTTCCGAGCGTCACGTGATCACAACTGATGTAAGAATGCTTTGGATTACAAACACGTTTCTGGAACGAATTATGCTCGCAATCCAAGGTTTTACTGTATTGTGGCCACGTCTGTCGCATCTTAAGTGCCGGAAACGTGATGATGTGTCTTGGGGTGGGTTTCTAGATGTGGTCTGGGCATACCAACACTGTCAATGCTCTTGGACAACAACATGTTTTTTACCCAGCCGTTGATAAAAAAAAATATATATTGCACCACTGGTTTCTAGGAAAAGACATCGTTCCAAAAAGTGTATTTTTTATTATTATAGTAAATAAAACTGGCATAGTCATTGGCAATTTAATATTTCCCGTGCAGCCAACTGCTCTGTGCGTCGTCAATTTTATGAAGCGAGAGAGAGGGGCTTAGTAGTTAAGTGCGGTGGATCTGAGAAAAGTCTTGAATTAAGTGGCCTTGCAGCATCGGGAAAGTGTCCAAGGAGCCCCCCGGCCTGACTGATTGCAATATCGCAGTCGCCGTCAGGGATCGTCTTCCTCTTTGTTCAACGCGCCAGTTGTTGGAATGACGGGAAGTGAAAAAGGTGGTGGCTTTTTACAGTGGTCTTGCATGTATGCGCTTCGATACTTGTGTGTGTGTGATGTAGAGCAAATATGCAATAGTGGAGTAGTTGACATCACATCATAATGTACTCTATGTATTAATTAGAATGCAAAAAATAAAACTTGTGATCAGGCTCCCTGTTAAATGATGCCCACTGGTACGGTATGGGCTTCATCATAGGCTTGAAGGACTGTTTAACTTTCACACATCTGTTTCTTAAAGCTAATAACTGCGCTATTCATCGTTAACATCGTGTGTAAAGCACTGTTTTTAACACTATGTAATATTTGTATGCAAGTAAATCGTTTTTTTTAATTCCTCTTGCAAGTCTCTTTGAGCGTCTCTTTTGTTTTTTTTTGTCTCAATTCAGAATAACTCGCGGATGCGTTTTTATCTCTTTGCGTTGAAAAAACTCCACGTAGCAATGTTGGGGTTGAGTTCAAACGTTTATTTTGATTTGTAACACCACAAAACTTAAAATGAGTAATCGTAAACCAAATGGCAAGAGATTAATCAAACAGAATAGGACATGGCTCAAAGGAAAGTTAAAACATGTTTTAACATTGTCAAGTAATAGTCAGCGTGCAGCAATTTCTTCAGAATACCTATGCACATACGGGCGTAAACCGCGCACACAAGTACACGCTGTCGTTGTGGATTGTGAGTAATGACAGAATGAACACACAAGGGGTGTTGGTTTCTTCGTCAAAAATAAAATAACAGTTAGGTAGTCTTGTCAACCAAAAAGCTTTGGTGGGCAGTGTTTCCCAGCACCGTTTGTGCGAGCAAGGCAAACCCTGGATTGGATCTCATCAGCAGGGTGTGTTACTGTATGAGCAAGAGCTGTCCTGGCAATTTAGCAGCATGTTTTTGAATGAATGCTGAAAGTTATTAATCTGTTTGACCTTTTTGGCTGGTGAACCTCAGTGTTATCTTTTTTGAAAGGATCCATCCACATTCTTGTCTCATTGTGACATTATGAAGCAACAGAAAATCTAGAAGCAACAGTAACATCGCTTTAAAGGGTTTCATGTATTGCACAACCGTCAGCGTTAAACAATTTCACGCCACATATGTGCAAGTTAAAAATAAACTACTGCTAGTAGTGGTATATCTTATACTAAAACTGTAAATACTATAAGGTAGGGGTGTGATTTCAGTTATTTTTAAACAATCTTTAAAAAATCTAAAAGCCAAGCAGGGACTGGATATGGAAATGTGACATCGCAGGAAGTCACCGCACTTTATCGCTTTTTTCCGCCAAAAGCGCCATCACGTGACATTGAAATGTTTACGTTAAATTTCACCATTTTACCGATGGAACTTAATGTTAACATTTTGCAGGATTCGTATTTAAAAGTGATTCAACAGATTCAATTGAGTGTGAAAACAAGTCGGGCAGGTTGAAGACCTTTTAAATTCGTAAATCTGAAAGTGGGAAATAAAATCCCAAATTGGACCAAAGAATCCACAAACCTGATATCCAAAAAAACTACAAATCTAAAACCCATCCCAACGATTAACCAGAATAATTATTCTTGAATCATTATTGATCTTAAATTTCACTGAAATTCGAACTCAAGCTTCCTTCCTTCTAGCTTTTCCCTTCACAGTGCAAGGCACATCTTGTCCATGGCTTCCTCGATTCTGTGAAATAAAGAGCACAGAACGGCCGTTGTAGGTGAACCTCAATGAGCACGTGATACAAAATTCAATTTAAAAAACCTAACCGACGAACTTCCAGCAGTACAGTTACCGTACCAATATTTGCTTTTAGCGCAGCGCGTCCAATCGCAGACACCGCCGGCTTCATTTAGATATTCACAAAAGTTAACAATCACCTTCCGATGGGAATCTTTTCTTCGCACATGTTGAGCAGGACGTACAGGTGGCGCAGAGCGTACTGGTACTGCGGGCACGCACACAAGCAGAACGAATCGTTAAGAGCGATAACGCGCCGCCCTCGATGTCAACCAAGCCTCGCTTCCCTCCGCTACCTATACGCATAGGAGTGAACGCACGTTTCGTTCCGTGACTTTTGTTTCGCTCGTGTTTTGTCTCGAGCCCCACTTCGCAGACCTTTATTAACTATCACGTCCTGTAATTCGTTTTCATTTGTTCGTAAACGAAGACGGATATTGGCAAATCGGAGACTGTTAATATTTTACCCGTTCACGTTTATGCATTTATTACTCCAATCCAGTTTTTTGGCAAACGTCTTCTAATTCCGCTGTGAACAACTGGGGTGGGAGCGGGTGGGTGGGGAAGGTGGGGGAAGCGTGTCTTCTATCCCTTCTCGTGTGTAACGTATGACCGTGAGCCGCTCGCCCCCTAGCGACGGATACCTTCTGGTCGCTCCAGTTGAAGCAGCGACTCTTGAAGTGGGTCACGGCCGTGCGGTAGCAGCCGTGCTCGTTCAGGTCCTGGCGCAACTCCAGCAGATGCTGGGCCTGCTCGGGAGTGGCGGCGCACAGCCCCACTATGCCCCTCACCACCTCCTCCATGCGCTTCCGCGTCTGCACGGACGACGAGTCGAGAGTTCGCGCGATCGGGTTAAACGCAGGCCCCGGCCGTGCGCGCGGCTGCCGCACCTCCAATTAGCCCAGTTGACTACGAATATGGGAGGCGTGGGGGTGGGGGCAAAGACGGCGGCCACGACCTCACCTGCAGCAGCGTCTGGATGTCGGCGAAGATGCGCGATGCCACTTCGGGGTCGCGCGCCGCGTTCAGCCGGTGCTCCAGGATGGCGAGCGGCACGTCGGGGCTTGGGACAGCGTCCTTCACGGATGCAGGCGGCAACACAAGCGGCGGCGGGGGCACCGCCTCCAGGTCGCCCTGGAACTCCACCAGCTTCATGTGCGAGATTGTCTGCACGAGCGCAACGGATGAGATGGGCACTGCAGCCTCCAACTCGGGTGACGCTCGACTCACCGCCGTGCGCGCTTTTAAACCGTTGAGCGGTGCTGAGCGCACTGCGCTATGAACCCTCCGATGGGGTTGAGTGTCATTCTTGGCCACGGCTAACGTCAGTGGCCAGTGATATAAAACTTTTTTTTATTATACCAGGTAAGGCCCACTGAGCTATGTAGCTCTTTTTCAGAAGCGCCCTGATCGCTCAACGAAGTGGCTTACCGCTTGAAAAGTGATCGCAGCCAAATACTCTAAAACGCACGTTGCTTATAAAATGTGGAGGTAAAAACCGGAGGACTCGGGAGAAAAATCCATGCAACCACGGGGAGAGACATGCAAACTCCAAATATACAAGCGTAAGGGTCGGGATCGAACCCACGACATCCTGCCTACCAGGCGAGGTAGTTAATATCTCGCCACCGGTCATGGGCGTGCGCCCCTTCACCAATCCGCACTGACCAGCATGGTTACATATGGCTCGAACAACCCCCAGTCACCGACGCAGCATGGGGGGAGGCCTTAATCCAACAGTGGATTAAGGGCTGCCTAATGTTAACGTGCAGTTATTTGGGCAAGGTGGACTCTTTTTTGACAGATGGCCTTAAGTCGTCACGCAGGAGGCAAGTGAGATGAGAGGCATGAGTGAAATATAAGGGGGAGTGACTCCCATGTTGCAGGATGATGGGTGAGGTGCCAAGAGTTGCAGCCTCGTCTTGCCAACAATTTTAAGATTGCATAAGCAGAGCTCTCCATCAAGCACGAATTGTGTTAAAACATGTGGCATGCACACATTCTCTGTTTTGCCGTGAACATACGAGTCAATCGCAGTTTCATAAGTGACTTACGTTTTAGCCATTGAGTAATTGATTAGTCTCAAGCTTACAATATTAAGCCACTGCTGTAGTGAGGAAACCACACACCATCTAATTCACAATTGCTACCGTCTTGACATGCGATTCCTCCCACAAAACATCACTGCAACTGCTGTATTATGGGAACTGACGGCGCACGCGTGAAAAACGAACCCAAGGAGACGATAAGTCTCGATGAAAATGAGACAAGACCGCAGACAGTCTGAGCTGTGACAAGACTGTCCTGGCCAACGGGTTTTGATGCGCGAGCGTTGTCCGTGACGACGCGTGGTCACCTTGTCGCCGTACTGTTGCACGTGGCTCGTGTTCGTTTCCTCCTTGACGATCTTGAACTGCTTGTGTATCGTCTCTTTGTACAAGTCTTCCTGGAAATGATTATGGTTAAAAAAAAAATATCCCATTAGCTCATTCCATCGAACTGACCTGCATTGAAATGTCTTGTCACACAAACGCACACAAGTGTCTTCAAAGACACAATTTGGATAACAGCAGGAACGACAAATGGTAGTTCACGTGCGATGTGAGGTGGCCATTGGCCCAACAACGGCGTATTGGTACCCGCCATGGTGGCAAATGCTAGCGATGAATACTAGGGAGCATTTCGTCTCCAGATCACAAATTTGTGTGATAGCAACGTCACCAAGGTAGCCGTTGATGAGAAAATGTTTAATCAATTGGTACCTTGCTACGTTTTATAGAGAAAACCGTGCTGAAAAAAACCGCACATGATACAAAACATGTACAGAATATAAAAATGAAATAGGAAGCTTGACTATAAACCACATGGTTGACGCGAAGCTTTCTGCCCACCCCAGGTGGTATCGATACAGAATGAACACTCGTATTTTTAGAAATGCTTTTTGTGTTTCGTTTGTTCTTCCCCCGCACCTCCGATTAGCATGGTTGGCTACGTACGGTGCGAAAGAAGTTCAACATACATACAGGGCTTTACGGGGGATCTTTGTCTTGGTCTCACTCACAAAAAGGACCGTCTTGTCCACAATGGAAGGGGTGAATTGTAAACCCTTGTAAAAGAGCGATTGTTGCTTTGTAGATTCAAGAGCTTCATACAACTCGTACTAAGAAAGCAGCTATACAACATTTAAGGTAAAATAAATCTGACTGTAAACGATATCCTGATAAACTACACCGTTTACATGTTTGTAATTTGTACATAGTACATCCACATAAAAAACATACAACACTCATCCTACGTACATTATTTTTCTGTGTTATATATCAGAAGTTCAACTTACGCACGCACATACGACCGATCCCCTCAGCTCATGAACTAACCGAGTCGCTGTCCTCCATCCACTTGACGCTGTACACGTCTCCGAGGTAGGTCTCCCTATCGTCATCGTAATAGCAGGCGTAGGATGGCTCGTTTGTGCCGGCCGCTGTCGTGGCGTATACTGTGAGGTGAAAGTGCCAAGCATGTCAAGTTGTAGAGAGAGAGAGAGACGGACACCAAAAAATCCACCGCTTTTAGAAAATGCTTGACGTGCGGTATGCGTGCTCGTGCAATGCAAGATGCTTTTTGTGAGGGTGAGAAACATCAAGAGTGAAAAATTGCAAGCTGCACGTTTTATATCACAGTGCCACCATGCTTCACATTTGCACGCAGTTCTAATTAGGTCCAGGTGCCAAGTATCCTCAGGATCGTGCCACCTCTGACCGAGGAGTTAATATGGCCAGAAGCAGAGACAAGATTAAACTATTTAAATGATACGCAGTTATGTTAACGTGGGTGAAAATCCACAGCAGACGGCAGACAGGCAGGCGTTACACCATTAATGCAAAATGGAAGAGCCCCACTTTGCACACAAACATAAATTGAAAATGTGTAACCGCTTTATCTTTCAGGAACACACCAACACAAACCTCTTAAGAACAAAACACGATTCATTGCGGTCATCGGCTTCGGGAAAATAAAACTATTTGACGATATCAACGATATCAAGATCCGAGGGCATTACTTGTAGGCCACGGTGTAGGATAAAATGTACTTGCCGTTAACGTCGCTCGCCAGGTTAATCATCATCGAGCCAGACTCGCAGGCCTCGATGTAAAACACCATCTACACGAGCAGAGACACAAGATTTACACGAAACGTTCGCTTGTATAGTCACAACGCAATTTCAAAAGGCATCTAATATACTTACAAAATGATTGTCGTGCACGTGGAACTCTTACCTTGGCAAACTGCTTGTTGTCATGCATATCTTGGATTGTTTTGTTCAAATCCTCCACGTGCAACTAAACACAATTTCACCGAGGAAACAAGTCACATGTGACTGTTAATACATTTTAGGAGTGCAGCATTTTAAAGGGCACATCCTCGGCGCCCTGTTTCCACGTAAAAAATCAATCTCCATACTCTTTGGTTCTTTCGGTAAAGTCGCGTAGATAGAAAAATAAGTAATAGATCACGACGTTTCGATCATTACATCAAGCAAGATTTGGAAGGACGTTGATCAACCAGGTAAAGTGTTAACTGTAGTGTTGGCCGACTTCTCTGAGTTGCATTACATTTCTAAATTTTGCTAAGTTTTATCTTTTTTCCCTCTCACCTTGTTCCCTCTTTTGAATTTCACCCTCTCGCCCGTTACGGCAGCCCCTCCCCTCCCTCGGATCTATATAATGCCCCGTCACAGCGGCTTCTTTCTCTTTCTCACCTGAAGACGGTTGCTTGTTGTTGCAATCGAAACGTCGTGATCTATTATTTGTTTTTCAATCTACGTGACTTTACAGAAAGAACCAAAGAGTATGAATTCCTGCAGTCACGCAAGCTTAAAATCAAGATTAATCAATCTCCAGTTCAACATTCAAGTTCTTCCAAGGTTATATTTCTATCCACTTTGCTTACTTCTTGATCCGGGAAGCCCAGGATGCCAGGAGCCCCGTGATCAGTAAAAAAAACGAAGATGTGATCGTCCGGTCCACTGCAGAGACACACAAAGCACAGAGGCCAAGTCAGCGGTAACATCCACCCGTCAACATACACATTCAACGCGAGCATTCCTTATAAATACTTTTCAGCCGGTAGAATGTAAAAAGATTTTGGTAAAAGTGAGCAAGCAAATTGCAGGGAACTCTAAAGAGCTCCCTCTAAGATTAGATTACTTGGCCTACTCTTCCACGTTAGCCAGACGTCTTTGAAAGAGTTCCGAATACCCACACTTTACCCCACCGCACATGACCTGCTTATCGACTGACTGGGGAGGGGGGGGGGTGCACCCATTCATGCCGCCATCGTTTAAACTTGTGGGCTGAAGGAATGAAGCTTTGGGATTGCAAGTCTTAAGTGTGCTACCCACGACAGCAAGGCCGGGTCACAGGTTGTTCATTAGGCCCGATGGCAGCGTCGCAATGGGTGAATCGACGGCGAATATTATTTTTTGGGCTTACCTCTGGAGAACTTTACCACTGCCAATTCCGTTGACAGCGTCACGTTCTCCCCGCAGCACAGCCAGGAAGTTTTCAGGCGTGACGTCCTGCGCGCAGGAAAGATTCACAGCAGTTTGTTCGCCCGTGACGTTCACAGACACGGCAGAGGCTGGATATAAGCACACCACACGGGAGGAAGGCCAAAGTGTGCTCATATCTAAAGTAGTGTGCTTGTGTCAGAAGTTACCCTGTGCCATTCCCTACCCAACAGTGTAATGTAAAGATGTGTTGCTTATACCACAACTGTGCTTTTAGAAGATGGGCCTATTTCCAGCTACTACGCTATCATCATACAGACCATTATTTTACTCCGAACAACAAAGCGTATATTTTAGGAGTTTAAGATTGTTTAAAAAATATCAAAATGACACTATTTGTATAGAAACGCCAGCCTTTGTCTTATACCTACCGCGACGAGTTTGGGGGCACAGAATTATTTGTGAGCGCCGCAACCAGCGGAACGATCAACAGACCCACCTTTCCGACGTAGTCCTTGGGCACACCCTTGTAAACATCAGGTCCATTGGGTCGGTTTATAATCTTCCCTGGAGTTGGATTCCTGCGACAAATTCGAACGTTTCGCGATCGTCAGCGTTTTTTTTAGGACCCGAAATACAGGACAGTCTTGTTCAAGGGAAGTCTAAATGAAGACACCGACTTTCCACTATTGTGTTCAGATTTTTTGTTTTTAAATGGAAGCTAGAGTGAATGGACGGTGTTCGAAAACCACACGTCGTTCGTTTGATCACTTTAACAGTAATATTTTTGCGATGACGTGGCAAGTGGATGTTGGCATGAGTTAAACAGAAGATACCCTTCCAGTGGGCTGCTGGTGACATTGAATAATTATTTGCTGACAAACCGCGTTTAGTTAGTCGTATAAACCCTTGTGTTGATTATTATCCGCAAGCCAACGTGTGCAGTTTCACTTGGAGAATCAAGTTAGTCATGACAATCACGCGTGTTTGAGAGGAACAGATGCAAAGCAGTTTCCGTAAAAATAAATCTCGTAAATAATTATGAATATTGCTTTTGTAAAATAAAAAAATGAAGCCGCCCCATATTTCACAGGAAAATACAGTCATCACACCCGACTTGGTGTCCATTCTTGCCTCAATCAGCCTTAGGGGGTGACATCGTTTTTGGAAACGGAATTAAAATAATGTAACCCTTACGAGCTCTGTAACTGTATGCTTTCAAGCTTACCGTGGTTAAAAAAACGCTATATTTGTTAACGATTTAAGATCAACCAGTTTAACAAATCGCGATTATAAATAATGATACTGAATTTAATCACGGACGAAATTTTATATGCCCACGCTACAGTCTCATCATCATCTGCCATGTTCAATCTACTGCTGGATGTATACTTCCCCAAGTTGTTACGGCCACCCACCCAATCACATGCACAAGAGCTCATCCTCATTACTCCAACTCGCCGGTGAATGTCCCCTTCGGCGCATTCCCTCCTGTGGCTGCTTTTTCACCTCCGTGCCTGGAGGAGCAAAGTGTGGGACCGTGGACCCTGGATACTCACGCGGAGTTGTTGGCGAGATCGTCAAACATCATGACGACAATCTGAGAGTCCGGAAGGCCATGCTTGTGCACGACCTGGTAGGCGTGGCAGACGTCGGCCTAGAGGAAGGATCGCAGAACTGCTGAGCTTGCACACGCTGCAGTAAAACGTCTCGAAGCCAGACTTGAAGGGGGCGAGAATTCGGGATCAGACGAGGGATAAGACAACCAAAAACAATCAAAGTAAAGTACAGAGATTTAAATTTCGATTTAAAGCTTTCGTGACTGCAGGGATTCATCTGCTTCTTTCGGTAAAGTCACGTAGAAGGGAAATAATAAAATAATAAAACATAATAAAATAAAATTCTCACGACGTTTCGGCCACAACGCAAGCAGCCGTCGGCCACAACGCAAGCAGCCGTCCTCACGGCTGCTTGCGTTGTGGCCGAAACGTCGTGAGAATTATTTTATTATGTTTTATTTTTATTATTTTATTATTTCCCTTCTACGTGACTTTACCGAAAGAACCAAGAAGAAAAAGTACAGAGAATTATGCTGCGTGTGGTAGGAAACGGCGTTCTGCAGTCAACCTGCATGTATCAGGCTACCATGTGGTGAAGCTTTATGCTCATCGTGTGTCAGGAATTGCAGTGTGCCGGACGTCCCCCCATAACCGTAAATGCTCTTTCTCCCCCAATTAGTCCAACTTAGACAGGTTCGAATGGATTACATCATTAGCTCTGCCCCCAAATAAATGTTCGATGAAAACCTCGCCAGAGAAAAAAATTGTGGAGGCCTAGGGCAGAAACACCCTCTCCCTAATCAAAATATGTACCCACTTGTGTCTGGAGAACCACTAAAATTCAAGTTAAAGAGGTCATCACATCCACTGATGTTGATGCCACCACCACCTCCATTCCTTCTAGATGCGGGAGCATAGAAGTACAGGGGCAATAGTGGATTTTACTGCAATGCCCTCTGCTGCCCATGACGCAACTCTGCAGCAGGCTATACTGATTAACTTAACATCAGTAAGGATGAGCGTTTTGAGCTTTCCAAATTAAAAAAGAGAGATGACATCGTCATCCTCTCAGCCGACAAGGGCAATGCCACAATCATGGACAAAACCACATACAATAACAAAATTCAGGACCTACTTAATGATGGTAGCTATCCAAAAATTTAAAGAGATTCCACCAACAGCCTCGTTACGAAAACCAACAATATCCTCACCGATTCTACATCTTTAAATGAACCAACCAAGCGGATTTCCTTAAAACCCTCTACTACTAGACCACCCAGATTGTATGGCTTACCAAAAATCCATAAAGAGGGTACACCCCTTCGTCCTATCGTCTTCAATGTTGACTCACCCACCTACAAACTGGCCCGATTTCTGTCTGAGACCTTACAACCATTCACTGGTAAGACCACCACAGCTGTACTTAACTCAGCTCACTTGGTATCGTTAATTAAGGTCATCTCACTATCTCCAGGTGATTTGCTCGTTAGTTTCGATGTAGTCTATTTGTTTACCAAAGTTCCTGTGCCTGACACCATTGCAATCATTGAAGACTTGGTCCAACAAGGCCTGAATGCTGATGTACCGGCCCTGGTGAGACACTGCCTCACCAACACTTACTTCAACTGGAATGGAACTTTCTACAAACAAAAATCGTCCAAAATGGCGTGACGTCATTTATGGACAGCCCCTTAGTATATTTAAATAATAAAATAGTTAATAATAAAAATTAATCTAAATTTGTGTTGTTAAAACAATTCCATTGTTTATATTTTTTTAAGTTGCGCATTTTGATGTGACGTCACATTTCTCAACCCCCCCCCCTCGTCACGAATGTCTGACCCCCCCTCCCCCCCTAGGTGTTTGACGTCATTTATCGACGGCCCCTTAATCCCTTTGTCAATCCGCTGATGGATGACTCCCTCTCCAGTCTCCATGCCGTGTCAGTCATGGCAGTTGTTTGACCATAATTCAACCACGTCGGTCAGTTCGTGTTGGGGAGCCAGGAGGACTGGTTCAGGTATCGCTTGCCACTGATGCGAGCCGTGGTCAGGCATTGAATCCAGGAGACGCTGGTTTTTTTGACTGCATTTTTCTGTTTGCGCGTAGTCACTCTAAGATGTTTTCTTGTTCATGTTTTTGTTTTTTGTTTGTTGCGGTTGCACCCAATTCAAGAGGCGAATGGCTCACAGGGCTATACCAAATAAATGAAACTGAAAGGTTCATGGATGCAGGGATGCCCCTCTCAATATCAGTCGGCGAGGCACCGGTACATCGCTGTAGCCACGTGTTATATCCACGCAGTGCTGTTTACCTGGTGGCGGTAATTGTCCCAGGAACTGGAGCCGGCCACGATGAGAACCCAGTTCTTCCTCCCGGCTTCTGGACTGAAGGGCAGCGCAGAGGCACAAGCTCCTGCCACCAGGACCATGAGCAGGGCGGCACGCATCCTCGCAGGCTGGATGTCTCCTGCACAGAACTGCGCGGTGGTTAATTTTGTTACCGTAATTAGCGGGCCAACATATTCGAGTGTTTTTCTCATTTTTAGCCAACAGTGAGTGACTGCGAGTGGACGATAATCATCCAACAATGACGAACTGCCCACCAAAGATCAGAGCATGACTGTGACGAGATGAAATCTACAGACTGAGATAATCTCGTCACCGATTGCTTGACCTAATTGCATTGTACATACTGGCACCACTCAAACCAACATTTAAAAACTGAAAAGTGGATTAAATATATTACTGCTGAATTTATATTGGCTAAGCCAGGAGTTGGCAACCTGCGGCTATTTAAGGGCTGCTTTGTGGCGTTACTTATTAAGGATCACCATCTCGTATTCACACGTATCGCGTCGCTTGGAATGCGCTTTCCTACTGAATTGGAAAAATATGGCTCTTCTTGTTATTTAAGTTTCCGACCCCAGGACTAAGTCAATGCACGCCTAAAGGAATACACAAGATAATAATACAATTTAAAATAAAAATAACTAAATTATAATAAAATTCTTATCATTTTTATTTGAAATGTTATTATATTTTTCACCTACGTGACTTTACCGAAAGAACCAAAGAGTATGGATCCTTGCAGTCACGAAAACTTCTAATCTAGAATACACAAGAATTAAGGCATGGGGTAAATTTCCAAGGGCTGTTTTGGACAACTCCCTGGTCAAACAAATAGGATCCTGTCTGAAGAGACAAAGGCCATGACCTAAATAAATAAATAGCCGCGCCATGGACCGTGTGGGCAGTGGAGGAGGGGCGCGTGACCTCTTTGGTCATCTGTTGAAAACAGCCCGTGGTCAAATCGACAACAAAAGAAGGCATCGTCGATCGCACACGACTCGTAAAGTGTTCATTCGGTTTGCATTAAATAATTCTGTTATCTAAAACTTAATTAATATATTCATAATAAACGTTTTTGGGTTAGATCGCGTTAATTAATATGTTTAAAAAATAATTAAAAATATATGTAATAATTTTTTTTATAAATATATAAGTTTTAATCCGATATATATAACGGAAAAATAATGTACGTAGGATAACGATTGTGGTGTGTTGTTATGTGGATGTACGATGTTCAAATTACAAAGATATGTAAACTATGTAATTTATCAGGTTAGCCTTTACAGTCCGATGTATGGAGCCTTAAATGTTGCAATTGTATACTCTGTAGCTGCCTAACTGGTACGAGTCTGATTAAGCTCTTGAATCCACAAAGCAACACTCGCTCCTTTACAAGGGTTTACAACTTCTTGGTTCTTTCGGTAAAGTCACGTAGAATGGAAATAATAAAATAATAAAAAATACAACATAATAAAAGCATATAACATTATTTATTTCTATTTTATTTGCATTTTTTCTTATTTTATTATTTCCATTCTACGTGACTTTACTGAAAGAACCAAGAAGATGAATCCCTGCAGTCACGAAAGCTTTAAATCGAAAGGTGTTTACAATTCACCCCTTCCAAGACGTCTGTCCAGTTTGGACGAGACCGGCCCTGTTTGTGAGTGAGAGACAAAGGCAAAAAAGACCCCTCTTATAGCCTTGTATGGACTTTATGTTGACCTTTCGCTGCGGGGTCAACCAAACTAAACACAATTAGCACAGTGTTGGGGCAAGTGCTGTTAGCGAGCACCTATTAAGTCCGGGCCGACACACCAGGGGGTGGGTGGCCAGCAACCGCACCCGGCCGCCTTTGTCTCCCTGGCAATATTTACACGCCGCACCAAGTCACTCATTTGAGGCCGGGTCGACCTAGGGGAGGCCCAGGACCGGTTCAGATAAAATCGTCACCGGTGTTTTGTTGTGAATGATGCAGCCACACACACACAGAGAGCTGACAAGAAGCCCAGGGACGAGAAATCTCCACGTGGTAGAGACAGAGACGGCGGCGGCCTTAGTCGCAAACCCAGCGTGGTGGCCGAACAAAGGGCTCGCTCGATTGTGATTGCGACCAGCAAATGTTACTCGAAACGCAATCCAATTGTAAACCAGTCCCAACATCGTGCTCGGCGTGCTGCGAGCAGTGGCTGGCAACATTGGCACACACACACATATATATATGTCGAACGGCAAACGAATGGCGATGTAACGAGTGTACAGTACTAACCTTTTGAACGCGCTGGAAGATTACGGAAGGATGATGTCCAGCTGCTGGTTCGGTGAAACCTAAACCATTAACACAAATCGAAAGGTGAAAAACAACGTCCGTTTAAATTACACAAATACTGTAACCGAGACGTAGAAAAGGCACTAGACGTTTCGGACCGCCGAGACTTAATCAACCAACCGGCTGGCACGCGGTGTGTGACATCAAACCTGTCACACTCAATCGCCTTTCGGTTTGGCTGCGCGCAGGGCAACACGGATTGTGTTTGTCGGTGTCTGGGTTGAGAAGCTGCGGTGGGTGACGCCCACATGGCAATGTGACCAATCGTGACGCGAGCAGCGATTGCCGGTCGGGCCAATTGCAACTCGCGTGTCCCCTGTGGCTTTTGGGTGCCCTATGGCTTTTGTTGTGAGATTCTAAAAATTGCAAAAAACCCACGCAAGTTTCTATGAGTTAGGACGTTCGGTGATGTCAGCGGTCTTGTGATCGTAGAGTCACTGGGTCGGTGTTGACTCAAGAAGCACAGTGACTGCGCCATGATTGACACGTTTTACAAATTATTGTCACGGTTCGTTCGGCCAAGAAAGCGCCCGTGTTAGCGGGTCAAATCAAGTTTTAGCGGGTCCCTGTCAAGTTTCCGCAGTAGTGGGGCCATGATCGAGTAGTTTCAGTCCTTATTTTTTGTCAGTTTGGCCACAGTGGATTCTGACATGAGTATAAGCACATAAAGGAAAAAAACACGAGTTGAGGCGCAAACGTAAACTTTTATAGAAAAAAAAAATACAATTCAATATAATGAATTTTACAGTCATTATTCTGATATCTAAATTAAGTCAACCGTGATGGAATGAAACAGCATCACGCAGCTTGTTCAGCGTTTGTGGTCTGGTGATGCACCGAAAAATATTTACGCTTTGGGACCACATTGGGTTTGCTGCCAGAGGTCGCCAAACCTGCGTCGTGGCGTTGTTTATTAAGGACCACACCGTCTCGTATTCATTACATGCATTGGGGCTTTTGAAATATTGAAGGGTTTTTGTTACCGCATTACATTTTTAAAAATGTCGTCTCTTGTTATTTTGGTTTGCCCGACCACCGGGTTAGCACCACCCACTGGCCAAACCCATTCCGACAATAAACGTTGCCAGACTAGAGGTCTCTTATACCTCTAGGGTTTTTTGTTTTGAATTCTTGGAAATTGTATTGTAGTCGAAATACCTAGAGTGTTTTAGTCGGGTTTTTTTGTTACTATACAGCCGGGATCTATGGTCTGCATTTCAATTCTTTACCCAAGGAGACACTAAACATGAGTTGTAAGACTTTTGAGAAAAGTGTTTTTGTTGATGGTCAACCAATGTAGGCTAAAGTTCAACCGTGAAATTTCTCGCTCATGCCACGACTGATGGAAGGACCGCCACTAGAGGGGAGCTTTGGAGAACCCATCCAAGGGGGGTACGTTGGCTTCGTCTTCCACACTGGGCAGACGTCTTGTAACAGGTTGAGGATATACCCACACTTTATCCCACCACCCTGGACCTGCAATACAGATTTTTGTTGTACCCGTTCACCAGTTGAATGTATTATACAGTACTCTCATCTAATAACAATTTAGAGACATTTGTCAATCAAATGCTAGTGGAAGGCCAGGTTCGGTTTCGATATTGCTTGCCAGTGATGTCAGGCGTGACCGGGAATCAAACTGAAGTACCTGCAGCCGCAGATAAGTATATAATCCACTGCGTCACCCACCCTGCATCATAAGTCCCACCGGGTGATCTCCAAACCGATCCAACCCGCATTGATCAGCTGGTGGTGAAGTATGGCCGAGCAAATGTGGATTTGCAAAGGCTGTTTATCTGCAAGCGTCTATGCATTGCCTCTTCTTCCATCCCTCAGGAGCGGGAGGGGTTATGGCCTGGGGGGGTAACTCATGAAGATGATCCAATATGAACGAAGCCGAAGTGTAAAGTTACGTTTGCGCAAAACATGAGTAAAATGGCATATAAACTTTTTAGGAGGGTCCTGCCAAGTTTTTTTTGCAGTTGGGGGCGATGATTGCTCTTTATATTATTCCGAGTAATTTGCAGGGACAGTCCTGTATTTTGTTTTCAAATTTGGACCACTGTTACCGGCACACAATGGCATGCTCTTGCGAATGACATCAAGGGATATTTAACGTTCACTGTGTGGAATATGGTTAATGCACCTGCAGTATTAATCAGTGCGGGCTGCTGGGTCGAACCGCGAATCTCTGCAAACGACACACGGGATACCCCGCTGGGCCATGCCACCTGAAATTAATTAAACGCTTCCAAAGACAAACTCGCGTTGCAAAGCAAAATAGGCCATGAATATCTTGATTTGAAGCTTTCGTGACTGCAGGAATCCATACTCTTTGGTTCTTTCGGTAAAGTCACGTAGGTAGAAAATTAATGGATCACGACGTTTCGATCGCAACACAAGCAACCATCATCAGGTGAGGCCATGAATATGCGCAATCATGCCGAAATCGTTATACTACGTACGGTATATACGTATACTCTCGACACAGATACGTTTATGCTCTCGAGAAAGATATTACATTCAATTCAACTATTCGACAATCATTC
The DNA here is from genome assembly GCF_964198595.1 of Lampetra fluviatilis. Taxonomy (NCBI): domain Eukaryota; kingdom Metazoa; phylum Chordata; class Hyperoartia; order Petromyzontiformes; family Petromyzontidae; genus Lampetra; species Lampetra fluviatilis. Next base: position 6,555,039 of record NC_136292.1, read on the forward strand.
TCATCTTGCGTACGTCAGCAATGTTTAGGAACTAATTGGCAGTGTCTAGATACGTCTGTTAGCCACGACAGAGCACAGACTATGTACAGTTGTTTACGATATGGTTCAGACTCCAGAGTTAGTGGGGGGGGGGTTTCTGCATGCCCACAATCGCACTACTTTGGGAGGTCTTGAATCGTCCATCTATGAAGATGATGTGCAAAGGGCATTCGCGTGGGCTGATCACACCACCGGGATTGCCTCTGGCCACACGCAGGGTCAGGATAATTTCTTAGTATGAAATGCCTTCTCAATTGAAGCCACACCATCGGTTAATTGCCATGGCGTGTTGACCCACAGAGAGCCCCTGGGCCTGAGCCATTCGCGAGACTTAGAAAATAATCTGCCCGTGGGTTGTGGGGAATTAAAAGTGATGGGAGTAGCTTCTCCCTGCGTGGCAGCGGCGTGGCAGCTCCACGTGAATGAGGGCCCCGTGATGTCAACAACACGCACGCACGTGGCGGCGGCCATCTTACGTAGGGAGCCAGTCCCTTTAAAAAAATTTTAAATTAATATGGAGAGAGGACTTCTTCGTGGGGTCTTTTTTTGGTAGCCTTCGTTTTGTTTCGTTTTTTTGTTTAATATGTTCATCTGCGTGTTTTGTATTAATTTTTAGAGTTATGTGAGCGATGTTTAATCGGGTTTTTTTACATTCATACCATTTTATGCAATTCTTATTCCTGTATTTGACCACTTAGATTTTAATTTTCAAGAGATTGTCACCTGGTTAAAATAACGAATATTTGTTTTATCATAAGTGCTACCCAAAACCTGTTTAATATACGAAAAACGTAGAAAAATAAAAGATATTTTTTATGTCGTCGTGATATTGGCAATTATCTCACAACCGAACACAGATCATCTGCTCATTTCACTGACCAAGGATCGTTTTTTATTTCCCCTCTCAAAAAAAGATAAATTCCTGTCCGCAAAACTTGTGTAGTGTGGAATTTTCATATTTGGTAGATTTATGTCAATACGGGACAATGCAGTTCATGCACCTTGATACAGTGCAGTGCAAGTTAATAACAGTCATGAGAAAGAAAATAAATGCTTAACAAGTAAAAGTTTACATTTGAAAAAAAAACACGTTTTACCCCATAATGCAACACTATTTATCTGGTGATGCTGCTGCTGCGTTGGCAGACGGCGCACAATTAACAAAAAACAAAACTCCACGCGTTCATCAAACAACACCGTGGCCTTAAAATACATTCTATAACAGGCGACGTTTCGGACGACGACCCTTCGTAAGAGGGCCAGAGAAGAGTGTATATTTAAAAAAAGAGAGAGTTGGGATATTGCGACACAGCAATCCCATACTAACATGTCCACCTGGCGTGGCTTCATCCGCCAACAGAGGGGGGCCTCAACCGCAGCGGGTCTCAAATCGTGCGTGGCAACATCCGTCCGGCTCACGCAATCGTTACACGAAAGTGCCTGGCCACCCACCACCACCACCAGAGACAGTCGCGTGGGTTGGTTAAACACTGGCTCCACAGTGTATTGTGCAACGTTGATATAGTTTGGTTGGTGGAGGAGGGGTGAGACAATTGAGATTTAATTCGCGGCTGGATGCTGCCCAGGGGCAGAATTCACAACAGAAGCAGCCGCTCGTTTTCACGCACTCGAGCTGCGATCCACGCAGTATTGGCGGTGCTCTCCTCCCTTTAAACATTAATTCTATACTTCTATTAATCTTCTTCTTGCTGCTGCAATAACAAGAGCTGCCTCTCGTCGTCGTCGTTGTTATTATAGTACAAAGTATTTTACGTGCAATAAATACGGAGCGCCCCGTTAGCTCGGCACTTTTTGAGTACTGTACTCAACCAAGCCCATGGCAACCGCTCAAGGTAGGTGTGGTAATGCCATTTAGATTTGCGCCGGAGCTGACCTAGAGGTGATACCGATTCGTTCGAGTGAACCCCGTGGAAATGCTTTCCACGATGTGGGAGTGAGTTGTTATTTTTCATCGCTCGGTTGAAGTTATATATTTTTTTAATGTAACATGGCTTGTGAATTCACGTCGGAGGTGTTTCGGTTTTATAACCTTACACGTTGGGTGGTAATTGTATTAACCAGACATTCGCAATTTCGTACCACGATGTTAATGTGTGTGGCTTTTTTTAAATCTTTGCCCGCTGGATAATTTTTGACATTTAAATTGGGTGGGGGGGGGTCAATCTCATATGGACTGCGTGCAGATTCGCCACTTACACGACGCAGCGTTTGCCGTCGGAATCGAATGGCACCGGTCATTTATAACTCGGTAGTCTTTGACTCTTTGTCCACAGAGGTGTTTGTTGCTAATGCGAATTGTGATCGCGTCTAACATCCGCAGGCCCAGGTTGGTTTTATTTATCAATGGCGATTATCACGCACCCACTCGTACAGTAATTGGACATTGGAACGTGCTTAATTTGACAACGTAAATTATTAATCCAAACAAGCCGTGCTGTTATCTAGGCCGTAATATAAAATGTACGTTCGTCATCATCTTCACCTATCCACTGTTCGGATGAAGGCTTCCTTCGTGGCCTTGCGAGATGCACCGACCCCCCACGTGTCCTGCACACGAGATGATGCCATCCCTCCGTCGTGTTGCGCGTTGTGTCATGCCACGTGCAGGCAATTACAACCAATTACGTCTCGTTTTAAGCATCCCCAAATTGAACTACAGTATATCCCACCTTGACCCCTTGTGTAACATGCGAGTCTTCATAGTTTATATTCTGGTGTGGACTCGGAATAATTCCCTCGCTCTGGCTGGTGTGAGCTCACGTGTCAGTGAGCAGGACATTGTCAAGAATAGCTGACGAAGAAAAGTGTCCACGTTTGTAGCAGGTGGCTAGAATATGTCACAGTGAATACGGATATATGAGGTGTTTCAGCTGTCTGTGTGTTACTGTGACGCTGTTGAACCTGCTTAACCTCCCAGTTTGCTGTGGAATACAGTACTTGCAGCCCCGTTGAACACAACCAGGGATCGGCAACCCAAATAATGAGAGGCACTTTTGTTCGAATCCGGTTTAAAAAAAAAAAAACTAATATTTCAATACATGTGTGAATAGCCTCAGGTTGACGAATCTCCCCTTACCTAAACCATATTGGGGTCGTCATAATTTCATGCAATGTTTTGCTGCCAGCTTTTAAACTTTCCGCTTGCGTCTGGTCGCCTCCTTGTGGAGTCCAGGGTTGGTGGACCACACAAATGTTGTACAAGTCCCTTCCCGGTGGACGTTGAGGTTTCCATACCCTGGCTCACCATGGGGAAGGCGGCAGTACAGCAAATGGACTAATCGCCATGTGTTTCCATCAGTACGGGGATAGAGCGTTTTCTCTGGGTCCTCTGGTTTCATCCCGCTTGTATAATAAACACTCATAAATTGGCTGAAAACATAATTTCATTTTTTTTAAACCAGTGTAGTAGAACCCTCTTGGGAAAAAAAGAGTCTTATATGTAACAAAATAAATGTTACTGTGGGAAGTTTGAAAACTGAAAAGTAGAAAACTCTTAAGTCGTGTGCTAATTGTGTGTCACTAGGCAAGTCTGTCAATCAGGTTATACAGTGCATTATGCAGAGTCTACTTGCCAAACATTCTTTATTATGTAAATTTGGTACAGGACGCTTTTACACGACAGTGTTTGATAAAGCATTGGAGTGGAATCAATTTGCCGACATTCCATATTATTACAAAAAAATTGTGGGTTTTTTTTCCCTAACTGCCACGCATAAAATGAAGGTTATAACATCCATAAACGTGGAAAGTTTGGTTCATTGTAGTCAGGTTTGGTGAGGGTTGTTTTTATACTGAATTACTTTTGCCCTCAAGCAGTTACAGCCATTTAATAACTTACAGTTCATGGCTACTATGTTATATAAACACTGTACTGTAAACCGAACAGTTGCCAATTGCTGTAAAAAAAACTCCCCCCGTAATCTACTGATATAAGTGTAGTTAAAGTGGAAAAATACTTTTAAATCATTTGGAGATTACACTTGTAGTCAAGTTTCTAGGAAGTGTTTAGAAAATTTTAAATATTAAGAATAATGTTTTGCAACATGCCTAAATAACATGCCCCATGGGTAATCCTGCTACAACGAACTACTGCGGTGCCTTGAATTGCATCCCACTGGGATTTTTGCACACAGCGTTGGTGTACGGTGATTTTTTTCTGCAATGTTTTGCTGTCTTTTCTTGGATTTCTGTTTGCACTAAGTCACATATTCCTTTAAGATGTTTTTTGTTCATGTTTTTTGTTTGTTGCGGTTGCACCCGATTCAAGAGCCGAATGGCTCACAGGGCTATACCTAATCAATGAACTTGAAATGAATTGGCTGTCTGCGAATGGGCAGTGAAAATATTCTGAGCGCGCGTTGACTCCGCTGTTGACTCTTGTGTGCTTGGCGAACGAAGAATGCACCTCCCGGGAGGAAATGACAAAGTTCTGGAAGGAGCACTCGCAAGAGGCGACACTGGAGCAGATGATGCTGGATTCAAAGGCCTCTACTCTGGCTGAGGAGGAGAAGCCGGAAATCCTCTCGCTGTTGCCAAACCTGGATGGAACCGACATCCTGGAGCTGGGAGCTGGCATTGGGTCAGTGTTGACTCTGAGAATGTAAAATATATATTCACGGCACACGTGCTAGCAATATGGTGTGTAATATGGGCCAAGCCGCTTTTACGTTAACTACAGTGAAACTCTGATTATCACAAACTTATTATCCCAAATATCCAGCACTCCTTATCTGTGTCCCTAAATTAATCTGTCAAACTCTTGTAAAAACAGATAAGGAGTTTTCTAGAAGACATCCATGTATTTAATATTCTCATGCCATTTTTTCTGCCACTAAAGAATCACCTGACAAATCTAATTTATATTTTTCAAAAGAGGAGTCACAAAGAAAATGTATTATATTAACCGTGGATAACTTTGTGGATAAGATAATTATTTGAACAAAAAATGGAATGAAAACTCTCAGCTCTGAAATTGTTTATCTGTTAACAACACATCAATGCACAAAATAGAGGAGGCCTACATAATTTAATCGCGAATATTTAACCTTGCCATTATTGTACATTAAATCAGAGTGCAGCTTTAAGACTTGCTACGTTTTACAAATTATATTTTTAACATTTTTTTCTTCTATATAAAGTTCATGTATTTTGCTTTGGCAGACGTTTTACTGGACACCTAGCCAAGATTGCCAACCACGTGACTGCAGTGGATTTCATGGAGACCTTCATTGCCAAGAACAAGGAAGACAACGGTCACCGTGGAAACCTGACCTTCCTACAGGCTGACGTGACTCAGCTGGATTTTCCAGCCAACAGGTAGAGGCTTCCGATGTCATTCAGATAACTTTACGATGTGTTGAAACCACGTTTGTGACCATTTTGTACACAGCCGTGCCAATCGAGTCGGTCGGTTTACTACTTCGTTTTTACAGCTTCGACGTCATCTTCTCGAACTGGTTGTTTATGTACTTAACGGATGAAGAGCTCCTGGTACTCACCAGAAAGATGCTCACTTGGCTGCGACCTGGCTGCCATCTCTTCTTCCGCGAGTCTTGCTTCACCCAGTCTGGTTTGTCCCTTTTTCCACAATATTCCATTTCACGACATCCCCTTGCAAACAAAAAGCTACCAAGTAAAGTGCTTTGGCAGTGCATAACAGTTAAATTTGTGACTAGCAGTGGCATGAGCCAGTCATTTTAGGGCTGTACCTTTTAACTTTAAAAAATAAGAATTTGTGTCTTGTGAAGCTGCCGTATGTTGAGACTGTGTTGCAAAACTTTTGCAGGCGATGGTCATCGAAACTTTAACCCAACCAAGTATCGTAAACCGGCTGCGTACAACCACCTGTTGCAGCTGGGTAGCCTGCCTGTGCCTAACAAGGAGGACAAGAGTGTAGGCTTTGAGATTGTAATGTCCAAGTCGGTCCAGACGTACATCAAGGTAAATGCTCGAACTTAAACGTCATTCTTAAAACGAGCAATTGATTTGTGGCTGTCGGGTGCATGTTAACGAACAAAATGGAACCTATTTGCATATCCCCAAGTAATATGCATCTTTCCCATTGCAATTGCAACCCGGGTCACCTTGGCCTCTCAGGGAATCATCGCGCGAAATGCTGCTGCCGTTTTGTGTTTTTACAGTTCAAGAACAACAAGAACCAGATGTGTTGGCTAATGCAGAAGGTCCAGCGGGACCAGGCTGCCAACTACGGATTCGCCACCTTCCAGCAGTTTCTGGACACGCAGCAGTACTCGTCCCGTTCCATTCTTCGCTACGAGAAAATCTTTGGCCACGGCTTTGTCAGCACAGGTGGCCGCCAGACCACCGAGGTGCGTTGAGGACCGTAAACTTACGTTCAAGAATTCCGTTATAGTGCTCCAGTGAGGTCACGTCCCTAAGGTTAAAACACTATCAATGAGGACATTAGGACGGAGTGCCCTGACTGTGAAGTCGTGTCAATATGGAATCTTCTCAAACTCTTTGGCGAGCCTGGGACACAGCCAAGTGGAATTGTCATTGAAATGCACGGGGCTTTATCTCTCTGAGAGTCCACATTCATTAGAATGGAGATCCAGGAATCACCTGTTAAATGAACGAGGATTCTGAATGGTGATTGAATCTCATTTCAATGACGATTATGCGTCACCATTCAAACGAATGCGATTCATTTGGACGATTCCTTCTGTGATAGACTCCCTGTTAGAACCACATTCAAGTGAATGAAACATTGACTTGAGAACCACCCACAGAGGCATAGTGATTGCCACAGGAATCGTCCAGCAATCGTGGGTGTATTATTTTATATATTGCATTGCATATGTGAAAGATCTTGAAGTGAGATAATTCCTGAATAAAAGACACATGGGTAAAGAACAAGCTTCCTTAAGTTTTTTGAGAGTGAAATGTTGTTGTTTTTTTGGAGTGTGACACGGTTTGCTTTTTCTCAGGAGTTTTTGGCCATGCTGGGACTGCGACAAGGACAGAAGGTCCTGGATGTTGGCTGTGGCATTGGAGGGGGTGACTTCTTGATGTCTAAGGTGCATAACATTTATTTTGCGATTGTCATTGTAAATATCTGTTGTGCATGCTTAATATTATACAACGTGCACAAAATACATTTGAAAAGTATACAATTGTGTTTGTCGTAATGTTTCTGTTTAATATTGCATGGTGCTGTGGTGTTAGAGCATTTATTCCCCACTGAAGCAGTTTGCTTGAAGTTAATTAGTTTAATTCTTGCACAGTAATTCCTATAGGAAATTACCGAAGCACACCATCTGCCCGAAATTAATTCGCCAAAGAACCCATCACGTGGATAAGAGAGTTCCGTTCTGTGCGAGTATCGCTGCCAATTTAATAAAATATCACTTTGTCCAAAAGGTACAGATCATCATGAATGCTTTTAAATGATGGGATTCCTCTGCCAGCTGAACTTCAGAATTGCCCTGTGTGATTTCTGAGTGAGATGGCCCAGGTGACTGGCTCAGTGGGGGATAATACCAACTCACATTCTGAGGTGGCACCTACTGAGATGCTTGGTTCAAATCCACCAGCCACCCGTTATTAAATCAGGTTCTAAAGTATAGCGGTGACACACTGGTTACTCAATAAACCTAGCCTTATATATCCAACTTTAAAAAATATACATTACGGCTTTTATATGCAATAAGCAGTCTGCGAGTCTTTTTTTTAAGTGACTTCTCAAGTATGAATTATTCAAATCAAGTTAACAAAAGATAGTGTTTTCCATAGTACAATTTAGTTTTTAAATCGTGTTTATTTCTCGTGTATACTGTCTGTACTCGATCATGGCTTTCTGCTTAGCTCTGTCCATGACATTTACTCAAGAACGTTGCATTAGATACTTCCAGTTGCATCCAATTGTTCAAATTGTTTATGGCGCATCTTAATTCGCTGTCTTAACCGGCTTTACTGTATTTTAAAAATAGTATTTCGTCTGAAATCATTTCTACATACCCCTGTATTTTGGTCCCACGAGATGTCCCGCATGGGAGGCATGGGATACGAAATAAATGTCGGTGATGATGAGAGCTCTGAGATCATCCCCAGAGCCATTCGCTGACGACGATGCATCGCTCACTTTGAGAGTTCCGAGTGGCGATTTCTCCCCGTTTGATGGCACGATATCAATAGTACAATTTGGAGATTTTTTTTCATCTGAAAAAAATATTCTTACTAGGTTTTTTGAGCTCTTGCCTAACAGCTTTACATTTCAACTTTGTTGTGTCCGTCTCTAGATATACGGAGTGGAAGTGCTTGGCGTTGATTTGTCATCCAACATGGTGGCGATAGCCATGGAGAGAGCTGTGGAAGAAGACGCCCCATTGGTACGCGTCACGAACAACGAGCTTACGACTTACACGGCAGCTCGGCCTGCAGAAACACGCAGGGAATATTTGCCTCGTTGATTTACAAGCACTGCCCGCACGTTTGCGTGGGGATATAACTTAAGGGAATTGCAAGCAGTGGTTTTCTTGCTTATAATTTTCCAACGACTCACTGGCCGATTTTTAATCAACAACAATAAGAATGTGACATATCAACCACGTGAACAACAGTATTATAACAACAATGATTTGACGTAGCAACAACGATAACATCAACAATAATGACAAAATCATTAACGACAATAAGATAGTTGTTCATAACAACATCAACAGCAATAATGTATCAACAGCACCAACACCAATATCACACGTTGTTTTACATAGTACACGGTACTACATGAACGGCTCTGCCATCCCAGCCACGTTTTTAGTTGTCCTTCCCCCGCACCTTCGATTAGCACGGTTGGCTAAGTACAGTGCTCAAAGAAGTTCATCATACATACATACAGATATGGTCTCCATCCATGCCCTTTGTGGCGTCACCCGGTCGTACGACAAATTCTCTGAAACGCCCTCCAGCTTGGAACTGAACGTGGCGTACGCAGCGCCACCCCCTCCGTCTCCCGAAGCCGCTCGTCTGTTCGGAGGCCATGGTCATCGTCGATTCCGATCAATCGATTTGTGCGCAGTTGGGCAGGTCTCCCGATTGTTCACATTAATCCAATATATTTTTAATCAGGCCTGAATACGAAATTTCAGGTGATCTGGAAACACTTTGGTTAGAACTGATCTGAAAACTGGAAGTGATGTCACTAATATGATGCCACTTCCACGCTGCCCCACCCCTCCTCCCTCCACCCCAAAAAGTGGTGTCGCATGGCATCGGGTGACATTGCTGCTGTTAACAAGAAGACGGTTCATCAGTCTGGGATGTAAATGATACGAAAAATTGTAACTGATCTGAAGTTGACCTTCAATGTCCGAAATATTAAAATCCGAAACTCACCCCAGGCAAACAGGGTATATTGTAGATACCTCATGCATCCCACACTGTGCAGGTCGCAGGGGTGATTTGAGAGTAATTGACACAGGGAACATAAACGTGTGAGCATAGAAGTAGAATACAACAATGGATTTTGCCGCAGTGCACAAGCAACACATAGCCCTGCAATCCCTGTCACAGCAGCCAGCTGCGTGCAGTGTTCACGTATCCAAGCACTCGCCAGGCTCACCCCCACAAAGCACTGATATTTGTGACTAATTTGTCCTCAAAAGTTTGAAACCTTTGCCTTCTCGCGCAGGTGCAGTTTGAGATCAGCGACGCCACCAAGCGCGTGTTTCCAGAAAATTCGTTCGACGTGGTTTATAGCCGAGACACCATCCTCCACATCGCCGACAAAGTGGGGCTCTTCAAGAGTTTTTATGTAAGCGAGGTGGCCTGCCGCGGTAAAAGAGCACACCGTTGTGTTGTCAGACCGAATAGCTCGCCGCTGTGGGCGCCACGGTGGCCAGATGTTAACTACCTTGCCTGGTATACAGGAGGTCATGGGTTTGATCCCGACCCTGCGCCTATATATTTTGAGTTTGCATGTCTCTCTGTCTCCGGTTTTTCCCTACACATTTAGAATCAACATCCGTTTTAGAGTATTTGGCTGCTATAAATCTCCACATGATGATAAGCTACTTAGTTGAGCGATCATTTGTGATAGCCAGGTCGCTTCTGAAAAAGAGCTAAATAGCTCAGTGGGCCTTACCTGGTAGAAAAGAAAAATAGTAAAAAAAAATAGCTGCAGGATAAAAATGAGAGTTGTGTACAATATCAAGCTCGTACCACGTATCGTTCTTTCAAACAGAATTTAGTTTCTGAAGAAGCCACCATTACGTGGAACGAAATGTCAGGCATCATGCCGGATGACACGCGGTACAACCGAAAACACTTCGGGAGAGCTGTGCACTACAGTAGAACTGCAAACACTTGCTCGGTAGTAACATCAAACAATCAAGTCGCGAAGGTTTTAGGTAAGGCTTCAGCGGAGGAAATACACTACCTTGAAAGATCAACAGAGGGTGTGTAAAGAACAGCTCCAAGAAATATTTTTCCGAGGAATGTTCCTATCAAATTAAGCCCTATACCAGTAGAACCATCACTGGTGTGACTGCTGTGCCAACTTTCTCGTCGATAAATTAACTGCTTTGTCGTTTGAATTGCGTGTGCCCTGTGATTCTGGAGAATGTGAGGCCGTGTCCTTTACAAAGTGATTCTCCGCTCAAATGAGCATTGAAGCGCCGCTGTTCTGTTTACAGCCCTAAGCCAGTGGTGGAAATTCCAATTTGCTGTGGTGGGAGTGAGTCCACAGAACAACCACTCTTGACATCCATAAGACAACATCAAAGTGCTCCTCGAATTATACCGGAGGGATGATGTGCCGAGTGAACTCATGGCCACAACCAGCATTTGATAGTCGACCGCTCGCACTACCGCTGAGCCACCTGGTGTGTCCATTCCATATTCATGTTACACTCAACGAGCTGCCACAGCTGTGCCTGGGTGACGTATACAGTTGCTCATCCGAACAATGCTTTAATGCTAGGTAAGATTCCCATACTGCTAAAATCCGCCGTGTTTTTTTGTCGCATGGGTATCCGCATGCAGGCCTGGTTGAAGCCTGGAGGCAAGTTGCTCATAACCGACTACTGCTGCGGTGCCAAGCCTTGGTCTGGTTTGTTTGAGGCTTACGTGAAGGACCGTGGATACATTTTGTACGAAGTCTCTCAGTATGGCAAGGTGGGGTATCCACCAACACGTTTCATGTTTGCACGGATGTACTTTGTTTTTGTGCACCATCATTCAAACGGCACGTAGATTTCCGCACCGCCACTCGTCGTCTAAGCCTGGTCTTGTAGGTTAGGCCACGTCTTGAGTATTTCTTCTCTTGCCACACACTACTGCAGGGGTCTGCAGTAATTTAACTGAAGATGCAGTTTTATGTTGTGAAAGCTTCCGGAGATGTGATTAGCACACTGCCTGGCCCCGAAGACCACACTTGGATTGTTCAGATTGTGATGATTTGCAACATAATTTCAATGTCTTTTGTTCATGGGACTAGGACATAGAGATACCAAAATATATCAAAACTTATAAAACGTTTGATGAGGCGAGCTGTCTTCCTGTGTTTGGGTCGTGCTCTTCTAGTTCCTGGAGGCGGCAGGGTTTGTGCGTGTGAAGGCGGAGGACAGAACAAACCACTTCGTAGAGGTGGCCAAACAGGAGGTGGCTCGCACAGAGCTCGTCAAGGACGAGTTTGTGAAGGTACAAGCCACGTGTGTCTAGGCACAGAGTTTAAACATGTTTACTTCCCCCCCCCCCCCCCCCAGTTGACTTATTCCCCAGTGGTGGTGGTGGCTATGCAGGTGGCTGCCTGTAGTTCAGCACTGTGGAGGCAGCAGCGAGGGTTGGCAAGCCAGGGTACGGCACCTCCCTACCCTGGCTCACCAGCAGAATGCAGTACAGCAAAGTGTGGACTGGTTTCATCTGTCCCTTCTGTATGGGATAGAGCGTTGCCCCCTCGCACATGTATAATACAAACTAATTGACTGAAAACATCTTCATATATATAGAGAGCTGCAGAGCAATTGTTGTCGCCGGATCACTGCCTGGCAGCTTTCCAGCTCGTGTCTGTGGTTCCTCAACGAATGTGAGATGCAATACGCATGAACGGCGCTATATAAAATTAATCATTCGATTTTTTATTACGTATACTTTTTTTTAATTCTAAAAGTGCTATCGCATCATGTCATACATCAAAGAATTTCCATGAGGAACTTTTATTGTGTCGAAGCAAGAACATCTGTACCCATCCAGACAAAAAAAATCTGGATATTGTAAATGAAATGGTGGAATGAATTTTTTTTTTTAAAACCAATTCTCGAATCAAATTGTGACGTTGAATCGTGACATTTCATAGAATCCCTGGGGTGGGGTGAATTGTCATATTGATCCATGGGTGAAAGACTAAATATTTTAGTTGTCGTTAGCGCCTCAGATGGCAATCTTCGAGCAATAATACCAACATTTTTATATAGGCAATAAGAGTCAATTCTACAGTAACCTTATCTTTCTAAGTATATTATCACAATGTATATTATTTGCCATATATTAAAAAAAACTGTAATCACTTAACATTTGCCAACTTAATATGTAATATTTTCCTCTTGTGCTCAGGCTCACGGGACTGCTATTCCCTTTGAGGGCTTTTATTTGCAAAGATGGACGAGAGAACGAACTAAACGCGCTCTCTCCCTTGGGTGTCACCGCAGGAATTCTCACAAGATGACTACGACTACATCGTCAAGGGCTGGCAGGAGAAACTCTACCGGTGTGAGCTGGGCGACCAAAAATGGGGCCTGTTCTATGCCGAGAAGGCCACCGACCCCGCCTGCTATTGAATAGAAAAAAGTGCCTTTTTGCAGGAGCACACACGTGCACTCCCTCCCGCTGAATATTGATGTGTGCAGCGTTCGCAAAAAAAAACTAGGCTTGTTTTGCATCCGCTTTGCATTTCGAAGTAGAGTTAATTCAATCTTGATTTGAAGCTTTCGTGACTGCAGAGTATAGAGTTAATTCGTTTAATGAACCCGTACATCCCAAGAGTGGATATCGTAGCGTTAATTTGAACAGGACGGTTTTGATTCCTTTGGTACTAATTTTACTTTATACCCGGTGTTATAAAATACAAACAGATTGAAAGTAATTTCATTTCTGGTTGACGACCTGTCCAGGTGCAATGTTTAATTTAGTATATTGGATAAAATGTGGCACACCGTGATATGGCATGAAAATGTTTAGTTTCTTTAAAAATAATTGTATATTTTACCTATTGATGTATTAACATTTCCATTGTTTAAAAAGCAATATTTGCCAGAGGTGTGGACTCGAGTCATGTGACTTGGACTCGAGTCAGACTCGAGTCATGAATTTGATGACTTGCGACTCGACTTGGACTTGCATAACAATGACTTTGTCCCACCTATGAGATGTGGACTCGAGTCATGTGACTTGGACTCGAGTCAGACTCGAGTCATGAATTTGATGACTTGCGACTCGACTTGGACTTGCATAACAATGACTTTGTCCCACCTCTGATATTTGCTTTTTCAATACAATCAGAATTACTGTTAACATAATCATAACAGTAAGGCGACCTGTGCACCTTTTAAAGGACTTATGATACAGTGCTTTAAATGTCAAAGTTATTTTATTACATCTTATTCCTGTTTATGCAAACCTATAAATTAGTTGCTTACGAAAGACACCAGCCACTGAAATTGTGGTCATGTAACCCAATCTGTGGACCATACAGTAAAGCCACTTCACTAGACTCTGCGCTCCTTGAACGGAGCAGGAGTTGTGAGTTTATCATGTAGGAGACTTTCGCAACCAATATCCATAATATAGGCTTTTTGGGTTGGATCGCTTAAATATAATTGTGTTGTTAAACCCGCCACCACCCGACAGCGAATTAGGTAAGGTTTGTCACGTGAACAACGTGCCAATTCGTTACTAGTACGGCACACTGGTGAGTTGTAGAGCAAATCCACAACATTTACAAATGAGTACGACGTTTCGCCGGTAAATTTTCATAGCGAAACGACTCAACTTTTCACCCCTGTCATGGCCAGCAGACCTCCACGTTGACATTTAGCTCCTGGGATGTAATGGCCATGACGCAAGGCTAGCTGCCTGGGATGATGTCCGTGCCATTTTCAGTCGTTTAGCCTTAAAATGTGCAAGATGCTACAAACGCTTGATCAGGGATCTTAAAAGTGTAACACGTGGCTAATGTGTTACATGCAGTTGGTTGCATGTTGAGCTTCGTGTATTCCTCATGTGTTTCCCCCGAACCACGTTTCAGTTGAATCAAGTCGGTTTAAAAATAAAACGAACATATTGCAGTGTTAACGTGCATGTACAGCATGTGTGCATGTACAGTATGTGTGCATGTACAGTATGTGTGCATGTACAGTATGTGTGCATGTGTATATACGGAGGATCTTTGTTTTGTATATATAGGGGAGCGGTTAGCATGCTGCGCGACCCGAGTCTGATACCCGCTCACGGCCAGCACCAGTGATTAATTATCTGAATCGGTACTGGGTTTCCCCTTGGTCGACTCTGCCTCAAATGAGTACCTGGTGCGGTGTTTAAACCATAGCCCCTGGGGAGACAAAGGTGGTCGGGCGTGGTGCTTGCCACCTACCCCCCTCGTTTACCGTGCCGGCCTTCAAAGGGGCGAGCCGACAGCACTTTACCCAACAGTCTGTTAAGGCTATACGGGGGATCTTTGTTCTTGAAAGATCATGGATTTCCTGATCGTTTATCTCTCGGCTCATGTGTCCGCTGTAGGTGGCTAACTGCACAAGCCATTGAGCATGCACGTGTGTATACGGATCTGACGTGCATCTTCCCTATTTATGCTGGTCAAGCAAATTTTCCCTTGCTCATTAAGCTACTCGGGTCGTAGTGATTACCCACCCACGTTTACCATCATGTGATGCAATCATAATACATTTATAATTAAATTAGTTTCCATTATTCCACGACTTCATTGGAACACAACGGTCGCCCACAATTTGCATAATTGGTTTCATTGTTATACTGATTCCAATAACAAAATCAATCTCCCAACTTGTTTGTAACGTCGAGATAAAAAATATTCCCCAAAGTGATTGAGGCTGTACGTGCACCAAATGACCTGCATGGCGGATACAACAATGAAGATCAAGCACATTGCCATTTCCGTCGGGTTAAGACGCTAATAAGGACATTGCTTGGGAGGTTAATCCTCTTTGCCGGCAGGATGTTTATAGAGGTGGTGATCTCCAGCGAGGGACATTGGCGGAGTATTTCGGGTAGGGCTTTAACTTTAAGGCCCGGCTTTGATCAATCAGTGGCAGATGTTCAAGATATTCACCGGGGATGCGCGTCTCGCCACTACCACCACTCGCTCGTTCACTCACCAACCTCGACAAGAACATGGAGAGTATACAAACACGTCGCTGATCAACTCCCCCGTGCCATACAGCCGTGCAGCAGATGTCAAACGCAGCTCTTCGCTACAACCAACACGCTCGTCGGACAAAAACAAATCGACAACAACACGTGCCGTTCAGGGTAAGTCATCATCACGGTCCGAGTGCTTCTGTCGGGATTCCGTTCCCAAATCCCAACAGTAGTTGGGCAGAAGGATAGAAATGCGAGCAGATTGTGTCACCGATCCTCGGCAAACGTAATCTTAAAATAATGGGAAGGGTTTTTTTGTATTTGCCCAAGCAAAGCCCATTGAGCTGAGATGTTCTTTTTGAAGGGCGCCTCTGCCCGCAGCCTCGGATTTGTAGTTGAAGCTTTCGTTATAAAAGCGAATACAGTCGACTGCATTGTCTCGGTAATAACAGCTGATGGAGCCTCATTTCACTGTCGGATTTAAAGAAAAAAATAATTAAGACATTCTAAATGTCGAAGGATTCGAGCTGTCTGGTATTTTTGTTACGGAAAATGACTGTGCGTGTACATGTAAGCAGCCCTTGAGCTGATGGGCCCCCAGGCGCACGTGCGGTTCGTGAGAGTTATTTGACCATGCTTCACCACGCTGGTTCATGTGGGTTTGGTGAAGGTTTGGAGCGTAGGCGTGATGGCAAATATCGTTGCAGAGTACGATATACAGGGGGAGAACAGGTCTGTCGAGAAGGCAGACTCTGCCTTCTCGACAGACCTGTTCACCACCTGAAGACGGCTGCTTGAGTTGTGGCCGAAACGTCGTGAGAATTATTTTATTATGTTTTATTTTTATTATTTTATTATTTTCCTTCTACGTGACTTTATCGAAAGAACCAAGAAGATGAATCCCTGCAGTCACGAAAGCTTTAAATCGAAAAATATGAATGGATGTTTGCTGCCCACAAATGTAAATTCACAGGTAGGCTGTTTTATTTACCATTTGGGGAATGTACCTTATAACAAGACGCTTTGGAAAGTAGGACGCACCTACTCGTTTTAGAACCGTCAATACGGTTCTAAAATTCTCGCACACCTACAGGATAATAAAACGCACGCCTCATAACGACTGCTTTCAACTTTCCAGGGGAGGAAAGTGCATCTTTAAAAATCCGGAGAATACCGTTAATTGCCTTACAGCAGAGAACAACCTCATATCCGCGGCCCTATTAGCTGCGACTCCTATTATCCACGGCCCTATTACCTGTGACTCCTATTATCCGTGACCCTGTTACCTGCGACTCATTATCCACGACTCCTAGAATCCGCGACTCCTATTATCCGCGGTAGCTGTAATGTTGGCAAAAGCTCGCGTTACTCGCGACCCTATTCCTACCGATTAACCGCGGGGGGTTATCCACGATATTTATTTCTCACCCGCGAATAGAAATCAAATCAAGGATACACCCTGCGGATTATAGGATCTGCGATATTTGGTCTCGTTAACCGCCCCTACCCCCATCATCACCACGGATAAGCGGAGGAGTTCCTGTGTAGAAGATACCGCGAGGAGGCGGTAAGCAAGACTTGTTGGTGAAAGTGTAGTGACATAGAATTGATCGCTACGTAACATAGCGCTGCTTGCTGGCAGAGAAGGGGATCTGCAGTTGCAGCAGCCCTGACTGACAGCAGGTCACGTGATAAACCAGAGAGAGGGATGTAGGGAAAAGGTTACAGAGGGGGCACGTGAGGGAAGCCCTGGAACCCGCTAGTAGGTTCTAGAAAGGGGGCGTGGCTGGGACGGAGCGAGGCCACGCCGGGAGGATAAAAGGTGACCCCGAGCAGGAGCTCGGGGCTGTCGCCTGGGCGCTGTGGTTACTTTGTGTGGACTGTGAAGGCTGTTAATAAACAGAGTGCCTCCTACTCTTCGTCTCTGAGTCAGTCGTCACTACAAAAGTACAAAGTGGGATATTGTATCAGAGGCTAAACAAGTTTTTTTTTTTTATGAGCCAGATGTTACTTGTCAAAGTTGCTTGTTTATATACTGATTGGAACTGAGCTAGAGCGTTTACGATATTTGTTCGACACTTTGATGGTGAATTTTTCTTGCACTTCATGCTAAGTGTTTTACTATTTACTAGAACTAAACGACGAATTACGTAAACGTTATATATGTATACACGCGTATAAATCGTACGCTTGGAGGGTTAGAGTCAAGGCTGTGAAGCCTAATGTATAGTGTTTTAAAGCCCCGTGTTTGAATGGACATTCTTATGTATACTATACCATCGATATCATCATCACGAACCACGGGCAGATAACCCGTAGGCGTCCGCTGCACATTTCGTAAACAGACCTCGATGAGGGTAATATTGGCGAGTATTTACCATGCGGGAAAGCCTCGCTGAGTCTAAACCAGGGGCTTCTTCACTTTTACTGCAGCCTTGCGCCCCCTTTTGGGTCTCAATCGTTAAAACGTGTACGATGTTAAGGAACACGTTGCTTTGATGAAACAAAGTAGTTGCACCTATACGTTCCTGTGCTCAATTTGTGTTTCGATTATTTACCTTCTAAATAAAATCTGGCCATGTCTCGCATCATCAGAAAGGGCGTCTCGCGTGCCCCAGGGGGTGCGTGCACCCCAGGTTAAGAGCCGCTGCTCTAGAAATGTGTAAACAAAAACTAGGTCCGCCTTGGTGTGTTTTGCCGATATTTGGCTTTTTCAATAATTCGTGGGTGTCCAGAAATATGCCCACAACAACATCGCCATCTCCTGGGCCTGCTCGCAATCCTTACGTCTACACACCTGTCAAACTAAACGGTTTACTCCGTATTCTTGTACAGGAGATTTCAGGTCCATACGGCGTACAGCCGTTTCAACACGGGCAAAAAAGTGTTTTGCCCATGTTTGTATTTCTCTCTTGTGATGGGACTTTGTTCGGATGAACTTTGAGATTGATAAGGGCACAGGGTAACCAATAAGGTGTGAACTAGTCTGTAATAAGGTAGGGCACTGATAAGGGGTTGGCAGGTATGTAGTGGTGAGTGTACTCGTGGTGAGTGTAGTGGTGGTGAGTGTCTATTTGTTTGTGTTTCTCCCTTGTGATGGGACTTTATAGGATGAACGTTGAGACGTATAAGGGCACGGAGTGACCAATAAGATCTAGTCTGTAATAATGTAGGGCACTGATAATGGGTTGGCAGGTATGTAGTGGTGAGTGTAGTGGTGGTGAGTGTCTATTTGTTTGTGTTCTCCCTTGTGATGGGACTTTATAGGATGAACGTTGAGACGTATAAGGGCACGGTGTGATCAATAAGGTCTAGTCTGTAATAAGGTAGGGCACTGATAAGGAGTTTTCAGGTTTGCGTCTAAACCCCCATGGTGAGCCGGTGAGCCCCCTGGGACTCACCCAGGATCGCCTCTGCTCGATGTCCCATTTTTCTGGCGATGTCGTTGCACGTCAATTCGGAGTGATTTTGATCGTACTATATGGCCAATGTTTTGTTAAAATCCCCAGAAGTAATAGCGATACGCACACACCCGTTAATGTTGTTCTCTCTGAGAGCCTGGATTTGCGCTTTCCCGCTGCGTGTTGGCACAGCCTATGTAAGGATTACTGATCTGATATTTCACAAAGTTTTGCCAAAAAGTCACACGCGTATACATTATATTAAAGACGTAATGAGATCATTTTTTGTATCCGTCACCATGGCTTTTTTAAAGTCAACAAGTTTGCATCTGACAATCATTATTTTGCACGGATCTGGCTTTTAATGTTGAATGAGCTTTTGTTGTAAGTCAACAACACACAAACGACTGTATGCGCAGGATCAGGCAGGCTTGAACATCGAATAGCACTCTGTATTCCCCCTGAAGCCATGGACATTAAAATGGCGTGCCTTTGGAAAAAAAAACCTTTGCCTTGTATCGTATGTTTAGCATTAACGGGGCAGGGATGTTTAATTAAAACGTCCACTTAGAATCGGATAAACATCTTCGTCGAATGGTGCCCCTAAGCAGAAAACATGCACACACGCTTCCCATGAATATTTATCGACTCAAACAATCCTCTGAGAGCATCCCACCACCACTGGCTGCGTAAAATGAAAGTGAATTATGCATGCGGAGATTCCGGTAATGGCTTTTGACATTCGCAGCATAGTCTCTTTGGCCCAAATACATCTTGGAAAAATCATATTGTAGTTGCACAGAATGTATGTCCCCTTGCTCCGGCCTTTTTTGTTTTTATTTTTTATTTTACAGCTCCTGAAAGCAACTCGGGGAGCTTAAATACGGCGATCGTGGATTCCCACGGTTGTTGTTGCGTTAGTCATTACAAAGCCACCATCGTGCCACCAATTTTGCCCGTGCGTGGCAAACCCCGCTGACCATCTACTGTGGCATAGCCAAGCTCAATTCACCAACATGTAGTGCAGTATTTTGAACTGCTCCGTTGTCTTAATATTGGATGTCACAGGCTTAAGATGCGTTATAAATTATCGAATTGTATTTTTTTGCGTTTAACCACGTTATTTACAGAATGAGCTTATGGCCGCGTTTGGTACGCAGCGACTAAGAGAACTCATCCAACACGGAGATGGAGCGACGAAATCGTCTAATGTGCTGCTGGCAGCTCGGCTGAATGACGGATCGTTACATCTTTGCGGCGCGGTGAGAGATGGCGACGGCTTTGCGAAGCGGCGGCCTTCATCCAGCAGTGGATCTGATCATGGTGGCTGACGGCTCAATGCTGAAGCGCGCGCCGTCGCATCGCTTGCATGCTTGGACAGGGCGCGAGAGACTGCCAAAGCTGCCTGAGCATTCCCAGTCGGTAACTCGGAAAGCCCCCCCCCCACCGAGCCATCCCGAGGCTCAGTGTTGGCGTGGCTTTGGCGATCAGCCAGTCCCTCGCGTGCCAGTGCCTTGTCGTGTGCCCCCCCACCACCACCACCCCGTGCATTGATATTCGGTGAGTGCCATCGTGCACCGCCCCAGAGCCATCTGCTGCGTCTCCCAGTTTAACACTCAGTAGTAGGAGGCGGCTTTCGCGACCAACATTATCCACAAGAGGTTTTTGGGGGGGGGGGGGTTGGATCGCGTCAATATAAATGCGCCGTTAAACCCGCCACCACCACCACCACCCGCCCACAGACAATGAGTAAGGTTTGTCACGTGAACAAAACGTGGCAATTCGTTTCTCCCAGGTGCGATGCCCCCCTCCTTGCTGCACCCCCCTCCCACCCCCGTGCGGTGACGTTGGCTGGCACCGCCGAACTTGCAAACCCACACGGTCCCGGTCCGACGGTTTGATTCGATCTCTACCTGCCGCAGTTCAAAGGATGGTGCAACGTTTTCTTTAATCCGCCCCCCCCCAGGGCCGGATTAAGGCACGGGGCTTTAGGAGCTGCAGCCCAGGGGCTTCCGCCAGCTGGAGGGCATCCAGAGATGAAGTGAAAATGTATTTCATTTGTGAATGCTGAATTTTATTTGTTGTTAGCCTTGTAAAATATACATTTTATTTTTCTTTAACTTTGTTTTCCTTTTGAAAATATCACTGGGGGCCTCACAGTACCTGTAGCCCAGGGGCCTACAAAATCTTAATCCGGCCCTGTTCCCCCCCGTGAACGTGTTTTATACTGTGGTCCAGTGCCGGATTAAGCTAGTGCGGGGCCTGTAGCATAAGTTATAAAGGGGTCCTGAATAATAAGAAAGACAAATATTAAAACACACATTTTTTACTTTTATAGTAAAGTAATTGTATTTTTTCATTTGCTAGACAGCCAGATAATAGGACAAATCGCTAACCTTAAACACCCAGTCGTTCATAAAAGTTGAAGGCAGTATAGTACTATAGTAATAGAGCAAGTGCAGAATCACATAACCGGAGTTGATAGCTTGAAAGCATTCAGCTCAGGGCCCGTAGCATATGCTATTTTTGCAACTAGGATAATCTGGCACTGCTGTGGTCAGAATCGGAAGTATTTCCCGGTGTAAATCCAATAGAGCTTTAAGAAGCGCTTTTTTTTCAAGGGCGACTCGGCTGGCAGACAACATCAAAGCATTGCACAATCATAGATGTAAAAATAAAGCTTAATAATAGTTTTTTTCATACTGTACACATACTGCGGTACTCCCAGCAATATTAATGAGTACACCGCTGCTCGGCCGCTTGCTCTGTATGTACGAATGTATAGTATGTGGAACTTCTTTTGCACCGTACGTAGCGAAACGGGCGAATCGAAGGTGCGGGTTGTGGGGTAAAGTGTGGGTCCTCCCACCTCTTCCACAAAAGCATTTGGCCACAATGAGTAGCGCAGGGCCAACCAGTCCGTGGTCGCATGGATTGTTCTCCGGGTCCTCCGGGTTTTCCCTCCATTTATAAACACGCGTTTAGAGTATTTGGCTGCTATAAATTAACCCTATGGGGGGACCCCGGGGTCCCATAATCCCCCGGGTCTCGCATAAACTGCGTTGCGACGTCATTTATGTCTGTTGAAGGCGAACGACACGGCAATCTATTCCTCTCGATGAGCTCTACACGATGAGTTAATCAAAGTTTCAAATATTTGGTAATTTTGGCAACGACGGGTGCTTGGTGAAGAACGAGAGGATTGATTTCTGGTGGGTCGCGGCGTTTATGTACGCTGTGGGACGGAGTCGCCAAAAAAAATAATTACGATTTTGACTTCCGTTTATTCGGGACCCCGGGGTCCCGCCATAAGGTTAAAATGTCCACGTGACAAGCCACTTCGTTGCAACTATAATTTGTGATAGCCAGGTCGCTTCTGAAAAAGAGCTATATAGACTCAGTGAGCCTTACCTGGTAAAATAAAAAAATGTTTAAGTTTGTTTAACTCTCGACAAGGGAGTTCGCTCTCTCTCTCGAAAGAGAGAGAACTCCTCCGAGTTTGAGCGAGCGATTTTCTTTTTTGCAGGGGGCCCGCACCTTTTACCGAGGCATTCTCGTGCTCGCCGCCCACTGTTGAGTGGGGCAATTAATCACCGAGAGGTCACCGACCCACGCCGTGCCGCGTGACCTGTCCCCGCCGCTCGCGCCTGCACAGCGGCGGCGTTGCCGTGAAGGGCAGCGCGTCCCCTTTATTTTTCTGCCCCGAGTTGATGTTGCGTGCGGTTTTTGCGGTCTACGATTGCGTCTCCTGCAGCAGCAGCAGTAGCGCAACCTTGCTCGCCCTTGAAAGCGGATAGCCCCCCCTCCCCCCGGGGGGGAGACTGCATTATTGATTACAGATTTAGGCAACTTCTCCCCCTCTCTCTCTCGCGTTCGCCGCTCTTCAAAAGGGAAAAGCGCACGCTGCGTTTTGCGACGACCCACGCGTGTGTACGCCGTTGCGCTATAAATATACATCGCGTTATAATGAAGGCCCCCCCCCGCCCGTCCTGCTGTGTGCGTGTGTGTGCCGTGCCGTGCCGTGAGATGTTCCCGTGGAATTTGGGCCACTGCCCAAGAATGTTATGTGCAGTGAAGGAGGGCCTCTTGCCCGAACTGTGACCTATTTTCTATGTATTTCTTTTTGAGATCACAATGTTATTGGTAAATGTGTTTGAAGTTGTTGGTTGTGCGCCACTGCCAACACACCAGCAGCATCACCAAACAATGTCTGTCATTTCGAGTTGGTCTATAAAATAATAAGTATATTCATATGTGCTTTTTAGCTGTATGATGTGAGACCTGACATTTGAGAAGCTTGAACTCGATAGCTAATGCATGTGGCAAAGTGTTTTAAGCCTGGACCGCATCACAAGATCCCAGGCAATGTTTCTATGAGGCTTGTCAAGTCCTGTGTCCTTTGCGTCTTTGTCTCTCTGCATGTGGGGAGCGGTGGCCGAGCGGTTAGTGCACTGCGTTACGAACCCGTCGATTCCAACTCACGAACCCGTGACCTCTGGATGCCAAGTGCAGTGCACTACCCATTGTCCCACCGACCGGCAGCTCCTTCACTTGCCAGCAGTTATAATGGGGACAAACATAATATTATTATTGATGGATATTTCTCTGCAACAAACCGGGTTTTCACACGTAATTACTTGTAGTGCTAACTGTTGTATATATTGTTATTTAACAAAAAAAATGTTAAAATGAAATATGATAAAATACTAAAATAATGTTGAAAATTTATAAAATATGTTCATATATGTAATTAAGTGTGATGAACTAAAATGTGTGTTAAGTGTAATTAATAAAGAATGTGTGTTAAATAGTAATGATTAATGTTTGTGTGAGTGTTTGTCTAGGGGTATGTATGAGTGATTATGTGTTTGTGATCTCGTTGTGTCGGGGTATGTATCACCAATTGTGATCATATCAATGATTCTCGCTTCAACATTTATGATTCTCGCTTTAACAATAATGTGTGTAATTATGTCAGGTCTGGGGATTCGGATCTCACCGCAGGATACAGTTCGTCATTACGACAGCGATGCACTCATTTAGGACAGAAGCACTCGGAAACTTTTTTCAAATCTAAGCAACTTTAATCTCAACTTACCCGAACAACAAACTCTGATCATCAGAATGCAGACAACAGTGTCCACACAACAAAGAGGTACTCGTCAATCCGTACTGGATGATCATAAAAGCATCAATGGTCCAATCTCACGCTCGCGTGGTTGAAGCAGAACAACAGGCAGTAACCTCAAAGTGCCAATGTTCGCACAGAACGCGTTCTCATCAAAATGCGTGTCAAATAGTTCAACGTCAACGATCGGATCTCACAATCACGTGATTAAAATACAACAATCGGCTGTCTCATGGCAACGCGACCACACACTCAATTCCTTCGCTACGGTGTGTGAGGCGTGCGAGCTGAGATTCTTCTCGGTCCACAACCTGTACACAAGGTACGGTCAAAAATATTGAGCAAGTGTAAAGTGAGGCTTGTGAATAATAAACTTCCAGATGCCTCCTTTGTCTGAAGAACACTGCAGAAGCAGCAGTGAGTGCCCCTTTGGCCTTTGTTGTCTCAAGGGAGAAGTTCGAACGCGCTAAACCCCAATGTAAATAAAAAAAATTTTTACTTTTTAAAAAACACGCTTTCATGAAATGTACCGTACTCATAATGGCAAAACTCCACGACTCCAGGAAGTGGCTCCGAAGCTTGCCATAACGTAAGGGGCCGTGGTGATTTACAGCCAACGTCAGTTGAGCGTGGACAATTAGACCCAAGCCGAAACATAACATAAAAAACAAAGTTGAAAAATATATAGTTTTATTTTTATTGATAGAATATAGTGTTGTCATCAGTATGACACAAGTATGCCAAGTTTGCAGTCGATACCACATTGGGAAGTGGGTTAAAATTGAGTTACAAGATTTGAGGATACAACAACAACAGAGTGAGTTAATAAAAGGCGTGCAATAAAAATTTTTTACTATTACATTAAAAATAGGCAACATCACTCTCAACATGAATTTTCGGAAATGGCATATATACAAAACTAACCACCACCACCGCCCGAGTCGTGCTCTAGCCCACTTGTGCTCTTCGCAGGAAGTGGCTGTGATGTCTACAATCTGCGAACTCGTTCTTCTGTCCACGTGCTCCTCTTTAGGGGGACTGTGTCATTCCCAGCACGAAAGCTCCCCACGCTTCTTTGCGCACCGCTCCTGCTCCTCCTTGGCGCCGTTTTATTTGCCGGCGCAGCGCATTCGTCCGTGCTCGTGGTCCCCGCGTCGCGACCGAGCGGCGGTGTGCACCGGTACGGAAACTCTCGTCTCCTAGGAACATCCTCGGCAAAGACAAATTCGATTTTTCCAAATGCATTTACGGTACATAATACCAAAAGAGCATCAGCAGGGTAGGGGGGGGTGGTGGGGTCGTGGAGGGGACCGTGGACGGGGGGTAGGGTCGTGGAGGAGGAGCGTAGAGGGGGTCGTAGGTTTGGGGGGGGGGCGCAATGGGGGAGTTGTGCGGGGGGGGGGGTTAGCACGAGGGGATGGAATTGTGCTACGGCAAGGCACGGTGTTGATATTTGATCCGAGCTGCTGGACGCCGTCCTGTGCGTGTGTGGCTGGAAATGCGTTAATTGGGTGCTGGGTTCCGCGTTGTCCGTGCTGGGCAGCGGTGGTGGTGGTGGCGTGGTGGTGGAGGTGGTGGTGGCGGTGGAGGTGGTGGTGGTGGCGGTGGAGGTGGTGGAGGTGGAGGCAGTGGTGGAAGTGGTGGCGGTGGTGGTGGTGGTGGAGGTGGCAGTGTGGTGGAGGTGACGGTGGGGGTGAAGGCGGTGTTGGAGGTGTTGCATTCACCGGCCTGGTTCGCGTGTCGCCGCGTGGAGCGCCTGCATGTGCCTCGTGCTCGGATAATTGGCTCTCGAATTTATTATGCATCTTCATAGCCGCACCTCCCGTCCCGATGTTCTCATTCAACACGTTCGTCAATGGGCACGGTGTGTGGCCTTTTAAAGGGATAAAATATATAATAGGCGACGTTTCAGGCAATGGGCCTTCTTCATAATACTAACATCTCCTTCGCCCTTTGCGCTGTGAAGAATAGCCATTCGTCACCTGTTATGTATTTTTCCTTTTTAAAGCCGCAGTGTTATTGACGAATTAGTTTTTTGTTTTATTTAATTGTGTCTGTGCACCGCTGCCAACACCGCAGCAGCAGCAGCAGCATCGCCAAATGACGAGTTTCGCTCTCATTGTATTCTTGTCTGATACATTGAGCAGCACTGCCTAAACACAAAGGGTGGCACTCGCAACATGAGACGAACCTTGTTTGTTTTGATGTTATATCCCTTGAAGCAAGGTTCCTCGCACAGACTCACGATGTGCATTTTTCCTGTAAATTGTATTTATTATTTATAGCCCTTTCATCGACCCACTTGTGGATGAAGGGTTCCTCCAAGGTGCTTGGGAGGGAGTGCATTGTTTGACCATACTTCATCACGCTGGTCAGTTGTGTGTTGGTGACAGGAAAACCGGTTCGGATGTTGCATGTCGCTGATGTGCGCCGTGGCTCGGAATAGACCCCGGGGTTACCGGGTTCATAGCCCATCAGGGTGCTTACTTCTGTAACATTTGGCCCACTCATTTATTATTCATTTTCCCAAAACAGAAAAAAACACATTGCACGTCACGTGTCTGGGTCAGTGATTGCAGATATCAATTGCTAGCAACAAGAATTGCGTTTTTACTCTAATGCAATAAATAAATAAACACATCGCAATTGCATTCAATGGTAAATTAGTTTTCTTTTTTTATATAAGCAGAGTAGCTAATACAATTATCATTCATCTATTTTTCATGTTGATATCGCTACCGCGACCGTCTGGTCCCGTTATGTTCGCTAATTAAAGTTGGCACTCGAGGTGAATTGTGTGTGTGTGTATACCTTTTTTTCAATAAATGCCACGCAGGGGGATGGATTCAAATTTTAGTAAAAACTAAAAAAAGTCCAATGGCATTGCTGGAGATGCTCGTGTCGTCAAACCAAACACGGCACCGTGGCAGCAGCATGGCAGCAGCGGCAGCAGCAGCAGTAGTGGCAGCAGCGGCAGCAGCAGTGGCAGCAGCGTGGCAGCAGCGTGGCAGCAGCAGCGGCATCGTCTTGGGTGCGTGCACAGATTTCACAGTCGCCAAGGTTGACTCTCCATAATTGAGATGTTTTTTTGGGTTAGATCGCGTAAATATATCAATGTGTCGTTAAACCCGCCACCACCCGACACAGCAGACTAGTAAGGGTTGTCACGTAAACAGAACGTGCCAATTCGTCACTAGTACAGCACACCGGTGTGTTGGAGAGCCAAGCCAGTTTGTAAATGTTGTGGCTTGGCTCTCCAACACACCGGTGTGTTGTACGAGTGACGAATTGGCACGTTCTGTTTACGTGACCAACCTTACTACCGTAATTGTCCGTGTCGGGTGGTGGCGGGTTTTAACGACACATTTATATATTTACGCGATCTAACCCAAAATCACCTCTTATGGATGCTATTGGTCGCGAAAGCCGACTACTCCGCGTTGAAGGCGACTCTCTCCCGCCCCGTTAGATTTCGGCGGCGAGCACGAGGAACGCCGCGTGTCCCTCTCTTGTATGCAGCTTATCGGAGTCTTTGTCTCGCAAACCGCCTCCGGACAACCGGCGGCTCTGCGTGCATCGAGTTTAGATTTTTATATGAAGGACGCTGCTGTAGAGGGAGCAGAGCTACCACCCCCCACCCCGCCTACAGGTCCCGGCGGTGGCTACACCAGCAGCCTTGCATCAAAGACCTCGACCCACAAGGCCAAGCAGAGGCCGCTGTCAAGGTCGGATCTTCGAGGCCAGGGGTCGGCAACCTGTGGCTCTTTATTTTTTTTAAGGACCGCACCGTGGCGCTATTTGTTGAGGACCACCGTCTTGTACTCACCACGCGGTGCATTGCGGCGCTTGAAATATTGAGTTGGGTTTTTTTTACCGAATTCGAAAAAAGTGTCGCTTCTTGTTATTTTGGTTGCTGAGCCCTACTCGAGGCCAATGGTCTTCTCACTGTAGTGCGACGACCTTTGGTGCAAGGTGGAGATCGTGGGACGTAGTCCAATGAAGTGGGAGGGGGGGGGTTAATTACAAACCACCACATTGTCTACTGCATTGTGGCCCACGGAAATGCTCACGGGTCCGGAAAGGTTGGGCACTAACTGCTTCAGGCGCACGAGGAACCGCCGAGGGGTGGGAAGGCAGCCGCTAGGCGGTGAGATGGCACCAATTCCTAACCCCCCCCCCCCCCCCAAAGCTCTGCGGTCCTCTATATATGACGGTATTATCGCCCAATTAATGGGTGTGATGGGGCAATACTATCCAAAGCAGACAGAACAGATAAAGTTCACATTTTGATGTAACCCTTTCTCCTGGCGAACCCAGGACGGTGATCCGACAACCCTCGCTGCTGCCTCCACAGCGGGGGATTAAAGGCAGCCACGTGCGTAGCCACCACCGCCCGGCAAATAACGATGGGGGGGGGGGGTTGAAGTGAAACCATTTTGATGAATGCTCGCCTCTTAATCCAGCCACTTATTGGGCCCGGTGAGGCGCTGCACCGCGAATGGCCACAATGGCCCCATGCTTCCCGAGGCCCCATGCTGTCAAACAAAAACCATTGCTCCTGAGCAGTCGTCGGGCGACTTGAGGTCATATGAGCAATTACGCGGTGGTGGATGAATCCACTCTGTGAGTTTCACAAGGTTGCTTTGATTCTGCATCAACATGTTCCATGGACATGTTATGCTTTTTACAGAAGAAATGGGCCACTTTATTATTTAGTGTGTGTGTGTGTGTTGGCACAGTAGGGGGCACGGGTGGTGCATTTTCCAGACATCTCAGTTGGTCAACCCATGACACCTGGGTCCTACCAGCGAGCCTTCGACACTTCACGTGGCCTCAAAGTGCACCTCGCCTGGCACAAGCGCCGTGGTGACATCACCGCCACTCAGTGGCGAATGGCGGTTGTTCTCGTTGTGTGTGTGGGACAGTGGTTAGCGCACTGTGCTGCAAACCCGGCGACCCGAGTTCGATTCCCTATTGACGACCAATAACAGTGGGGGAATATTTGAACTGGTCCCCCGGGCCTCCCCTATGTTGACTCTGCCTCATGAGTGCCTGGTGCACTGTGTAAACATCACCACTGGCGAGACAAAGGTGGCCGGGCATGGTGCTGACCACCCACGCCCACGTGTGCCGTGCCAGCCTTCATAGGTGCTAACATTACTTGCCCCAAATGTCTGTTAAGGCTATACGGGGGGGGGGGGGATTCTTTGTTCTTGTATAAATGTGCATGCACTCTATATTGTCTGGCGCTTGATCTCCTCCCTCCCACAACCTTCAAAGGCAGTAACGCTGACAAACTAATGACGGTCTTCTCTTGGGTTTCTGGCTCCTCACGTAAATCATCACAGGCGCCCTTTTCATATTTTCTTTCTTCCCCAATAGATTCGGGCGTGGAGGGGGGGGGCGGAGCAGTGGCGCAGTGGGGGTTGGCACACTGCGCGCTATGAACTCTGCAGTCTGAGACACCCGAATTGGATTCCCAGCCACGGCCCAGGTCGGTGGCGTCATTGTTTCTGAACGCACCGCTCCGGGACCCCCACAATTTGCCCAAACCCACACGGCGAGGAAGAGGCATTGGCTTGACCTTTTCAAAGGGGGGAGTAGTAGGGTGGCTGCAAATGATTATTTTATAAGTTTACATTGTTTGTTTCTCTTTGACACATATATCGGCATCCTTTTCGTCAGCGAGGTGAGACGATGGTTTTTCACCTTTTCACTTTGTGTAGTTTTTTTGGAGGATTTTTTTAAATCGAATTAATTTGAACGTCTCCCGTCGCGATGGGGTCTGTCTGGGCGTGCAGCGGCAGATGCTACCACGGCGGTTGTCGCGTCCTGTAAATCGACGCGGTTGCATTTTCAAGCCGGGGCGAAATACGAGGCTGCATTTTTGCTATTTTTTGCCTCCGTCCGCTGCACGCTTTTGCCGCGAGGGCTCCAGTGGTCAAATAATTTCCCAGCCGCCCCGGAGGTTTGGCTTGCCTCGCTTTGCATTGCCTCGCTGCGGCACGAATCGCCTTCGCCCTGACGACAAGCGGCCACGACCGTTGGCTGGGCGGGGGTGGAGGGGGCAAATTGCTTCTGGCAGCTTTCCTTCAGCTGGAAGTGCTGCTCGGTTGTCGTGACGAATACGGTGAAGACTGCGCTTAGTTAACGTCGTATGTGGGTTTTCTTTACAATTTATTAAAAGTGGGAAAAAAACATTTCCGAGAACCTGCTGCACTTTCAAATGGTCCAGGAAATGGAATACAGTGTAATCGTAAACCCCACATTGTAAAAAAAAAGAAAACATTTAATTATGGCATGAAAGGAGTTGGCTGTGCAAGATGTTTTTTTACTCGGCATAGCCAGCAAGGACTGCACACAATAACACGGGAATAACACAAATAAGAATGCAGTGCTGTGGTAAAGTCACTCTGCTCCAGACGGTGTCAGCCTGAGGCTGTCCCGAAGGTGCACGGCGAATCGGAGCGACTGTCCCGGGCCCCGCGCTTTGGGGGGCGGGGGGACCTCGCGCTTCGGCGTCACGGTGTCAGATGGACTGACGGTCCTGGACTGTGCGCCTAGGACTCTGCTCTGGATCTGCAAGAGCAGCTACGCGATTAAAAACAAATGTAGCATCATCTTAAAACGCTCCCTGAATTTAAATGTCATAATTCACCGCTCATCCCGGTATATGCAAGCACACAAAGAGACCGCTCGTGGTTAACTGCCTGAGTCTCGGATGAAGGGTCATGGTCCCAAAATGTTGCCAATATTTTATTTTATATTTTATTTTATATTTTATTTCATATTCCCCCTTTTAGGGCCACAGTGTTTATTGACAATTGTGTTAAGTTTTTCACAGCTACTCCGAGTGGATGATGATGCATCGATTAATCGAATGAATATCGAATATTCATCTCGGAGGCCAACCAGTGTGTGTATGTCATTTCTTAAGCTTGGAGGCAATCGCACCTCCGGTTTCGCACGGTTGGCTACGTACGGCGCTAAAATAAGTTGGACGTACGTACAATCCAACCAAGCAAGCGATGGGCAAGCGAGAATGAAGGAAAGTTGTACGCGTGCCAGCGGGCGGGCGATGGAACGCGTACAACGAATCGGATTTCCGCAAGAGACGAATTATAATATCAAGCGCCGATACCGGGAGTTTCACGACATTTCTGTGGTGGTTCACCAACCCCTCGCCTGCACACTGCTGGATTTCGGGCCACGTTCATAGCCACCAGCGCCCAAGCATTTCTTTTTTAAAGAAGGGTCGTATTAAAAAACGCGCATTTTCCCAAAGTAATTCGCTGCAACATTCCAAGTTGTGTTTCCAGAAATTGGATTGCAGCATCTCTCCAGTGGGAATAGTAAATCGGTAAAGTGTTATCCATCTCGAGATGTTGCCGATGACAACGCGGCTCTTTCTTTGTTGTTGTTGTTGTTCATAGCAAGCAACGGAAGCGAACGAACGGGAACGGTTCGAGCAACTCCCGTGAAGAAACGCTGTAACAACCACGGGCTCGTCGGTAACCGTGAGGGTGAAGGAAAAGGTTGCGTGGATCAACTTCGATACTAGGACGAAGTGAAAACCCCCAGCGGAGGATGGAGGGAAAATATCGAACGAGGGACCTGGGGAAGAAAATGTTGAGCCTAGGAGCAGATTTGTGGGGCACTTTCGAAACCCGAACTTAATAATGAATACGTCAAACGCAGCGTGCCTTTCTAAAGAGAACGTTCTGTTATTCACTGCGTTACTACCCGCTGCGGTGTATAGATCTGAAACGCGAACCGCTGACAAAGGAAATGGAATAACAGCTGAGAAGTCTGCAGCAACAACACAAAAAACGAGACGA
Source organism: Lampetra fluviatilis (assembly GCF_964198595.1). Lineage (NCBI taxonomy): Eukaryota > Metazoa > Chordata > Hyperoartia > Petromyzontiformes > Petromyzontidae > Lampetra > Lampetra fluviatilis. The sequence goes on from NC_136292.1 coordinate 6,586,814, forward strand.
GTTATGTGCCTGGAATTACAATGAGAAACATGAACCAAAATAGCACGTAGGATTGGCGAACATGAGAGCGAGTTGGAGACATCGTATTGACTTGTGAAAGGTAACTGGGATTGGGTTCAGACGCGTCGTGGCTAGCAGAGATGTATACAAATATATAATGGACTGTGGTCGAGACGAATGAGCGAGTGGCGGGCAAAGTGGGGAATACTCCTGAAAGGTGCGACCGCTGTGGATGTGGAGAGAGGGAGAGCATCTCGTGTGGAGGCGCTCGATGGATTGTTGCGTCCGAGGAGATGGCGATGGCTTGAGGCATGCCATCATCCAGCAGTGGAAAGATCATTGCTGATGATCGTTAATTCTAGATTTGAAGCTTTCGTGACTGCAGGGATTCATATTCTTAGGTTTTTTCGGTAAAGTCACGTAGGTAAAAAAAAATTAATTAATAAAAGTAAAATATTTTAAAATTAATTAAAGTAAAATATTTTACTTTTATTAATTTTACATTTTTTACCTACGTCACTTTACCGAAAAAACCTAAGCATATGATGATCGTTAAATATGTTTGTCATGCGTTCACGTGACCCTTGCAGGTAACGGAGACTGTGTCATGCATCGCTGTGTTTATTAAAAATCAATACTTGAATTGAACTGTGACCCCCCCCCCCCCACCATCGAATTCCTCCATCCCCTAACGGTGAGCGAGTGCAGCTTCTGATGCCCGGAAAATATCTTGTCAAGGTGCCGTTTTAAAATCACTCAGCCCTTTGTCCATTTAGGCGAAAAAACCATCGGCAGTTCCTGAAGAATGTCCTTTGTAGTTGGCCCTGCATTAGGTCACCACCAAAATAAATGTACGCACACGTGATCACCGACTAACAGGCGGCAGTGGTAAAGAGATGGGACTAATGTGACCGGTGCCGTGTAGCCCCCAATGCCCTACGACTGCAAAGTCTGCCTCCCCTGGGCACCGAACGGTGTGGAGTCCTCCACTTCCACTCTCTATGGGCCCCCTCCTCATGGGCTCGGCTCATGCCCAACAATAATCGCACCGTGCAAACGATGTGAAAGCCCCCCCACGATCGTAAGGGCAAGCTGCAACCCCATCGAGGAAAGAGCTTTCATCGCTCCTCGGATTCCTCCACCATAACTACATATTCTGGCGATGTTTTTTAAGAGCACACCACAAAATGCTGCACTCCTAGAGGGATATGCCGGTTGCGTGTTGTTTTGCGAAAGCAGTCCCTCCGCCGACGCCGTTGTTGTTGTTTGTTGTTGTTGTTTGTCTCCTCTTGCGATTTGGATTTTTCTCGCCATGCACATATTTTATCTGAGGCGCTCGTTTCTTCCGTTGCTGCCTGCGAAGAATCAACAATCGCTCGTAGGTGGAAGTTTCACGCGGGGTTGAGTAAAATTCGCTCTCTTTTACTCTCTTGTACGTAGGAATATTTTTTTTTCGCAATTTATACCGGCCTTGCCCACTAAATAGTAACATTTTTTTTGAGAATTCGTTTTTTCATGAGCTTAGGCAAATGTACTCGCGCTGGCTGATACTTGGAACAGCCCAAGTTGCTGCTCAATGTTCGTTCGATCAAAGCGAATGCATCATACTGACCGCACCGAACGTGACGATTTCTCAATTTCCCAATCGCGTCTCAGCAGAGCGCTGGGAGCTGTGAGCGCTCCGTAAGTCTCACTCTGTGGCCACACGGTGCTGGGAGATTTGTTCTGTTGGTTCGGTGATTTCGCAAGATGGGAAACAACTGTCACTGCACACGTGGGGGGCCGCGTGTCCATGATTCGTAAACACTTAGCACTCAATAATAGAGGGGGGGGGGGTTTGGTTAGATCGCGTAAATATAGATGTGCCTTTAAACCCGCCACCACCCGACAAAGCCAATTTAGTAAGGTTTGTCACGTAAACAACACGCGCCAATTCGTTACGAGTTCAGCACACCCGTGTGTTGGAGAGTGAGCCCACGACATTTACAATGTCCGACGTTTCGCCGGTAATTACAACCAGCCTCACCAGGCGACAGCCAGATTTGTGGAGAAATCCTCCTGTTGCGGTTCTTAATAGAGGGGGTAAATGTGATGTCGTCCCTGAGAACCCGCTACGTCCGTGCGTGAAATCACGACGTGTCTTGTTTAAAATCGCCTTTCCCGTACCCGTCCGCTGTATCCGCCGTGGGAGGGTGGGAGGGAGATGGTGGCCTTCACGTGGCCCACCTGTGTGGAGCGTCTCAGCGCACGACGAATATCATCGCATCGGCCCTCGAAGAAGAAGAGATCAATGGGGGAGGCAATTTGGTGGAGGCACAATTTGCCGCAGGAGCAGCAGCAGCAGCAGCTTCTGCAGCAGCAGCAGCAGCTTCAGTAGAAGCAGCAGGAGCAGCAGCTCCAGCAACAGGAGCAGCAGCAACAGCTCCAGCTGAAGCAGCAGCCCCAGCAGAAGCAACAGGAGCGCTAGCAACTGCTACTGCAGCAGCAGCAGAAGCAGCAGGAGCTCTAGCAGCTGCTGCTGCAGCTGCTGGAGCAGCTGCAGCAGCAGCTCCAGCAGAAGCAGAATGAGCGCTAGCAGCTGCAGCAGCAGCTCCAGCAGCAGCAGGTCCAGCAGCAGAAGCAGCGGATTATTCTCCAGCTGCAGCACTGCAGCGTGATCCATGCCTACGGAGTTGGGTGTCTTTGTAATTTGATTCGCAGGAGCGATTTTTTTGCTTTCTTTTTTGCTTTGCCGGTGGCGTGGAGACGAAAAATGAAGGCCGCTCAATCGCGCAGACGACGATGGTTGCACGTTGCAATTAGCAATCGCTTATAGCTCGGCATTTCTGCGCTTTTTTTGCAGTATTAGTAATAATAATAATAAATATAATAACAACAAATATTTAGTTTTAATTATTCCTTCAAATTTGTAAAAACAACAAATATTTTAAACTGAACACGATTAAACACGAACACACGCTTTCAATTCTAGATTTGAAGCTTTTGTGACTGCAAGGATTCATATTCTTAGGTTTTTTCGGTAAAGTCACGTAGGTTAAAAATTAAAATTAATAAAAGTAAAATAAAAATAAAATAAAATAAAAATCACGACGTTTCGGAGGCAACACAAGCTTCCGTCTTCAGGTGGAACCGTCACAGCACGATAGCTGTATCAAGTAAATGAGAGATTACGCAAGGATTGTGCGTGTCGAGGGGACGTCTGTTTTTGAACGCGAGCGACGACGGCTGCTCGTGCCCGCACTTGGAGCGCTCGCTAAATTTGACGCTTGAAATATCTCCACTCTAGAACATTGAGGAGTGGTGGGGGCTCTGTCACAGAGACCAGCGGCGGTGTACGGGAGGATATGCCACCCCCCCCCCTTTTGTTGATTTGCACCCTGCCTTTGATTCCTTACGCTCCCCATATTTTGATGTCACCCCGACACCGCGTGTTCCTTGCTACTTTCCTTTACATCTTCGCTACCCTCCCCCCGGCCCCCCAACACCAACCCTTGCTTCGCTGCGTCTCACGCCCTCTCTCACCCCTTTTTCGATTTCCCAGCTCACGCAGCTCACGCAGCTCAGCTCTCACAGCTCACACAGCCGAGCAGCCGAGCAGCTCTCACAGCCGAGCAGCTCTCCCAGCTCACACAGCTCTCACAGCTCTCACAGCCGAGCAGCTCTCACAGCTCTCCCAGCTCACACAGCTCACAGCTCTCCCAGCTCTCACAGCCGAGCAGCTCTCACAGCTCTCACAGCTCACACAGCTCACAGCTCTCCCAGCTCTCACAGCCGAGCAGCTCTCACAGCTCTCCCAGCTCACACAGCTCACAGCTCTCCCAGCTCTCACAGCCGAGCAGCTCTCACAGCTCTCACAGCTCACACAGCTCACAGCTCTCCCAGCTCTCACAGCCGAGCAGCTCTCACAGCTCTCACAGCTCACACAGCTCACAGCTCTCCCAGCTCTCACAGCCGAGCAGCTCTCACAGCTCACACAGCTCACAGCTCTCCCAGCTCTCACAGCCGAGCAGCTCTCACAGCTCTCACAGCTCACACAGCTCACAGCTCTCCCAGCTCTCACAGCCGAGCAGCACCGCGGGCCACACACATCTGTGTCGTGCATGTGTCGACTGTGTACTTGGTTGTGCACTGCGGCTCCGCTGGCTTCTGTCTTGCTGTTGAATTCCATAAATAATAATGATAGCGGTTGGGGTCGGGGTTGTTTTGTTTTTAAAGGAACTGGATGGGTAATACCATTTGTAAAAAAAAAAAATGCACATTGCAGTTTCAGAAATGCCACGGAGAAAGCGTGCTTTGTTCCCCAACCATTGCCTTTTCCCTTTAATAAGATCAATCGATTCCTGCGGGCTCTTAACCCTAATGAAGCGCACGAGCGCCACGGTGAAAGTAATTACGATAAAAGTATCGCCAAATAATTAAATTATCCTGAATTACAGGATTTAATGGGAAGCTCCAATTCATTATTCCGCAGTAGGCGCTATCGATGGATGTGAGTGCATACATAGTGCATGGCTGTTGAGTGTTTGCAGCGAGGTGGCGGGGGGGGAGGGGATGTATAGGATGGATAGGATAGATGTTTCACCCCATCGGCGAGATTGAAATGCGCTCGTTTCGTCACCCGCTTGTCTGTCCCTGCGTCGCGTCATTACGGAGTGAACCGGGGTGGTGTTTGTTGCGCGGCGACGATTTTGACCCCGCGTTTATTTTGTCCAGCGGCGGCGGCGGCGGAAGCTCGCGAACGTCGGGAACACGATTTCTGTCGTCTACTCGTTTCTGCGGTGGCGATGCTGCCGTTCATTATCAATGCGTTGAGAGAGAGAGAGAGGGGGGGGCAGTAGCAGCAGCAGCCCCTTGGCCGTGAGAGGAGTCGCCGCGTAGCCCCCTCGTTCCTGGGAGAGCACAGGACCAAAATCATATGAACGTTGACTCGCAAGCAAGAAGATGTCGCTCAAGCGGCAGAGCGATCGGCTCACAAGCAGAAGGATCCGAGTGTAATACCTGGTTGAGGGGTGGGCGGGGGGGGGGGGAGGATTGACTTGTCCCCACCATCCGCCTCCGGGGTCGATAAAATTAGTTGCACTTTGAGGGTTCTTGTGGATAGATTCACTCCCCCCACCCCATGCAAACGTGGAATTTGTCACCACGGAATCTGCAGGGCTGTGCACATGAGCACCAAATAATACCTCCTTTGTGCTCATTTGTCTGTAAGAGATGTATTATGAACCTCTTTACGACCGTGCGTAGCCAACCGTGCGAATCGGAGGTGCCAACCAATTTGAGCAGGACGTGTCTTTAACGTTTGTTTTTGACAGGGATGCGAATGTGGATTTTTTTTTTATTTGCCCAACGGCACGCTTATTTTGCCCGAAGTGGTATCGCCTGCCTGCACGACGCGTGATCTTTTCAGCGCAACCCGTAATGCTGGAGACGGCATCGCGCACGCGCGATCGATCGGCACCCTCGGGCGGCTGCGTGTTTGTGTCTGGAGCAAATCAACTTTTCCCCCCTACTCTCGTTTTTTTGTTGTTGTAACGCTTGACCTATTTTAAAGGAACATTTTAATTTACGTCGCGAATGCGTCCACAAGTGAGAATCCTGTGACTCGAGATCAACTCGCACCATTCAGCTTTGCTTGTTATTTTTTTTATTGTTTGCAGCGTGCCCCGATTTTTGTTTTTTGTCTTTCATCCTACCGACAGAATAGCACTGCCTCCGTTTTAGAATTCTGGCCACGCAATGAGTCGCCCCCCCCCCTTCCTTCCAACCGCCATCCCACCACCCCTTCCCTCCCCTCCCCCCACCTCTCCATTACCCCCCTCCCGACGTGGCTTTAAAAGCAGCCGCTCCCAGCAGCAGTCTCCACAGCGCCGCTTTGCTGCTGTGAGCACGTGCGCATCAGTGTGTTCGCGACTTCATCTCGCCACTCGTCTTGCATACTTGCTCAAACAATAACCACACGGTGTATTGTATATCTATTTTAGCAAAGCGCTCCTATATCTAATACGCGTTCTATACAAGCTCTACACCCACTCCCACCCACTCGCGATCCCTGCCCGCAGCACCGCGCGTGCACCAAAAGGGATCTCAAGTTTTGCTCCCCCTATAGAGGGTTGTGTGGCCGTGTTGTGCGGTTTAGGCGACCCAGACATACGCCTATTGCATCCGTCTCCTGGCCCAGAAAGCCCTCCGAGCTCTCCGAGATGAACCGCCTGCTGCTTGCGAGCCTCTGCGCCTGCCTGGTTGCCGGTGAGTGGCGCACACATCCACAACCCTCATGATGCTTCTTCTTCTTGGTTATTCAATCTTTGCCGGATGCTAAAAAGAGGGAACGGTGAAGGGGGGAGGGGTGCACGCTCAAAATGTGACAAAAGCTGGACACACGGCGGCCTTAAAATTAAAATAGAAAGGCGTTAACAGATGACGTTTTCAGGCAATGGCACTTCTGCATGTCCTGCAAATAGCTATGGAGAAGGGTCATTGCCTGAAACGTCGCCTATTGTATAATTTCTGTTTTTGAGGCAGTGTGATTGACGAACGTGTCGCGTTTGTTGTTCGTGCACCACTGCCAAACGCAGCAGCATCGCCAAATAATCCGTTTAAATGTTGCATACAATGTGCCATGAAACAGACCTGGCACATGGCGACACGTAGCGTCTATGCCTGCGCCAGTCGCTGTGGTCTTGTGGTGGTATCGCGTGGTAGCTCTTGTCCTTGTTACCCACGTCGCTAACCCTCGACGCAAATATCACGCACACATGGTCCCAGATGTTCCTAATTGGAACGATTGCACTGGTTTTTATTTTTTACTCAATTGGAATCTGAATAGCAATCGATCATCGCCCCCTGCTGCGAAACATTTGGCAGGACTCTCCGAGAAAGGAGTCGTGAGACTCGGGCGATGCTTTCCTGCTGGGTAAAAAAACCGAGCGTAACAAATAACACGCTGGAGCGTGCATTAGCTTCTTCAGCACCACGGACAGCGCACGCGGCGGATTGCTGCTTGGAGAGTGGTGCCGGAGAGTGGCTGTGTAATGGGCAGTGAGTGAATGAGAACATCGTTTCTATTCCGCTCGTAACTCGTTTTTTGGTTCAGGAGGGTCCTGCCAAGGGTTTGGCAGTAGATTTACAACCGAGTAAATGTGCGGGTACATTTTCACATTTGGCAATTTTGAACCATGACGCCGGCACACAGTGGCCTTCCTTTACAAGTGGCATCACGGGATCTTTAACATCTCACGACGAAGCAGACGCTTACCAGTATCACCACCCATCATTTACGGTTCTTGCACGAGCAGTATTAACTAGGTCGGCCGCTGTATTCGAACCGTGAGCCTCTGCAACGAGTGTCGAACGCGCCACCGCTGACCCACTTCACCCGCCAAACGTGATGATCACGGACAGCAACGTGACGATTGACGAACGTGATTTATTGGCTCACGACTTTAGCAGCAAACATCTGCAAGGAATGCGTATTCGTCGTGGCGATTCTTCCTGTGGTTCTTGAGTTAGCTTGCGGAAGCGTTCATTCATTATTTATACTGGTAGGAACCTCCCTGGTTACACCAGCCCACAAGGGATTACTGTGTCCGTCCGTCCGTCGTGCATCCAAAAATGGGAGGGGTGGGGCTGGGTGGAGCGGGGAGGGTTGGGAGGGGCTGGGTGGGGAGGGTGGGGAGGGGCTGGGTGGGGAGGGGAGGGTGGGGTGGGGAGGAGCTAGGTGGGGGGGGGCTGGGTGGGGGGTGGGAGAGGTGGGGCTGGGTGGGGAGGGGCTGGGTCACCCTGTGGTGCCCTTATAAAACTCAACGTTTAACCTACTCACGCCGGCTTGTGCCCGCCCTCACAGTCGGCCATATTTGCGGAATACACCACGCCGCCGTTGACCCTGGCCATTGACCGAGCAACCCAACGTTCCTACCAGCTCCCTCAGCAGGAATGTGTTAGAGAATGTAGGGCAAACTTGGATGCAACTGGGAGTGTCGAATGCTAAGTTCTTGAGTTTAATATCATGAGCAGTGCGCATTGTATGGAATATCATGATCTCAGAAACGTCTGAGAAAGGACACAGCACATATAGAGTTTAAGATATGCACCGAGTACATTTGATTGTCAATACAAATCCTATATGGTGTGTGCGATTTTAAATATAAATTATAAAAATGGACTTGAAAGCGGATTATCAGCTAATCACAAACTCTCAGACAAAGCAATTGAAAGGCGAATTCGCCCTGCGGCTGAATCTCGAAAAGGCTGCTTTTTATTTGGCCGTTTGAAAGAAGAAGAATATATTTTTTTTTATTATCGATGACTAACTTGCAATGAAAGGTGATAACAAATTAACTGTTTTTCAATGTGCGCGTGTTTTTTAAGCACTAACATTTCCCGGGGTGTTCACGGTATCTGTTTGCAGTGCGTGAGACTATTTGGGAACCACATGGCTCTTAAGGAATTGTGCTGTCGATGTTGGTGATGGGAGCCTGATTTTGAATTACATTTTTTACACGTTGCCTTCCCTATAGATTCATCCCCACAAGTACACACATACTCACACTCTGCCTTGCTCCAGTCGCACACGATGCTCGAGAAAAAAAAACTGCTAACCTTTCTTTTTAAGAAGGTGCGAAGCAAATGCACGTACGTTGAACTTTGTTCGCGCCGTACATAGCCGACCGTGCAAATCTGAGTTGCCGGGGGAAGGACAAAATGCATTGACATGAGGTACTGTAACGAACCGCTTCCTTACGTCCATGCGTGTGATGTAGGAATAGTTTCTTGTTTTGTTTGTGTCTCTTCTTCAGTGTCGTCCCTTCCCGTGCCGGCGACTTTGCTGACAACAGATGATGGCGTAAGTAAAAAAAAAACTATATATATGAAAAAACAAATCGTCGTGCGAAATTCTCCGCACAAAAACTGCACTGCCTGGAGGGGGGGGGGGGGGCGGCGGGGGAAGTGGGGGGGCGGCGGGGGAAGGGGGGCGGCGGGGGGAGGGGGGTGTAGGGTGCATCTCGCGCACGCGAGCACTCGTGTAATTGAATGACCGTGCTTCACGACAATTTTGCCTCTCTCGCTGCACTGCATCTGTCACGACGGCGTCGGTGAACATGTCAGCTGCTGCTCATGGAGGTGGGGAGAGGCAGCTCGACGGCGAGGAAGTAGACGTTGCAGAGCAGCGAGCCGAGCGGTGTTTCAATCCCCTCCTCAATTGGCCTCATTTCTCTCGAATCTTTTGCATCGCATCGACCGCCATGCTGCGAATGAAACCGTAACGTGAACGTCGCATGGGGCTGTGCGCTTGCATCGAGGTGTGGGGTCGGGCAGCTAGCATTTTGCCGCGACCATTTTTTGGTGCGTTTTGTCACGTTCGTACGTTCGCTACAGTTGTGCAAGTGTGGCCCTTTAATAAATAAATAAACCTGCAGCATCAATGTCACAACAATTTTGACGCGAAGCCGGTGAATAATAATTTGGGACCTATTCCTGGACTCTGATTTTTAGCACGGTCGGCTACGTACGGTGCGAAAGAAGTCATACGTACATACGGGCGCCTGTGCGCGCACACACACACACACACAGCTTCTTGGCCTGTACATTTACCACCACCTCCGTGCGACGCCTGCCTCCCCGCGGCTCGATCGTTAAAAACGGGCTCCCGAGTTTCGCGGCCAGCTGCTGGGTGACCTCTCTGTGACCTTGACCCCAATCATCCGCCAACCCCGCTGCCCCCGCCGCCGCCACCGCCGCCACCATCTGCCCGCCACCTGCCCGCCACCGCCATCCACCTCGGGAGTAATTCCTCTGCTCGGCAGGTGGCGAGGTGTGTCGGTGAGGTGGTCGCTCGCGCCATCTCGGAAGCCAGCCCTGCGCCCGCCACGGAAAACTGCCTCCGCGTGTTGCGAGAAGGTAAAATGGACACCGGAAGCAAAAAGGCTTCCGACGGCATGGGGACAAGGGGATGGATAGATGGGTCGATAGCCGTTGCATGATGGTAATAATAACAACCGAGAATGTGTAGCTCGCACACTTTTTCTCTCACTCCTCTTCAAAGAGAAAGCGAGGGGGGATGATTCGGAGCCTGAGCTTTGTGGCCCTATATTAAAATGTTTGGCCAACTCCATCGATGAGCGTTTATACGTGGGGGTGTGGGTGGGGGTGTGGGTGGGGTGAGGGGTGGGGTGGGGTGAGGGGTGGGGTGAGGGGTGGGGGTGGGGTGGGGGTGGGGGTGGGGTGGGGTGAGGGGTGGGGTGGGGTGAGGGGTGGGGTGGGGTGAGGGGTGGGGTGAGGGGTGGGGGGTGGGGTGGGGTGAGGGGTGGGGTGAGGGGTGAAGGTGGGGTGAGGGGTGGGGGTGGGGTGGGGTGAGAGGTGGGGGAGCCAAAGCACCCGGAGACAACCCACACGTGCGAGGGAGGGGGCGGGGTAACACTCACTTCCCATACAGGTGGGAATTGGTCCACGAATTGGTGAGTTCCACCAACCCTGACCCCCACAGTGCGCGATGCCTGCAGTGCACGTAGTGTTCATTAAATGCCTTTTGGAATTCTGGCCGCGTGAGAACCGTAGGAGATTGGTGGGCACCCTGCGGCCTTTCCCCCACCTCGTGGTGGGCCTGGTTTCAGTGTATTTAGGGCAGCGGTCGACAACCAAAATAACAAGCAATTTTTTTCGAATTCGGTGAAGAGGCGCAATGCAGGGTGAATAACATCACGAAGCAGCGGTCCTCGCAGAGACGCATGCGGCTCCGGAGCCGCGGGTTGCCGAGCCCTGGACGAGGGTGGAGGAGGGTCGCTCGTGTGGCACGCCAACTCGTCTGGGTCGCCCATCACTGCCAAAGGAGATTTCATCTCTGGCTGGGAGGCTGGATCAAGAGACCATTGATGCCACCGCCTCGACATCGCTTCCTTTCCCCGTGCGCCGGCTCTCGACGCTGCGTATTGAGCGCATGGACAGTAAAATACAGCGCGGGAAATCGCGTTCTGAAAACGTGTAATTTTATTGTTGTCTTTTCAGATGAAAGAATTAATGGCTTTCTTCATCGTAAAGATTTAATACAAGTGCTGCAGCAACTCTCCAGGCACGGTGAGGAGAATTTTAAAAGAAAATAGACGTTTTGTGCACGTGTGTTTGTTGGAGTTTAATTGAGAGTAGTTGCGGCACGAGTTGACGGTGATTGCCCCTCTCCGCAGCTGAACTAATCGAAGATCGGCGCCAACAAGAGGCCCAGAGAACGGTGGTGCCGGACGTCGGAGCCAATCGCCCGGTTGAAAGTGACAAAGGGGGAGAGGATCGGCTGGGAGGCGCGGGAGAGTGGGCCCAGCACGGCGGGGAGGGGGCGCGTGAAGGGGCGGCAGGAACGGGGAGAGCGACCACGGGAGAACGCGCGCATCTCGTCAAGCAGGGGAGACCAGGCGATAAGGCTACACATGATGATGATGATGATACATCGGCAGCCGTCGATAAAAAAGACGTAAATTACAGGAACCGCGGTGGGAGCCGACGCGGAAGTGAAGGTCTTGGAATCGAGGAGAGGAACGTTGAGACGGGATACGAGCTGCGTGGAGATGGCCTTGAGCACAACGCCGCTGAGCCTCGTGGCGTCGTCACGACGGGCGACGGCGTCGGCGATAACGACGACGACACCCGCGAACGTGCCCGTGGGGACGGGGCGACGCGGTCGATTGAAAGAGAAGACGGCGAAGACGGCCGAGATGATCAAACCGGGGGGGGGCATCACGACGGGGCGAGATTTTCTCAGCAGCCCAGCGACGAACGCGAAAGTGAACAACCCGCGCCGCTGACGCTTTCTGAACAAGAACGGAGCGCGGCTCCTAACCACCGCGAAGGCGACGACGACGACGACGACCGCCACCAGAATGCCGGTGGAGGCCATGGAGAGGCGGAGGAAGGGAGAAGCTCGAGGGCAACGGATCTGCGAGCCGGCTTGCGTGAGCGCCGTGGACGAGAGGGCGAGTCGGAGGGCGAGAAGGTGGAGGAGGAGCTCATACGGATGACGCTGCAGAGCGTTGGTGGGAAGGTGAGCATAGGGGAGAAACCCGCGCGCCATCCGGGCTCCACGGGGGGGGGTCTCAGTCGAGATGCCGCAGACGATGCCGCCGTTGGCGCCGCCACCGCCGCGTTGCTTCCTGCGGAGAGGGAACGGAGCGACGACGCGCCCGGCGTCACGCTGGCGCTTGGCGACGCCGCGGTTGCAAAGCGAGAATCTGCTGCTGCTGCTGGTGCTGCTGCTGCTGGTGGTGGTGCCGCCGCCACGCGCCAGGCGGGAAGGGAGATCAGCTCGGAGGGACTGGTGGGAAATCCTCACGGTGCCGCGGATCGTGGCAGTCGTGCGGCGGCCTGGAGCAGCAGCGAAGAGGTAACGTCCCCTTTTTTTTTTGCAATTGCACGGTGTCCATTGTGCAGGTGTGTCTAGACAGCCCTCTTTGCCAATTTGCTGCTGGATGAGGGCCTCCCCCTACAATGGCGGTCGTGGGGGTTATTTTAGTGCATGGCACGACGCAGGCCAGTACGGGGTGGTGAAGGCAGGGGGGCCATAGACGTGGGAGCATAGAAGTGGAGGACAACTATGGATTTGTCTGCGCTGCCGTCCCCCAAGTCGTTCCAGAGGCCTGTGACAGCCGGTTGGTGCACGGTGTCTGCCCATCCTATAAATTATCCAGGCTCAATTTTGCTTAGCTTCTGAGATCATAAGTGATTGGGTGCATTCCAGGTCAAAGACAAAATGCGTGGTAACTTATAAAAAATACAATTCAGATGCGTACCGTGTCTACATGCGACCTCTTCCAAAGTAGGCTCGCGTGCCGAAAGGGATTTTTTTTTGTAAGGAGCGGGGAACGATTGTTTTTAAACTCCTAGAGGGCCGGAGGTGGGATTGAGATGATATTGTTGTTGAAGTGTAACATGGAAGCAGCGAGGCAGAAGAGAAGAGGAATGTCTGGGGCCGAGAATCGATCGTGGGAAATGTCTCGGCAGTGCAGATGACCAGAGAAAGTGAATTATACTCAACTTAACCCTTTCCCGTTCCGAGACGTCTACAAGTTGCAGGGTGGGTGGTGTCCCGCTCACTGCTGAATCTTGCAACGCGCAAGCGGCTCGGTGTTAATTTTATTTGCAGAGGCGTAGCGCCGTTGTTCTTTAGGACGTTTGCACTCACCGCCAAGAACCGTAGCGACACGACCGCACTGCACGACAGCTGGCGCCAAGCTGTGCCGCACGCCCTCCTGCATGGCCTTGTGGGAGCCTCGGTCCCGATAAAGTGATTTTCTTTTAGTTTTTCTTCCGGTTTCGTTAAGATGATGTCCACGTACGTCATCGGAATGGAATCGGAAGAAAAACTGGTGACGTGCACGCACGTCATTGGAACGGGAAAGCATTAATAAGAGACGACAACACATGAATCCACGTGAGACTTGATTTTAATTGGTTTTCAATCGGTGCGAATGATCTTCCGTGACAATATCGTAAAAAAAAGAAGTGTGAAACAAATAAAGGAAACCTTCATACGTGGAATAAAATTCAAAGGGCAAAAGAGGAACACGTGGATAAAGGGCACAGGTTGATGACATAATTCAAATTTAAGAACGGTGAGTGGGCTTCGGAGAGAGGAAACATCGCTTGGAGAGACGATGTATGTATGTTGAACTTCTATCGCACCGTACTTGGCCAACTGTGCTAATCGGAGGGGTAAAGTGTAGGTACTCTCACCTCTTGCACAAAAGCGTCTGGCCACCATTAGGAGGAGGTGCGGGAAGCGATGGCAGATGGTCAAGAATAATGATGGGAGTGGCAGCCAAGGAATGGAACGCGTCTGGGTTTTACGTCCACAGGGGAGATGGAGCAATGAAACGTTCCAGGGGTTTGGATCATTACGTTGCGGGACCAGGAGATATGGCGATGACTTGGGGGGCGGAGGGGCCGACTTCATCCAGCATTGGATTGACCACGGCTGACGATATGAAAGTTGAAAAGGTAGCTTTGTGTCGCTGTGCACAGTGTGAAGCAAATTGTGTCTGGCGCTGTTCTTTTGCAGGACAAAGAACTCTCAGAAATCGCAGCGATGGAGTTGGAACTGGAGAACATCGTTAACAAAATTGAAGATCTCAAGAGAGGGTAAACGTGCTTAAGTGCTTGGTCACTGTTAACTTTTTTCTTAAATTATCTTTTTGGAAGATTTGAAAACCGGGTGATTTGGGAGATTTGTAAACACTTTTAATAGTTTTTTTTAATATATATGAAGTATTGAAGCAACAAAAAAGAACTGAAAGTTTGATGGAAGCGCATTTTGTTGACTCGCTCGTAGAGAGAGGCTATACTTTGTACATGCCCTGTGTGCTCTAGATTTAATCACTTTTAATCGCACACGGGAGAAGTGACAATCGTTTTAACCCTTTGCCATTCCAATGATGTACGTCATCCGTTTTTCAGGAAGAAAAACCAAAATTGAAAGTAACTTTATCGGTACCGAGGCTCCCACAAGGTAATGCGGGAGGGCGTGTGGCACAGTTTTTGGCGCCGGTTATCGTACAGTGTGGTCGTGTCGCCACAGTCTCTGCGGTGAGCGCGATGTCATTTTAAAAACTTCTTCGGCACGCCTCTCTTAATAAAATGAACGCAAAACCGATTACGCGTTCCGAGATTCGGCGGTGAATGGGTCGCCCGTCCGTCCTGCAACTCGAGACGCGCGCTCGGGCGACGCGGTAATGCCGTGCCCCCCTGGGTGCGTCGACCGAACGACGTCGGACGTAACGATCGAGTCTTCATTCCGCCACCCCTCCCCCCGGGGGTCCCGAACTAACCTGGGCCACGAAGCAGAATTCGGATGCCTTTCTTGCGACGGCAAATGATATTAGCACGGTTTAGTTCCGGCCCGGGGAGACGGAAAAGAGGCAGTGGGAGGAAAAAAGACGACCCGCAACCGTGACGGCAACCTGGCGCTGGTTCGGTTCGGATGTGCCGGTGGAAAAGAGCGGCACGTGACAATCGTGCTTCGACTTTCCGTCCAAACGCACGCGGGGTCACAACGGCTCCTGCTGACTTGAAACCCGTCTTGGCAGGCGTATGTGCGTTTGTGTGCGCGCCGTTTCCTGTACGTTTTGTGTCTTTTTTGTTCATGGGTTCTCGTCTCTGTGGTGTTAGAGGTGTGCAGTCGCAGAACAATGCGTACATTACACAAACGCATTATCACTCGCTTGTCCTCCTTCTGTGCGTTACTCTATAAAGAAATAAATTCCTATTTGACAACGAACAAATGATAATGTGTTTTTTATTTGAATCCGTCTCGCAGTTAATACATCTAATAGACTTGATCAGACTTTTGTGGTTACAGTTCTACGGTCGACATTGCAACAACGATTGTAAACGAATGCTACCCGCGATAATACTCCCACCCGTTTATTTACCCAGGACAGCCGCAACGAGTCCTCAAGATTCCTTTTTGTCACGAGGGTCGTGCACTTGGTGCGCGTTTTCGCCAAATTCGCCCCACGTGGTAAGAAGCCGGAGGTCTCCGATGGAGAAGAAGAAACCCCACGTGGGCGAGGAGGGGGAAGCAACGCAGGACAAAGCTGGCAGTCACCAGGTGTCCGTGGTGTCACCGCAGGTCCCCTGCGAACACGAGAATTAATATCCCAATGGGGTTTACCTGTCTCCAAAATAACCCCCCCTCCCCCCTACGGCTACAGCACCTGGCGTTCCCATGCAGTTGCCCATTTAACCCTTTGTCAGTACCAAGGCTCTCCCACAAGTCCATGCAGGAGGGCGTGTGGCACAGATTGGGGCCAATTATCGCTCCGGTTCTCTGCGGTGAGTAACAATGTCTATGTAAAAACAATGGCATCTGCTACGCCTCCTCTAAATAAAATAGGCGCGGAGCCGCTTGCGTTTTCTGAGATTGAGCGGTGAATGGGACACCACCCTGCAATTTGTAGACATCTCAGAACGGGAGGGGGAGTGGGATACTTTCCCAATGTTTGGATTAATCTGAAATTCCCGCAGATGCGGCCTCGATGCGAAATTCCTTATCCGGGGAAAAACATTTTTGTATTGATCCGACAAAAAAATGTGACATCACTCTGACTGAATGCACGTACGTGGAACTTCTTTCACACCGTTCGTCGCTAACCGTGCTTAATCGGAGGTGCGGGGGGGAAGGAACGTGCTGCGGTTTCGTCACCAGTCTCATTCAGCGGCCGCCACCCCCTCCCGATCAGCGCTCTCTCGCTTCCCGGCACGTTCCGCCCGCCGCCTCTGATTCGCGTTGGCCCTGTGACCCCCCCCCCCTCCCCCAACGTGTTCCCTCTCTTCTGTCTCCTCGGTATAAATCCCAACGTGCACCTATCATGCAACGCCTTTTGTTCCATTTTTTTGTCGGTGTTCGCGTGTTTTATTTCCAAACAACATGTCATGACGGGTATTACAATAGCGTGCACTGCAAACTCCAGCCGTATTGTTGCGTTTTCATTTTGCAGTACAATTTTCCAAAAGCACTCCCGACCTGCCCTGCTCGTTAAACCTATTCATTAATTTATTTTGGTGTTCTATTTTTCAATAGATATCCTAGATATACGCACACGCACACACTCCGTTGTGTATTTCAGTTGTGTCCTTTTTAAAATTGCAGCCGTAATTTAGTTATTCAATCGTTCCCTCGTGGTTCATTCCCACTTGACGGTACGTCGACTACAACTGGCTACATCCGTTTTATGGTTACGCCTGGAATGTCTCCAATCGAGTGGTCAGAACACGCCTTCCAGAGTCGCTGCTCGCTGCCTCCGTGGGAGGGATATCTCAGCTGTGCAATCTCAGCTGTGCTATCTTCTTAAATCGAGTTTAAATTACGTCAATTTATCTTCTGTTATTACGACATCACTCGGTTTGTAAGAACAATGATGGACCGCACCATATATATATTTTTCACCGACAAACTACCCTCTTTTATATTTTTGTTCAGTTTTTTTCCTCTCTCTATTTATTCCGTTGCTTTGTTTGAGCTTGCGTGCGATTTATTGATTTGTTTACGTAACCTCCTCTCTAGTTTTCCACCACTGCGGATCCCAGCCTGGGCTCTGGGACACCAAAGATACGGCTGCACAGCTCACCGCCTTCTTCCGGCTTAAACCAAACGTCTGCGATTACAATGCTACCGATGAAAACACCTTTTCTACAAGGTACGTTACAATTGCATTTTTTTTTACGACTTTGCCTCTCATTGAATCTGGTTCATCGGATTTATGTGCTCAACGGTAGAGAACCTGTTTCTCAATCCAGCTTCCTCGGATGGTCGGTTGTCCCCTAACTTGTCAATTTTTAAATTGGTTCTCTCCAATCTTAGCGTCAAGAGGGCAATGGAACTATAATTCTGTAGATCGGTTTTGTTGTCTCTTTTCAAACAGACGAATGATCGAGGTTTCGTACCGCCATGGACGCGTTCTAATTTGTCCGTAAACGTTCAGTGATTAGGCACCGCAATACTTTACGTGTGTGCACCTTGACCTGTGATCATACGGTCGGTAAAACAACCCCGCTGAGGTGTTGGATGGATGCAGGAATTAAGCCGTCCGGTTTCCTAGGCGCGTTCTACAAACCTGCATCGCTCACGGAATAATTACGCCGTCCCCATTCCGACATTTACATCTGATCCCGGCAACTACAACCTCAAATGTAAATCACTCTCCATGCTGCGGAGAGAAACCCTGGCATTACGACGCAGTATATTTACTGATCAAGATAATCACGATTTCTTTGCTTGCCTATTCGTGTAAGGCAGGGCTTAAATTTAGCCGGAGCTGTCCGGGACTGAGCTATTTTCCTCTCCTGGGGGAGGGGTAGGGGGGGATTGTGCCCATGGGGGGTTGGGGATTTGGAGGGACCCAGAAAATATTGCGTGAGAAATGAAACCTTGGATGTCAGGATCGCTCGTCGTAGTCCGTGCATTTGTAAAAAAAAAAAAAAACTGCTGTGAGCCAATGGGCCGGCTCGCGGTCTAGCGAGAGGAATGAGCGTAAATTCGACTTCTTTTTTTCTTTTGCGCACAGCGAATGGCTGTGCCCTCTCCGAGCGGCGGGATTCAAAAGAACATGATCCTCTTCATCCACTGGGAAGACACGCGGGTGGGGGGGGAAGAGGGGGGGGGGATCAAGATGAGCTCATTGTATAAATCAATAGATGCAAGCACTTCCATTAGTCCACGTCACCAAGGGGGTAAGGACGTGAGGATTATAACAACGAGGTTTAAGCGAACACTGCGCATGGTGCAGCTTAAATCGGGCATGGCCTTGTTGGCATGTCCTGTCAGGACAAAGGCATTTCGGCACAGCGATGACCGAGCATTTCTCGCGCAACCCGCAGTACATGCCGGGTTTTTTGTCATCGTCCGCCGTGATCGATCCACTGCTGGATGAAGGCCTCCCCTAAAACGCCGCCATCGCTCATCTCTCACGATCCTGCGATTTGCGATAAGCCACTTGGCACCAACGCACGAGCTGATCCCCTTTTATTATTGTCCTCATTATTATTGTTTACGCTAAAGAATTTATAAACTGCGGGCACTTGGTTAATGTGTGTGAGTACAGCTGGGCGGTCGTGTAGCGGTTAGCACGCTGCGCTACAAACCCGGCCACCCGGGTTCCATTCCCGCTCAATGCCATCACCAGTGACGATTATTTGAGCCGGTCCTGGGCCTCCCCATGGTCAACTCGGCCTCAAATGAGTACCTGGCGCGGTGTGTAAACATCGCCATTCTGGAGCCAAAGATGGCCAGACATGGTGCTGGCCACCCACCCCCTTGTGTGCCGTGCCAGCCTTCATAGGTGCTCGCTAAGAGCACTTGCCCCAACAGTCTGTGAAGGCTACAGGGTGGATCTTTGTTTTTGCATGAAGGCACACACATAGGACGCTCTTCGTTTATCTGACGACACACAGCTGCTTCATGACACAGCTGAGCGAAGCACCGAGTCGAACATTCTGGCTATAACATCTCATCAAGTCTTCTTGGTTCTTTCGGTAAAGTCACATAGAAGGGAAGTAATAAAATAATAAAAATAAAACAATAAAATAAAATAATTATCATCAATAATTCTTATTTTTATTATTTTATTACTTCCCTTCTATGTGACTTTACCGAAAGAACCAAGAAGATGAATCCCTGCAGTCACGAAAGCTTTAAATCGAAATCTCATCAAGTCCCACGTAGTTTACATGTTTCAGTGGGGGGGGGGGAAGTGGTGGGGGGGAATGCCAGGCACCTCCTTCTGTTCGGGTTGTATATCCGGCCGTTGAAGGATGGCCTTCACCGTTCCTGAAAGAAGAGACGAAATTGCGGCATCACACGCACAGCAGCAGCAGCAGCATCGCGATCCTCGGTCATCTCAGTATCGACATCCACGTTTTAACTTAACCTTACGCCCAGACGAGATAAGGGCGGAAACATATTTTTAAATCCTTTATATTAAGTTCACTTGCTTGCTTGCTTGCGCGCTTACGACCGTGCAAATCTTTCGGTCGTTTTTTAACCCACTTCCCGTGATCCAATCGAGCTGACATTTTGCACACAGACTCGTTGTGCGTGACAATTTTTTTTTCCACTTTTAGGAAAATAAAAAATTAATATTTAATTTAAAATACCAATGTGATAAAAATGAAACTCTTACTCAAGAAAAACAGAAATGAATAATAAAATAAAACCGATGCCACGCATATAAAGGATTTATAGTGAAAAACTTTGTTTTTACGGTTTAATTTTTTTGTATTGTTTTTATTTCGGCGGGGGAAGGGCCCACAATGAGCTGTTGGGCTCCACTATCCAACGCGCGTCCTGCGGGGCGGCAGAGATGTTTGCTCCGCGGCGCAGATCTCCGTTACAGGCGCGCGCGGTCCCCACGTCGGCCGCGATACGAACGGCGCGGCGACGACGAAAGGTGCTTGCTGACTCAGCCCATAATCGGGCGTACGCAGCCTTAGATGTCCGAGCCAAACCGTTGTAACACCCCGGATTTAAATCGCTGCAGAGCATCATTTCTTAACGGTAACGCCGACCTCGCCGCACCTGACAGCGCGTCGATGTGCAGCAGGCAGCAGAGGAAATCCTCGAAGTCGATCCTCCTCTTGCCGCCAAGGTACCTGAGCAGGGTGTGCCTCTCCAGGTCCCCAGACACCGGGAGCCCTGGCAAAATGCGCAAAGACAAAGATGTCCCCCACCCCCACCCCACCGCCGTGATAGCCTTTGAACAGACCGTCGGGGCGAGTGCTGTTAGCGAGTGGCACCTGTGAAGGCCGGCATTGCACACAAAGTAGCGGAGGGGGGGGGGGGTTTGTGAACATCGCCACGAGGGAGACAAGTAGCCGGGCGTGCGTGCTGGCCGCCATTTTTTTGGCCACCATTCTTTTGACACCACTTGCTCCTACAGTCTGTGAAGCCTATACGGGAGGGATCTTTGTCCTCTGTGTGCGATGTTTCACTCCGCGTACCCGCTTTGTAGAGGCCCCGGTGCACGGACTGCAGAGACGGCGCCGCGTTGCTGTGGAGGCGGAATCTACGGTAGAGGTCCTGAAACGGAGCGCAAAAACGGAGCGAGCGTTGGACAATGTCGCGGTGTCGGAGGTGGGTACAAGTACACGGGACGACCAGGAACGCAGCGCTATTTGTTATTGTTGTTGTTGTCCTTCCCCCCCCCTCGCCCCGCATCTCCCATGTTGCACTGTTGGCTATGTACGGTGCGAAAGAAGTTCAACACACGCGCGTACGGACATTGGCGTAAAAGTAAAGCCGCAGCCCTGCAATTGCCGGGTCACGTGACCAGCTGGCCGAAGGGCTTCCACTGAAGCGACCTCGACGGGGGTGTTTGGGCCTTCCCCTTGCACCACACAAGACAAGCCGATCGCCAAACGGCTGCTGCTGCACCCCCGTTTTGTAATATTGGGTGGACCGAGGTGATTGGTGGTGGTGGGGGGGGGGTTCTGCAGTAGTCTCGTGACGACTATCAGCTCAGGGGGGCGCGACAATCGGTCAGGTGGGCCCCCCCCCAATATTAGATATTTGCCTCGTACGGTCGCACCTCGACGCTGTTTTCTCATCGCACCGTCACGTCACGTGTTTTGTTCTTTTGGCACTGTTGTTGAAAACATTTCTCATGGTGGTTGTCAAGGGGGGGCCCCAAACTCGTAGCTTTGGCCACCGGGTGGGAGGGGGGGCAAGGCACTCCCTGCCTGCCCCCCCACGTCCGTTACAGCGCTACTGGGTTGGTGGCAGTTGGTGAGAGGGGGGGGGCACCCCCTGCCTGCCCCCCACGTTCGTTACAGCGCCACTGGTAGGCCTCGGCAAGGTAAGGTAATTTACCCTTTTTACCGGGTAAAAGGGTAAAGATAAAGGGTAAAGGTGTCGACCTGCCAAGGGGTAAGGTAAAGGGTAGGGTAAAGGTAGCTCGGAAGAATTACCCGGTAGGGTAAAGGAAGCATGAAGTATTACCCGGTAAATACGGTGCCTTGTTTACCGCTAGAAGCTCTGTGGCGCAGTCCGTGGCCTCCATTGAATAAGTAATATTTAAACAAACTTTTTAAAAAACACGCTTTTATTAAATGTACGAGTAATGGCAGAACTCCACGACTCAAGGAAGTGGCCCCGAGGCTTGCCATAACGTAAGGAGCCGTGGTGATTTACAGCCAACGTCAGTTGAGCGTGGACAATTAGACCCAAGCCGAAACATAACATGTCACAAAAGAATGTTAAGAAATATATATTTGTTTAATGATAGAATATAGTATTGTCATCAGTGTGATATAAGTATACGAAGTTTGCAGTCGATACCACATTAGGAAGTGGGTAAAAATTTAGTTGCAAGATTTGAGGATACGACAACAACGACAACAACAACGACAACAACAGACAGTGAGTTAATAGAAAGCGTGTAAAATTGGAATCATCGAGAGTATTCTATATGATTAAAGCATTTACCGTTATAAACCTTGTTCATGTGTAGTTCCCTAATGCTTGACTCAGGGAGGAGGACGCCCCTGCCATGCATAGTCCCATGGGATGTTGGCTATCAACAACAAGGCAACTCCTATGACTAATTGGGAATGGGACGCAAGCGTAGGATTGATCACCCTGTCGCTGGCCGCCTTTGGGGAGGGTGTATAGTGTGAAAGGCCGAAACACCCTAGGAACCAAAGGTACACTACTGACGATGCGCTCCCTAAATTTCACCAGGCTCGCTGTTCATGAACTCTTGGAAGTGCTTGCACAAAGGATAGTAACATCTCATCCTGTGTTCTTGGAATCCCTGTAATTGGGTAATTTGTATGGGGTAAAGTTAAAAGGTAGGGTAAAAGGTAGGCTCGTTGTTTTTACCTTTTAACTTTTACCTTACCTTGCCGAGGCCTAGCTACTGGGTTGGTGGCAGTTGGTGAGTGGGGGGGGGGGGGGGCAAGGCACCCCCTGCCTGGCCCCCACGTTCATTACAGCGCTACTGGGTTGGTGGCAGTTGGTGAGTGGGGGGGGGGGCACCCCCTGCCTGCCCCTCACATGCGTTACAGCGCCACTGGGTTGGTGGCAGTTGGTGAGTGGGGGGGGGGGTGGCTGGGGGCTCTGGGGGGGGGGGTGTTTCAGAAACTCCCCCGCACCATTGCGACGACATTGAGTACTCACGTGGATTTCCGTGAACTTGTGCGAGAGGATTTCAAACTCCCTTGACGCAAGTTTGCTTGAGACGCTTTTCTGGATGTACGAAAGCTCAGTGAAAATAAAACATCATAATAATCCACTTTAATCTGGCATCGCGGCGATGACAAAAGCGGAGCATGGTAATGCATTTTTAATTGAAAAGAGCTGAAACGATCACTTGCAATTATCACGCGCGCTCACGCGCGCTCACACGCTCGCGCGCGTTCAATGGCTGTGAACACGCCGCATATTTAGTTGATAACAAATCATTTTAAAAGCTCATTTCAGATCTTAAAAGGAAAAAAAAACCCTCGTCTGCCGTGGATAGATGTCAGTCGCAAGCTAAAAAAACACACACACACAAAGTAGGAGCAAGGATTAAGGTTTGGTGGGGGCGACTGTTCATCCACGTTATATCGCGATGGAAATTCACCCAAGGGAATACGATCTCCTCCTCGTCGCGTCCTGCCACCACAGTCATTATGTTTATCCAGTGCTGCACGAATGCACGTTGAACTTCTGTCGCGCACCGCACATAGCCAACCGCGCTAATCAGAGGTGCAGGAAAGCTCATTGGTATGTGGTGATATAGCCAGCAGTGGATAGACCATGACGCGCGATTTGCTGTGGCTCGGACTGGGTAGGTGTGAGAGTGAGTGGGAGACTGGGTAGGTGTGAGAGTGAGTGGGCGAGTGAGTGGGAGACTGGGTAGGTGTGTGAGTGAGTGGGATACTGGGTAGGTGTGAGAGTGAGTGGGAGACTGGGTAGGTGTGTGGTTGAGTGGGATACTGGGTAGGTGTGAGAGTGAGTGGGTGAGTGAGTGGGAGACTGGGTAGGTGTGTGAGTGAGTGGGAGACTGGGTAGGTGTGTGAGTGAGTGGGAGACTGGGTAGGTGTGTGGGTGAGTGGGATACTGGGTAGGTGTGAGAGTGAGTGGGCGAGTGAGTGGGAGACTGGGTAGGTGTGAGAGTGAGTGGGAGACTGGGTAGGTGTGAGAGTGAGTGGGCGAGTGAATGGGTTAGTGAGGGCGAGACTGGGTAGGTGAGTGAGTGTGTGGGTGAGTGAATGGGTGTGTGGGGTGAGGTGAGTGTGTAAGTCAATCGAGTGTCCCACATGCGCACGTTTATTCTAGAGCTGTCCACTCCCATCCATTCTCTGTGCCAGTGGCTACATCATGGAGTGTGATGCTGGCAGGCTGCTGGTCGGGCTGGCTTTAGAGTTCATAATAGAAACAAATATCGTATTTGGCAGGTGATTAATTCATTTTGCAGAAGTGTCTCTTCTTATGAAGCTAACCCCTTAAAAAAAAACAGTTTCTATATATATAGCCTTAGAGAGCGTATGTTGTTGCTGTTGATGAAGAATTCGACTCGAAAGCTTGAATAACTTTTTGCCAAGAACACGCTGTTCAGCTGTCATGGACTGCGATCGCTTAACATTTACTGCACGATAATTTAATCCGCCGCCCCCGCCCCCTCGCCCTCCCTCCAGTCTTGGTTATAAAAGGATACATTCAGGAGGATGATGATTTTTTGACAGGTTCCGGAGCTGAAGCTCTGCGATACGGTGGCGGGGTCTGCAGGAGGTGCGACCATTTAATTATCGGTTAACAGCTTTTGCGAACGTGCGACCGAAGCGAGGCGACGCACAAAGCTTTTTAAAATGAGGAATGAAAAACGAACCCGTTGCGTGCGTGTGAGCGTGCGAGCGATGATGGATGATGGGATTGCAACGTTACATTTCGAAGCGGCCTTGTACAATACGGCCTGTAGTTCGGCGGGTCCAATCGAGCGGTCCTAGACAACGCACAACGCACGGGGCCGGGAATGCGAGCAGCCCTGTGAATGCATCCGGGCGGTCGGCACGCGACTTGGCGGGCAGAACCAAGCGAGAGGTGGCTCCTGCGACGACGGGGGTGGTGGTGGTGGTGGTGAGGGTTGTGTCGTGTGTTGGTGATGGTGGTGAGGGATGTGTCGTTTGTTGGTGGTGGTGAGGGTTGTGCCGTGGGGGTGGTGGTGGTGGTGGTGGTGAGGGTTGTACCGTGGGGGTGGTGGTGGTGAGGGTTGTGCCGTGGGAGTGGTGGTGGTGAGGGTTGTGCCGTGGGGGTGGTGGTGAGGGTTGTGCCGTGGGTTGGTGGTGGTGTTGGTGGTGGTGTTGGTGGCGAGGCTTGCCGGGCTCGCGTGCTGCTGGAACAGCTCGCTCCACATGGCCCGCAGGAGATGCCCCTCGTACTGCTCATGCTGCAGAACCGGCTGCATTCCAACCACAACAACAACCACAACAGCAACCACAACAACAACCACCACAATAACCACAACAACAAGAGCCCATCACAAAATCGTGATGAGCTTCATCCGTCAAAAACGTGTTCACAAGTGTACTGTCACCAACTTATACGTGCGTGTGTACGTTGAACTTCTTTCGCACCGTACGTAGCCAACTGCTCTAATCGGAGTCGTGCGGGGAAGGTCAACAAACTTAACACAAGAAGCAGCAGTTCTAAAGAAATTCGTTTTCCTACGTACGTATACTACTGCAGAGTCGTTTGGCCAATAGCACTACTGGACATAGTCGTCCAGGACCCAAAGCAGCAGTGGTGGAGGTCACGTTACGTTGAGCGATCGCGTAAAAAAAACTAAACGAGACTCTTTTTATTTCATCAGGCAAGGCCCGCTGAGCTATGCAGCTCTTGTTTACAGAAGCTGCTACCTGGCCACAAGTGATAGCTCAACGACGTGCCTTTGATCACGTGGGAATCTAAAGCAGCCACATACTCTAAACGTGGAGGGGAAAATAAACGGAGGACACGGGAGAAAATCCGCGCGACCACGGGCAGAGAGAGAGACACGAAAGCTCCAAATATACAGCAGGCGTCGGGGTCGGGATAGAACCGACGACCACCTGCATACCACGCGAGGGAGTTAACATCTCATAGCCACCGTGGCGCCCGCTATCCTTGTACACGGTATACAGCCCTTGCGTTAATCCACTGCTGGATGAGGGCCTCCTAATACAGGTCCATGGAGGATATTTTTTGTGCGTATTTTGTCACTGGTGGTCCCTGTGAGTTGGTGAAGCAGGGCAGCATGTACGTCACAGCACAGTACAGTACAACAATAGATTCCGTTGAACTGTAAGATGATGAATATGAGTTCGTCATCAAAATACCATGTTCATCTTAAAATTCTCTTCGGCACAAGCATATATGCAAGACGTTCATACAAGTAAAACCATTAAAGCATGCTCGCCCACTCACATTGGCCAGTGTTTGGTTAATAATTAACCGCAACTCGGCATGAAATTAGGTACGTCAAAAGCACTATGGTATTACTGTGCAAATGGATGGGACATTGCATTAGGATATTAGAACACGTTTTACAAAGGTCGTGGCCCACCTCGTGCGGGGCTCCGCATTCTTGCAGCTCATCGGTTAACCTGAAAAGCAACGCACGCGTTGGCTGCAATTGACATGGGGTCGCCGGAGAAATACTAAAAAAGAAATCGCTATGGTCACACGCGGAATATAAAACAACGGCACAAATATCGACGTTGCGTTGTTCATTTTTTCCCGCCCATCGTAATTCATTTACTTCGAAAGCGAGAACCACACCGCGAGACGCGCCGGGTGGTAGCTCTGTGATATCTGCTTCCGTGGCTCATTCTGTATTAGTCTCGCTCGGCTCTGCGAGCGTTCCAAATTGACTTTGCTACGTCTCGTGACATGATGCCGAGAGCACAACCGGGATACACTTGGGGGGGGGGGGGGCAGTGGGGGCGGCGTGGGTAGGGCAGCATGGGGGGATGGGGGCATGGGGGGATGGGGGCATGGGGAGGGCAGCATGGAGAGATGGGGGCATGGGGGGATGGGAAGGGCAGCATGGGGGGATGGGGGGATGGGGGCATGGGGAGGGCAGCATGGGGAGATGGGGGCATGGGGAGATGGGGGCATGGGGGCATGGGGGGATGGGGGGATGGGGGGCATGGGAAGGACAGCATGGGGGGATGGGGGCATGGGGAGGGCAGCATGGGGAGATGGGGGCATGGGGAGATGGGGGCATGGGGGGATGGGGGGATGGGGGGCATGGGAAGGGCAGCATGGGGGGATGGGGGCATGGGGAGGGCAGCATGGGGAGATGGGGGCATGGGGAGATGGGGGCATGGGGAGATGGGGGCATGGGGAGATGGGGGCATGGGGGGATGGGGGCATGGGGAGGGCAGCATGGGGAGATGGGGGCATGGGGAGATGGGGGCATGGGGAGATGGGGGCATGGGGGGATGGGGGCATGGGGGATGGGGGGCATGGGAAGGGCAGCATGGGGGGATGGGGGGATGGGGGCATGGGGGGATGGGGGCATGGGAAGGGCAGCATGGGGGGATGGGGAGATGGGGGCATGGGGGGATGGGGGCATGGGGGGATGGGGGGCATGGGGAGATGGGGGCATGGGGAGATGGGGGCATGGGGAGATGGGGGCACGGGGAGATGGGGGCACGGGGAGATGGGGGCACGGGGAGATGGGGGCACGGGGAGATGGGGGCATGGGGGGATGGGGGGATGGGGGCATGGGGGGATGGGGGGGGGGCAGCGGAAGAAGAGGAACGAGAAGCGACCGCGTGGCGTCGTACTCGCTGCTGTCGCAGCTGCAGCAGAAGACGCGCAGCAGGAAGTCGGCCGCCTCGCCCGGCTGCAGCGAGCAGGGGATGACGACGTAGCGGCCCGCGGGCAGCAGCAGCCGCTGGCTGACCTCGCGCAGCGCCTCGAAGCGCTCCAGCAGCGCCACGGGCACAGCGGCACGCAGCTCCTCCCGGGACAGCCGCCGCCCGCACGCCTGGGACACGGCGGCACCGACCGGCGTGGCGAAGTATGGTCAAACGACCCCCCGCCCGCACGTATGACGGACACAGTTTGGGGGGGAGGCCTTCATCCAACAACGAGGACGACTTTCTCGCGGCTATAAATTGGAGCTCGCGTGCAGCGGTGGGTGTTTGCGAAGATGAAGGTCGTGGATTCCCTGCAGCCTGGGCGAACGCCTTCCTGCGGACGTGGAGCCGTGCGCCGTATCGGAGCCTCGTTATGCGAGAGGGGGGTGAGCGGCGTGTGGGCAGAGTCGCCCCTTCTGCCCGTCGACCCAAGCTGCCATGTGTGTGTGTGCGCGCGTGTGAGTGTGTGCGCGCGTGTGAGTGTGTGCTGATGTGCATGTGTGTGTGTGCGCGTGCGAGTGTGTGTGTGTGCATGTGTGTGTGCGTGCGTGTATGTGTGCGTGTGTGTGAGTGTGTGCGTGCGTGTGCGTGTGTGCGTGCGTGTGTGTGTGTGCGTGTGTGTGTGTGCTGATGTGCGTGTGTGTGTGTGTGCGAGCTCCGCGTTACCAACGTACCGCGGCGGGAACCTGCGGCACAACAACATCATCATCATCAATAACAACATCAACAGAGTCAATTTGCAGACAATCCGCCCCTCTCCCGTCATTCGTTCCTCCACCATAAATAGTCAAAAGTAATTGTTAGACAACCCATTGGCCACACGGAGTCCTGGGCAGTGCATCTTCGGTTTCAACATTCAGTGTCTCATCAGCAAAGTCGGGCTCCCTTCAGCCAATGCTGGTGAACCGCCAGATTTTTATTATATATTAAACAAAAAAATTATACATTTCCAAAACATCATTCGTGTTTGATGTTTTTTAAGTATCAAATTTCAGGTAAGCGGTTAAAACGCGTTTTCTAATGGGTAAAACCACCACATCCACCTTCCTTTTGCACTCTTAAGTAACCGGCCGCTCGTGTCGCCTGCAAACTACAGCACCCGGAGGAGAATCGCCGCTCCCCACGGGCAGACGAACGCCCCACGAGACTCGAGGGGAGCGAGGCTTGGCCATGGGCTAACGAGCGCGCGATTTGAAGAACACAAAACCAACAACAACCTTGTATTTCGATTTAAAGCTTTCGTGACTGCAGGGATTCATCTTCTTGGTTCTTTCGGTAAAGTCACGTAGAATGGAAATAATAAAATAATAAAAATAAAACATTATAAAATAATTCTCACGACGTTTCGGCCACAACGCAAGCAGCCGTCCTCAGGTGGAGAGCAGGTCTGTCTGGCAAATGAGGTTCCAGTTGTGTAACAACCTTGTAGATGGCGAAGCCGATGGAGAACCAGGGCGCGCGGTTGCGCTGAGCGTCGCGCGGCTTCTGCATGAGCGACACGATGAGGCTGCAGAGCGCAGACTCGCCGTCGCCACAACCGCAACCGCAACCGCACAAGCCATCACCCTCCTCCTGCTCCGCGTCCGCCTCGTGAAGATCCAGCAGGTACTGCGGGTTCTTCCAGAACGTCTCTGCGATGGAGACGGGGGCGAGAAAGAGAGGGGGGGATAGACACGGGGAAAGAAAGCCGGCCGGTCACATTTGATGGGAAATGTATCCAAGGTTCCCCCCCCCCCCACTGCTACACCATCCCCCCCCCCATCACCAACCCGCACTGACCAGCATGGTGAAGTATGGTCACACAGCTGACATCCAGCTGTGTGCTTACGGGGGGAGGGGGGGGTTATACATTGTCGCTTCAGAGTGGAGGCAGCCTCCTGTCTTTCATACTCGAGGTGTGTCCGCAATGCCCGACCGCCTTTGTCATCCTGGCGACGATGTTTACACACCGCACCCAGGTACTCATTTGAGGCTGAGTCGACCGAATGGGAGGCCCAAGACCGGTTCAAAAAATCATCACGGGTGTTTTCCGTGAGCGGGAATCGAACCCGGGTCGCCAGGTTTGCAGCGCAGCCTAGCACTAACCGCTACACTACCGCTCCCCACACACAGGTACAGACACACACACAGGTACAGACACACACGGGTACAGACACACACAGGTACAGACACACACACACAGGTACA
The DNA here is from genome assembly GCF_964198595.1 of Lampetra fluviatilis. Classification (NCBI taxonomy): domain Eukaryota; kingdom Metazoa; phylum Chordata; class Hyperoartia; order Petromyzontiformes; family Petromyzontidae; genus Lampetra; species Lampetra fluviatilis. The sequence goes on from NC_136292.1 coordinate 6,616,361, forward strand.
GACACATACACGGGTACAGAAACACACGGGTACGCACAGGGCCTGTGTGAGTGGTGGGCCCCCGTGGACCCACCTTTGCAGGTGCCCCCGGCAGAGTGGCCGGCCTGCCAGCTGCCCTGGTACATCGTGACGGTCCAGGTCTTGCGAGGGCCGTTCTGCACATCGTCCGGCGTCAGGTGGCACACGTCCAGCCTCTTGAAGTGCCTCCTGAAGTCCTCCATGGACATCCTTTGGGAAGGGTAAAGGCGCGGCCCTTCAATTGCTCACTCAGTGCCATCCGCTGCTGGGAAATCTCCCGCCACGAGAAGAATCTCGAGACGGGTTGTTGTTGTTTTTGTTTTTGTTGCCTACACTTCCACGCCGGCTGCACCGGACGACTGCTGAAAGGTCAGAGTCGCCACCACACTTTGCCCAACCACCACACGCGACCTGCCGCCGATCGACTAATTGTGGAGTGACCCATGCATACTGCGGGGTGCACAGAAGCCGGGAGGGGTGGGGGGGGGGTTTAATAATCTTGCCCACGTTGTTTTGCAACCACCGCGACAGGAGATCGAGCCAGCGGCAAGTCCACCGTGTGCTGAGCCCGTTACACCACGGAAGCCGGTGGAGGATCTGAGACCCCAGTAAGTGGAAACCCACCCCCACGTGTGCTGTGCCGGTCTTCATAGGTGCCACTCGCTAACATAAATACACCCACGTGGGTGTGTGTGTGTGTGTGCACATTACGCACACAGTAGGCGTGTTGGTGTGTCGGCTTTTGTGTGTAGGTGGGGAGCGGTGGTGCAGCGGATAGCACGCTGAGCTAGGAACCCGGCGACATGAATTATATTCTCGCTCACGGCCATCACCAGTGACGATTTATTTGAACCGTTCCTGGACTATCCCTAGGCGGACTCAGCTGAACTCCGTCCCTGCTGTGATGCGTAAACATCACCACTGGGGAGACAAAGGCGTCCGAGCGTAGTGCTGGCCACCCACCCCCTCGTGTGCCATGCCGGCCTTCAAAGGTGCTCGTTCACAGCACTTGTCCCTGCAGTCTGTTAAGGCTACACAGGGGTTCTTTGTATGGGGGGGGGGGGAAATGTCTCACCAAAATTCGCCGTCTTCCAATTTCACCTGCAGCTTCCTCTTGGCGTCGCAGTCAACACATTTCCACACCGGTGAGCTGTGTAGGAGAAGACGTTGCCGTACACATGAGAGGCGTCTCCCTTCTGTGTCGGACATGAGTATCAAGACGTTGCCGTACACATGAGATGCGTCTCTCACTGAGTATCATCGGCCACGATCTATCCACTGCCGGATGAAGGCCTCCTCAAGCCGGCACCGTCTCTCGCGGTCTCGTCGACGAGCAAACCCATCATCTTACGAGTGCGTCGCTGAAGCCTAAGGGTATGCCTAGAGATTTCACGTTTTTGGCAGCCCGGCGATCATTCTGTGAGCGTGCCCCCTCTGATAAACCGAGGCTTCTTAAGATCCGACTGAATGATCACAGCCATTATTGATCTCCTGAACGAACTGACTTGCGTTCAGGGCCTTCATTCGTAACTAGGCGAGAGCCTATAGAGACCAAAATGAGACCTTGGCTTTAACAAGCCGGGAGCAGAAGAAAAATATAAAATATCAAAACTACAAAAACAAGGTATTTACAAACAGACAAAATGATAATCATACAATTAGAATTAATAGTAAGAGATTATGTTTGAATAGGACTCCAGTAACGAACCCACACACTGAGCAGCCCACACACTGACCAGCGTGGTGAAGTATGGTCAAATAACCCTTCCTACCCCATCACTTGACACCTAATTCAGACATTAAAGAGCAACATCAGTGCTTTTTTTTAATTACACATTGTTTTTTTAACTTAGTTATTTGGCAGGTTATATTCAATCACTGCAGCAGTGGCATAATATTATGACTACGCTTGTCAATGCAGATAAGCCTCGCCGAGTCTCAAGACTCATTATCAGGAGGGTCCTGCCTGGTTTTCACAGACGGGGGTGGGGGGGGGCGATGTTACTGCTGCTGCTGCTGCTGCTGCTGCTGCGATCCCAGTCAAGGAGTGACTTGCAGGTAAATAGTTCATCATCGGGGGCGTATGGCAGATGAACGTACGTCAAACTTCTTTCTTATTCTTATCTTTGATACTGGCAAAAAAAAGTGCACCGTATGCAGCTGACCCAATACCGGTGGCGACTGTGTGTGTGTGCCTGTTATTGTGCGTCTGTGTGTGTTATATTGTATGTGCGTTTATAAATTGTGTGTGCAGCTGCCAGTCATCTCAGTCGGCCAACCCACGGCATCTGGGTCTGTCCCGTGACCTCCTGTCAGCGATCCTTCGACACTTCACGTGGCCTCAAAGTGCACCTAGCCTGGCACAAGCACTGCGGTGACATCACCGTCACTTAGTGGCGAATGTCGGGGGTATTGGTATTGGTTATTTGGAGCTGGTAAATTTTCTGCCCGAGGAAAACGCGAGCGAAATATTTTGTCCGTGGGTCCATGCCTGTCGCTCCAAGTGCCGTTCCACTCCACCTTGCCCCACGGGTTCCTCAACCTCACCAGTTCCACCACCTCGCCGTCCACCTTCACCTGGTGGACGACAAACGTACATCGACGCCTCGTCTTAAAGCACGCGGCAGAGTTGGCGTCCCTCGCTTGCTGCCACCTGGGCGGGCGGCGACGCGGCCCGGCAGGCGTGGGCGCGTTCGCCGCACGTTGAGGTTCGCGGTTCGAATGCGACGGCCGCCCTGGTTAACACCGCGGCGGTGTAAAACCCGGAGAAACGCTGCACGCCGTCTGCTTCACGGCGGACGTTAAAGAGCCCCCGTGACGTCGTGCGCAAGGGTAGTGCCATCATGTGCCCACCGTCAGGGCCCAAATTTTCCACATTCGAAAATGACACCGCAATGGATTACTCAGTCGGGATCTCATGCCCAGCAGAAATCATCGCCGCCTTCTGGCAGACTTATACCCCAGGCTACTTTTTAAAATGCGACTCTAACCTGTTCTCTTGAGTTCACGCCTGTTTACAAAAATACATTTGAAATCTGAGCTGTTTTTCCCCGGATTGGCCTATTTTTTTAGGTTTGACGCCAATGACCTCAGAAATCTGTCAGTCTTCCCAAGACATTAAAAGTGAGTGATTGAATGAGCGGGCGAGTGAGTGAGTGGGTGAGTTAATGAGTGAGCGAGTGAGTGAACGAGTAAGTGAGTGAGTGAGCAGGCGAATGAGTGAGTAATTGAGTTAGCGAGCGCAAAAACGAGTGAGTAAGGTGAGCGTGCGAGCATTAGAGCGAGCAAGCAAGCGGCGTGCCGAGCGGGGGCCGGTGACACGCACCCTCTCCACGCCGGTGATGGAGTACGCGTGGCCCAGCACCAGCCCGTCGCGGGTCTTCTGCTCCGGCCGCGTGCGCGGCATACGCTCGCCCACGCCGGAGCACGACAACGACGAGGAGGAGGAGAAGGAGGCGCTGGGCCGTAGGCCGCCGAAGTCGCGGCCCCAGCCGTACCGAGGGCTCGGCCCGGAGCAATCGTCCCCGTGGCGCCAGGCGTAGTGAGGGCCCAGGAAGCTTGCGTCCCCACGCTTCCCGGGGTGTGGGCGAGGGTGGGTGGCCGCCCCCATGAGGGAGCCGGCGTTCTCCGCCCGCTTCAGGAAGAGCCACAGGTGGGGCGGCGGCGCCTCGCCCAGGAGGTAATGCTCCTTGACGCCTCCCGTGAAGTCCACCAGCGCCTCGGTGAAGCGGCCCGACCTCAGCGCCTCGTACGAGCCGCACACCCTGCCCCCCCGGGGATCGCACGCGGCAAAGGTCACCGCCGCCGCCGCGGTCACCGTCGTCACCTCCGTCACAATTGGTCACCACCGTCACCGGTCCGACAGTTTAGCTTCCGACAGTCCGGGAGTTTTCTTTTGTGTGAATTGTCACATTAAGGAATGTTTACGAGTGCCAGGAATTGAATCGAACCGATATCTGGTGCCGGATTTGTGTTGGACTTTATCACAGTGCAGGGCCCTCACCACACAGGGTGGCTTTCTCGCCGGCCATATTCTGTGAAGCTCCAGCATCAAGCCGTGCTGCGGTGGTCTCACAAAACATCTGACCCTATCTCGGGGTCACGCAGGGCCCTGGGGCCGGGGCTCACGATGCATCCATTGCACAGCTCAAACGCAGCGTCCCCGCGTCATCCGCAAGCGTCGCGAACTCCTTCGTCACGCGCGACACCGGTGGCACGGCTCGCGCTGCGCGGTGGAAAAACGACCGGGGCCGCCTCGGCTCGGCTCGGCTCAGCTGCGCGCAGTAGAAACGAGGTGCTACCTGTCCCCAACGGCTCTCGAGCCAGGCTGGCGTGACTTACTTGGCATAAGCTTTTTCCAGCAGGGCTCCCCAGAACTCGTTGCTCTCGCACGACCTCACAAACGCCAGCTTCCCCTTGAGCGTGGGCAGCCTGTCGTCCACCACCACGTCCACCCACTCGCCGTACCGCCAGAACTGCAACGGCGACAACGACGACAATGACGACAATGTTGCTGTGAACTTGGAACGCGTCGCCGCGCAGCGCTCGCTCCTCGCTCTCTCGTAGAGAGAGACAGCGAGAGGACCACTCGGGGGCGCCAGCAGCAGCAGCAGGAGGAACCGCAGACGAAGGGGAAGGCAGCAGCCACGCGGTGAGCCGGTGCCAAAGTCCCCACCACCAAGCTCTGCGGTCCTCTATATATCAGAATATTTATATATACTGGAGGAATCCAATGAGCTATCAAGCTATTTGTCATAGATGTTCAGTGGGGGCACCGGAGTCAGACGTTACAACAACAAACAATACAAAAAACACGATGAAAGTGAAAGGTATAGGAAAGGTAAACAAATAGATTCAAATACGACTAAAACTAAACAATTGTCTAATCTTACCAGGCAAAGCCCACTGAGCTATTATCTTTTTCAGAGGCAACCTGACCACAAATGATAGCTCAACGAAGTGGCTTATCATGTTGAACTGTATATCAGCCAAATAATCTAAATAATCATATTAAGGTGTTATCGGCCGTTTAATAAGGAGCATAAACCAGCCCAGGCCTATGAGGAGGCAGCACTGTATCCAATACAGATGGGCCAGATGGAGATTAGTCCACACTTTGCTGTACCGCCATCTCCTGGCCAGCCATGGTACGGCTCCTTCTTGACGCCCACGGGAAGGGAGCAGTTACAACATCCGTGCGTGATCCACCAACCCTCGCTGTCCATACAGCGCGCAGGATTGCAGGCAGCCACGTGCTGCAGCGTAGCTACCGCCACCGCTCAGCGGGACAGCTCTGGGTTGAGACGACGCTTCGAATGTCGCAACTCGCTCTGGGAAGGATTCCGCGGGCAAACGAGCAATAGCCGCGCGATAGTTGAACGCGTTTGCAGTCGTGCACAAAATAATATATGCGCCATTGCGAATGTCCACCAGTGACTTTACGAAGTGGTTGACAATGCTAATCGTAGAGACAAGCGAGGAATTCCAAATTCGGAATTTTAGCAATTTATCGCCGGTCAGATGATGTCACCAGTACCCGACATCCGAACAACCACCCTGATGGTTATATTTATGCTTCTTTTAATTTGTATTATACAACACAAATTATTCAAGCAAACGTTAATGTATTCATGTATATATCAATATCTACAAACAGCATGCGCAATGAGCTCTGTGCGCGGTGCTTTGAGTGCTCTCAAATGTTGAATCTGTGTTTGCGTTTCGTGCAGTCATTGACAAATCGGCTGAGGCAATCAACTTGCAAAAAAACAACAACAACCACAACAACCACAACAACAGCCTCCTCGTGAAGGACCCAACCACGCAAAAGATTCCCCTGGGCTGCGATTTCCGACCGTGAAGCTTATTGAACCACAACCCCTGAACCTCATGATCCATTGTACGAACCATAGCAGCATCAGCAGATTATGCGAATACTTGATGATGGATAATTGATGATTATGATGATGATGATGAGTGATAATTATGAGTGATGATCATTGATGATGAGTGATTATTGATGATTGATTGATAATGATGAATTATGATTGATAATATAATTAATGATGATAATGATGATGCACAAATGGAAAATTAAAAACCGCTCCGGTCATTGTGCGGAAACTGCGGTTACCACCCAGAACAGAGCCACGCGACTTGTGACGGAGATTCGGTGTCCCGATTCACAATCACAAAGGAAGGCTTGAGATGGCTGCCACCTATGGGTCAGATGATTGCCTGCCACCATTAAGCAATTGGTAATTAAATATAATTTATTTTTTCCTAAAAAGTGTAACATTTTGGAAAAAAATTTCACTAAAATAAATTGTCACGCACAACGAGTCTGTGTGCAAAATGTCAGCTCGATTGGATCACGGGAAGTGGGTTAAAAAACGACCGAAAGATTTGCACGGTCGTAAGCGCGCAAGCAAGCAAGCAAGTGATTTTAAAAAATACTTGAAAACCCGTTTTAATCAAAGGCAAAGCTGCCTGGAACTGGCCCCCAGGATCTCAGCGGTGGTGGCTCAGCCGTCTTTCTGATCCCTGCTCTGCTATTTTGGTGGGGAGGGGGTTACTTTTTGAGGAGCAGAGAGTTGACCCGTATGTATGTTAAACTTCGATTTAAAGCTTTCGTGACTGCAGGGATTCATCTTCTTGGTTCTTTCGGTAAAGTCACGTAGAAGGAAAATAATAAAATAATAAAAATAAAACATAATAAAATAATTCTCACGACGTTTCGGCCACAACGCACGCAGCCGTCTTCCGGTGGAGAACAGGTCTGTCAAGTAGACAGAGTCTGACATTATGTTTTATTTTTATTATTTTATTACTTTCCTTATACGTGACTTTACCGAAAGAACCAAGAAGATATGTTAAACTTCTTTTGCACCACCGTACGTAGCCAACCGTGCTAATCGTAGGTTAAGGGGGGGGGGAAGGTGAAGGACAATGAACGAAACGCAAAGAGCAGTTTCTTAGAGGAATGAGTTCTAAAGTGAGGTGGGCGAGTACTCGGAAGTGGAAGATCCCGGCGTAGGCGTGGCACGTGCCGAATCCCTGCTGCATTGGCACCACGCGGCCCAGGAGCCTCTCGTTGAGGGTCAGCGACGAGATGGCTGCCAGGAACCAGCAGTCTCCTGCCACGAGGAGGTGAGAAACGGGGCATCCAGTTCTCGTCGTCGTGATCATCATCAATTATGTCATCATTACCAGATTGAGCAAATCGCAAAAAAAAAATAACGAAACTGTTTTTTTTATTTTACCAGGGAAGGCCCACTGAGCTGTACAGCTCTTTTTTTGCAGAAGCGACTTGGCCACAAGTGGAAGCTCAACGGAGGGGCTTATCATCGCTTGGAAATTTATTGCAGCCAAATACCCTAAACGCAATGTTGTTTCTAAACGTGGGAGGGAAAACCCGGAGGACCCGGAGAAAAATCCACGCAACCATGGGTAGAGACACGCAAACTCCAAATATAAATGGTGTTAAGGTCGGGATCGAACTCACGACCTCCTGCATACCAGGCGAGGTATTTAACATATCTCCACCGTAACACCCCGGGTGATTGATTGGCGGGCAGATGAATTGGGTGGAAATGGGTGCAGATTTGACTTCTGTAAGCGGAGGTGTCGCGTCCATCACACGCGCTCGATGACCGATCGGAGCCAATTAGATGCTAATTGCAGTTGTTAGGTATATTTAAACGAGTGAGATAAACGCGACATGAATACATACGGGATGTTTACACTCTGCATCGTCATTCCTATGAGGCGTGTTTACCCAGGACGGCAGTCTTCCTGAGTCTCAAGACGTTTACCAGGAGGTCTACCGCAGTGCCGGATTATCGTAGTCGCAAAAGTAGCTACATATGTAGTAGCTACGGGCCCCGCAATTTTCAAGAGCCCCGCGCTAAATGCTTTCAAGCTATCAATCCCGGTTCAGTGATTCTGCACTTGCTCTATAACTATAGTACTATACTGCCTTCAACTTTTATGAACGACTGGGTGTTTAAGGCTAGCGATTTGTCGTATTATCTGGCTGTATAGCAAATGAAAAAATACAATTACTTTAATGTGCAAGTAAAAAAATTGTGTTTTAATATTTGTGTTTTTTATTTATTCAGGGCCCCTTTATAACATATTAAACAGGCCCCGCACTAACTTAATCCGGCACTGTTCCATCCACCACGTGTTTGTGTTTTTTTCGCAGCAGGGAGGGCTGAGTTCTCATCACCATCGTCAGCCCGGTGGAGACGATGTTTGAAACAACGTCACAACACACGAGGGTCACTGTAGAATATTCCACGAGGAAGAAAGAAACCTGAGTGATAATTTGATTGAATGTATAACACTACACGTGTCCGCAGTGATAGTCACGCCAGACCTCGAATTCAACGACGTTGTGTTTGTGCTGCTGTGCTTTGAAACGTTCACGTTAGTTTCACTTCTTCTTGGTTCTTTCGGTAAAGTCACGTAGAAGGGAAATAATAAAATAATAAAAATAAAACATAATAAAATACAATTCTCACGACGTTTCGGCCACAACGCAAGCAGCCGAAACGTCGTGAGAATAGTATTTTATTATGTTTTATTTTTATTATTTTATTATTTCCCTTCTACGTGACTTTACCGAAAGAACCAAGAAGAAGAATCCGTGCAGTCACAAAAGCTTTAAATCGAAAGTTAGTTGCACTTCTTTCCATCGCGCCGTACGGAGCCAACCGAGCTCATCGGAGGTGCGGGAGATGTCGTGGCTGCCACAGTTGTGCGGTGGTCAGCAGAGGTGGGACAAAGTCATTGTTATGCAAGTCCAAGTCGAGTCGCAAGTCATCAAATTCATGACTCGAGTCTGACTCGAGTCCAAGTCACATGACTCGAGTCCACATCTCATAGGTGGGACAAAGTCATTGTTATGCAAGTCCAAGTCGAGTCGCAAGTCATCAAATTCATGACTCGAGTCTGACTCGAGTCCAAGTCACATGACTCGAGTCCACACCTCTGGTGGTCAGTGCAACGCGACTTCCAACACAGAGGTTCGACTCCAAGTCGCGGCGCGGCGCGTTGAAAAGACGGTCAACGTTTCTCAACCATCCCTCAAAACCGCCCGCCCCTGTCCAGCAGATCGTCGATCGGCAAACCGCGTGTGGGAGCAGGGGGGGGCTAAAATGCGGGCGTTTCCCACCTCCAACTTATCCGGTCAACGTGGAAGAGAGGACCGCATGAAAATGCCCTCTCGAGCTCCCTCTCGTGGGAGTCCCTTCTGCCGGCAGTGGGCCCGTGAGAGTTGAAGCAGCTCAAGGGCTGCGCCTTTTTGGAGGGGTGCGTTGGTGCAGCCAAAGGCGTTGGCGTGAGAGGGCAGCACCGCGGACCGCGTGGAGCCAAACTCAAAACGTCAAATACTGCACCTTTACAAATACTCCGTGGAAATCATCACCCCCCCTACTGACAAGACTGTTGCCCTGGGGATCACGCTTGCAAATGAGACTCATCACGGCCTCTTGGGTTCCTTCTCACCACCTGGTCCAGCTCGGCCCCAGGTGCACCCACAAATGAACCACGACAATCACCTGACCGATCTCGTCGAGGAGCGATAAATCATCAATCACGCGGACTCCGCTCACACTCGCGGCAGCGACAGCGGCGGCTTTTGGTTGGACGCCGAACAAAAAGGCGGTCACCGCATCACGCAGCGCTTTCAGATGCGCTTCCGCGGCCGTCTGGAAAGCTCTTCCTATATTAGGAAGTCGCTGTAGCTGTGCGCTTTTAAATCATCGTCTAGATCGTAAACACATTTCTTTAGAACTGCTTTTTGTGTTAAGTTTGTTGTCTTTCCCACGCACCTCCGGTGAGCACGGTTGGCTACGTACGGTGCGAAAGAAGTTCACCATGCATACATACATATATACATAGACTCGCACAGAAACCCATGCTTACATCCCTACCGAGCTTTCCTTGGCACAGGTCAAATCTGCTGGCTCCTCGCACGATGAACTGGGGGTCGCTGGTGATCTCCTGCGAAATGACATCGTCGATTAATGGGGAGAAAACGCTCAAGAATTGATGATCTGGCGATGTTTAAAACGGGACTGCTATCGGGTGCATGTGTGTGTACGCCTGTTTTGAACACAGAGACGAACACAACGTGATTTCAACAAGCGCGCCTGAGTGCAATTTCGGTTCATCAGACTGGTATCGGTAGGTGATCATTCATAACACTAATTACCGATGTATCTAGCAAAAACCCACACCGAGTTCAAGGACCTTTCCCCAGGAGGGTCTTGCTGCATTTGGGTTTTTATTTCAAAATATTCTAAGCCAAATGCACGAGTGTCTAAGCCAGTGTTTTTAAAGATTCACTGCAGCCTTGTACCCCCTTTGGTTCTCAATCGTTAAACTAATGTATCGTGTTCATAAATAGAACGTGGTTTGATGGAACAAAGTAGTTATACTTACGTGGCCGTGCTTAATTAATACTGGTAGGAACCCACTGGTTCCACCAGCCCACAGGGGATTATTGTGTCCTTCCGTCGTGGGGTGGGGAGGGAGGGGCTGGGTGGGGAGGGGAGGGTGGGGCTGGGTGGGGAGGGGAGGGTGGGGCTGGGTGGGGAGGGTGGGGCTGGGTGGGGGGTGGGAGGGTGGGGCTGGGTGGGGAGGGGCTGGTCACCCCGTGGTGCCCTTATAAAACTCAACGTTTAACCTACTCACGCCGGCTTGTGCCCGCCCTCACAGTCGGGCATATTTGCGGAATATACCACGCCGCCGTTGACCCTGGCCATTGACCGAGCAACCCAACGTTCCTACCAGCTCCCTCCGCAGGAATGTGTTTTGTGTTTTCGGTTTACCTTAAAAAAAATAATTGCGATGTCTCGCACCCCCCAGGAAGGGCATCTCGCACCCCCAGGGGGTGCGTGCACCCCAGGTTAAGAACCATTGGTCTAAATGTAACCTGGCAATTTTGTTGTTGTGCACGTGTTGTGGACGTGTTTGTCGCACCAGGGGAGAACTCAAGAGATCAGGACGCAGTGCTCGTTTTCAATGGCGGCCTGGGTCGCCAGACTCAGAATCAGAATAGTTATTTATACTGCAGAATAAATCCGATGAGCTATAAAGCTCTTTTTTCACAGATGTCCAGTAGGGGCACGAGGTCAGAACGTTACAACATCAAACAATACAAAAACACGATAAGAGTGAAAGGTATTGGAAATTCTAGATTTGAAGTTTTCGTGACTGCAAGGATCCATACTTATTGGTTATTTCGGTAAAGTCACGTAGGTGAAAAAAATAATTTAAAAAGTTCCTTTTTTTTCTACGTGACTTTACCGAAAGAACCAAAGAATATGTATAGGAAAGTTAAACAAATCGATTCAAATACGACTAAAACTAAACTTTTTTTAATCTTACCAGGAAAAGCCCACAGAGCTCATGTAGCTTCTTTTTCAGAAGCGACCTAGCCTCAAATGACAGCTCAACGAAGTGTCCTTATCACGTGTAACTTAGACCAGAAAAATTCTCAAAATAATCTAAAGGCATCTTGATTTGAAGCTTTCGTGACTGCAGGAATCCATACTCTTTGGTTCTTTCGGTAAAGTCGCGTAGTTAGAAATAAAATGACTAACTACGTGACTTTACCGAAAGAACCAAAGGGTATAATCTAAAGGCATGTTTAGATTATCGTGACATCGCTAGAACACGACGGAGTTGTGTTGCCGGCTCGTCGCCAACGCTCTGCGCGTCGTTTTGCGTGCCGCAGATGAATCGGGTGGCGACTGATGCAGAATTTACTTCTCTAAGTGGGGGGGGGGGGGTGAAGCGTCCATCACACAACGCTCCGTGGTCGTTAGGAGCCAATTAGATGCTAAATGCAGTTGTTTGGGTGTATTTAAAAGGGAATGAGATCAACACGACATGAACACACACGGGATGTTTACACCCGCCGTTATTATTACTCCGCTTTGTCGTTTACCCAGGAAGGCCCTCGCTCAGTCTCTTTGCTTTTAATTTGGAGGATCCTACCGAGTAATTGTGTTGCAGTAGCGGGGCGATGTTACTGCGATGTGGAAATTCCAATTGAGTATTTTCACCACCTTGGATGGTTGGCCGATAGCAGTTACAGTATTTGATGGGGAGGAGGGTGGTGCGGGTGTTGGCTCTGGGAGGAAATCAGTGAACCAGGAGGACCGGCTCAGATATCCCCCAACACCGGTGTTAGCCGTGACCAGGAATCCAAGTGAGGTGCCTGCTTGCTCACACCCACAGCTGGAGGACGCTCTAGACGGTATTTGGCCTACTCTTCCACGCTGTCCAGACATGTTGGAAGAGGTGGGAGTTACCCATACTTTACCTCTCCGCATGTGACCTGCCGATCGACTAACTGCGGGGGGACCCATTTTTATTGCCGAGATAACAGAACCAGCGACCTCTGGATTGCAAGTCCAGTGGCGAGATGTTAACTACCTCGCCTGGTGTACAGGAAGTCGTGGGTCCGATCCCAACCCCGACGCTTGCTGTATATTTGAGTTTGCATGTATCTCTCCCCGTGGTTGTGTGGATTTTTCTCCGGGTCCTCCGGTTTTCCCCTCCACATTTAGAATCGACGTCACGCTTTTAAGAGTATTTGGCTGCCAGACATTTCCATGCGATATTAAGCCACTTCGTTGAGTTATTATTTGTGATGGCCAGATCGCTTCTGAAAAATAACTAGATATCCCGGTGGGCCTTACCTGGTAAAATAAAAAAAGTTTATTATGCCGAAAACATTAAGTAAATATTCTAATCTGTAAATTACGACAAACCCCATCTTAACAACAACAACAACATTGCACCATATATTATACAAATAAAACATATTTACCCATGGCCTCATCCAGACGATGCCTTCGCTGAACCTGCTGCAGGGCCCCAGCTTATCGTACCCCAGGGACGTGGGTCCTGCCGGGAAGCAGAGATCCTCAAAGGGACCGCAATGAGCGAGCGCCGCGTCTCTCAGCGCCGCGAAATCCTGCCCACGGTGGCATTTCATCTTCGGCGAGAGGGCGCGGGCGGCACCCGGGCAGCCACGTGAGTGACAGCAGTCGGAGGACATCGTTGCCGGTCGGTTGGTTGGTGGAAGAAATTTGAAAGAACAAAAAAGTCGACAAACCCGGTGGTTTTTGCAGCTGCCGAAACCTTTCTGGAGCTTGCTCCCCAAATGTAAAAGAGTTTGAAGAGCTCTTTCTCCAATCTGTTGATGGTCTTCCCTTATCTTTGTTAATCTTGTGCCGGCAATCCGAAGAGCTTGTTTAATTTGTGTAAATTACTGTGTATTAATATAATATGCTACGAATTATACTTTCTAGAAGCTTGCTATTTTTTTTTACTTTAAGTTAAATTCTTTTATCCTTCGCTGCAGTGGGGTACAGGGCGGCGATGTCTTGGGTCTGCGTCCACTCCTGAATGAATTTCAGTGAGAGAGCATCTGTTGATATAGAGGACTGTGCTGTAATTGAGCCTATAATTGACGCCACCTTTTCAGCACGTGACAGACCCCGTGACAATGTACCCTGGCTCACGCTAAGGTAAACACGTGCTGGAACCGAAGGCAGGCTTACGATGATGTCCTGTGATTACAAACACTGTAAACATTACCGCAGATGTCATTATATGTTTGTTTTCTCTCTCTCTGATTTGCATGCCTGTGTTGAATTTAAATATTTTTGGATGGAAAATTGTTGAGTACATTTGGCCACAAAACTCCACCATCGTTAAACACTATGGATATGCAGGATAGCATAAACAAAATGCTATTTCTGTTAAGTCGGGTGAAAGTTTCTTTTTTGTTTACCGAGGTAGAGAAGTGGCGAGGCCAGGAGAAGTCTCCTTTTCAAGAGTGGCCCGGATCACCAAAATAACAAAAGCAAAACACGACAAAGTGCAGCAATGAAGCAAACGGAAATCGGAGGCAAAACAACTGCGTCACGTGAGAAATAAAAAAATGAACGAACACAAAATCAATGTTGAATAATAATAATATATTCCCTGGGATCGTTGAGTCGCCTCGGGCAGATTGTATTCAGACTGATCGTAGCACAGTTACGAAATGAAGTACGACAATCGTTAATCACGTGTTCTTCAATTTGGGCAGTGTTCTTCATGGCAAGTCCCGCGGCCGACTGGCGGGCCCTGGTGGCCTTTAGTGGGGCCCCCCTGACGTGCGGCCCCCCGACAAGACACACAGAGTGACAACACCCCCCCCCCCCCCATCGTCATCGTCGTTGTCGTGATGCTGTCAAACCCACACACTGACGATGTCTTTTCGGCGATTAAAAAAAGAGTGAAGAACGCTGAATTAGGGTTTCCCAATGTGACTCCACGAATCGTTGTGATTATTTAAAATTGTGGCCCACAGGACCAGATGCTTTGTCCACTCAAGTTCAGACTTGATGAGTCCAGACTCGGTGAGTCCCAGTAGTGGAGCGAGCGGCTGGCAATCGTGAAGGTGACGAGTTCAATCCTGGTTGGGGGTCGATAAAGTAAATACAACTTTGTGGAGAAGTCAACAGTGGTTGTCCTATGGGTAGACTCGACCCCGCCATAGGCATGTGGAATGCCCACTCCTGACTCAGGGCTGCCGACAGGAGATGAGCCACAATGCATCGGCGCTCAATTGAGCGAGGTCACTCTGATTTGCAGCCACGGCCAATTTTTAACGCCAACGCAGCCGAGGGGTTGAAACCTCAAAAAAATGTCATCGCTTCATCGCAAACCATTACCCGCACAGTAATTTGTTTGGCATAATTGGAATGACCTCAGATCGCGACATAATTGACCACTTAGCCGTCGGCTGAATAATAGAAGGGGGCGAGGAGGGCGGGGGTGGGGGCCGTGAGTGCGCGCTACCGTCCCATCGACACAGCTCCGCCCGACAGTCGCCAACGAGCGAGGGGGCCGGCGTCTCTCAAGCCGGGCCCAGGAATGCCCCGCGTGGCCCACCATCGTGACCGCTCGGCATTCGCGCGTGGGATTCCCGTGAGCGGCGACAAGACGTGCGCCTTTCGAAGTCTCGTTTGGGAACAAATCCAAAGCTTAAGCGCCCCACTGGGACACTAATAATCATCATCATCATAATCATCATCATAATCATGAAAAAAACTACCAGAGATGTCTACGAGTCGTCATCTTGCTGTGGAGCGTTGCTCGGTCCTCTCGATTTAACCCACACGAGCGTTCTGACACGATCCACACGGTGGTGAAGATGTCATCTCATCGCCGAGTTGGATTCCTGGCGCACGTGAGTAGGATTCCTAGCCAGGGCGCACATCAGTGGCGAGTGATAAGGGGCCGTCCATAAATGACGTCACGCACCTAGGGGGGAGGGGGTTTGAGAAATGTGACGTCACATCAAAATACGCAATTTTAAATAAATATAGACAACGCGTTCTACTTAATTAAATATACTTTTTAATAATTGTTTTCTCCTACAACATCAGAGTGGAGCGCCACATTAAATACGCACTACAATGACAATAGTTTAAAGCGATTTGAAGCATGTTTTATTTGGGGGGGGGCAGAGCTTTGTGACGTCATATTTGAGGGGGGGTCTGACTTTTTGTGACCCCGTGTGACGAAGGGGGGGGGGAGGGTCAAAAATCGTCAAAAATCGCGTGACGTCATTTATGGACGGCCCCTAAGCCTGGCAGAGGCGGAGTTTGACTTCTATTTGGGGCGGGGGTTTTTTAAATTGTAAACTACTGGAAATAAATGAATAAAGTTGAGGCATTGCACCCCCACCACCGCAACTCCGCCCATGAAGCTCGTCCTGGACACCGCCCCCCACTCACGCCCCGACCCGCGTGGCGGCGTTGGGCAGCCCGTGGTGGCACGCCGCGTGGCCTGGACCTGCCCTCACCACTCCATCGGCTGCCTCGCCACCACCACCACCCCCACATGAGCAGCACGCAGAGAGACTGGCGACAGACTCACAACGCCGGTGCGGACAACATCACCCGTAACTCAGTGGCCGTGCCGGATGAAGCTAGTTGCGGGGCCTGTAGAATATGTTATGAAGGGGACCTAAATAAAATAAAAGACGTAAATATTAAAACGCACATTTTTAACTTGCGTAGTATTTTTTCATTTGATATACAGCCAGATAATACGACAAATCGCTCACCTTAAACACCGAGTCGTTCATAAAAGTTGAAGGCGGTATAGTACTATAGTAATAGAGCAAGTGCAGAATCACTGAACCGGAATTGATAGCTTGAAAGCATTTAGCGCGGGGCTCTTGAAAGTTGCGGGGCCCGTAGCTACTACATATGTAGTAGCTACTACACGTGTTGTAGCTACTACACATGTAGTAGCTACTACACGTGTGGTAGCTGCTACAGATGTAGTAGTAGCTGCTCCACGTGTAGTAGCTACTACACATGTAGTAGCTACTACACATGTAGTAGCTGCTCCACATGTAGTAGCTACTACACGTGTAGTAGCTACTACACGTGTAGTAGTAGCTGCTCCACGTGTAGTAGCTACTACACGTGTGGTAGCTGCTACACATGTAGTAGCTACTACACATGTAGAAGTAGCTGCTCCACGTGTAGTAGCTGCTATACGTGTGGTAGCTGCTACACGTGTAGTAGCTGCTACACATGTAGTAGCTATTACACGTGTAGAAGTAGCTGCTCCACGTGTAGTAGCTGCTACACGTGTGGTAGCTGCTCCACGTGTAGTAGCTGCTACACGTGTGGTAGCTGCTACACGTGTAGTAGCTGCTACACGTGTGGTAGCTGCTACACATGTAGTAGCTATTACACGTGTAGAAGTAGCTGCTCCACGTGTAGTAGCTGCTCCACGTGTAGTAGCTGCTACACGTGTGGTAGCTGCTCCACGTGTGGTAGCTGCTACACGTGTGGTAGCTGCTACACGTGTGGTAGCTGCTCCACGTGTAGTAGCTGCTATACATGTAGAAGTAGCTGCTACACGTGTGGTAGCTGCTACACGTGTGGTAACTACTACACGTGTGGTAGCTGCTACACATGTAGTAGCTATTACACGTGTAGAAGTAGCTGCTCCACGTGTAGTAGCTGCTCCACGTGTAGTAGCTGCTCCACGTGTAGTAGCTGCTACACGTGTGGTAGCTGCTCCACGTGTGGTAGCTGCTACACGTGTGGTAGCTGCTACACGTGTGGTAGCTGCTCCACGTGTAGTAGCTGCTATACATGTAGAAGTAGCTGCTACACGTGTGGTAGCTGCTACACGTGTGGTAGCTGCTACACGTGTGGTAGCTGCTACACGTGTGGTAGCTGCTACACGTGTAGCTACTTTTGCTACGAGGATAATTTAATCCGCCACTGCTCAGTGGGGTCTCACGCCGTTTTGACGGAACCCGGCTCCTATAAATCGTCAATGAATTGTGATAGGGAGCAGCGGTGACGTACAGATGACATCTCCCTCGCCTGTGACGCAGGAGAGCGTCGGTTCGATCCCGGACCCTGACAGAGGCTGTTGTATATTTGGAGGCCGCGTGTTTTCTCTCTCTCGCGTGGATTCTCTCTCCGGGTCCCTCTAGTTTTTGTGTTTTAATTTTAGACACACGCGCTGAGATCGTGTAGCTGTTACAAAGTATGATATGCGCGCTAACTTCGAGGAGCTGTCATGCGCGAGACGAGGTCGCTTGATCCAAGATACAATAATCGGAGGTGAAACCTCACGACGCTGGCAGTCACCGCTGAGTCTGGAGACGGTGTTTCAAGTTTCAAGTTTCATTTATTAGGAATAGCCCTGTGAGCCATGCGGCTCTTGAGCCGGGTGCAACCGCAACAAACAAAATATGAACAAAACATCTTAAAGCGACGACGCGCAACAGAAACATCCTGGATAAACCAGAAAATCTTCCACACAAAAAACCCACCGTATTACAACGCTGTGTGTGACGATGCAATAGCGGTACTGGCTGCATGCGAAACTGTTTGGGGTGTCCAAGCGGGGAGCGTGCGCAGCTTTAAGTCAGAGTTCAATTAATGCATATAAATCACAAGCTCTCGGGGGGGATTTAGGTGTATTGATTTTTTTTTATACAACAAAATAAAAACGACAATAATCTAATAACCAGAGCATCAAAATCAATCATCCGGCCCGCGTGGTGTAGCGGGTCGCGTGGCTGCCTCTGAGGGTTGTAATTTATGGTTCAAATCCAGGTTTTAATAATTTTTTTGCTAATTTACAAATTACGCTATGAACATTGTGACGTCACCACTGTTCGATGGTCGAGTGGCGAACACGTGGTGCTGCAAGTCATAGAGTCACGGTTTCAAATCCAGCTTTATTTAAAGTTTTTTTTTTTTAAAAATCAATCATAAACGCGAATTAAACGCTTCATTTTTTAATATATTTGACAAAACATATGCAACGAAAACAATGTTGAAAATGTCGATTATGTAATAACTGGACCCTTCACGATATGCGTGAGCCTGTTTGGTGTAGAGGTATATGACGGTTGCCTCTGAACCTGAAAATCTTGGTTCAAATCCCACATTTGATTTTTGCTGATTTATACATTACGCTATGACGTCACGGCCGGCATTTAAACGTCCACGTGTGGGCGGAGTGCAATCACTACACCACGCGGAGTCGCTTCTACCTGTGTGAAGACTCGGTGGTGCAAAGCGATGAGAGGCAGCCCCGGTGAGTTTAAAGCGTCTTTAAAGGTACGAGGTTCGAACCCCGGCAAAGGTGCGAGTCGCGAATAAACAGAACGTGCAAAGTAATTGCCAAAGGTGAACACAATAACATGTGTGTGTCTTGATATGTGGATGTATCAACTGTGTGTGTGGGAGTGCAGGCAGAGCTGAGGCGTTGGAGCAGCGGCGTGGAAGAGACCTCGGGAACAGCTGTGAAGGCGACCTGGAGCAGAGGGAAGGGGACCAGAGGTGGGGGGGTAGTGAAGAAAATTGAATTTATTTTTAACATAAGCGATGTTTTGGCCACTAGGGGGCGCTGTGCAACCACTAGGGGGCGCTATTTTCAACTAGGGGGCGCTGTCCTATGGCAATAGCCGTGGAAAGTGTCGCTTTCTTGAAAATAAATGCATTTACACCGGATATTCTGTATATTGCAGCTCTAAGCCGTATTTTTGCAAATTCGCGGTAAAATCCCCCACAATCTCAAAAGATACCGTGCCGACGGTAAAAAGAGCAAATTTATATCCCTTAAGGGGGCGCTCCAGCTGCTGGAATTTGGCATTACATTTCTGCTTTCACAACAAACATTCGTTTTTTTTACAACAAAATACAACGAAAAACGATTTATCTATCGAAGATAAATACCGCGACACATCACCAAACCAACTGGTAAATGGGGTTGCTTTTTTTACACGTAAATATGACTAAAAGCACGATTTACCAGTAACAACAATGGTGTATAAAATGCAACCCAGTGAGTGAACATTCCCCTACCTCTCCCCTCTCACCTCACCTCACCTCCACTCCCCTCTCCTTTCCGTGCTCTCTGCTCCAACAGCTAAACCCCAAACTCCTCTCAATGGGAGGTCGCTCCCCCTTCTCTGCTGCCCCCTCTGCCTGAAACTCCCTCTCCCTGTATCTCTCAAACACATTCCTGCGGAGGGAGCTGGTAGGAACGTTGGGTTGCTCGGTCAATGGCCAGGGTCAACAGCGACGTGGTGTATTCCGCAAATATGGCCGACTGTGAGGGCGGGCACAAGCCGGCGTGAGTAGGTTAAACGTTGAGTTTTATAAGGGCACCACGGGGTGACCAGCCCCTCCCCACCCAGCCCCACCCCTCCCACCCCCCACCCAGCCCCACCCTCCCCATCCAGCCCCTCCCCACCCAGCCTCTCCCCACCCTCCCCACCCAGCCCCTCCCCACCCTCCCCTCTCCTCTCCACCCAGCCCCACCCCTCCCATTTTTGGATGCACGACAGACGGACGGACACAATAATCCCCTGTGGGCTGGTGTAACCAGGAGGTTCCTACCAGTATAAACTCTCTCGGTATCCCTCTATCCCTCTCCCTGTATCCCTGTACCCATCTCCCTGTAGCCCTCTACCGCCCTCTCTCTCTACCCTTCTCCCTGTACCCCTCTGCCCCCGTGCTAGTAACAGAACCAAGCCCTGCTGCGTCCCTTGCTCCCAGGATACTCACGCCGCCCCGGTTCCAATGCAGCCGCACTCAGGAGGAGATTCCTACATCTCCGTTGCCCTAAGCCGAGGGGCGCCACGTGGCGGCACGGGAGACGCAAGCCCCTGGGGTTGAGAGTTACCGGTTGGATCCCCGAACCTGGTGCACAGTGGAACGCTGTGATGGGCAGCACAGAGCGGTGCAGCAAAACCAATTGTGCATCCATTGTATTCTACGTCTGTGTCTCCCTCCGTATTCACAAAGCCGCACTGATCAGCTTTGGTGAAGTATGGCGAAACAACCCGCATTGAGCGAAACGCAGTGGAGAGGTCCTCACCCCGCAGTCTATGTCCGTGTCGTGGTGAGTATGAACGTGTTATGATGAAAGCTAGATATCCGAGTGATTTACATTCATGAGTTGAATATATTTACTCTACTGTAGATGAGATGTTCTCCCTACGTAAACACATACTCAGTATCGCCTGCACTTGCTGTGCACCGAGTCTAACGAGATGCAGGAACCCTGAGTCTTAATGAGCTACCCCTGGACACACCGAGCGCATCAATGGGGCTTCAAGACTACAAGAGGTTACATCAAGTCTTCCCGAATCAACATCAAAGCCTCGTGCTGAGCTGCACACCTCCCCGCATCCCGGCATGGAAGCGTCACTCAGCGCGGATCCAACTCAGACAGCCCCAGACAGAGGCGGCAACTCACGCTTCAGACGGCTCCAGGTGCAGGGTCTCCAGTTGCAGGTGCAGGTTCTCTGGGTGCTGTATGCACGGAACTGAGTGACCCTGGCTGTTTCTTCATTTAATTCAATACAGCCCCGCACCGCGTCATCTCCCATCTCAGTGGCTGCACGCTGCAGTGACTGCTCTATAATTATTCACCTTCTCACGTCACCCTCACCTGTACACGTCCCAGAGACACCACACCCCGGACGCTAATCGGTTGGGTGGAAACTCTGCAGTCCGGGGAACTTTCCACATTCTCCATAACCTCTCACCCCAGTCTGGAATTGAACCAAGACGCGCGCGGTTTAAGTCGGACCGGCCCCGCGTGCTGACGCCGGAATCTGTGCAGAGAGAGATAGCTCTCACCTGGCCGGTCTTCCGGGTTCCCTACCTGTGCATCTCAGGGCCACGTGTGTGCGTTTGTGTGTGATAAATACACCCACGTGGGAGCTTCATTCGGCAAACGGTCGGGGTGTTGGTGTTTGTGTGCAGGTGGGGAGCGGTGGTGCAGCGGTTAGTATGCTGAGCTAGGAACCCGGCGACCTGAGTTATAACTCACGGCCATCACCAGTGACGACTTAGTTGAACCGTTCCTGGACTATCCCTAGGCGGACCCAGCTAAAATCCGTCCCTGGTGTGGTGTGTAAACGTCGCCACTGGGGAGACAAAGGCGTCCGAGCCGAGTGCTGGCCACCCACCCCCTCGTGTGCCGTGCCGGCCTTGAAAGGTGCTCGCTCACAGCACTTGCACCAACAGTCTGTTAAGGCTATACGGGGGATCTTTGTGTGTAGGTGTGTATTTGTGCTTATCAGGAGTAACCGGCAATGGGCTTATTCTGCTTTTCGGCTGTAGAATAAGGCTCGACAAACGGTGAGTTACATGGTTCAAGCGATTTGGAACATATTGTGCGACTTTGCCTGGCCCGTGAGAGAAAACCATCAGCCTCGAAGCCGGATTATTAGGTGTTAACATAAATAAATACATGGTTTTGGGATTTTTGCAGTTGAAGCGATCACGATGCAGCTATCTAGACGGTCTAGAACAAGCGATGATTATTCAATAATTGATGCAGATCAAAAGCTGTTGGACGAATTTGGTTGTAAGATATGCGCTCCGAGTATTTTGCTTTTTTCCACGTGATAAGCCACTTCGTTGAGCGATCATCTGTGGCCAGGTAGCTTTTGAAAAAAAAAAACCCAGCCAAATAGCTCAGCAGGTCTTAACTGGTTAACAAGAAATAGTTTAAAACAGTTACATTTACTGTTTTATCATTTTAACATACAACGTAATAAAAAAAAAACACAATGCTGCAATAGCTAGAGCAGTCACAACATTCACGCAGCCCTCGTGGCGTCACGGCTGCCTTTGAAGCTGTTGAACCGGGTTCAAATCACGGGGCATATTTTATTTAATTTACAAATCACGCTATGACATCATCGAGTGTTTGTTGTTCCACGTGAGCGCAGTGAGGTCACACCACGCGGAGCACTGTGACGTTGCCACCGCTCGGTGGTCGAGTGGCGAGCACGTGGTGCTGCAAGTCTTTGTAGTTGCGGGTTCAAATCCAGATTGTCCATTTCACCTTTTTATTTCGGCAAATTCAGTCATAAACGCAAAGTAAAGTTCATAATCAACGTTTTTGGTTTTAGATCGCGTTATTTATAAATGTGTCGTAACCCTCTACCACCCGACACGGCCAATCAGTAAAAAAGTGTCACGTTGACAAAAGACAAATAGTTCACTGCTTTAGCCCACCGGTGTGTTGAAGCGTGAAACCACAACATTTACAATTTGAGTACGACGTTTCGCTAGTAATTGCATCCAGCATCATCGGGCAATTGGCCGCGAAAGCCTACGTGTTAAAGCAAAGTAAAGTTTTTATTTTTTTTTTACTTTTTACAACTTTAAAAAATATGCAACTAAAACAATATGACAAAGGTCAATGATGTAACGACCGGAACATACACATCTAGTGTGAGTCTACATGGTGTAGTGGATATAACGCCTGCCTCTTGAGCCGTAAAACCCGAGTTCAAATCCCGCGTTCGATTTTTTTTTGCTGGTTTACAGGCGCACGCGATGACGCCACCGCCTGTATTTACGCGGCCACGTGCACAGAGTACGATCACTGCACCACGCGGGGACACCCTCGACCTACGTGAAGACTCGGTGGCGCCAGGCGATGAGAGACAACCCTGAAGGAATGCTTGGAGGCACGAGGTTCGAACCCCGACAAAGACGAGTGGTAAATAATTATAAACACGACGCAAGCTATGTGTCTATGATGTGAATGTACTTTACATGTGTGTCTACTGTGTGAATGTCCTTAACATGTGTGTCTGATTTATATATATATGTATGTATGTGTGGGGAGTGCAGGTAGAGATGGTGCCCAAGGCGTGGGGGATGTGGAGTCTCTACCAACAACCCGTCTGTCGTTTTGTCTCTATACTAAACACGTTTCTGTGTGTCTGCACCAACGCGTGTCTGCACCAGCGCGTGTCTGCACCTGCGCGTGTCTGCACCTGCGCGTGTCTGCACCTGCGCGTGTCTGCACCTGCGCGTGTCTGCACCTGCGCGTGTCTGCACCTGCGCGTGTCTGCACCTGCGCGTGTCTGCACCTGCGCGTGTCTGCACCTGCGCGTGTCTGCACCTGCGCGTGTCTGCACCTGCGCGTGTCTGCACCTGCGCGTGTCTGTCTGTCTGCACTAACGCGTGTCTGTATGTGTGCACTAACGCGTGTCTGTGTGTGTCTGCACTAACGCGTGTCTGTGTGTGTCTGCACTAACGCGTGTCTGTGTGTGTCTGCACTAACGCGTGTCTGTGTGTGTGTGCACTAACGCGTGTCTGTGTGTGTGTGCACTAACGCGTGTCTGTGTGTCTGCACTAACGCGTGTCTGTGTGTCTGCACTAACACGTTAGTATCTACAATGTGTGCCTGCACTAACACATTTGTATCTACAATGTGTGTCTCCGTACTAACACGTGTGTGTCTTACTTTGTGAATATACCAACATGTGTGCGAGCTCAGGAGGTGGAGACCTGGAGCCAAAGAGAAGGAAGACACGTTAATACATTGCAAGAAAAAAGAATCAGTGATGGCCACGGTGGGGTTGGGGGTCTGTGGACATCGCCATTAAAGGTATAATTTCCTTGCAAATAAATGCATTTACGTCGGATTTTCAAAATCTGTGAATTTTCGCAAAATTGCGGACAAAAAATATCTCTAAAAGTAACATGACAAACGGTAAAAAACCAGTAATTTACATCCAACATGGTGCTATGTTATTGTTATAATAAACTGCTATAATAAACTGCTATAATAAACTGCTATAATAAACTACTATAATAAACTGCTATAATAAACTGTTATAATAAACTACTATAATAAACTGCTATAATAAACTGCTAAAATAAACTACTATAATAAACTGTTATAATAAACTACTATAATAAACTGCTATAATAAACTGTTATAATAAACTACTATAATAAACTGCTATAATAAACTGTTATAATAAACTGTTATAATAAACTACTATAATAAACTGCTATAATAAACTGTTATAATAAACTGTTATAATAAACTGCTATAATAAACTGCTATAATAAACTGTTATAATAAACTACTATAATAAACTGCTATAATAAACTGTTATAATAAACTACTATAATAAACTGCTATAATAAACTGCTAAAATAAACTACTATAATAAACTGTTATAATAAACTACTATAATAAACTGCTATAATAAACTGCTATAATAAACTGCTATAATAAACTACTATAATAAACTGCTATAATAAACTGCTATAATAAACTGCTATAATAAACTGCTATAATAAACTGCTATAATAAACTGCTATAATAAACTGCTATAATAAACTGCTATAATAAACTGCTATAATAAACTGCTATAATAAACTACTATAATAAACTGCTATAATAAACTGCTATAATAAACTGTTATAATAAACTACTATAATAAACTACTATAATAAACTGCTATAATAAACTGCTATAATAAACTGCTATAATAAACTGCTATAATAAACTGCTATAATAAACTGCTATAATAAACTGCTATAATAAACTGCTATAATAAACTGCTATAATACACTGCTATAATAAACTACTATAATAAACTGCTATAATAAACTGCTATAATAAACTACTATAATAAACTGCTATAATAAACTGCTATAATACACTACTATAATAAACTGCTATAATAAACTGCTATAATAAACTACTATAATACACTGCTATAATAAACTGCTATAATACACTACTATAATAAACTGCTATAATAAACTGCTATAATACACTACTATAATAAACTGCTATAATAAACTGCTATAATACACTGCTATAATAAACTGCTATAATAAACTACTATAATAAACTGCTATAATAAACTACTATAATAAACTACTATAATAAACTACTATAATAAACTACTATAATAAACTACTATAATAAACTACTATAATAAACTACTATAATAAACTACTATAATAAACTGCTATAATAAACTACTATAATAAACTACTATAATAAACTGCTATAATAAACTACTATAATAAACTACTATAATAAACTGCTATAATAAACTGCTATAATAAACTGCTATAATAAACTACTATAATAAACTACTATAATAAACTGCTATAATAAACTGCTATAATAAACTGCTATAATAAACTACTATAATAAACTGCTATAATAAACTGCTATAATAAACTACTATAATAAACTACTATAATAAACTACTATAATAAACTACTATAATAAACTACTATAATAAACTGCTATAATAAACTACTATAATAAACTACTATAATAAACTGCTATAATAAATTGCTATAATAAACTGCTATAATAAACTACTATAATAAACTGCTATAATAAACTACTATAATAAACTACTATAATAAACTACTATAATAAACTACTATAATAAACTGCTATAATAAACTACTATAATAAACTACTATAATAAACTACTATAATAAACTGCTATAATAAACTGCTATAATAAACTACTATAATAAACTGCTATAATAAACTACTATAATAAACTACTATAATAAACTACATAATAAACTACTATAATAAACTACTATAATAAACTACTATAATAAACTACTATAATAAACTACTATAATAAACTGCTATGATCACACAAAAATGTCTGTCCGTCCCGCGCGTAACGTCACTCCACATGAGGCCCACCCCCCCGCGTGACGTCACTCTACATGAGGGACACCCCCCTCATTAATATTCATGAGTGGGTGGATTTTTTTACACTAACGCAGAGGAAGGTCGAGCTGAATTCAATAATTTATTACGCCAAGTCGCTTCAAATATGACGTTTCTTTATAGAAAGTGCGCGGTAAAAAAATAAATCTACGCAGCACAGTGCTCCATCCGTGCGTGACGTCACTGCAAAAGAGCCGCCCCCCCCCCCTCATTAATATTCATGCCCGCGTGGAAATTTACACTTACGCACAAGGTCGCGCACCTCCACATGCCGCACCCCTCCCCTCATTAATAATCATGAGCGGGTGACGTCACTCCACATGCCGCACCCCTCCAGAATAACCATGAGGGGTGACGTCACTCCACATGCCGCACCCCTCCCCAATAACCATTAGCGGGTGACGTCACTCCATAATGTTCAAGTTCATTTATTTGGTATAGCCCTGTGAGCCATTCGGCTCTTGAATCGGGTGCAACCGCAACAAACAAAAAATCAAAAACATGAACAAGAAAACATCTTAAAGTGACTATGTACAAACAGAAAATCCAAGAAAAGACAGCAAAATATTGCAGAAAAAGCACCGTACACCAACACTGTGTGCAAAAATCCCAGTGGGATGCAAGTCAAACAACAACCACAAGAAAATTTAGATTAAGGCCGTAAGTCTAACTCTGTACTACAACAAACAAACATGGCCAAACCGAAAAACTTTTCGAAAATCACCAAAATAAAGCCATAACTCACGCTTCAGGCGGCTCCAGGTGCAGCATCTCCAGATGCAGGGTCGCTAGGCTCCAGGTGCAGGGTCTTTAGGCTCCGGATGCAAGGTCTCTAGGTTCCATGTGCAGGGTCTGTAGGCTCAGGTGCAGGGTCTCCAAGTTGGATGGTCTCCAGGTGCAGGGTGTCTAGGCTCCAGATGCATGGCCCTGGCGTTCTCTTCACCGAATTCAACGCCGCCCGGCCCCGCGTCTATGTGAATCTCCCACCTCAGTGGCTGCGCGCTGCAGTGACTGCCCCGTCATTCACCTGCCTTCGTGTCACCTGCAGACGTCTCAGAGACACCACAACCCGGAGTCTAAGCGGGTGTGTGGACACCTCTCACCCCAAAATGGAATTAAACCAAGACACCACCGGCTCTTTTCGTCGGGCTCGTCCCGTGGTACGATGCCGGCAGCTGTGTAGAGAGAGCTCACCTGGCCGGTCTTGCGGGTTCCCTCCCTGTGCACGGCAGGGTCACGTGTGTGTGCGCGTCTGAGGAATACACCAACTCCGAGATCTCCGAATCAGCCGAGCGGCATTATCTTTTCGTCAGCTGCGTAAGGCAGTGTGGAAGGTACCTGGTCTGTCACTCCATGCGAGGCTCCGGGTCTTCTCTCCCACAGTCGTGCCCTTCCTTGTCTTTAATTTCGAAATGTGGACCCCCTTGAACTGAACATTTGCGCCGGTTAGAAACATTCAGGCTCAGCTGCCTATGATCTGGGTTTAACCAGGCTGGATCTTGTCAGCTCAAAAATCCTTGAAATATCTGGACACATTCCCATCAGTGAGTTCCTCCGGCAGGCAATGCTGTATTGGCTGGGACATGTAGCCCACAAGCCCCGCCACCGCATCCCCAAGCAGCTTGCTTGGCCGGATAGAGGAGGCTAAATGGGCGCGGCCCGGGCTGGAGAAGAAATGGACTGATACGGTACAGAAGGTTATGGAGCTGAGTGGACTTGGCGAAGACTGGTACCAGCGGTGTCAAGATTGGCCCCTTTGGAGAAAGCTCGTAAATGATGCTACTGAGCAATTGGATACTCATACTCTTAGGTTTTTTTCGGTAAAGTCACGTAGGTAAAAATAAATAATAAAATATTTTTTTTAGAAATACAATTATAAATCACCACGTTTCAGAGTCTCCGTCATCAGGTGGGACCGTCACAGCTAGATTTACTGTATCAAGTGAGCCTCACTATTATTTATTATTTATTTTTATCTACGTGACTTTACCGAAAAAAACTAAGAGTATGAATCCTTGCAGTCACGAAAGCTTCAAATCTAGAATGAGCAATTGGAGGCAGTCGTCCTCCAACAACAGCGGAGAGAGGAGCGACGCTCACAAAGAGTGGAGCGCCGGACGGCTAATATACAGCAAATTGGCACAGGAGGGTGAACAGGTGTTGCAGTTGCCAGTCATCTCAGTCTGTCCCGTGACCTCGTGACCTCGTGAGCGAGGTTTCGACACTCCACGTGGCCTCGGAGTGCACTTTGCCTGGCACAAGCCCCGTGGTGACGTCACCAACACTTAGTGGTGAATGCGTTGTTGTGTGCCTATCTAAATAAAGACCTTAATCTGTATGTCTCAAAAACATTTAGGGTATTTCCCGACGAGGTAGAAAACTGAAATTTGGTATAGCTTTTCGGACACAAAAAACAGTAAAAATCGGAGATTTTTCCTTTTAACGCCCCCAAATCTCGATTTTAAGTGCCCCATAAACGTTTGTGCGTGGTATCATTCAGAAACTGTTCAAAATATAAGATTGCGGGGTTTTTTCATTTGATAGAGCGTTAAACAGCAAATAAAATTAAAGCGAGAATTATTGTTCTCATCTTTGATTGAGGTATTTCAGATTCAAGCGGTTTAAACAAAAAAATACGCATTTTATGTTCAAATCTGAAAAATTCGAAAACGGTAAAAGATAGGAGCTTCCCCTCAGAGTATTAAGTTAATTAATTTTTGTTCTTTCTACTAACAAATGACGGAATCTTTACATTGAGCGGATTCCGATGAGTACGTCTTTAAATATAAGAAGTTTAATCAAGTCACAATTTTTTTGCGGAAAAATACAATTTTATCAGGTTCACGATACTGATTGAAAATGTTTACCTGGCAAAGACAGGCTTCATGAACTAGTGTGCAATCACCACCAATGGGCTTATTCTGCTTTTCGGCTGTAGAATAACGCGCGCCAGATGAATTACTTGGGTCCAAGCGATTCGTGACATTGAGTGTGAGCTCGCCTGCCCTGCGAGTGAAACCAATCACAGCCTCGAATCCGGATTATTCTCGGTTTAAAAAGAAATCTTTTTGCCATTTTTGCAGATTAAAGCGATCAAGATGGAGCTACCGAGACGGTCCGAAGCAGAGGTCGCTGACCTGTCGCTCCGGAATCGCATGCGGTGGCTCTTAAAGACCGCTTCAGGAGTTATTTATTAAGAACCACCTTAATGACTTAATATTTTGGTTGCCGACCCCCTGATCTAGAACTTACATCACCTGTCCGTCGTGGTTGTATTTGTATCAGATGCGTGCAGTAGAATTTCGTCGATGCATCAGAACGTTTCAATGGACTTCAGATAGAGACGGTCCACACAGACGCCCATCAATGACAGAGCACTGTCATTGCTTCACCTTTACTCACTGCCGAGGTCGTGCAATGCCTAACGTAGCACGATATCGATTCAAAGTTCGCAAATGGGGCTTGAAATTGACTCCCGGGTGAGAGGTAAGCACCCCCCCAACCCCGCCCCTCAGTGGGTTGGGAACTCATTTCGTCCCTACCATGCATGGCATGATATAGCTGCTCACCCGAGCTCTCATTACTCTGATAGTTCATTGTCTTTGTGCTGTACGCCTTTAGGCGTTCTCTGGTCTAACACCGATTGAGACTAGGCTCGAAAGAAAGCTGTCTCTGGTGTGGATCAATCAATTTCAAAGACAATGCATATATTACCAGAGTATGTTTTCTGTTTGCATTCTGACCACAATTATTGTGGTTAATGCAGACATGATTCCTTGTAAAAGGTTTCAGTTTGGTGTTTTAACATCGTAACATGTTTTGTTGCCAGAAAAAGGGGAAAACCTATCAAATTTTGGTACTGGCAAAGGAGGTCCCATGATGCTTAGCATTTTTAACCCATTTCCCAGGTCCTAACTGATTATAAGTATTTTTTTGATCGATTCCACAAATTACATAAAAAATGTGTGAAAAACCAGAAAGCTGATCACCGTGCATACCAGGGTGATCGGCAGTCTAAACGTCCATTCGATATGTTCGTGAACCCACTTGCTGCGCTGCCTTATATGCGAGTGTGTGGGCACGTGTCTTTGTATGTTTGTATATGGTACATGAGTGTGCCGGTGAATATAAGTGTATGTACGATGTGAATGTACGTGCTTTGCTTGTGCGCGCATCTGTTAACCTGCGGGCATCTTCGATTCCAATCCCGAAGATACCCGCAGCAGTCGTGCCATGGGTGAGAGAAGAAAATACCCAACACGTAGCTCAACATGGAAGACTACTCTTGGATGGGGAGTAAATTTTTTTCCATTTATGTTTCCGAGTCATTAAACAACGCTCCATCAAATGGCGAGTCTTTAATCGAGTAACAGAACGAGGCCAACCTTTCTCACTAACCAATACCATTAACCCGCCATTCGCCACTAAGTGACGGCAACGTCACCACGGCGCCCGTGCCAGACCTGGTACATTTTGAGGCCACGTGAAGTGTCGAAGGCTCCCTGACAGGTCACGGGACAGACCCAGGTGCTATGGGTTGACCGATTGAGATGACTGGAAGATGCACTAGTTGTGCCCAACTCCTCCCCTCTAACACAGACACCAATACCAAGCAGAGCGTTATTCCTAACCCCCGTGTTAACCATAACAGCTAACACAATCGTACCCCCCCCCCTCTTCCTGAACTCGTAACCCCAGTGTTGTGACTGGCGCGTGGTTGGTGTGTCCCGGTACGTGTACAGGTTGTGAAGCTGGTGCGATGCTGCTGTGCAACTGGTGTTAAAAGCCACACTTTGACACTACCTACAAATGTAAGTCGCAAACGTCCATTTAACTTGTCACATCAACAAAGCTTTTAACTCCAAATCCAAAAACATCGAACATTTATTGCAGCCAACGTGTTAAAAATCGGTGGGGCGGCACTTTGTACAAACTCCGTAAGATCACCCATCCTTGCTGAATGCAAAGGCCGACAACTGTACACTTGTAACCGCTGCCAGAGGACGCTTCCTCTTCGATGCGCGTTCATCGTCGGGAGGAGCTTTCCGATCGTTCTCGTCAGCCGGCTCCTCGCGCATCCTTTTAAAATCTTCCACCTCTTTAGCTTCCTGCACAAACGCCTTTGCCTTGGCGTTCCATTCCTGTACGAGCACACGATAATTACACAACTCGGACCTTCAGCCCGGGGGAAGGCGGAAACTTGCGCTTCAAGACAGTTCCAGGGTGCAGGGTCCAGGTTCCGCAAGAAGTGGGGAGTACCCACACTTTAACCCACTGTGTCATACCCATTTATATTGCTGGGTGGACAGAGGTAGAGAGGACTTCAGAAACTGGCATCATCGTTTCAACTGCCGCACATGGAGATTGAATTGAACCGGCAACCTCTGGATAGCAAGTCCAGTGAGCGAACCATTCCGCCGCGATAGCTCTAAATTTCTCAGTTAAGGGCCCGATTCATATGCTGGTGGGAAAGTGACCATCCCCATAACACCTTATAGATATTTAGCCAAACATTTGCCTTGCCAGTCTGTCTGCTGACAAATGTAGCAGGCCCTAAATGTGGCGCATCCGTCGACACTGAACGGAGTGGCAAGCCTGCCAACACCCAGATGCCATTATCGCCGCTCACTGCAAGTTTCTATTTTTGAAAATTTCAACCACACCTCCGATTGGCACGGTTGGCTACGTACGGACTGAAAGAAGTTCAACATACATACAACATACATTTTGCGAGGTGAGAGTCTGCTGTGGTATCGAGCGGTTGGTAAAAGAGGCACGCTTGCCTTCTTCTCTTGCGACGAGAGCTCCCGGAAGCGCGCGGTACCGTCCCGCACGAGATCCTCTTCGCCGAGGTCGCTGCGCCCGGCCTCCACGAGCTCACGGTTTTCCCGCAGCCACAGCTCAAAGCCAGTGCGCACGCTGCACACGCACAACAGCGACCGCTCGAAGACAAAGATCCCCCGTGTGGCCTAAACAGACCGTCGCGGGGCGAGCGCTGTTGGCGCGCTCCCCTCCGAAGGCCGGCACAACACACAGCGCGGTGGTGTGTCCAGGAACACTCGGCCGCCTAAATCTCCCTCATAGAAGGCCGAGTCGACCTGAGCGAGACACAGGACCGATTAAAATATTCGTCACCGATGTTGGCCATGAGTGGGAATCGAACCAAGGACGCCAGATTCGTAGCAAAGTGTTTGAATGACTACTACAGGCATGGCGCAAACGCACAGCACACGCAGACGCAGTACACAGATATGAATAGCATGGTGCACACACACAAACACAGCACACGTAGATAGAGTACAGATACAGCACACACAGAAATAGAACACAAAGAGGTACAGCATAAACACAGACTGAGAAATAGCACACACCCAGACAACAGTCATAGCACACCTTCATAGTATCCACCCAAACATACCGCCCAGTGGGTAGCCTAGTGCTCTACCTGCTGACACACATCCAATCAGCTTCCACAACCGACACGGTCTTCACACAATGCACGCTTGCTCATTAGCAGCCTCCGCATGTCGACACGGAGGCAACAATTCTGCAACGAACTCAGCCACTGACCATCGCACAGCTTCCTTGTCTTTTGTAATGACCCCAGCGGCTTCCTTCTTCTGAGTATCTCCAGGCTCTTCCTTCTTCTGGGCATCTCCAGCCACCTCTTGGTCTTTTCCTTTGAGACTCATTCCGAACAGTGTCGTCTGCTTCAGCCCATAAACACAGCGAGGCCAGGGCAGTGTTGTTCGTCATATCGTCGGCAAACGCGTCAGCGTGGGTCGACAGTGCCCCCCGCGGACACTCGTGTCGCGCTAACATTTTTAACCACAGTGCACTTTGCACGTTACACCATACTCGTGTTCTCAGGATTGTGAGACGCACCAGAAAGTCAGAAGCACCACAAATGTGTAACCGGTGTCAATACATCTATACAAATCTGCTTACTAGTGGATTATAAGACTCATTCCCAATATTATTTTAAAATACATGGGGGGAAAAAAAGTATCTTGTAATTTGGAGAATACAGTCTCTGTAAGGCATCCCTGGAAAAACATTTTAATGCAACAATACGGAAATGATCGTGCAATTAACACTTTTCACAGCCATGCGTTTTTCAGCCATACGTCACCTTGCAGCAAGCCACTTTTGAATTAATTCTGAAAACGCTGCTCGGTTAAATTTTTGGTAAACATTTTCAGACTAAATGGGGCATGACACTGGTCCTTCAAGGCGATACTTATCATTTTTTTATTTTGCCACACAATGTGTGTGGGCCCGAAGACCCAAACCTATATTCTCTCCCGTGAAACCAATAGTACCGGCCACTGGAAGGAATCACCGGGTCATTGAGAATCGACGCAACCTGAACCGTGAAAAGGTTGAACAGATAAGAAAGTCAGCGTGTGTGTGCGTGCGTGTGGACAAGGGGACAGGCACCTGCTTGGCCTTTGGCTTGGCAGGCTGTGGGCCGGGACTGGGAGTAGGGGCCGAGCGTCGGGGTTTGCTCATGCTGTCCAGAATGCTGCTGCACGGAGGCCGCTCCTCGCTCGAGGTCGCAGCTTCTGCCGACACCTGGGAAGGCACGAGAGCCCGGGCGAGGCGGTGAAATGGTCAGAGAACATGAATCCCAATCACAAGGTGACGGAGTTCAACAAAGCCCGGTCGTGAAATATATGAGCAGACAATATTCTCCTTCATATATATATATATCGGTCTCTGCACATTAAAATGTTTTAGTTTTTTGTATGCTTCCCGCCAACCACAAGGCCTTCTGGGAGCTCATATATTCAGCAGCGTTGGTTCAATACAAGCAAATTCTAGACCGGTTTTCGATAAAGTGTCAGATTCGATGATAAAATTGCTCAACTTTGCCACAGAAATGTGGAATTTCCAGGACTGGCTCCGACTGTAAAAGAATATGCCTCCCCGTGTAAATTTGCATGGGAAAGCACGTGATAATAATACCACGGGTACTCCAAAACTATACACATGTACACTCAGCAGTGAAAGGACCTGGTGAACACCCCAACATTGTGCACAAACACAGCGTTCCTTTTCAAAGTGCATACACACACTATAAACACACAGTACACACACAATGTGCAGACACACAATGCAATACACACGTACAGTATACAATGAAGGACACATACCTCCAACCACCACAGTACACAATGAGACGTATTTTAAAGGAGTCCTCTTACTTTGAATGGGTTGCTGCGATGAATTGCGGATTTTCGCACAACTGGCCCTGGAATTGGCAAAATGAAGGGTAATGTTACTGTAAACATATTATAGATTAAATGCCGATTGTGTTATATCTCTTGTTTACAAAAAAAATTCCTTAAAAAATTCCCTATATATAGCTGATGTGCGACATCACGCATTTTTGTCGTGTACACAAACGCGGGCATCATGGCACATTACATTCGCGGCCTGGTCCTCTCACCTGGCCTGATTGGCAAGGAAGGTTCCTGGTCTCTGTTGCTCTGCAGCACTGGTCCTGCAACAACCACGAACAGGAGTTATACTCAAGAGCCTGAGCGATCTGTTGGGCAACTCGGTTGCATGCAACCTAATCACTTATGCGCGGGTTGCGAGTAAGTTGCTCAACAGGCTGCTTACAGCAGAGACAAACCCTTTCAATGCAAATAACAAAACACACATTGGTCAATAACATATGGCTTTACAATAAAAACGGATATATATATAATAGGTGACGTATCAGGCAATGACACTTCTTCGAAGCACACAAACTATAATTGGTTGTTACAATTCTGAAGTGGGTAGGGGTAGGAGGAGGTTGAGCTAACTACAAACAGGGGGTGAATAAGTTGTGGGACTTCGAGCGCGCAATGGTTGCATGACAGATCCCCACCTCCGATTAACACGGTTGGCTACGTACGATGTGAAAGAAGTTCAACATATATACAGATCGCTCAGGTGCGGACGCGCCTGTACGGCTATGGACAGCAAAACGAACGAATTCGACAGGGCCGGATTGTGACCTTGCTGGGGCCCTAAGCCATGTCACACTTCGCACCTCCGATGAGCACGGTTGGCTGCGTATGTTGCGAACGAAGTTCAACATACGTTGAGGAATGCCTGTATATTTTTTGTCATATTGGAATGAAAATAACTGTTTTAGAGAATCTTTTCTTCCCCCCCCCCCCATCACTCACTGCTCCGATCCGCGTCCCGCCTCACAAGCGGCTCCTCGGCCGCAGTCTCAGCCTCGTTTTCCGCCACCTCCACGTCCTCCTCATCTTCCGCCTTGGCCTCCGCCTCATCCTCGAGCGACCGCGCCAGCTCGGCGAGGCGCTCCGCCAGACCCAGGTGGCGCGAGCGAGACGCGTATTTGATCGCCAGGGTCAGCGCCGCAGGGGTCATCATGTGCGCCACCTCCACGCAGCGGAACTCCCGGTCCAGCTTGCACGCCAGCTGCAGCGTGCAGCCAGACACAGCGCACAGTTAGCCACAAACAGAATCGGCCACAACGCAGAGATAGCCACAATGCAGGACCGCCACAACGCAGATCTAGCCACCACGCAGAACCCGGCCACAATGTAGATCTACCCACTACACAGAACTCGGCCACAAAGCAGATGCAGCTACAACACCGAGTCGCCGCAACACCGAGCAACCACAACGCAGATTCTGCCACAACGCAGACATCGCCACAATGCAGATTCAGCCACAACGCAGAGTCCGCTCGAGTAAGGACTAGAGTGAGGGCGAGTACGAACAGCAAACATCTTCATGAGGCACTCCTGCTGGTGGTGCGTGGCGTCGCCCTTGGGTCCGGCCCCCTTGGTCAGACGGGAGCACCAGTACTGCTCCTGTGGGTGAAGCCAGAGCCATCGCGTTAAGCCTCTGGAGCCACAAGCCAGAGCCGCTTATGCCACCACCTAATGTGAGGGACAAAGCTAACCCCTGCTCACCGCCCCCCCCCCCCAAATATAGAAGTCAGTTCCGCCTAAGCATTACTCCTCTTATTACCTCAACAAATGTAATCAACCACTCCTATAAACGGCTCTCTCCCGGCCGCTAAAACAACAACCGCGCAGCCACGTACCTCCATGGCGCCTTTCTCCGTGTTCATCTGGCAGAACGGCAACTTGAAGGGCACTACGGTGACCGCTGGACGGGGCAACGTGGGTGGGAATCTGGAGCCTTTGCATGGAATGCACCTGCCGAGGGACACGTTCCTGCATCAGCGGCAGGTGGTGGCGGTGGCCCGGCGGTAGCACGTTCGCGCTTTAGACGTTGTTCTTAAAATGTAGACGATCGTGTGTGCCGGATAGAGGAGAGGTTGTCACCCCCAACACATAAAGCCGCACGTATGTTATATGACTTAGAGCAGGGGTCCTCAAACTACGGCCCGCGGGCCACATGCGGCCCGCTGAGGACATTTATCCGGCCCATGGTCACTAATTGGGCTGCGTTTGTGAGCACTAATTGGGCTGCGCTGGTGAGCACTCACTGGGCTGTGCTGGTGAGCACTAATTGGGCTGCGCTGGTGAGCACTCATTGGGCTGCGGTGGTGAGCACTGATTGAGCTGCGGCGGTGGGCACTCATTGTGCCCACCGCACTGCGATCTGTGAACAAAACTGCAGGTGTAATTAACTTTTTAATGGCACCCGCACCAGTGTGAGCCTGGGGTAAAAGCGGAGTTCCCCCAATCAGACTGCATTGATGGGCAGTGCAGTCTGTATGTCTCTGTGTGGGCAAAGTTATTGCTGGTATATTGTTTTTCTAGCGCTGCATATATATATTGGTATTTTACTAATATCAATTTTGACTCCCTAGGAAACAATGATGTCAAGAAAGAGAAAAATTGACTCGGAGTGTAGGATATTCAAAGAACAGTGGACTTATAATTACTTTTTCATGCAGTACAAGGAAAGAGCTGTGTGTCTGATATGCCAGAATATAGTGTCTGTGTTCAAAGAATACAATTTACGTCGACACTATGAAACTCAACATAAAGATAAATATGATTGTTTGGTCGGAGAAGTGAGAAAAGATAAAATATTAAAACTGAAAAATACATTAACAACTCAGCAAAATACTTTTGTGAAGCAGAAGCAGCTAAATATTTCATCACTGCGAGCAAGTTTTCAAGTTGCCAAGCTAATAGCGTGCACTGGCAGACCATTCGTGGAGGGAGAATTTGTTAAAGAATGCCTTCTTTCTGTTGCCAAAGAGATGTGTCCAGAGAAGGCCGATTTATTTAGTACAGTGAGTCTTTCAGGACCTACAATTACACTGAGGATTGAAGAAATGGGAGACAATTT
The DNA here is from genome assembly GCF_964198595.1 of Lampetra fluviatilis. Classification (NCBI taxonomy): domain Eukaryota; kingdom Metazoa; phylum Chordata; class Hyperoartia; order Petromyzontiformes; family Petromyzontidae; genus Lampetra; species Lampetra fluviatilis. The sequence goes on from NC_136292.1 coordinate 6,653,789, forward strand.
GCATCAGCATTTGCAAAACTCCACAAAAAAAACTTTCCTATTTTTCCTTGGCACTCGACGAAAGCAATGATGTTCGTGATTCTGCACAACTTTTTATTTTTATTCGTGGGACGAATGACTATTTCGAAGTCACAGAAGAGCTTGCTGCACTGCAAAGCATCAAAGGAACAACTACAGGAGAGGATATCTATGAAAAGGTTTGCCAAACTGTGAATGGTTTGGAGCTGAACTGGGCTAAACTAGCCAGTGTGACAACTGATGGTGCTCCTAGCATGGTGGGGTCTAAGAAAGGAGTAATTGCTCGCATTAACCAAGAGATGGACAAACATAACCATTCTCATCCAATAGCCATACACTACCTCATCCACCATCAAGCGCTGTGTAGTAAATCACTGAAGTGGGTCTCTGTTATGAAAATTGTGGTATCTTGTGTTAACTTCATTAGAGCTCATGCACTAAACCACAGACAATTTCAGGAATTTCTGTCTGAGCTAAATGTTGACTATGAAGATGTTCTGTACCACACAGAAGTCCGTTGGCTGAGTCGAGGGAGAGTTTTGAAACGTTTCTATGACTTACTTCCACAGATTACAGCTTTTCTGCTTTCAAAAAACAAAGAAGTACCAGAGCTCAATGATGCAGAATGGAAATGGCACCTTGCCTTTCTGACAGATGTAACAGAGCTACTCAACAGTTTCAATGTGCAACTTCAAGGAAAGGGAAAGCTCATCTGTGATATGCAATCACATGTCAAAGCATTTGAAGTAAAATTAGACCTCCTCATCAAACAAGTGAAGGAGGAAAACTTCTGCCATCTCCCCACAACTCAAAATCTGTTAGCGGAAAAACCATTGGTTGCATTCCCAAACAAAACGTGTGGATTCACTGGAAAAATTGCAAAAGGAGTTCAATTTAGATTTAAAGAGCTTCATCTCCATGAACAGGACATACAGCTTTTCCATAATCCATTTTCTATTGACATTGAAAATGTGGATACAATTTACCAAATGGAACTGGCTGAACTGCAGAATTGTGACTCTCTGAAAGACGCATTCAAGTCAAGCAGCCTTCATAATTTCTATGCATCTCTCCCCTCTGAGACATATCCTCATCTCAGGAACCATGCACTCAAAATGGCAACCATCTTTGGCAGCACAAGTCTGTGAACAGACTTTTTCCAGAATGAAACATTTGAAATCTCCAACCAGATCTAGACTAACGGATGCACACTTGCATCACTTGTTACGACTAGAAGTGACAAATATGGAACCGGACATTGACCATCTCATTAGCCAAAAGCAGGCCCATAGTTCCCATTGAAATACTGGCAAGTTTGTTGATTTAATTTTACTTGTTCTTCATTTTAAATATTGTATTTTTCCCGTTTTGTTTCTTCACTTCAAAATAAGATATATGCAGTGTGCATAGGAATTTGTTCATAGTTTTTTTTAACTATAGTCCGGCCCTCCAACGGTCTGAGGGACAGTGAACTGGCCCCCTGTTTAAAAAGTTTGAGGACCCCTGACTTAGAGTGTGTCCCTTTACCAGTCGCCTCCCCCTCCCACACCCGATCAACCCCTAGAATGTTGGTTACTTTCTCCCTACCCCTCTTCCCCTGCCCGTAAACACAAACTCCCACTCTCCCCCCCACATCCGTCGGAGACCCCCATCAGGGTGGGCACCGAGCATCCCTTCCCCGCACCTAGACAATGTGAGAGTGCCAAAAAGTTCCTCTCCCTTCGCTGTTTTTGTCCACCCCCTCCCCAGAAACCGCACATTATACCAGGCTTGTGCACTTAACTCAATAATTTGTATTTTTAAATGTACCCACAAATTGTTCATTTGGGGACTTAATGTAGCAACCATCACCCCTAGGTTGGCAGACTAATGCACCAGAGCTCACTCTTCTAAATTAGACTATCCCAGTCTCTTAAGTCCTCGCCTGGTCAACCACACGCCACTCACCTGAGCTGCTGCAGGGCCTCCTGTACGCCCACCAGCCAGTAGTGGTCTCCGCGGCTCTTGAGTAGGTCACGGGTACAACACACCGGGGTCCAGCTGTAGCCCAGCGCTCGGTTCATGAGACTGACCACCCCCAGCGAGTCTGCAAATACTGGGGTACCTGGGAGGCACAAGCACCAGGTGCACGGCAAAAGAGTTGAGTGCACCGAAAGGACCATTTAAAATTGCGCAACGAAATGTAACATGTTTAATGATCCTAGGAGTAGTAATGAGAGAGCGAGGGCAAGTTGGATTGATCTGGTGGAATGAGATACGAGGACTCAATAAGTGGCAGTGCATGCAGGGAGAAAATCTGCGTAGCAGACACCATGTGGGGACATTTGGCTTAGGAAAGCAGGCCACATTTGTCAGACCATAGCCGTTTTCGCATTGGAATATTTATTCAGAGGAAGGCATAACAGGCAATGCTTCTAAGAGCCCTGAGAAGATTCACATAAACTTCTCCTGATAAATCTCCCAGCTCAGAATTGTTGAGCATCTCTCAACAAAAGAGAAAACAGAGGAAGAAAAAAAAACTGGACAACGCCAACATTGTCACGTAAAACGAGTGAATTCCAAGGGGCACTGGAAGAGGACGAACCTTCGGCGGAGAAGCCTAGCCAGGTGAGATGGGCCTTGGGTCCCAGGGGAATGGGGTCTCCTCGCACGACAGCCCTTCTACCTTGGCAGCTCAAATCCAGAAGCTGGAATCCTACACACTGGTCTCCATCAAAGGCCACACCTGGACAGCACGCATACTGCGATTAGCACGATTGGCTACGTACGGTGCAAAAGAAGTTCAACATACATACATGTACAGTGACTTATATGGAGTCACTATGGTGTTTAGCGCCAGCTACTGTCACAAGAGTGGAAATGTACGTCTTGAGTCTCTCTCTGGCACCAGAGTCGACATGGCATGGAAGCGGGCCCTAGGGGACATTTCTGGTGAGGGTCAGAGAGAGAGCAAGTGAAGACGTGATACTCTGTGCGAACGCAATAGTGCACGTGGCCGGGGCAGGGTAGCAAGGGGGTCCAAAAGGGGGCTTGAGGGACACGTGATATGGGCCAGAGTCTTCTCGTAGGATCTAGAAGGGGGCGTGGCCGAGAGCAGAGCCAGGCCACGCTCAGGAGCATAAAGGGGCAGTCCCGAGACGGTTCTGGGCTCTCTGTTGGAATGGAACTCGTCGGTGCTACGTCTCTTCGATTCTCGGTCCTTGGTCTTCGATGTTACGCTCGGCATCGTGGGTCGGGCAGTGTGTTACTGACTGACCCGGTTATGTAGTTACCCCATTGTGGTCTAGTTAACCATGTAGTTATCACCTAGATGTAGAACCAGTGTACGTTTATGTAGTTAGCCCTGTTGGGTCGTTAAATAAACGTGTTGCCTCAAACTCCAGTGTGTGCCTCCGTATAACACACTACTCATGCATAGAAAAAGATCCCCCATATACCCTTTAACAGACTGTTGGTGCAAGTGCTGTTAGCAAGCACCTATGAAGGCCGGCACGGCACACGAGGGGATGGGTTGCCAGGACCACGCCCGGCCGCCTTTGTCATCAGGTACTCATTTGATGCTAAATTGACCGAGGGGAGGCCCATAACCCGTTCAGATTATAATCGTTACTGGTGGTGGCCATGAGCAGGAATTTAACTTGGGTTGCCGGGTTCGTAGCGCAGTGCGGTAACCGCTACACTACCCCTCGATACACACACAGTCCAGGTCACTGGCAATTGAGACCATCCTGGTCTCATGAATTCTTACCCGGTTAAACAAATAAACTTCAACCCTACTTATAATTCATAGTGAACACACCCATGCAGAGAAACCGCCTCACAGCATGCTCACCCCTGTGGTAGGCGATGAGCAACTTCGACGCATGAGCGGCCAAGGCGAGCACCGGCCCTGGGAGCAGGGACACCTCCCTTTGCAGGCCTCCCAGGGACAGGATCCTGAGCAGAGGACCCATGGAGGCCCCACTGGAGGCCACGGCCACCCAGTCCCCACCCACACAAATGGCGTGGGCAGTCTCGCCCGTGGGCAGCTCCAGAGTCCATTCCTTCGTCGTGTCCCAGGAGCCGAAGTGCAGACACTGCACCTTGCTGCTCTCGGGCATGCAGTACACATTGAACGCACAGCACTCCTGAGTATGCACAGCACACACGAGCACAATACATACACAGCACGAAGAGCAAGCAAGGGCACACGTGGCACACACAGCCTTAACAAAAAACACAGATCCCCAATATGAACCATAACGGACTGTTAGGGCAAGTGCTGTTAGCAAGCACCTATTAAGGCCGGCACAGCAGACAATGCGGTGGATGGCCAACACCATACCCAGCCGCCTTTGTGCCCGCAATGCAGATGTTCACACAGGTACTCGTACTGAGTCAACCTAGGAGAGGTCCAGGACCAGTTCAGATATTCGTCACTGATATTGGCTGTTAAGGGGAATAAAAATTCGGTTCACCAGGTTGGTAGCGCAATGCGCTACCCACTGCACTACTGCTCCCCAGTACACATGAGCACACAGAGAAGCGTCATAATAAGCTTCTTCCAGACACTCTGCACTAGAGGCCTCCCAAGTTCCCTGTCACTGCAAGCTGCGTTGTGTTCCCACCTAGGCGTGTCCTCCGTGGCCTCACAGGCCAGGAGCACGGCCTGGCTGGAGAGGTGGGCCAGCGTGTGGTTCAGGTTGTTGGCGAGGTGCATGCTGTGGTGCAGCGACGCATCGTGGAACTCCACATCTATGGCGCTGTCTTGTTCGTCATTGTAACTCCGCACCACTCCCACCGAGTTCCACATCTGCATCGCGCATATGCACACAAAGACAAAGATCCGCCCGGCCTATATATTTTGTACAGACCGTTGTGCTGTTAGCGAGCCCTATTAATGCTGGCACTGCACACACAGTTGTGAGTGACCAGCACCACCCCTGGTCACCTTTGTTTCCCCAGTGAGAATATTTACACACCGTAACAGGTACTCTTTTAAGGCTGCATTGACCTTGGGGAGGCCCATGGCCGGTTCAAATATTGGCCCATAAATTTGTCTGTGAGCGGGAATCTAACTCTGGTTGCCGGATTCGTAGCGCATTGGGCTAATGGGCTACTCTTCTTCGAAAGACAAAGGGAAGTTTAAGGACACATATTTCATGGTTAAAACACCCGCAGTATAAACTAGGCCTGGATTTTGGATTAGAATCGCAAATTTCCATAACAAGCAGCATCATTCAAACGAGTAGGCCATTGTGTGCTGGCGTCATGGTCCACATTTCCCAAAATTAGAAAAATTACACATCAAATTACAAAATTTCAATCATCACCGTCTGCTAGCAGACTAAAGCCCACCTGCAGGCCATTGCTGAATCAGCATGTGCTACACAGGGACAGCTGCCACTCGGGGTATCCTTGGAATGTTTGAGATGAGATGTGATATAAGCGATTTTGAGTTTCTGAGACATTTAAGCAAGTGCCGTATAAATGCAAAGGATACATCAGGACCTTTCCGATGATATCTGTCTTATACATCCACTCATGACGCATCTGTGCGTGTGTATCATGGTATCTAACCATGAAGCGGTGGGAGAGGTGTGCAGGAGTTGATCCCGGCTGGAACGCCTTCTGTCGGGGGGTGGGTGCAGGGCCTGTGTCGCCAGGGGGAAGAGGCCCTGGCCGCTGATCCTCCGCTGCCGGGCCTCGACTCCCGTCGTCCTCATCCACAGCAGAACCTTGCCTCAGCGAGCCCGTGTCTACAAAACAACAGCACTTCGTAAAAACATTTTGCTTGCCACATAATGTGGTGCGAGTGCTTCAATTGGCTTAAGTGGTGCAGTGTAAAGTGAGGTCTGCGAATGGTGTGAGCGGGGTGAGTGATGTGCGTGGTGCCGTGCAGAGTGAGTGATGCGAGTGGTGCCGTGTGGAGTGAGAAATGCGAGTCGTGTGAGTGATGCGAGTCGTGTGGCGACGTGAGTGGTAAGAGTGATGTCGTCCTGTCCCCGGGACAGGACGGCATCACACCTGAGGTACTGCAATGTGCGAAGCCCGCCATCCTCACAAAACTCCATGATTAACTTCTCTGCCAGTGTTGGGAAGAAGGAGCAGTGCCTCAAGCATGAGAGACTCCAACATCATCACCCTATATAAAAACAAGAGTGACCGTGGGGACTGCAATAACTAACCGCGGCATCTCCCTGCTGAGGATTGTGGGGAAAACCTTTGCTCGTGTGGTCCTCAGCAGGTTACAGATACTAGCTGAGAGGATGCATCCTGAGGCTCAGTGTGGCTTCAGAGCAGGAAGGTCTACGATTAACATGCTCTTCTCCTTGCGTCAGCTACAGGAGAAATGTCGAGAACAGAGAATGCCCCTGTACTTGGCATTCATTGATCTTACAAAGGCCTTTGACCTCATCAGTAGGGGAGGCCTCTTCAAACTCCTCAAAGTGAACGACGTGAATCGTGTGAACGATTTGAGTCGTGCGAGTGATGTGATTCATGCGAGCGATGTGAGTGGTGCGAGCGGTGCCTCTCACCACGGGAATCATCGTCATGCAGCACGAGACTGCGGTTGTGGTTGGCCGCCGGCCTCGCATCATCTCCATCACCTTCATCCTCCATGGCTTCGTCGTCCCGGAACCCTGCGTCATCTGTATCAAAGAGGTCATCGTAGGCGTCCTCAGCAGCAGCAGCAGCATGGGGCGCAGCCTGTGGCACCTCTCGCGGAGCAACGGTGGAGCCCATGGACACGTGCAGCAGCAGCCCCAGGTTGCCCTTGGTGTCCGTGTAGGCCAGCTCCCCCCTGCCTTGAGGGCTCCAAGCAAGTCCACAGATGCTGTATCCTTTCTCGTGCCTCACTCTGCCACACAGGACCAGGATCAAGATGTCAACCTGGCTCGAAGCCGTTGATGCCACCGCACCTGAATTGCCACCGCGTTCTACCCTCCGCCAGATCCCATAGCTGCCGCACAGAAGACACAGCGACCACCCAAGATCTGCTAAAACAGTATCCCACCACCTAATCTAAGGTCGTCCCTTTGTTCGAAGGACCCGTGGAGCCCACTCAAGTGCCTGTCTCAGTAACTGACCCATTTCACCATCCTGCCCGTGTCCCACCAAGCGTAGCCTGTTTTTTCCTAATTGTATACACATCACTCCCCTGGCCTGCTTTCTCCCGGATTGCCACACAGGATCAACAGACACCAAGCGAGGGCCCCTCAGCACCATATTTTTGTATATTATTAGGAGTTCTTTTATTTTCATTGTAACAGTGCACGATACAACTGGGGGGCTTTCTACATTATTCCATGGTCAGCATACCCGTGTATACGAGTGTGGAACGCACCTTTCAACACAGCTCCGTGAAGCAATGTTCCACACCACAATGTGTCCATCCACGCTGGCAGCCGCCACGCTTCCACCTCCCGGTGCCCATGCAACCACATTCCAGGGCTGTGGTCCATGCACACAACCACAAACAGTTTTGCCAATCACACATGTTCCGATAGACGTGCATCTAGCTACAACACAAGTTGTCAACGGTGGGCAGATGCAAGCTCTCACATGACCCATGTTGCACAGATGCCGATCCTAAATATTGCTCTTCATACATATGTAATGCGGGCGTAAGCGACCTTCCGGAGGTGACGTCACGGGGGGTGGAGTCATGTGACGTGGGGGTAAGGTTCGGGGCTTTAAGCGGGTAAACCGGAAGGGGAAGGCAGTCGGGGTGTGAGCGGAAAAGAGTGAGGCCACGCGGGCAAGTGTGGAGAAGGGGGGGCGCCGACGGCGATCGGGAGCCAACCCCGAAGATAAGAGCAAGCTGCGGAGTGGTGTGCAGCTGGGGAGGAGACAGCCAGGAGGGCTGCGAGTTAGAGGCAGCGGTGTGGCTGCCAGGAGGAGCTGCGGAGAGAGAGAGAGAGAGAGCAAGAAGCTGTGAGAGCTGCGGAGGGAGAAGAGCAGCAGAGAGTACAGCCAAGGGGGGCTGTGTGAGAGAAACAGCAGCGGAGCTGCTGTTGTGGATCGGGCCGACATTGGAGTCAGCACCGTGGAGAAGCTACAGAGTAAAGACAGCCGTGTGGGTGTACAGCACGAACCGAATAATAAAGGACACTGAGCCAGACATCGTGGTCCAGTCGTTTATTACACTGGTGTCGGAAGTGCAACGGCATGTCGAAACAAGTGAGGAAGAAAGTTAATCCGGCGCCTGCATCGGCTTCTTCGTCCGACGACGACGAACTCCCTCCAACCACGGATCCTGTTGGGGTGGTGGAGGAGAGCCCGGCTGAGGAGACCACGGGAACGGGAGTGGAGGATGTTGGCGCGGTGGCGGGTCCGTCGACATCATCAGACGCGGATCAACGATGGCAAGCGATGGCGGTACAACTGGAGGCACTTAAGGACGTCCTGGCGCATCTATGCCATCTCGTCGCGCCAGGGACGATGGATGATGCAAGTGGTGCTCCGCGGGCCGCCACGTTGCCTGTCCTGCCGCCGCCATTGCCCACGCGGCAAGAGGCCGCCATTTTGCGCGCTCCGTGGCGCCAAACCGCCATCTTGGCCACGCCGCGGGCCGACGCCATTTTGAATTTGCCATCACAACCACCACCATTGGAAGACGGCGGGAAGAGGAGTCGGAGTCGCCACCTTACAACAGTTAAAGAATTTTCCGTCGGTGGGGACTGGAGCGCGTTCGCCTGCCGCTTCTTGGCGGCGGTACGCACAGCAAGATGGACCGATGCGGAGGCTTTGGAGGTGTTGCCGACTCTCCTGGACGACGAATCTGTCCGATTCTTCCGTTCCATAGCGACCGATAAGAAGGCAACTTTATGTGGTGTTTTTCAAGAAATGGCCGATGCTTATGAGCCACCAGATGATGCGCATCGGCGATTCGCTCAACGACAACGAGCACCAGAGGAGTCGCCCGTGGCGTTCAGGGGTGCGGTGCTGGAGCTGGCCATGGCAGCTTATCCTGAGACGCCACAGGACCTGCTGGAGCCTCTCATATTAGGGAAAATGTTGGAGCTGTCTCGGGATCTAGGGATCCCCATGCCTGTGTGTGGGCATGAGAAGCTAACTTCCCGGATGGCTGCTAAGTGTCTCGATGCGCAATTCAACCTCCGTCGCTGGAAACAAGTGACGGCGTGGACGGGGGAGCCCGTCAAAGAAGAGGAGGCGCTGGGGTGGAACCCTGCGCAGGCCGTCTATGTTCCGGATGACCGGGGCCCTCAACAACTGACGGCCGCCTCCGCTCCATGGACGGGACGCGGCGGGCCGAGACCGCGCGCGGTGCTACCAGAACGGGGCCGTCAGGAGGCGAGGCCTGCGCTTCGGCGCAACAAGGCCGAATGTTTCCGCTGCGGGCGTAGGGGCCACTACGCCAGAGACTGCTGGGCCCGCTTCCCGGCTCCGCCGCAGCAGGAGGCCTCGGCACCGGTCAAGTCGGCTAAAGATCCTCCGAAACAGGCATGTCGGCACGCACCAGACACTCGGCAAGGCTTTCCACCTCACCCACCACCTGTGTTGCGCGATCCTATTGTTGTTGTTAAAGAAAGGCCATCGACGGGGCCTTGTCATTCAGTTACGCAGTGGCGCAAATTGGCACGGAGAGTTGTCGCGGCCGCTACGGGTTCGTCCACTGTACCGGGGTCCATACAAGGTGTGGACGTGCGCATTTTGGTCGACTCGGGCGCGTCTGCGACTATTATATCGGATGTCATTTTCCATCTGTTGGGCATTCCGTCGCGGGCTGTGCGTCCGGTTTATGGGTCGTGCGTCGCTGCGAACGGGGGTAGCATGGGTATCGTGGGTCAGGTGGATGCTAAGATATCTATTGGGGATGTGTCGGCCTCGGGTGTTGTGTTGATATCGAGATCTTTGGCGGTTCCTTGTTTGTTAGGCACCGATTTTTTGGCTAAGATGCCCATTTTGATCAAAATCAATGAGAATTGTATTGAACTGCCGGGGGGCCGTCAAATCTCGTTTCTGCCGTCGCCCTGGGGGCGACCTGCTTCGGCCGTACAAGTGCAGGCGCTGTCCGTCGCATCTGTGGACATCCCACCTGGTACACAGATGCTTATACCCTTGCGGTATCGGAAGCCCCTGCCTGATCGGCTAGGAGCAGTAGGGGTCTTGTTGTCACCGTCCGCCACGATAACAACCGGGTTGGCGTTAGTGGGGGCACAGACCATCGTCCGGCCGGATCAATTACCGTTTTTACAGGTGCTTAATGCGGGGGGAGAAAACGTCCGTGTCCCGGCCGGTACGGTTGTGGCACATGCCACTACGGCGTTTGCGACCCATGATTGTCCACATAGCCGGGGAGTTGTTGCTGGGGTTTCCGAGCCAAGGAGTTCGGATGATCGTTGGGTTGCTCAATTATGTGACGAAAATTCTTCCCTGTCCATGGAGCAACGTGGTGCGCTGCGTAAATTGTTGTTGACATATTCCGACGTGTTCAGCTCCGATGATTTGGATTTGGGCCGCACTTCCTTGCTTTACCATCACATTGAGACGGGCGATGCTGCCCCTATTCGATTAAATTCGCATCGGATGAGTCCTGCGGAGCGAGAACACGTACGGGGGGCAGTGGAAGACATGTTGGCTGCGGACATTATATCGCCATCTAACAGCCCATGGGGCGCTCCAGTCGTTTTGGTTAAGAAGAAGGATGGCAAATTGCGATTTTGTGTTGATTTCCGCAAATTGAATAAGATATCGGTGGCAGATGCGTACCCCCTGCCGCGTATGGATGACTCCCTCGACGCATTGTCGGGGGCTAAGTTCTTTTCCACACTGGACCTCTCTTCGGGATTTTGGCAGCTTCCCCTTGACGAGTCCTCACGGGAGAAAACCGCATTCCGTACGCCGCAGGGGTTATTTCAATTCAACTGTCTCCCGATGGGATTGAATGCGGCCCCTGCTACATTTCAAAGATTGATGGAGCTCGTTTTGACGGGGTTGCAGTGGGAGACATGTCTTATATATTTGGACGATATCATTGTCTTCAGCCGCACATTCGATGAACATTTGACGCGGCTGGAGACAGTGTTCACGAGGATGCGTTCTGCCAAATTGAAATTCAAACCAAAGAAATGTCACCTACTGCAACGGTCCGTCCGCTATTTGGGGCACATCGTGAGCGCTGAGGGAGTGTCCACGGATCCGGAAAAGACGGCGTGCGTCCGGGATTGGCCGACTCCGGCCACCGTGGGGGATGTTCGGCGGTTTTTGGGATTTGCCTCGTATTACCGAAGATTCGTGCCGGGTTTTGCGACGATTGCGAGGCCTTTGCATCTCCTTACGGGTAAAGGACGGAAGTTTGTTTGGGGACAGCCGGAGGAGGCGGCCTTTCGGAGTCTGCGTGATCTATTGGCCACGGCCCCAACATTGGATTATCCCGATTTCGATCACCCATTCATTCTTGATACGGACGCGAGTGACACAGGTATTGGGGCGGTGTTATCACAGTCTAAAGGGGGTGTAGAGCGTGTCGTGGCGTATGGTAGCCGAGTCTTGTCTCCTGCGGAAACCCGCTACTGTGTCACTCGCAGAGAACTATTGGCGGTTGTTTTTTTCCTACGGCAATTTCGACCATACCTCTACGGTCGTTCTTTTATTGTGCGTACGGATCATGCGGCCTTGCAATATGCCCTTAAAATTGACCAGCCATCCGGACAGTTGGCACGTTGGTTGGACACGCTACAGGAATTTTCCTTCCAAATTCAACATCGGAAGGGAGTGCGCCATGCGAACGCTGACGCACTTTCCAGATTACCGCGGCGCGCCCCTTGTAAATGTGAGTCGGGGACGCATAGGTGTTCGCCGATTCCAAACCCCCCTCAGCCGCTCACGTTGGCCGTCGAGAAGTCGGACACTCCGATGGAACCGGGACCGGCTGACGGGGTTTTGAATCTGCCGCGGTCTGTCTGGATCCGGGAACAGATGATGGATGAGTCATTGGTGTCCTTGCGGAAGCGGTCTGCTAAGGACAATGGGAGTCCGAGTACGGCTGTGGGGCCGCAAACCGCTCTCCGAGATGGTCTGCTTATGTGGCGGGAGGGGTTCCAGGAACGTTGGCGCCTGGTGGTACCAACGTCCTTGCGGTTCGAGTTGATTAGAACCCTCCATTGTGACACTCTCTTACATTTAGGGGTGCAGAAGACCTTGTTGACGTTGCAACGTCATTATTTTTGGCACGGCATGGCGACAGATGTCGTAGGGCACGTGCGCGCGTGCCCTGCGTGTGCACAACGTAAGCCGCCGAAACATCCTTACGTGCCGCCTCTCCAGTCGATTCAGGTGTCTCGAGTCAATGAATTGGTGGCACTGCACATATTGGGACCTTTTCCACCATCGGCGAGGGGTAATAAATATTTGCTGGTAGGGGTTGAGTACCTCTCCCGTTGGCCGATGGCCTGGCCGTTGCCCGATCAGTCGGCCGCGGCCATTACCGACGCCTTTTTGTTTGGGTATATTATGGATAAGGGGGCGCCTGAGAGACTCCTCACGGACCAGGGCAGGAATTTCTCTTCTAAATTATTGGCGGAAGTGTGCGCGGGCCTTGGGACTAAGAAAGTACGGACATCCCCATACCATCCGCAGACGGATGGTATGGTTGAACGGCTGAACAGGACGTTGTCTGCCATGCTTTGCCATACCGTGAGTGAACAACAATCAGATTGGGATCTGCACATCCCCGGGGTGCTTTCGGCGTACAGGATGACGCCTCATGCGGCTACAGGATATTCGCCGTTTTACCTTATGTATGGTCGGGAAAACGTGCCGCCGGTGGATGTGCAATTGGGAACTGGGGTGAAGGGACCTCGTAAACCACTTCCTGAATACATTCAGGACACGGTTCGCCGAGTCACGGAGGCGCGGGAGAATGCCCGCGTGGCTACGGCCAAAGCCCAGGCCCGGAACGAGCGATATGCGCGACGGTCTGAGGGGGAGTGCCCTTGGAAGGTTGGGGACCTAGCCTGGCTTCATTGTCCACAGGTACGTCCGGGGACCTCGCCGAAATTGCACAAACCCTGGCATGGTCCCGTACGCCTCATTGCGGTTCCCAACCCACAGACAGCACGCGTCCAGATTGGGTCTCGTCGCTGGGTTGTGCATACGTCGCGCTTGAAACCATATGTTGCTCCCTTACATGATGCGTCATCCCCCAATGTTGCCTTGCCGGGGTCTGTTGCTGCTGACTCTCCCCTGCCTGCGTCCATTGATCTCGCTGGAGCGCCTGTCGTACCTGTTCCAGACAGGCCGGCCGTGACATTGCGGGGGACGAGGGGCCCTGCTCGGAGGACGCCTGCCAGGTCTGCGGGACCTTCGAGCCCTGCAGCCCTTCCGACCCAGCTGCGGGCACGGTCACAGGACAAGCCCAAGACTAACTCTTTAGGGACACGGGACGTCGGTGGACTTCCAGCTGCGACAGGGGGATTACCCCCTGTCATTCCTCGACTTTCATCGCGTTCCCGTTCTGCGAGTGGGCCGCCGACCGTCCGGGACGGGCCGGCGACCCGCACACGTTCCAAATCGCTTACGTTTCGTTGATTGTTGCTGTCTTGTTATTTTTTTCTTACAGTTGTATTTATTGCATGCTTTTGTACGATCGTTGATGTTCATTGCGTTGTTGTTGTTCTTGTTGTTACATTATATGCTTAGTGTCCTTTAGGGGGGGAAGCTCGGTTCGCCGCATTACGATTTGCTATTGGTCAGCCGAGGTCGGCTGGGATTTTTCTACGGGGGAGGGTGGTGTAATGCGGGCGTAAGCGACCTTCCGGAGGTGACGTCACGGGGGGTGGAGTCATGTGACGTGGGGGTAAGGTTCGGGGCTTTAAGCGGGTAAACCGGAAGGGGAAGGCAGTCGGGGTGTGAGCGGAAAAGAGTGAGGCCACGCGGGCAAGTGTGGAGAAGGGGGGGCGCCGACGGCGATCGGGAGCCAACCCCGAAGATAAGAGCAAGCTGCGGAGTGGTGTGCAGCTGGGGAGGAGACAGCCAGGAGGGCTGCGAGTTAGAGGCAGCGGTGTGGCTGCCAGGAGGAGCTGCGGAGAGAGAGAGAGAGAGAGCAAGAAGCTGTGAGAGCTGCGGAGGGAGAAGAGCAGCAGAGAGTACAGCCAAGGGGGGCTGTGTGAGAGAAACAGCAGCGGAGCTGCTGTTGTGGATCGGGCCGACATTGGAGTCAGCACCGTGGAGAAGCTACAGAGTAAAGACAGCCGTGTGGGTGTACAGCACGAACCGAATAATAAAGGACACTGAGCCAGACATCGTGGTCCAGTCGTTTATTACACATATTTACCTCACATAGGAACACTTGTGTAGCTGCTACGTGGATTGTTACAGCACATGATCATGAGAGGTGGCGGTAGCTTTAGGATGCCGTAATCCAGTAGTGGATTGACCATGGCTGATGATGACGAATGTTTGTTTGTGTATCTAGCGTACAGTGATGCCGTGGTCAATGTTGATCAGTAGATAAGCAGCTCACCTGCACGACTCCATCGGCCACCAATTCAAAACTCTTGTCCCATGAGTTTCTCTCGAACACCTTTACAGCTTTTCCCACAGGTACGGCCAAATGCTGCAGAGGAAGAAAGGAACGATCACTGCACAGTGGTGCGTGGCACACACTGATGGTACAGGAACGCATACCGCTCACATTGAGTGAACATTCTTAGAGTAAATTCATGCTTAAGTGGTGGTGATATGGCCCAGTAGAGTCACGCATTCACTGCTTATTGTATGGAAACTTCCTTTGCACCGTACATAGCCAACCGTGCTAATAGGAAGTTTGTGGTTTGAGTCGGGAAGGCTTCTCTTGTTATTACTCCAGGTGTATGAAGGATAGCATAATACTCGCCATCTTCTTCAAAGTGGATGTTAATGATCACTTGACGTTATTCGAAATGAGTAGGCCATTGTGTGCCAGTGTCACATTCCAAATTTGCCAAACTGGTAAAGTTACCTGCAAATTATTAAATTGGGATATGGCTCATAGCAATATTGCTCCCTCATGAAAGACTATATCCATCTGTGAAACACAGTGCCTCCGTGATAGCCCTGCACTATAAGAATGGTGCGAACCCCAAATGTACCAAATTATTGGCGGTCGAGGGATGACATTGCTTTATAAAGAGATTGTTGGGATTGCTTACATCAAGACTGGCGCTCTGGGGCAAGGGTTTGGGCTCTGCTGGGTTGAGCTCACCTGTCCAGTGTGTGGTTGCCAGGCGAGGCGGCAGAGAGTGCGTGCGTTGCACACGTCGTTCGACTTGTCCAGAAGAGCCCACGTCTGTGCTCTGGACTAACCACAACCACATGTCACAGCCCACAACCAGAGCAGTCATTCCGGACACGGGCGAGGGCCCATACACAGCATTGGATCTTTCTGTGTAACCGAGTGTAACGGTGGGAGTTAAACGTTTCGAAGAACACCATGAATGATATAGACAACACATTCGTCTACAAGAGGGGTGGGGAACGTCCGCCCCGCGGGCCGTATAAGGCCCGCGAAATCATTTGGTCAAGCCCTGTCAAGGCGACCGCAGGTGGGACGCTAAATTCAATAAATCTAGGAGCAAACCTGGAAAAGCAGTTGCGAGTAGCAACATCATCAATACCCGCTAACATCACATGCCTCACCAAAGAGAAGCAGTTCCAGCCATCACATTAGGGGTGAGTTAATTAATGTCTTACAAAATATAACAGAATAATTTTTATTTTATAATTTTGTATGGCCCGCGAATGATGTTATAAATATCCAAATGACCCTTAGCAGAAAAAAGGTTCCCCACCCCTGGTCGACAACGTGGCACTAAAGGACTAATCAATACAGCTTTAAATTTCGAATAAATGGATGTACAGTGTATTGTACTGATTAAAAGAGAAATAAAAAACATATGGCAAACCTGATCAGATATGAGCCAAATGCACACTGTCCCATCGCAGCTGGACGAAGCCTAAAACCAAAGACAAGAACATGTGACGGCACCACCTGCGACAGCAGCACATAGAACCGGCTTCTACTGGCACGGCAACACGAGTACCAGCAACAGGGCGGTGGCATCTCACGAGATCATCGCACACGCAAGCACCGTTCCATAGTTTAATCATCCCTTGCAGAGGGCTGGTGCGTCTAAATCACGCTAACGTGCAATTGGTTTAAAGAGGGCACCAAGACTCACCAGGAACACACCGCAGGGGTCAAAGGCGACGCTAAGCACAGGCGCTTGGTGTCCGTACAGCGTCACCTGCTGCTCTCCACCCTCGATGGCCACAACTTTGATGAGGAAGTCGCTGTTCACAGAATGCCCCAGGTTAGTCTTTTGCCCCTAAGCGACTTTTAGAATTACATTTTGCCAACAAAATTCATTAAAAAAAAATACAAATCTCTGCATATTTTTAGAACGGGTTATCATGCAGACATTTTAAAGTATTTACATTCAACAACAAAAGCAAATTACACACACGCCACTACTTTATACCACAAACGAGCCTAAGAGCGGTGGGGCGTTTGCCGATTGTTGCACAGGTTCGCGGTTCAAGCCATAGGGGCACCCTAGTTAACACCGCGGGTGTAAGAACCTTAAATATATGTGCTGGCTGCTCCACAGTGGACGTTAAAAGTCCATGTGACATGATGCTATAAAAGAGTAGGCATAGTGTGCTGGGCATCAAGGTCTATATTTTCCAAAATAATAAAAAAACGATCCATAAATTAGCTCAGTTGGAAAACACGTAGCAACAATTGTCTCTCCTCTAACGTGAAACTTTGCAGGACCCTTCCAAAAAACGTTGCGCTCACGAGACCAGGAATGAGTCCTCATTTGCAAGAGTGACCTGGGACACCTAAATAACAAAACATCGTACAGCAACGAAGCAAATGTTATTAAATTCAGGCATTCCTGAGTAAAAATTTTTTTTATCCAAAAACAAAAAACCCCACGACAGTTCGAAGGGCGAACCTTCCGGCAGCGGCGAGCTTCGAGCCGTCGTGGTTGAAGTCGAGGTGCGAGGGGGCCGCAGTGAAGCGGGTGACGATGCCGTCCGCGACGCCCTCGGGAAAGGTGTGAACTTGCACCGTGTGATTGGACACGGCCGTGACGAGCCGGCTGCCCTGCACACCCGGCGTGCACACCAGACAAGAAGAGGCAAAGTCACACCGCCGTGCAACCAAATGTACCTCAATTGTAAGAAATGACCCGCAAATTAATTACACAACGGGAAAAGCACGTAAAGCTCATGTTGACCCCTACTGTGAAACTTCGCATTAATTACGCACAAAGTTCTTGCCACACATGAACCACAGTACCTTGATGATCTCGTTAAGGAGCATAAACCATCACGCGAACTCCGGTCATCCTCACAGCGGCGTGGCCTGCCATGCCATCTTCCGTCTAAGGCTCTAAGCCATTGGGCATCACACCTTCAGCGACTTGTCGTGCCCAAGCCTACTTTTCATCTACATATAATCCGGTAGTTTAGCAGGTGTGCAACCACACTTTAATGACATCGGGAACCAGTTTGAAGATGCGTCTTTAACGTTCTGGAGTGTCTTATAATCCAGATAAATGTGGTGAACGTGATAAAAAAAAATAGGCTCGTGGTCAAAGTTGTTAGTAAGGATGCCCTTACCTTGAGTGCAACAGCGTGAGCCTTTTCTCCGACGCGCACAGACGTGGGGTCGTCGTCGTCGAAGCCGTCCCAGATGCGGACATCCCCATCCACCCCACATGTCACGATGTACCTGCACACACAGCATCGTCCCTCCGTGAGCAATAAAAAATAAACCTCAAAGCCAAACACAGCAGCAATTCAAACAGCGCACGGTCTTTTGCAGCCGAATTGTCCCGGGAGGTGTTGTATGGGATGAGAGGGTTGGGGGCCGACTGCCGAGACAGACTTGGGAATGGTGTCTGGTGGCCACACGAGAAGACCCAAGGATATTCTATGGTTCTTTGAAAAGAACCATAGAATATGAATTCCTGCAGTCACGAAAGTTTTAAGTAAAAATGTGACCCAAGGATAGGTCAGTGTTCTTCAATGCAAGGCCCGCGGGTCACTTGATCGCCTTTAGTGTGGCCCCTGACAATACACAAATGTCAATACACAAATGTCAATACACAAATGTCAATACACAAATGTCAATACACAAATGTCAACCCCCCCCCCCATCATCATCGTCGTGCTGTCAACCCCCAATGGTTTCAAATGTGTATGGGGGGGGGGGCTCATACTGATGATGTCTTATAGACAAAAGTGCCCCGTGCCCCCCCCTCCTGATAATTAGAACACTGTGCTCGATGATGGGATACAGTTGTAAAATTTCCATTGATTAGGTAAAGCCCTGTGAGCCATCCGGCTCTTGAATATGGTGCAACAAACAAAACCATGAACATGAAAACATCTTAAAGTGGCTCCGCGGCTTGAAGTGACTACTTTAAACAGACAGGGTCAGAGAGTAGATCTGTGGGTCTCTGTGCGAGTAACTCTTGTCGGCACACCTGCCGGCGTCGTCGTAGCAGAGCCCCGTGAACCCCTCCATGTGGCCGTAGCGCATCGCCTTGCGCTCCGCCATCGACGCCGTCGACCGCAGCCGTCACCCGGGAGAAGCCGGCGGGCGGGGGGGGGACGCTGCTCCACGGCCACAGAGGCAACGTTTTACCTCCCCCACTCGTTTAGCCGGCACAAGCGGGCGCCTGTTACGACTGCCGATGGTGGAGGAGAGTTGCGAGTCGTTTCTCTTCTTCCCCAGCGGTGGTGTCGCTTTACGCACCGCACCAGCTCAGGCAATTTAAGGCCGAGTCGACCTAGTGGAGGGGGGGGGGACCGCGTCTCGGCTCTGCCCAAAGTTTCCTGCCGTTCGCGCCAAAACGAAGAAAGCTGCTTCTGATTGGTCCCCACTGCGCTGGTCACGTGACGCCCCCTCCCTCCCCCCCGCGGGAAAATAGTGACGTCGCCGCGCAAGCCTGACGCGTGACGACATCGCGCAAGCCTGACGACGTGACACCACGCAAAGCTTCGCGCATGACGTCACCGCGCAAAGCATCGCGCATGACGTCATAACGCAAAGCGTCGCGCATGACGTCACCGCGCAAAGCATCGCGCATGACGTCATAACGCAAAGCGTCGCGCATGACGTCACCGCGCAAAGCTTAGCGCATGACGTCACCGCGCAAGGGTTTCGCTGTTGATGTCACCGCGCAAGGGGCTCACGTATGACGTCACCGCGAAAGGGCCTCGCGTATGACGTCACGTGACGAGCAGTTGAGAACGCGATGGCGACTCCGCTCGGTGTTCAGCCGCAACAGCAGCAGCAACAACAACAGCAGCAGCAGGACTTTGACCCCGTGGCGCGGGTGAAGATGCTGCTGCCGCAGCTCAAGGAATGTCTGCAGGTAACGACTCGCAAATGCTGCCCTGGCTGTTGCTGCTTGCTGCTGCTGTGTGCGGTGCCGCGTGTTGATGACCGCGTGTTGATGGCCGCGCAGGGGTCGGCGTCTCGAAGGGCTCAATCGGTCACTCGCCTTCGCTCACCCCCCACCTCCCCGCGCACACGCGTCTTTGTCTTTCTCTTCCATGGCGTTTCACGAACTTTTAACGACTCGCGCCGCACGCCGTAGTTGTAGGAATTCACCGGGGTGACCCGGCCATGGGAATACATCCGGGTCGAGCACGGGTAGAGCACGGTAACGGCACGGGTATAGCACGGTAACGGCAAGGGTATAGCACGGTAACGGCACGGGTAGAGCACGGAACCGGCACGGGTAGAACACGGGAGCATTATGGATAGCAAGGCCGTAGCCATGGAGTCAACATTGGGGGGGAGCAAATCTTCCAGGGGTCTGGGGGTCCCCCCCCCAGAAAAAAAAAATTAAATTTGAAAATAATTTCCTGTCTAAAATATAAAAAAAATAACTAACACATAGGATGTACTTTTTATTTTTTATAATAATGTCTAATAATGTATTGTATTACATTGCTGTTTTTTTCTTTTTTAAATTTTCTTGTTTAATTGTATGTAATGGCAGAGATTAGGGATTCATAAAGTGCAACCATAACCACAATTATATAAACAGCAATCTATTTTATAGCAATATATTGGGGGGGACATTTTGAGCATATTTGAATATTGGGGGGGATGTGTCCCCCCCTCCCCCCCCCCAATATATATTATAATTACGACCTTGATGGATTGAATATAGGAACGGCATTGGGAAAGCACGGGACCAGCACGCGTAGAGTATGGAAACGGCATTGGTTGCCACGGGAACAGCACAGAATCAGTACGGGTAAATCAAACACATGACGGGGGCAGAGCCTTTTCCTACATTCTAATCAGCTGAAATGTGCACATGTTATAGTTTGGCTCTAACGGGATTGTGGCGCGTGTTTTTTTGTTTTGTTTACAGAATCTTATGAAAATTGCTGCTCAGAACCTGAACCAGAACACGGCGATTGATAATGGCTTGTGAGTCGCACTTGCATTGCAGATCTCCATTGCACACTTTGTTTTTCCACCTTTTGGAGTTTTACAATTTTAATGCAGGGCTGTGTGTGTGAAAATATATGTCGATATTTGGGGCAAAATGTTGGGTGTTCAGTTAGCACGTTTGGCTACGTACGGTGCGAAAGAAGTTCAACAACATACATATCCACACTTGCCAGTCTACGTACGGCTGTGTATGTCCAGAGGGGAAAGTGATGTTGTGCAAGGGATTTGTCGTGATGCCTTTGTTTGTCTCCTTCAGGAAGAGCAGTGACTCGCCCATTCATAGATTTGACAAGTGCCTGGAGGAGTTTTATGCCATCTGCGATCAGATCGAGTTGTGTTTGGTAAGTCGTCGTGAATTGCCGCTACGAATCGCGTCTTAACAAGTCGCATGTTTACAGTTATCTGGTCAGGCACTGGACGTCACACAGATGTCACAATCGTCTGTCCGTGAGGCCGGGTCCACACCAGGGCGATCCGATCCGTTGTGCTGCGCATGAGCCAACTAAGGTTACAGTCCTGAATGGTGTTTCACTTCCTCGTTGCGCAACTACTCGTTCGGATGCGGACAAAGCAGTTGCAGCCGATGTTAAGTTGCACCATCTCGAGAACCATCGCTTTTACCTGCCGACACCTGGCGGAGCGTGCCACAAAGCGTTACTGTGCCGGAAGGTGTGCAAGGGCGCATGTGTGTGTTTCTAAGTCGACTTTCTTTCACACCATACGTAGAAACACGTGGGCTTTGCCTGGTAGGATGGGGATGCATCTTGGTTCTTTTGGTAAAGTCACGTAGAATGGAAGTAATAAAATAATAAAAATAAAACATAATAAAATACATTCAGACGCTGTCTTTCCGACAGACCTGTTCTTCACCTGAGGACGGCTGCTTGCGTTGTGGCCGAAACGTCGTGAGAATTATTTTATTATTTTTATTATTTTATTACTTCCCTTCTACGTGACTTTACCGAGAGAACCAAGAAGATGAATTCCTGCAGTCACGAAAGCTTTAAATCGAAAGGATGGGGATGCTTCAGTTTTATTTGTATGTTTGGGTGATTTGTGTACCTTTCTTGTACTCCGATCGTGTTTTTGTATTGTTGTAACATTCTTACCTGCCCCTACTGGACGTCTGTGAAAAAGAGCTTAATAGCTCATCGGATTCCTCCAGTATAAATAAATCTCATTCTAAACCATGCTAATCGGAGATGCGGGAGTATGATTGTTATACTTAGTGGTTGTACACCGAAGGTGCCAGTCGCGCACGTGTTGTGTCGATGAATTTGTGCGTGACGTGCATTGCAGAGGCTGGGCTACGAGTGCATCTCGCAGAGCGTGGACAGCGCCAAGCACTCCCCCAGCCTCGTGCCCACGGCCACCAAGCTGGACGCCACGCAGGCCGACAGCCTGTCTTACGGGCAGTACCTCGCCATGATCAAGTCCCAGATCTCCTGCGCCAAGGACATACACAACTCGCTGCTCGTGTGGGCACGGGAGATCTCCAGCAAGGGGCAGATGTAGTGGCCACCCACGGAGTGAGCAAGTGGAGACTGTGGGCGCACGTTGACTGAGTTTGATCTTTGTTTGAACTCTCTTTTTTAAATGTCGCTTTATGGAGAACGGGGGGGCAGGGTGAAAAACACAATTTTCGTATTGACGTTTTATATTCTCGTCTTTCATTGTCGTGTAAAGCACTTTTCAGGAAATGTAACGCAATGAAAGTCGTGACTGCTTATTGTTATTAAATTTGTTTACACAACAAAGTCTCACCATTGCGTATCTACAGCTCGTCACGTGACGTCACACCCCCCCTCAATCTCGCGCGCTACGTCACTACGCAAAGCCTCGCGCGGTGACGTCACTGCGCAAAGCCTGGCGTGATTACGTCACCCCGCAAAACCTGGCGCGATTACGTCACCCCGCAAAGCCTGGCGCGATTACGTCACCCTGGAAAGTCGCGCAGCGACGTCCCCACATCTTGGTGCGTCGACGTCACCCCGAAGTCTCGCGTGTGACGTCACCCTTCAAAGCGTGGCGCGGTGACGTCACCCCGCAAAGCCTGGGGCGGTGACGTCACCCCGAAGTCTCGCGCGTGACGTTGCCGCGCAGAACCTGGCGCGACGACGTCACGTGACGAGCAGGAGAGACGCAATGGCGATTCCGCTCGGTGCTCAGCAGCAGCAACAACAAATGCAACAACAGCAGCAGCAGCAACAGCAGCAGGACTTTGACCCAGTGGCGCGAGTAAAGATGCTGCTGCCGCAGCTCAAGGAGTGTCTGCAGGTAACGGCACTCAAATCCCGGCTGCTGTTGCTGTTGTTGTGTGCGGCGCGAGTTGCCGCCCGGGGGGGTCGGTCCCCTCGATCGGTCACTCGCCTCCGCTCACCTCCCCGCGCACACGCGTCTTTGTCTTTTTCTTTCATGGCGTTTCACGAACTTTTAACGACTCGCGCCGCACGCTGTAGTTGTAGGAATTCAACCAGGGTGACCCGGCTATGTAACTACATCCGGGTCGAGCATGGGAATGGCACGGGTATAGCACGGGTATAGCACGGGAACGGCACTGGTAGAATACGGGAGCAGGATGGATAGAATACAGAAACGGTACGCATATAGCACGGAAACAGCACGGGAACGGCACGGGTATAGCACAGGAACAGGATTAATAGAATACAGGAACGGCATTGGGAAACACGGGAACGGCACGGGTAGAACACGGGAGTAGTATGGATAAAATACAGGAACGGTATGCGTATAGCACGGGTATAGCACGGGTAGAACACAGGAACGGCGTTGGGAAACACGGGAACGGCACGGGAACGGCACGGGAACGGCACGGGTAGAACACGGGAGTCGTATGGATTGAATACAGGAACGGCACAGGTATAGCACGGGAACGGCACGGGTATGGCACGGGTATAGCACGGGAACAGCACGGGAACGGCACGGGTAGAACACGGGAGAAGTGCAGGTAAAGCACAAACATGATGAGGCAGAGCCTTTCCCTACATTCTAATCAGCAGAAATGTGCACATGTTATAGTTGGGCTCTAACGGGATTGTGACGCGTGTTTTTTTTGTTTGTTTACAGAATCTTATGAAAATTGCTGCTCAGAACCTGAACCAGAACACGGCGATTGATAATGGCTTGTGAGAAGCACTTGCATTGCAGATCTCCATTGCACACTTAGTTTTTCCACCCTTTGGGTTTCTTACAATTCTAGTGCAGGACTCTGTGTGTGTATATATATATGTCGATATTGGGGGGGAAACGTTGGTGTTCAGAAAGCACGGTTGGCTATGGGGCCGTCCATAAATGACGTCACGCACCTATGGGGGGGGGGGGTCAGACATTTGTGACGAGGGGGGGGTTGAGAAATGGGACGTCACATCAAAATGCGCAACTTTAAATAAATATAGAATTGTTACAACACTAATTTAGATTAATTTTCATTATTAACTATTTGATTATTTAATGTACTAAGGTCATCTTTAATTTATTCCATGAAGGAGCATTTTGCTTCTCCGTGGGAGAATGGAGAAGCATACACTTTGAACATTTTTTAAAATTGTTATTAAACATTTTGATTCTACCAGGGCTTTTCATTCTCTGGAATGAATGATTGTTATAATTGTACTCTCCATTTTGCTTCTTTCTACTACGAAGTTTCAAGTATTTTTTATAGTTATAATTACTTTAAATATTTTATAATTATAAGATAATTTCAATATAATATTTTGAACATCTGCAGTTTTAGTTAGACGCTGAATATTTTCAAGTTAATTTTATGCTAAATGTAAGCTTTCCAACTCTTTTTAATACGCGTTTTCTCCTACATCAGAATGCAGCGCCACATTAAATACGCACTACAATGACAATAATTTAAATCGATTTAAAGCATGTTTTATTTTCAAAATGGTTTAAAGCATGTTTTATTTTCAAAATGGAAATATGGTTTTTGGGAGGGCAGAGCTTTGTGACATCATATTTGAGGGGGGTCTGACTTTTTGTGACGCCGTGTGACGAGGGGGGGGTCAAAAATCGTCCAAAATCGCGTGACGTCATTTATGGACGACCCCTATGTCGATATTGGGGGGAAAACGTTTGTGTTCAGAAAGCACGGTTGGCTATGTACGGTGCAAAAGAAGTTCAACAACCTACATATCCACACTTGCCAGTCTACGTCCGGCTGTGTATGTGCAGAGGGGGAAGTGATGTTGCGCAAGGAATGTACTGTCATGCTTTTGTCTCCTTCAGGAAGAGCAGTGACTCGCCCATTCATAGATTTGACAAGTGCCTGGAGGAGTTTTATGCCATCTGCGATCAGATCGAGTTGTGTTTGGTAAGTCGTCGTGAATTGCCGCTCCGAGCCACGTCTTAATAAGTCGCATGTTTACAGTTATCCGACTGGACGTCACAGAGATGTCGCAATCGGCTGTCCGTGAGGCCGGGTCCACACCAGGGCGATCCGATCCACAACTCAGCGACGCATTTCATGACGTGCGCATGAGCCAACTAAGGTTACAATCCTCAATGGCATTTCACTTCCTCGTTGCACAACTACTCGTTCGGATGTGGAAAAAAGCAGTTGCAGCCGATTTTTAGTTGCGCCAACTCGAAAGCGATCACAACCAACCGCTCTTACCTGTTGAGCCTGGTGGAGTGTACGTAGAAACATGCATTTAGATTATTTTGCTGCTTTAATTTTCCAGATAAGCCGAAAGGTTGCGCTATCATGTGGCCAGGTCGCTTCTGAAAAATAAAAAGGGGTGCAAGGCTGCACGTGTGTGTATATCGACTTTCTTACGTAGAAACACGTGGGCTTTGCCTGGTAGGATGGGGATGGTTTAGTTTTATTTGTATGTTTTTTGGGTGATTTGTTTACCTTTCTTGGACTTTGTATTACGTTTTTGTACGGTTGTAACATTATTACCCACCCCTACTGGACATCTGTAAAAAAAGCTTTATAGCTCATCGGATTCCTCCAGCATGAATAAATATTCGTGTTGTGTAGATGAATTTGTGTAGATGAATTTGTGCGTAACGTGCATCGCAGAGGCTGGGCTACGAGTGCATCTCGCAGAGCGTGGACAGCGCCAAGCACTCCCCCAGCCTCGTGCCCACGGCCACCAAACTGGACGCCACACAGGCCGACAGCCTGTCTTACGGGCAGTACCTCGCCATGATCAAGTCCCAGATCTCCTGCGCCAAGGACATACACAACTCGCTGCTCGAGTGCGCACGGCGCATCTCCAGCAAGGGGCAGATGTAGAGGCTACCCACATAGCGAGCAAGCGGAGACCGTGGACGCACGTTAACCGACTTTAGTCTTTGTTTGAACTCTCTTAAACGTCTCTTCATGAAGAATGTGGGGGGGGGGGGGGATATAAACACATTTCGTATTTACATTTCATATTCCTGTCTCTCATTGTCGTGTAAAGACCTTGCCGCATTTCCAAGAAATGTAACGCAATGTAAGTCGTGACTGCATATTATTATTAAATTTGTTTGCACAAGCCTCACCGAGTCTCAATTAATTCTCAGACAAGTCCTAAGTTTTTGCAATAGAGGTCGAAGATGGCTACATTTCCCATCAATTACTGCAAGTCGTTTAACGCGGTAGATTCATTTCTGAAAAATGCATTAAGCGAAGTTTCCCCACAAAGTAACAACAAAGTTTGCCGAGATACGATGTACACACACGGTAACATGGCGTGACATAACCCGAGGATACGCCGCCACGTTGCGATATCATTCCGTGCAGCTCCAAGTAGTTACTCATCGACCGGTCAGAAACCGCATTAGAACAGGCGCGTACCACATTGAGCGAAGCGTACCCTAATGTTTTCAGCGAAAAAGCGTTGTGTGAACGTGATAAGCGAGGGCTTACTTAATGTTTTGGAATAAACACATGCACCTTTACACACAGGAGTGTGGACATGCGTCCCTCGAAGATAAAGTAGTGGGTATCTGCCATTGGTGTAAAAACAGGAAGCGTGCAGGTGACAGAGGATTGTTGATGCATATTTACATGTCATCTCTTGGTTAATATGGGCAGCAACAGCATAGCCTTGTATTCTTAGGTTTTATCGGTAAAGTCACGTTGGTAAAAAATAAAAGTAATAATAGAAATAAAATAATAAATCACGATACAGTAAATCTAGCTGACGGTCCCACCTGATGACAGAGACTTGTGTTGCCTGAGAAACGTCGTGATTTATTATTTTATTTCTATTACTACTTTTATTAATTTAATTTTTTACCTACGTGACTTTACCGAAAAAACCTAAGAGTATGAATCCTTGCAGTCACGAAAGCTTCGAATCTAGAAAAGCATAGCCTTGGCAGACTGGTTAAGTTGTGACCTGAGATTGTAAAGTGGATGGAGCAGGCATGGAGGGAGGGTTGTGGGCAAACTGATAATAAACAAACCATCTGGTTAACATGAAGAGATGCAGGTGCTGCATGAATGCAAAGCCTCAGTACGGGATGTTGAATGCTGCCGTGTTGGAAAAGTCCATGACATTGCCAGTGAATTTTAATAATCCAGCGAGCCAATGCACTGTTTGCAGTGGCCATGGTAGGATGCTCAGGTGTGGTTCATGTATCTATGCCTCATTTATAATGACCATGGTATTGTGCTGTATGCAAATGGTTTACAAGAGGCATTTGTGCAACGTGTACATGGCTCTCCCATTCACCTGAAATGACCCCACTGGAATTTTCTGTTGTGGGATGACAGAAAATTGTCTGCGAGACAAAAAAAACTCGAGATAGCAATAACCTTGGCTTGCGTATCACTGATGGTTGTAAACAAACCACACTGGTCATGTTGAACGCAGCGCTTCGGGAGTGTTCGATCATGATGTGTACTGAGATTGGTGGGAGACACGTAGAGGCTTTGAAATAACATCTTCTCCCGAGTCAGAATGGCAAGTCCTCGCTTAACGCGGGGGTTGCGTTCCTGAAAATTTCTGCACAAAGTGAATTTGCGTTAAGCGGGGAATAATTTTCCCATAAGGAATAATGGTAAGGGTGGGGTGTGTCATTCCAGCCCGTAATGTTTATATTTTACAGTACATGTGTTTTGTTTAAATGTGTTGTGTTTATAAAGTATTTCTATAAATATTCTATGCGTGACAGTTGTTTAAATTTAAAATGTGTGCGTGAGAGATACGACGAGTGAAAAACGTAAGGGAGTGGACAGCGATAGACTGTAGTTGACGCTACGCACACAAAAATGCTGCCGGAGCGAGGAAACCACGCCGTGTATCACAGCGCACATCACTCTACAGTACCAACTCCCAGCATCACCGAACAACACCGAAATCGCTCATAAAAGTAGTCCGTTACGTTCGATTAAAGAAAAAATGTGTTAAGGTGACCACGCGTTCAACGGGGATTTACTGTATAAATTGATCACCCTGTGTATAGTAGGTATACGCACAGCAAGTGGGCAAGTGATGAAGGTTTTTTGTTGATCGAACAAACTCCAAAACACACGGATTCCACCAGCAAAAAATATATATTTCTTAAAATAAGCACACGTTCTAGTAATAATTTGTAGCAAACAGCCACTCGCACACAAGCGTGCGGTCCTTTAACACCAATAATAAGTGTTTTTACAATGCGTAGATGGGCCCGTTTCTCTCTGGATGTTGGTTTTAGACGTACACGTATCCATCTGGTTTATTGACCAAGCCCACCTCCCGTAAGGTCAATTACGCACTCGCGTACACCAACACCACTCCCAGCCAGGAAAATCTCCGCACGGCAACGTCTTGGCAAAGCACCCGTCAAAAAAGGCCACGACGTCACTGCAGCAGTGCATTACCAGAAATGTTGCAATTGTCAACAGAATTTCACGAACCCCCCCCCCCTGCCCCTGATAAACCTCTTTAAAGATGCTGCGCAGTGCCAGGGTTTTGCTCCCCTTGCGCAGTTGCAATCGAGCGGCAGCTGGAAGCACAGAGTGTTTGGCTGCAATCTCTTCCCCTCGAGCTGGTCTCCTCAGCCCAGCGCCATCGATGGGCCACAAACGCCAATGGTTCACAGTGAAGGGCGCCATATCTAAGGCAGAGTTAAGTCTTCCGCACGGTAGCGCATTTCCTAACCCCCATTCTGATCGACGGCAAAAACTTAAGTCGAAGGCAGCGGCTCTCTCCCCCCCATCCAAACCTTTGTGGCGCTGCGGACCACCGTGCATTCATCGATGACACACTGCACGATGTCAGTAAATTCCGGCGATCAGGTTGAGCCATTCGCCAGCTGTGTTGACGGCTCACGAGCGCAACGTGAATTGGAGGGTGAAATATGAGGTTTTTGTGAGAACAAAAAAACTGCACACTATCTGCAACAATTTCGAAGACCACTTCCCCACTACCTTGCGAATAAGCACACACATTAGAGGGAGCCACTGCTCCAAGGCATCACCCACTTACACGTGTACAGTATCAGCATTACCGGAACTGCACAGTTTATAAAATACGTTTATGCTTCCAATGTAATAGGTAATGTAAAAAAAAAATTGTAATCCATAAAACGCTGGCAAAGGAGCCTTCCTCCAACCTCTGCTGTACACAGATCTGGTGCCCACAGTTTTAGGCACATTGCATACGTTGGCACGCGAAGGAAAGTAACAAACATCCAATAAATGATCACGAACATTAAAACGATGATAAAAGTTTTGGTAATGAAACTTTAAAAAAAAACTGGTAACCTGCCTTAGTGTTAATCTTTGAGCCGTTCCAAACACGCCCGAGTAAACATATGGCTTCCAAAAGTCCAGTGATCGATGCTGCATCTTGCTTGTTGACGTGGCAAAGAAACTAAACGCGCACGACTAGTGGGGACCGACTTGGACCGGTGCCCAGCCAAAGGCACTTCAATTTCACGTGCCCAGGCCAACTGAGCGCACCACTTCATACAAACCAATTACACTGCAAATAAATTACAGGAATGCTTGGGTCACCTTAAATGTTAACAAAATTTAAAAATGTTTCAAGTTCATGAGTGTGTACAACTTTAAAAAAATTAGCCAGTCTGGAATTTACAAGCGGTGCATATATTTATATACATAAAATATTTAAACCCTTCCCATTTGTATAAAATTAACCCTTTTTCACCCATAGTATATATATCCATTAGCAGCCTATGTCAGCGAACCACCTTTTTGCGAGATTGCTTCTGACACCACGCAAGGGGCGGGGAGGGGCTCGTCGGGGCTCTGGAGGAGTGGCGGCGGCGGCGACGGCGGTGGGGAGGGAGGCTCGGGCCAGTGCTTGGTCAGCATTCCCCGCACCAGCTCCACCAGCTTGTCGAACCCCCACAGGTAGCCGTCCTCGCGGTTGCCCTCCTCCCAGCGCCGCCGGTGGCTGAGGCGGCGGCCTTCCGGCAGCGCGCTCGTCTTGCCAAAGTCGATCATCCTCACCCGCGCGCGCCCGCTCACGTCGTGCATGAACAGCAGCGAGCTGCCGATGACCTGCGGTGTGACGGCAGCGGCGGCAACAACAATGGAGCGCAGGTCACATGGTCGGTGACGGCTCGCGTAAGATCCTGCTGCCCACAGCGGGGGCAGCGTTGCTAACTTAAGCAATTTTCGCCAGCAGACTTTTTGGGTTTCTCCAATCAACTTAATTGTGAATAGCGAAAAAAGTAGGGCGACTTTCTGGCGCGAACGCAATTATGCTGTTTTAGGAGCGATTCCAGGTGTGCTGAGAATCCGGTGGAAGTTTACCAAATTTAACGCTTCGTTCATTGTCGATTGACATTGTTGATGAATTCGAAGGTATACCTTGCGACATCCAAGAGCCATTTTAAGGTTTGGCGAGTCGGCAACACTGCACAGGTGCCTCCGACTCAAACAGTGCGCAGTGCACATCCAGTCTAGGGCAGAATGTCCAGTCACATTTGACGATTTCCACAAACAAAGACAAAGATCCCCCGTATAGTCTGAACAGACTGTTGGGGCAAATGCTGTTAGCGAGCACCTATAGCAGCACACGAGGGAGTGGGTGGCAAGCACGACGCCCGACCGCCTTTGTCTCCCCCGTGGCAATGTTTAAACACCACACCAGGTACAAATTTTTGTCGAGCTAGGATCGGTTCAGATATTCATCACCGATGTAGGGCATGAGCGGGAATCGAACTCTGGTCACCGGATTCGTAGTGCAGCGTGCTAACCACGACACTAGCACTTCCCACCGAGGATCCCTATACACACGCACATCTGTAAGAAACCATAACAAACGGGATGCACTGCAGGCCAGGCGTGCATTTATATGTGCCGGTGGGGTCCCAGTGGGAGCCGGCGGCCACGCACCTCGTGGGAGAGGAAGAACGGTGATGCCTCCAGAACGGACCTCAGCTCCTCCAGCTGCTGCAGGTAGCCTGCCTAGAGGTGGGCAAGAGGGGGCCACACGGGGCAGGACGTCACCAATGCAGCCCACACACACACGGACACCGCACGCGAGGTGGCCGCGTCGCTCGCACCACCAGTGAAATGAACGGCGCTAACGATGGACACAACGCACCGTGTGGATTATTGCTTTGGAGCCACTCGGCTAAGGATTGACCCCCCCCCCCCCCCCCAAACTCTGGAACTCTGGCGCACATCTTAAGCGCTGCGGATCAGTATTCGTGGCTTAGCGACTGCAGTAAAAAATCTGGGGCACAACACTTGGCATGGTGGCCTACTCCTGCAAATGTCAGTTTAAAAACTCACACATTTTCCAACTTTTTGCTTGTTATTGTGCAATCGGCAGCATGTCATGAGACAGCGGCCATTCAGAACTGTCACCACCAAGCAGCCCATCGCCTCATTCATACGAGGGGTGCCGCATAGCCCCACATGACCTGCCACAGAGATGTTGACCCGACGGCAGCAACGCTGCCCCCCCCCTATGGGCCGCAGGATCCTGCAACTGCTGTCACTGACTACGTGCTGCTTCGTGATTTGCAAACCAAAACACTCGGGAGACATAAAATACGTTTATGTGTGCCACGTTGAGTGTACCACCTACCCATATATCGTCGTCTTTGTTGACAAAATCTTCAAACACTTTCACAATCTGAGGAATGGTTTTCGTTTTTTTGAAGTCTCTGCACACCGATCCGTCTTCCTTCTGCGAATCACAGCACGCAAACCAGGCACGGTGAAACAGGGCGACGGGCGTGCACCTCCCGACCGCCAGTTCCCCCCACGCGCGTTCCCCCCCACGCGCGTTCCCCCCCACGCGTGGCCCCCCCCCCCACGCGTGCGTTCCCCCCCCCACCCCCCACACATCCTCCCCACCCCCAGCGTGTCCCCCCCCCATAGCCCTCACCTTGACCCCCTCGATGCGGAAGCCCAGGCTGGCGGAGGAGCTGATGGTCTCGCGCCACTGCATGTAGCGCGGCTTGGTGACGGCGCCGGCCGCATGCTCCGTCGGGGTGGGCGCGTCCGGGTCGATGGCCACCATCTTCTGGTACATGTCCCGCCGCAGCCGCGGCTTTTCCCGCGCTTTGGTCAGCTCCTCTTCCAGGTAGGTTCTGCCCAGCAAGGCCGCACGTCACGGGTTTGGATCAGTGCGGTGTCTCGAGCGGCGCTCGTGCAGACAGCCCGATGCTGCAGTGATTTTTTTTTTTAAACGCAGTTCTCTGAGCACGGGACCAATGACCCAAAACGTCAAGCGGAGAGGTAAAAAAAAAACACAAAAGCTATCAAGTTGTAAAAGACAAAGAGTCAACACATTTCTTGAATCGGGCAAGGTTAAAAGAGCATGGGAAGAGAGGCAATGGGGAGTGCTGCGCAGGTGCGACTGTGGCTGAGAAACACTAACAACGAG
Source organism: Lampetra fluviatilis (assembly GCF_964198595.1). NCBI lineage: Eukaryota > Metazoa > Chordata > Hyperoartia > Petromyzontiformes > Petromyzontidae > Lampetra > Lampetra fluviatilis. Next base: position 6,686,102 of record NC_136292.1, read on the forward strand.
GCAGGGATGGAAGTTCTCCACTCGGCGTCACCAGAAGGTATCTCGTGGCTAAACCTCGATCTAGAATTACAATAATTGTGAATAAATCGAAGCCATACGCAAGAGGAAGAATCCTGGTGCATCTTTGACCCACCACCCCAGAGCGTTTAGATCCTGGTGACCAGAGATCACTTGGTGAAACAAATAAACTTGAACTGTGCTTCATACAACGCTTCGTATGCTTTGTTAGTACCAATGGCGGAGCCAGGATTTTCAGGTAGGGGGGGGCAACCCCTCCAGCAATGAAAAATTATAGGAGTTGTTAGTAAGTAAGTACTTGTCCCTTGCTTTTTATTCAACGCGTGTGCGGCAATGGCGCAGCCATCGATCGAGGGTCGAATTCGAACCGCGTTGTGTGATCGGCATCACGCTCGCTGAAGGTGAATGCCTTCAGGGAAGTCGTGTACTGTATACGCAACTGCGCACAATTCTGTGAGTCACTTACAACTGCTTTGCCGTTACTTATTGCCAATTATGGACTTAGACTATTGTCCTATCATCTCATAAAGTCCCTAGCACATAATAATATGCTATACAATCGCAGTGGGAGTCGCAAAATGCCGATTTATTACTAATAAACCCAAATGAGCCGATCGAAATTAGGGATTTCGATCAGATCATTGGGGGGGCACGTTCCACCCCACCCCCCACTGGCTCTGCCAGTGGTTAGTACGAAGAGGCAGCATTTGGTAACTATAATTTGCAAATCTGCATTTCATATATTCACATGATTCATTCACATCATTTGTGAATGACCAAACAATGTTGATAAAAATTTATTTTGAGCACAAGTTAATTCAGCTTTACACAAGATAAGAATGACACCTTAAATTATTGTTCTAATCAAAAAGGGAGGCAAAACTAACTTGAAAAAAGACGGACAAATTCGCTTCTAATCATATGTATATAAAATGTTCACCAAGATCGATGGAAACAGAAAACACATGTTCAAGGCTAACCCATCACGTCAGAAAGCCGGATTTGGGAAAGGTTGCTTTACATCATACAAACCACATACAAAGAGATTCTAAAGAATACAATTGATGATAAATACCTTCATGCCTAGCCTCTGTTGACTATGGAAAGGAATTTAAGCAGGCAGCCAGATAAGCACATGGGAAGCAATGTTAAAGTTATAATCAGTATCATCTATAAACAACATTTTTTTAAATGTCATTCACGCAGTTTGGGCAAAACTCTTCTACTCTGCCATGACACACACACATACAAAATTGCAAATGCATAGCTTGCAACGTGGAGGTACATGAAGACAAGCGTATGGAAAGGAAATTAGAGCTGTGCAATTCATTTGGACTTGTTTACGACAATCCGCATAGGAGTGTTGGACAGATTTGAATCTGTTTTAAATTAAAAGTCTCACAAGACAAAATGCGCAGTGCTGAATGACAGGAACTGATTATGGACGTGGTCTTTAACCGGTTACCCGGCCAGGTGGCTCAGCTGTCGAGCAAGCGGCTCGCATTTGGAAGGCTGCAGGTTCAAATCCAAGTTGGGGGTTGACTCAGCCCATCATCCCTCCGTGGTCGATAAAACGAGTATCACTTTATGGGGAAGTCAACAGCCAACCGTGGTTGTCCTGTGGACAAACACTCACCGCTGCTATGGGAACGTAACTTTTCACCGTTGGCTTAGGACTTTAAATTGGAGATGAGCAACTGACTCGATGCTCATTTGAGCAGCAAATCACTTTGACTTGTTTTGCGTTTGTTACTATCATGGGTGGATGGCGGTAACCTGGCAAAATGTTTACTGCCAGGACATGGCGTCCTGCCCAGGTAACCTGCCCAGTCTTAGAGCGAGCATGGGCTCGCATGCGATCGAACAGTGGGCTCCCCAATAAACTGCTTTTTATGTTTAGTTTGTTGTCCTTCCCCCGCACCTACGTACATAGGCACGCTACACAAAGAGCGAGTTTAAGAAAATAAAGGGTGCAAGGCATAAGCACAAAACATAGCAGCGTAGCCGAGCAAAAACCGGGAGACATCGTCACGCTCTCCACTCCTCCCCCCTCGGTGTTTGTTAACCCCACTCTTGTTCTGCATCTTGAGATCCAACTGCATTTAGTTGCCGAACAATTAACACTGTCGATGCTATCGGGGAAAACAAGGGCACCAGTGCAGGATGCTTCATTAGGCACTGCGAGTGGCAGAGTGACAGGGCCAAAACTAAATCGCGAGTGAAGGGAGAAGCGAGACCACAAGACGGGGCAGACACAGGAGCAATAGTGGGGATGCAGTCTGTGTCTGGGTGCTTTCAGGATGCAGAGTATTTTATCCAGCAGTGGATTAATAGTTGACGATGACAAAACTTAAGCTGCGTATATCACGACGAAGAGTCGCAAATAAAATCATTCATGCAGACAACGGCAACAACAGCAGCCGGAATTCGCCAGTAAGTGCCGGTGAATAACCACAACACTTGTGCCACGCTAGGTACACTTTGAGGCCAAGTGAAGTGTTGAGGGCTTTCTGGAAGATCACAGACCCAGGTTCTATGGCTTAATTGACTGAGATGACTGGCAGATGCACCCCCTACGCTCCCCACTGTGCCAACTTGCGTATTATCTGCCCGGCACGCCATTCGTTGTTGCGAGCACCCCTCCTCCACCTTCTGCCGCCGTCGGAAGGCGAGTGCCTCCCTCCGACTGCCCCAGTAACCCGTCCATCATAAGCCTCCTCCACAGCGCCCGATTTTGACACCGACAACACAAGTCGTCGCCCAGTCCAATAATCTCCAAACCGCACACACACGCCAGACGCACCTGATCCCCATTTTGCAGTCCATGACCGCGGGCGCGGAGAAGCCGTGGAGCAGGTCCTCCATGTGGTTGTAGCGCTCCCCGTGGAGCTCCAGCACGCCATAGAAGGCCGGCACGTACGGGCCGAGGGGATCGGCCATGAGCGCATCGAGGCAGCGCCGCTCGCACTCGCTCAGCCTCTTGAGCACGCGGCCCTCCTCGCCCGCCACGAAGCTGCCTGCAGGCCCAAACACAGATCCTCCCTATAGCCTGAACAGACTGTCAGGGCGAGTGCTGGTAGTAGCACCTATGAAGGCCGGCACTGTGGCACATGGGGTCCACACACACGCGCGTGCGCACGCCCGCAAATTTAATAGGCTAAATATTGTAATCCACGACTGTTTTGCGGTCGATTACTCGGTCAGCTTTGCTAGGTTTTCCTGTTAAGTTAAATTTTGCTTCTTTGTGTGAGCATCTCATTTGTCGTCGACTTGAGAGGTGACATGGCCACTGGGCTCAAAACCTCAATTTTCCCTCTCCCGCAAGTGAACCCCCAAACGAGGTGGGGGTTTGTGTTTTAAAGGTTGAATTCACATAAATCAACATTTGCCTTTCATCCATGTAAACACCTCTACACACATGGAAATGTTCCAGCTTGACAGACCGTCAGCTAAAAAGCCGAGGGCATGTTCCATTGCTGATGTTTTTTTTAAACAGGCATGGCAATCTACGGTCCTCAATTCTGGCCCGAAATAAATCTGGATCCTGCAACAAACACCAGCCATGAGACCCGAGCAGAGCAAGACACAGCGCAGGACTGCCCCCACCATGCCCCCCCACTGCCCCTGTCGTGCGGGCCTCATGCCCCCCCACCGACCCTCCCCCCACCCACCCTCCCCCACCCCTTCACCCACCATTGTGTCCCGCGAGCTGCACCCAGGGCCCCTGACTGCACGGGGCCACCCTTGCCGGTGACCACTGGAAGACCCCTTTCACCTTCCGCCACGACTCGCCCTGCCACACGAACCACAGAGCATGAGCTCACGCGGGAAGGACACTGCACACACCAACCGTAGCAGGCAGGACGCTCACAGGACAAGTTCATCGTTAACGCACAAAGACAAATATCCCCCGTATAGCCTTAATGGACTGTTGGGGCGAGTGCTGTTAGCAAGCACCGTTAATGCACACACACACACGTGCGCACGTAACTCAGTCCTTTGCCTATCCAAAGTGTATATTCAGGACCGAAACCCTCGAAATATTCGATGCCCCCAAGCCCTAGAGTGCATTGTAACGAAGATAAATAACGCAGTGGTTCTCACACATTCTCTGTTAATGCCCCAAACACTTGGAATCCCAAATGCCCTTGGTGACTCTCCCATCGAAATGACAAGTTGATGGCACATATGTAAATTCTTTACGATGACTTCACTTGCAATTGCATTTGACTCATACGTCCTTTCCTGTTTACATATTTAGTACGAAAGTCACCCACTATCCGTATGTTTCTGTAACTTAATTGTACAATTTATAATCTAAAACATTCACTTATGTTCGTGCAATATTTTTTTTATTTCTTATGCAAATGAGATTATGGAGAGGTCTCAGCGGGTTAACCAAAAATCAGCCTGGCACAACGCACGAACGCAGCGCACATGACCCACCGCGACGTACACACGCACAGCCACACGGTGCAACGCACACCACACGCAGAGTGTAACCCGAACCAAAGCACACACAGACCAGGGCTTCATTTCAAACCGAATGTTTTTTTTCCCTCCCGCGTTGCCCTCTCCTACCTTGCGGCTCCCATTGGCGCTGAGCGGGAAGTGGAGGTGGCTCGAGGCGTCTGCTCCCCGCCACTCGGGGGGCTCGTTTAGGAACAAGTCCTCCTCGGACTCCTCCATGGACGAGGAGAAGCCACCCCCCGCCGAAGACGTGGACGAGTTGGAGAGGGAGCGGGCGAGCGGCGAGGGGGCCGCGGGCCCCCCACCCTCCTCCACCTCCGTCACGATCAGCTGGGGGATTCGTGGGGGGACGGGCCGAGGGGGCCCGGCCTCAACAGGGAGAGTGGCCCCCAACTCCCTCGCAGATCGGCCTTGGACCAGTCCAGGAGATATGGCGTCTCCTCCACGCCGGTCATGCTGGGTGATGGGGTGGGTTATGGGGTCTTGGTGGGTTACGGGGTCTGGGTGGGTGATGGGGGCAAGGTTGTGGTGGGTTATGGGGTCAGGATGGGTGATGGGGCGGGTGATGAGGTCATGATTATGCCGGGTTATGGGGTCTGGGTGAGGGTGGGTGATGGGGTCAAGGTTGTGGTGGGTTATGGGGTCAGGGTGGGTGATGGGGTCAGCGTTGTGGTGGGTTATGGGGTCAGGATGGGTGATGGGGCGGGTGATGAGGTCATGATTATGCCGGATGATGGGATCAGAGTGAGGCTGGGTGATGGGGTCAGGCTGATGTTGAATTAAGGGGTCAGGGTAGTGCGAGGCGATGGGGTCTCGGGCCGTCCCCTCAATCCCCTCTCCCCTGCCCGGGCCCCGCTCCCGCGCCGCCGCCATCCCCTCCGCTAAGGCAGCGGGGCCCCGCCTCGCAGGGCCCCCATGCCGCGGGCTCCGCCTAGGCACAGCACAGGGAGGGAGCAGGAGGATGTTAGTGGCCACCCCAGGGGAGGAAGACGCGAGGGGGACATGAGGCCCAGACCTCACTCACCGTACACCGCCAGGGCACCCTCACCGCTCGCAGCGTGTTCCCCTCTTCCGGGGGACCTCGTCCGAGCGAGCGGAGCTTGGGAAGGAGAAAGAGAGGCAATCGCGCTCAACGTCGGGCCGGTTGGAGGGCACCCGGAGCGCCCCTTCGCGGCGGGGTCACAGACCCCCGTGTAGTCCGGGACCCCCTCGTGCGGCGGTGGCTGCGCGACCCACGACGCCACCCGGAGCCGCTTCACTCCGCCCGATGGCGGAAGGATCCCTTCGCCCCGCCCCTCGCTCCCTCCCACGTGACATCAGAGGGCGAGGCCTGAACCGGAAGCGGCGGGCGAGAGTCACGTGGTGCGCGAAGTTGGGTTGCGTAACACGTGGAGCCGGCGGAGGACCCAGAGAGGTACAGTACCGCAGCGTGAGAGAGGGCACACACGGGGGGAGAGATGGTACACGGGATGATGGTACACGTGGGGAGAGAGGACACGGGGGGGAGAGAGATGGTAAACGTGGGTACAGAGGACACGAGGGGAGATGACACACGGGGAGAGAGATTGTACACGTGGGGAGAGGACACGGGGGGAAAGAGGACACGGTGGGAGATGGTACACGGGGGGAGAGGGGACACGGGGGGAGATGACACACGGGGAGAGAGATGGTACACGTGGGGAGAGAGAGGACACGGGGGGAGATGGCACACGGGGGGAGAGAGGACACGGGGAGAGAGAGGGCACGGGGGGGGGGTAGAGAGTACACGGGGGGAGAGGGCACACGGGAGACGAGGAAAGAGAGAGTGCACGAGGGTAGAGAGAGAGAGAGCAGTGGACGGGGAGAGAATAGGGGAAGAGAGTACACGGATAGAGTACACAGAGAGAGGACAATGGGAGAGAATACACGGAGATAGACGGCGAAGGAGAGCGAGTACACGCGGAGAGGGCACGGGGGAGAGAGGAGAGACGGGGAAAGAGAGAGTACGGTACCCAGGGAGAGAACAAGGGACGTGAGTACACAGAGTACAGAGGGAGGGAGTACACAGAGAGGGGACAATGCGAGAGGTAGAGAGTACATGGGGAGGGAGAGAGAGTACACGCGGAACGGACACGGGGAGAGGAACATGGGGGGAGTGCAAGGGGACATTGCACGGGGAGAGAGCAGATGTGGAGAGAGTCCACGCAGTCTATGGAGTTTATAAAGGACTGGGAGAGGGTCCACGAAATTGGAGAACACGGGGACAGCGTGCACGATGAGAGTACCCATGGTTTATTGTGCAACACGGGGCTTACGTATTACACGGGAACAGATTGCACAATCACTACGACCTATGTGATTGTGGTCAACCCGTGTACGGTTGCGTGGCTGGGGATGCGAGGCATTCCCTGTTCATCTGGGAGTGCTATTCTCATCTGTTGCGTGTACAGCATGTCGCTTGCCCGTGTGTGGTCCAGGGATGTTATGTATGCTGCTGATCTGGTAATTACTCTGAGAAGGAGTTTGATGAAGAGGTGGGGCCCACTAAAACAAAGCACCTGCCAGCATCTTGTATTTCATCAAACACTCCCACCCCGTCAACTCGTTGGGTCAGTTTGGGGAGGGCGGAAGGAGTTCACATACCTGGCCATTGTGTTCATGACCTGACCTGCTCTAGATTGGCAGCAGAGGTCTCATCTTCAAATCAGTCGTGCAGCATAAAGTTATAATCCGCTGTGTCACGCTGTGTGGATACTACCTGGCCTGTCACTCCATACAAAGCTCCCGGTCGTCTCAGCCACAATTATGCCGTCCCTTCTCTATGCTTGTGTAGTGACATCGCGGATGTCACTGTGTAATGCCGGCTTGACATCGCGTGCACCACTTGGATTTGGGTTCAGTACCGGCCCTAGAGGGGCTCGGTGAGCACTGATTGACAGTGCTGGAGGGCACCACGCTCTGCGTGCAGTGCCGACCCCTACAGGATGGGGTGTGAGAGTGCCGGCCATGGGAATGGGGTTACTCAGGGCCATGGCACTCTGATTGACCCCGAAGGACACTTGACCGGTAAAGTCTACACAGGGCCCCCAGGTGGGGGCTAGGGGTGGTCACGTGTCAGGGCCGAGATCCTGCTCGAGGGTTCTCGAAGGTGGTCGTGGCTAAGGGCGGAGCCAGCCACGCCGCAGAGGATATAAGCCGGGTCCCCGAGAGGGACCGACTGCTGTGGTTATCCTAAAGAATCTACGTTCTACGTCCGAAAAGAGTCACCAACACGTGGACCTGGACCCAAGCGGGGGTCCTGTCCGTCGTAGCTACTGACAGTGTAGCTAGTGCAGTTAGCCTGGTGGTCCACCACCCTAGGTTGTTATCTGGTGAAGGGGCAGTTACCCCTTTGTGTTGGTATCAATAAATGTGTTGCCTCCAAAGAGTACGTCTGCGACTCAGTTGAACTCACTACACTTGTGAAACGTGTATCCCTTTAAAGGAACTTCTTTCTGCGCTGGCTTGAAATACGCAGGCAGTCCTGCTTATGATCCATCATGAGTTTAACTAGGCTCGATTGTGTGACAAGCTTAAGGGTCCTTGAAAGATCTGGCCACAATCCCATCAATGAGTTCCTCCAGCAAGTAAGGTTGCGTTGGATGGATAATGTAGGCAGCTTGCCCGATCAGCTGTGCCAGTGAAGATCTAAATAATTGACTGCTTGGTATCAAACTGCATTATGTGGGAGAGTAACGAAGGAGATTTTTTAAGCAATGGAAATGCTCACTTGAACAGGAAGCCACTTAGACTATATACACGTGTGAATATATACATATATGTATTTATTTGTGTGTGCGGTGGCGCAGTGATTAGCACACTTTGCTACAAACGTAGTGACCTGAGTTCGAATCCCGCTCATGACCAATAACAGTGGCGAAATACTGAACTGTTCCTAATCCCTCTACGTTGACTCAGTCTTAAATTACAACCTGGTGCACTATGTAAACATCAGCACTGGGGAGACAAAAGCGGCCGGGCGTGGTGACAGCCACCCACCTTTGTCATCTGCCGTACCAACCTTCATCGGTGCTGCTCGCTAATGGCAGCACTTGCCCCAAAAGCCTGTTAAAGGTTATACAGGGGATCTTTGTCTTTGTGTGTGCGCGTCAGTGCTCCATGGCGGGTGAGGCACTGTCCGTGCTGCGGGGTCTGTCCCACGTGGGTGGCGCGGTCGCCTCGCTGCAGCGCGAGCGCCTGCGGGAGCGCGCGGCGCGAAGCGGCAGCATCGCGAAGGTGGCGACCGCGTTGGCGGTGGAGAATGGCGCTGCCCTCGAGAGCTGGGTCAGCTCTGCAATCGCCACGTGGCAGGTGAGCGTCACACCGGGCGGTCCCCCCCCCCACGGCAACGGCCGCACGCCCGCCACCACACGGACACGGAGATGGGGGGACAGAGACGGAGAGATGGAGACAGAAGGACAGAGAGGCAGAGATGAAGACAGAGATGGGGAAAGAGACAGAGCTGTAGACAGAAATTAAGAGAGATTGAGACGGGGAGGAGAGAGACAGCTGGAGACAGAGGGACGGAGATAGAGATGGAGACTGGGAGATCGGGAGAGACAGAATTGGAGACAAGAGATGTAGAAATATAGATACAGAAATAGAGATACAGAGATAGATATAGGGACAGAGATAGATATGGGGACAGAGATGAAAAGAGAGATGGAGACGGGTGGTGAGACGGAGAGATAGGGACAGAGAGATATGGAGAGACAGAAATAGACACACACAGCAACAGACAAGGAAACAGATACCAAGAGACAGAGACATGAAGAGGCAATGATGCCACTGAGTGACGTGTGCTGGCTTGTCCAACGCTTTTTGCACGGCGTTGTCTTCGAAAAACGTTTGGACGGCTGCATATGTCGTCACATGTTTCTGTGTTAGTGTGAGCCTATGGCTCTCTGTGCGAGTCTGTGGCTCTCTCTGTGTGAACTTTTGTCTGCTGCGAGCGTTCTCCGAGGGCACGAGTGGGCTCCGCACTGACTGCCCAGAAGCCAGCAGCTGGATTCACAGACGTGGGTCAACATCTGCTGGCCCAATTCATAGCCAGACAGAAGAGAGAGGGACTGTGCAGTGACTCTTCTCCTCTTCCCCCTCTCCCAGGGCGCTTCGCCGGACAGCATCTTGAGTCGAGCGATGGCAGGAGGAAGCTTGTGCGACGATGCGTCGGGGGAGAGGGGGGAGGACAAAAGGGCCCCTGGCGGAGTGGGGGCCCGCGCGGGGCCCGCGTGGCGCACCGCGGAGGCAACCGGCAGCACCACGAGGCGCGCGGCCGGCACGGCGGGCGCCAGAGCGAGCCCCGGCAGGGGTTTGCACGGCGGAGCCTCGCTGCCTCCGCTGGGCCCGCTACGTCGCCTCCACCAGGGCCCGTCGGCAGGCCGACTGACCGCGAGCGACATCCGCAAGGCGCGGGAGGTGGCCGGGACGAAGGGCGGCGCCGGCAAAATGGCGGCGCTCCCCAAGCACACGGTCAGTATTTTAACGACATGTACTGGTCACATTACTTTGATGGTTATTATTATTAAAGCAAGGCCCTAATTAGTAAATAGAAAAATCTTGACGTTTCGAATTCTGCACCACGCTGTTGGGAAATCACTAGATCTGCTGCTGGTTTTCTTTAGCCAGACGGGGCCCGTGGGGTGCGAAGCGGCTAGAAATGTGGGGCGTTGTTGTGCGTTGCGAGGTTCGATGGTCGATGGCCGTCGTTTGTTTCGGCAGCTGAGCGAGCGCGCGCGTGAGAGAGCTGTTCCGGCCACCAAGATCGCCAGGATGGCCAACTTTGGCGGTGAGTGCAGACGTGCGTCGTTGTGCAGGCATGTGTTTGTGTGTCTGTGTGTGGGGAGCGGAAGTGTCGCGGTTTGCACGCTGCGCTACAAACCCGGCAACCCGAGTTAGATTCCCGCTCACGGCCAACACCCAGTGAAGATTAGCTGAACTGGTACTGGGCCTCCGCTAAGTCTACTAAGCTTGTGTGTAAACATCGTCCCTAAGAATGCAAAGGCGGCCAGGAGCGGTGCTGGACACCCACCCCCTTGTGTGCCATTTTGGCCTTTATAGGTGCTCGCTAAGAGCACTTATCCCAACAGTCTGTTAAGGCTATATGGGGGGTCTTGGTGGGGGGAGTGGTCTGCATAGCGGTTGACACACCGCACTACGAACCCAGCCGCCCAAGTTCGATTCCCACTCAGGGACAACATCAAGCTGGACTATGTTCGGAGCTCACAGGTTCTGGAAAGATCCAAACAGTCTCATCGTCAGTGAGCTCCTCCGGCAAGCGAGGCTGCGTTATCTGGGTCCTCTGGCCTGCATGCCCAAGCAGCTTCTGCCAGATGGAGGAGGCTAAATGGGCGCAGCATGTGGTAGAGGGGATACGGGTGTTTGTGTAATGCTCGTTGTGACACTGCGCATTTGTTTGTCGTGTGACCCACGTTATGCATTCTGCTTTCTCAGGTCTGGCTATGGGGCTTGGAATTGGAGCTCTCACAGAAGTCGTGAAGAAAAGTTTTGGGAAATCGGACCAAGCTGACGGTAAAGTCACTGCTGTGAAACACAGAATGCCCGTGTCAACAAAGGGGATATATGTGGTGATGTGCACATGGATATTGGGAAGCGGACCAATATGTGTGTACATGTAGGTCGACTCGGCCTCAAATGAGTACCTGGTGTGATGTATTAACATTGCCACTTGGGAGACAAAGGTGGCCCAGCATGGTGCTGGCCACCCACCGCGTCGTGTGCCATATCAGCCTTCATAAGTGCTCACGAACAGCACTGGTTCTAAAAGCCTGTTCAGACTATACGGGGGATCTTTGTCTTTATCTTTGGGGAACGGTATTGCAGAGGTTAGCGTGCTGCGCTATGAACCCGGCGACCCGAGTTCGATTCCCGCTCACGGCCAACACGAGTGACGATTATCTGAACCGGTCCTGGGCCTCTCCTAGGTCTACTCAGCCTCAAATGAGTACCTGGTGCAGTCTGTAAAAACATCGCCACTGGGGAGACAAAGGTGGTCGGGCGTAGTGTGGGCCATCCACCCCCTCGTCTACTGTGTCGACCTTCATAGGCGCTTGCTAACAGCAATTGCCGCTACAGTCTGTTAAGGCTATACGGGGGGGGGGGGGTCTTTGTCTTTGCTGGTATAGGTGGCGACTCCCTGCTGGCGGGGAGCGTGCTGCTCACGGAGGAGAATGCCGAGCGCATCGTGGCCACGCTCTGCAAGGTGCGCGGTGCCGCCCTAAAGCTGGGACAGATGCTCAGCATCCAAGGTTCTGAGCCCCCCCGCCCCACTTCCCCATACTTCACCTTAAAATGGCACTCGGAAGATCAACGCTCGAATGAGCATTGAGGCGTCGTCAATGCTCATCTCCCATTTACAAGCGCCCAATGGTGGAAATTCCACGTTCCTATGGCAGGGAAGAGTATCTCCATAAGGCAACCACTCTACAAATTGGTACTAATTCTAACGACCACGTATAGATGATGGGCTGGGTCAACATCCCCCCGTGCATGAAAAATGGGGGGACGTCGGCGCCACGTGGAACAAACCAGTCTGTTCGTTTATTTCGGGTCGGGTCCACTGAGCTAAGATGCTCTTTTTCACCTGGGGACCGAAATGCCTTACGAACGCAAAGCACACTAATGCACAACGTGAAACGCACGCCTCGCTAACACTGCGGTGAATGGAGGCCCAAGTAACCTTCGTCGTGTTTTTGGATCAGGGTGGTCCAGTCCTGTGACCTCCTGCCTAAAAGACTTCCACACTTCACGTGATGGCCTCAGAGTGCATATAGCCTGGCAAAAACCCCCGTGGTGATGCCACCACCATTCTATGGCGAATGGCAGCCGCCGTTGTTGTTGCGAGTGTGTGTTTGTGATTGTGAACATCGGATGTTTGTGTCGTTTATAGACAACAGCTTCATAAACCCCCAAGTGCAGAAGATCTTTGAGAGGGTGCGGCAGAGTGCCGACTTCATGCCCTCCTGGCAAACGCAGGTGGGTGACGCCGTGGCCCACGACGGTGGCTCTGGGCCGTGTCCCACGTGTTAACATGAGCGACCGTGCATGTGCGAGTGCTTGGGTTATGGAGTTAATGAGTGGTTGAGTGGACGAGTGGGTGACTGGCTCAGTGAGTGAGTGGCTAGGTCATTGAGTAACTCAGTGAGTGAGTGAATGACTGGGTGAGCAGCTGGGGAAGTGAATGAGTGACTGAGAGAGTGAACGAGTCGGTGAGTGGCTGGCTAGGAGACTGGCTGGTTGGGTGGGTGAGTGCCTGGCTGGTTGGGTGGGTGGGTGAGTGGCTGGCTCGGTGGGTGGACAGGAGGTGGAGTTCTCCCCAACAGGAGCAGAGCCTGTGTGTCGACGCTGAGATGTTGTACCTGCGGTTGTTGACCATGTTATTGTTGACCGTGTGGTTGTACAGAAGGTTCTGCAGACGGAGCTGGGTTCTGACTGGAGGTCCCACATGGGCTCCTTCCAGGACAAGCCCTTCGCTGCTGCCTCCATCGGACAGGTCCACGCCGCCACCCTGCCCAGCGGAGACACGGTCGCTGTCAAAATTCAGGTGCGGTGGCCCCTGATCCATGCACACACTCACCCAGCCACTCACCCAGCCTGCCAGCCACTTACCCAGCCACTCACTTAATCCCCAGCCTTATACCCACTCACCCAACCAGCCAGCCACTCACCCAGCCAGCCACTCACTTGCTCACCCAGCCAGCCACGAGCCCAGCCACTCACTCATCCAGCCACCCATTCAGCCACTCACTCATCCCCCCCAATCACTTATCCACCCACTCACTTACCCAGCTACTCATTCACCCAGCCACTCACCCAGCAACTCACTCAGCCAACCACTTACCTAGTCACTTATTCACCCATATTGTATGTAAATGTATGGGTCTCTGTGTAAATGTGTGTTTCTCTACGTAAGTCTATGGATCTATTTATAAGTTAATGGCTGATTTAAATGTATCTAAAGTCTATGTGTCTTTGTGTCTACGTATCATGTAAGTATGTGAGCCTATTGTTTTCGGTGTGAGGGTACCTGTCTATGGAGCTCTGCGTGAGTCATTGTACCTCTGCATAAGGACAGTGGAATGATGCGACTTGTGAAGATGCGCAGAGTCTTAATTGCTGCTATATTTGGGCCCTGAAAATTGCCATTCAACTCACCCACTGGTGAGTGCAATTATAACAACAGTTGGCGCGGCGTCTCTAAAACGTCTGTACGCGGCACAGTTCAATTAGTTCGGCCGTGTCGGGTGGTGGTGGTGGTGGAGGGTTTTACGACGACAACAACAACAACAAAAATTGTCCACATCATTACGGAGTGGCCTGTCCCCAAAAACTCGGGTGGCGAATCCGGCACGCTCGGAGGAGGAGGAGACGCGCGCGTGGGGACGGCGACTGTCCGGGCAATGGGACTTTGTGTGTCGACGCTGAGACGTTGTGGGCCGAGGGGACTTTGGGCCGAGGGGACGATGACCACGGCTCGACTGTGCCGTCGCACGTTTTGTTAATAGCGCAGCCGTTATCAAAGGTCGCGGGGGGGGGGGGGGCTCACGGCTCACTCTTGACAGGCGTCGATGGGACGTCGTCGCGGCTGTTGCCGGGATCGTTTCTGTTGACCGATAGTGATGCTAGGCACCAAGAAAACCGAGCAACAGCCTGAAGGGGAGTGGGGGGGAGAGGGCCCAAGCACCTTCAGGGGGCCCTGTATTCACAAAACAAATTAGCTAAACTTTTAAACTATTTTTTATTTTACCAGGTAAGGCCCACTGAGCTATGTAGCTCTTTTTCAGAAGTGACCTGGCCACAAATGATAGCTCAACTAAGTGGATTGTCGCGTGGACATTTATAGCAGCCAAATACTGTAAACGCCTGTTTCTAATTGTGGAGGGGGAAAAAACGGAGGTCCTGGAGAAAAATTCACGCGACCACGGGGGAGAGACACACAAACTCCAAATATACAGGCATCAGGGTGGAGATCGAACCCGCGACCTCCTGTATACCAGTCGATGTAGTTAACATCTTGACCCCGTGGCGCCCCTGAGAATGCACCAAGTATCAACTCGGATTCAGATGTTATTTTTGCATTAAAAAAACGTTTCTCTCAATTCTGCAGCTCTCTCTCTTCTGTCACGCCACTACAGCTGTCTCTTTATCTCTTCTCCCATCTAGCTACAGCTCTTACTCTTGTCTTTATCGCTGCTGTCATCTCACGAGAAGTGTATATGTTCAAAGGTGGGGGGAGTTCCAGTGGCGGATGTGGGGGGACGGCAGTGTAAATCATCCAGCCCCCTCTCCTCACCCCCCCAATACCTTGAGACCCCAAAACAATGTTTTTGTCATATTTGTATATGCATGTATGTTGAACGTCTTTCGCACCTTATGTAGCCAACCGTGCTAATCAGAGGTGCTACTTGAGAATATACATTGAGTGTTTTTTAATATTAATATCGGGCCCTGTCTTACAAGCTTGCAATTTCGGGACCATTCCTCCACCTTGGTAAGATTCTAGATGTGCCTCCTGGGGAGCCCTCCACATTGATTTTGCTTAAGACCGCCCCCCCCCACCTCGGCCACCCCCCCCCCATTGCGGGCCGGCACGAGCACCGCGCGTAACGTGTGCGCGTCACGCCCACCATTGCAGTACCCGGGCGTGGAGCAGAGCATCGACAGTGACATCGGCAACCTCATGGGGGTCCTCTCGCTGGCACGCGCACTCCCCGACGGTAGCCACTCACCAGTCTGCTCACCACTTTGCTCACTACCCCTCTCATTACTCCACTCACTACTTAACTCACTACTATGTTCAACACTCCACTCACTACTCCACTCGCCACTCCACTCACCATTAAACGTCACACTCACCACTTCATTCACAAACTCGCCACTTCACTAACTCAGTCACTCACCACTCAACTCCGACACACACCCTCAGCCCACACATACCCTCGCCTGTAAACATACACATGCACAAATACACACATACACACATCCACTCATCCTGTGCTTGGGTACCTCGTATTGGATGGTTTTGTCCGTGCCACCAATTCCTTAAAGCACAATCTTAATTTTAGAACTTTCGTGACTGCAGGAATTATTATTTATTTCTTTCGGTTAAGTCACGTCTAAAGATAAAATAATAAATTAAATTAAATAATAGAATACGACGTTTCGATTGCAACACAAGCAATCATCATCAGGTATAATGAAATAGCGACATAAAATCTAACCAGAAAACTATAGACAGACATATTAGCAGACAGATATCACCAAGATACATAGCGAGAGCAACACAGGTAACAGAGAGGGGGTGATCGTCTCTGTGTGGTGGTCTTAAATAGACAGAGGGGGGGGGGGGCGGAGGCAGAGAGAGGGAGCACGTCCCCTCGATAATTTAGCAAGTATTTAAAAATATTTAACTTGATAAATCGGGAATCGCCCCTGAATGTGCACAGCGTCTTCATTCGAGGAAGTCGCTAGATTTGTCACCAATCTCTGTGACAAACCGTTGAGTTGCTGGTGCAACCCGAAAGTTGCCAAATCTCTCACGTCATGATGTCTCAAGCCGGAAACGCCGGGCGTTGTCGTGTTCGCGTCGGCGTGGTCACACAAAGCGCCGTGCTCTCTCCGCTGCAGGTTTGTTCGCCGACAGCGCGATCGAGGTTCTGCGCCGGGAACTGGCGTGGGAGTGCGACTACAAGCGGGAGGCGGTGTGCACCCGGCGCTTCTGGTGGGTGGGGACCGCCTCGCTCTCTCTCTCTCTTTAACCCTTTCTCATTCCGATGACGCACACGTGTACGTCATCAGTTTGCAGAATCAGAATATTTATATTGGAGGAATCCGATGAGCTGTTTTTCTTCCGATTCCGCACGACGTACACGCACGTCATCGGAACGGCATCGGATGAAAAAATTAATTAACTTTATCGGTATCGAGGCTCCCACAAGGCCATGCGGGAGGAGGTGTGGCACCGTTTTGGCGCCAGCTATCATAGTGTGGTCCTGTCACTCCAGTTCTCTGCGGTGAGTACAGTGTCTTTAAAAACAACGGTGCTATTCCTCTCTAAATAAAGTTAATGCTAACCGCTTGAGCGTTCTGAGATTCAGCGGTGAACAGGACACCCACCCTGCAACTTGCAGACGTCTCGAAATGGGAAAGCGTCAAAACCGCCCCTCCGTGGACTTTTGTGATCCATCGTCTCTGTGCTGTGAAGAAGTAGACGAAGGGCCAATTGCCCAAAACGTTACCTATTATTTACAAATATGGCAAAAAAAAATCACTATATGATGCAGCTGGTATTCGGCCAAACATCTCCACTGCGAATAAAAAAAGTTAACCCGAATTGCGATTAGACATAGTAACATCGCCCTCTACTGCCAGAATCTGGCAAGACCCTCCTGACGAAATATTTGAGGTTCTGTGACGCTTTCACGGGTAAACAAGCGTAACAATAATTACAATAAATATTTTTGGAGTAAATCTTGTCTCAAGATATTATCCCAATTGTGCCACTTATGTAATGTCCCGACACCGGAAATCCATTTAAAGCTCTAACTTGGAAACGGACATGACAGAACCACTTTTGAGATCCTGTCAGGTGACCTCTGGTCCATCATATGAAGATGCATTAGTTGAAAAATCGCCTCGTAGTAATATATGGATACAAATATTTCCCTTTCTAAGGCAGTGTTATTGCCAAATGTGTTGAGTTTTTTTTGTACACTTGTGCATTACTGCCAATGCAGTATCGCCAAAAAATGTCCACACAGCAGAGTCCCCCAGTGTATTTGGGTCAATTATGCAACATGCAGTGCATGTGCCTGTGTGTGATAGCATAGTGGCTACCTCGCTGCCATGCGAACTCGGAGACACGAGTTCGATTCTCGCTCACGGCATACATCGGTGACGAATGTCTAAACCGGTCCTAGGGCTCGCCTAAGTCGATTCAGCGTAAAATGAGTACCTGGGTAAACATCAGCACTAGGAAGACAAAGGCGGCCGGGCGTGGTGTTGGCCACCCACCCCCCTCGTGTGCCGTGCCGGCCTTCATTGGTGTTTGCTAAGAGCAATTTCCCTAACAGTCTGTTAAAGGCTATATGGAGGATATTTGTATTTCTATCACTGGCGAATACAAATTAATTTATTCTGGGCCTCTAGGTTGAATGTGTAAACATCAGGGAGACAAAGGTCGTCCTATAGTTGTGTGGCCGATGTCATAGGCACCATGGGGGGACCATTGTTTGTGTGACCGGGATTAACCGTGGTGCGATGTGGCGTGTTGTTCCCGCGTGCATCGTCGCTGCGTGCGTGTGTGCAGGGAGTTGCTGCAGGATGACCCATTGTTCGTGGTGCCGGAAGTGGTGAGCGAGCTGAGCAGCCGTCACATCCTCACCACCCAGCTGCTCGCTGGCGAGCCACTTGAGCAAGCTCGCTCGCTCGACCAGGAGACTCGCAACCGGGTGGGTGAGCGGGCGGGCGGGCGGGCGAGCGGGGAGGCGGGCAAGCGGGCTGGCGAGTGGGGAGACGGGCGAGTGGGCGGACGAGCGGGCGGACGAGCGGGCGCACGAGAGGGTGGCTGGTTATTGAGCACAGTAGGCCCCAAGCGTAAAGCGGCCAGGAACAAACAGTACTATTAAAGTTTAACACGTAGGCTTTCGCGACCAATATCATCCATAATAGAGGGGTTTTTTTGGGTTAGACCGCGTAAATAAACGCGATCTAACCCAAAAAAACCTCTTGTGGAGAACTATTAAAGTTGTATTAGACAACAGTTGACATATTTCCTGAATGGAGAAAAGCTGTTTATGATCAAAGATTGGGGAAAGAGAGGCTATTGGAGGAAACCATAGGAAAACCATGCAGAACTGGGGGAGAACATACAAACGCCACACACAAAGGCAACTGAGTTGGGGATCGAACCCAGGCGCTTGTTGCGTGGTGTAAGGAATAAATTATGATGGCTGCGACGGTAATGATGATGATGTATTGTCATCTGAAACTCTGATTGCTTTTGCTCTTCAGATCTGCTCCGGTGTGTTGCATCTGTGCCTGCGGGAGCTCTTTGAGTTCCGCTTCATGCAGACCGATCCCAACTGGTCCAACTTCCTTTACAACGCGGGCACCCAGCAGGTGCGTGCACACACAGTCGGTGGGCGGGCAGCAAAACGCACACGGACGCAGGGGCAAAGATCCCCCGCATAGCCTACGCAGGCTGTTGGGGCAAGTGCCGTTACCGAGCACCCATGAAGGGACTTCCAAGGCACACGTGGTGTGGTTAGCACCGCGCCCCCCGGCCGTCTTTGCGTTGACGTTTACACACTGCACCTCAGGTACTCGCTCAAGGCCGAGGACTGGTTTAGATATTCGCCACTGATGTTGGCCATAGCCCGGAAATTGAACTTGGGTTGTCAGGTTCGTGGTGCATTGAGCTCACCATTACACTACTGCTCCGTGCATATTTACACACACATACATATCTGCACCCATAAAATGTATACATATCATATATTAAAACAAAAATTGCATTGTACTGGTCTTTAAATAAGCACCGCGATTTTGAGAAGTCTACAGTGATTGTTTTATGGATACATTTGCCCCTGTCATATGAATGTGGAATTTTGGGGCTGTAAAACTGGATCAGGGCTGTAGTAAACAGGAGATGAGCACCAATGCCTCATGCTTATTTGAGCAAGGACATCACTCTACTAAATGCTGCTGCCGCTGTCTGGACTAATGCCTTGGTGGGGGTCGCTGCTGATTGGCAGGTGGCTCTGCTGGACTTTGGGGCGAGCCGAGAGTTCAGCCAGCTGTTCACAGACGACTACATCGAGGTAAGGCACCCTGGGTCTCTCGTTGGCAGGGTTAGTGAACAAGCTGCCATTAGAGGGTATCCTAAGTTAAATAAAACTAAACCATGCGATGCATCAGTTTTCACGACCAATATATATAAAAGGGAAATTTGTGAATGTGTCTCTGTTCGAAATGTTTAGCATACTTCCCAACATGCTACAAACTTTTAATTTGGCATTTGTGTAGATACCAGACTGTACACAATGCAAAAAGTATAAAATAGACTTTTGTATTTTTTTTTGGGGGGGGGGGGGGGGGCGCAATAATGGATATAATGTATTGCACGGCAAGCGAGCGGTGACGTCACATTGTGATGTCACCTGCATGCAGCAGCGTCACACAGTGTGCCTGCTGACGTCACGCATCCCCCCACCCTCCGCGTAGGCCGTCTATTAATCCAAGACAAGAATCCAAGTCCCGGGCGAAGCCGGGTAGTAAAGCTAGTTATTCAAAATAAAGAGTTTGTGGATCAGATTGGGTAAATATAAATCTGTCGTTAACCCCCAACCACCCGACACAGCCGATTTAGTAAGGTTTGTCACGTAAACAAAACGTGCCAATTCGTTGCTTCTTCAGCACACCGGTGTTTTGGAGAGTAGACCCACAACATTTACAATTTGAGTACGACGTTTCGCGGGTGATTACAACCAGCTTCAGGCGATTTGCTGGAATTGTCAAGAAGTCTTCCCGTTTCTCCTCTTAAATCGAGTAAGGTGATGTCATCACTGTGAGCCTGTCAGGTGCGAAGATCAGTATGCGATGCGTCGTGTAATGCGACGCTTAATCTGCCCAGGTCGTCAGGGCTGCTGCTGACGGAGACACAGAGCGAGTTCTGCAGAAATCCCGCGACCTCAAGTTCCTCACGGGATACGAGACCAAGGCAAGCGCTTGTGACGAAGCTCCTTCCCTGGAATTTTATTGCCGGTTGCATTCAGAAGCCAAACTTGGAATACCCGTGTGATGATTTTTACACGTAGCGTTTGTTTCCATTAGACTTGGTTTGGGACTGGGGCCTAAGTTACAGCCGGGTTTATCTGTCTGGGTCGGTGACCTGGAATTTTATTTGACATCCAGTGTACCTCTCGCTAGGGCTGTGACTACCAGAGGTGTGGACTCGAGTCATGTGACTTGGACTCGAGTCAGACTCGAGTCATGAATTTGATGACTTGCGACTCGACTTGGACTTGCATAACAATGACTTTGTCCCACCTATGAGATGTGGACTCGAGTCATGTGACTTGGACTCGAGTCAGACTCGAGTCATGAATTTGATGACTTGCGACTCGACTTGGACTTGCATAACAATGACTTTGTCCCACCTCTGGTGACTACTAGTCACATGACTACTCCAGTTTATCAATAACCCGGAAAAATATTCGGTCAGAAATGAAGTCGCCCTCTGGCGGCAGGTTCCGTCCAATCGGATAACACGAAAATAGTTGACAGAAAAAAGTATCACTTCTGTTGCCAATATGTGCCCTTGGACGGGAAGTGATGGGTGGGGCTGGGCAACGTCATAAGCATCAGCAGCTTTGTCATGCCGGGCCTGGCTTGTAGGGGGGTTTCCTGCCTTCAGGAGGCAGAATGTACGTGGAGCCAGCCATTGTTTTTAAAGGTGGTCAGAGCAATTGTTCCAGAAAAAAAGTAATCCGTTACATGTTGTGAGTTACTTGGCTTGACTGTCCAATTGTCCCATCTCTATTCTCGAGCAGAGAGTTCCTGGTATTTTAGTTAACAATATTAAACCAATCACATTTCCTCGTATTTTTATTGACCCCCACTTTGCAGCCTTCCTCATTATCTCTTCACGCAGTTCACTTCCGTTGGTCGCTTCAACCACAACGATCGTAATCGGTCGGCTAGAATGTCTCGTTGATCAGCCGACTTGACCGATCCTGGCCTCCCTGTGCCCGACCGCAGGCGATGGAGCGGGCGCACGTGGATGCCGTGATGATCCTCGGCGAGCCCTTCAGGCGCGACGAGCCCTTCGACTTCGGGGCGCAGAGCACGACGGCGCGCATCCAGGGCCTCGTGCCGGTGCTGCTGCGGCACCGGCTCACCGCGCCGCCGCCCGAGAGCTACTCGCTGCACCGCAAGATGTCGGGCGCTTTCCTGCTGTGCGCCCGCCTGGGCGCGGTCATCACCTGCAAGGACATGTTCGACGACATCTACCGGCGCTACTGGTCACGTGACGAGGCTTCCGGCGAGCCGGCAGCGGGGCTGGTGGGGGTGGCGCCGCGAGCGGCGGGTGCCAGTTAAGCCCGTCGGAAATCAAAGCTCCACCCGGCTGCCCCCTTCTCCCCGCGCCATCGGGTTGCCAACACCGTGGTGGCAGCAGTGCGGAGAGCACCCAGGGAAATGGGCGGGCGGCGAGTGCTTTATTTTATTTGTGCAATTTATTTTAAATGCAGTACAGCAACGAAATCGGCTCGTGGTCCAGGTACTTGGTGGATTTGTTACCGTCGCAGGATCGTAAGAGATGGGGGGAGGGTCTTCATCCATCCAGCGGTTGGTTGATCATTCTGGTGATGACTCAAATTGGGCTTGGGCAGCACACATACGTTGCTATAACGAGTGATGTTCGGTGGACAGGATTAAGTACGGTTGAACATGGAGAGGGAATGCGTCCGAGGGGAAATCTGCAGAGAAGATGGAGTTTTGAAAAAATGTCGTGGATTGTTACTTGGTAGGATCGTGAGAGGTGGCAACAGCTTGATCACGGGCGATCGTGATGATGACGCCGACAGTGATGCTTCTCTTATCCCCACTGTATTGCGGATAAGAGGAGTTGCACGACAGTCCCGGAAACTTCTGCTGCCACAGCAGAGCGGTTGGCGGTTGTCCTCGTCTCGTCCGTTTTTATTCTACGGCCGATGTTGGCCGTGTCGCAGGGGTCGAGGTTTGTGTTCCGGCTCGTGCCTCGTACAGAAGTCCGGGTGAGAGCGAGGGACGCGTGAACCCCCGGATGGACATTGAGAGCGGTTCCTGTTACAAACCTCGTCGTGTTTTAGAAACGATGCCCTGTACGCGTGGAGGAGATCGGTTCCCATCCAAATAAACTGGTGTGCAGGTTAAGTGTGTGTTCACGTTCATAGTGGCTGGGTTTAGTGAGTGACTGGGTTTCGGGAGGGAGTGGGTTTAGAGACTGTCTGGGTTTAGAGAGGGAGTGATTTGGTTTAAGGAGTTACTGGGTTAGAGAGGGAGTGACTGTTTAGAGACGAAGTGACCGAGTTTAAGGAGTGGCTGGGTTTAGAGAGGATGTGACTGGGTGACTGATTTTAATAAGTGACTGGGGTTTTGGCGAGTGATTGTATTCCCCAGCGCGGACAAGAGTGGCCGCTCTCGCCCCGCGCCTATCCGCAGTGGGGATTGCAGAGAGGGGGCGGGGCGGCTTGGCTGTCAATCAAGCGCGGGCTGAGCCCGCCCGACGTCAGAGGCGCGGCCTCAACCAATGGGCGCGCGGGCCCCGGGGCGTGACGTCTCCGCGGGCGGCAGCCAATCGGCCGCGCCCTGCGCCGCTCAGGAAAAACAACGGCTGTTCCGCCTCGCGGCCGGGTTAGATCCGGATCCCGTCCGGGTTTTTTTGCGGACCGTGAGGAACCGGATCCAGTGGGGGTGGGCGGTGGTTGAGGGCGGGGGGAGGGGCATTTAATGGGGGTAGGTGGGGTGGGGGGCGGGGGTAGGTGGGGTGGGGGTAGGTGGGGGGCGGGGTAGGTGGGGGCGGGGTAGATGGGGGTGGGGGTAGGTGGGGTGGGGGGCGGGGGTAGGTGGGGTGGGGGTAGGTGGGGGGCGGGGTAGGTGGGGGGCGGGGTAGGTGGGGGTGGGGGTAGGTGGGGCGGGGGTAGGTGGGGCGGGGGTAGGTGGGGGGCGGGGTAGGTGGGGGCGGGGTAGGTGGGGGTGGGGGGCGGGGTAGGTGGGGGTAGGTGGGGGGCGGGGCGGGGGTAGGTGGGGGCGGGGTAGATGGGGGGGGTGGTCGATGGGGGGCGGGGACATTTAAACGCCTTGGGCGGAGGGGGGCGGGGGCACGAGGACCCGGATCTTGGAACCGGATCTCGAGCCGGGGCCCCACTCGGACCCCGCCCCGATCCCCCGCCGCGGGCCCCCGGAGAGGAGCGGCGGAGACGACGAAGACGACGGCGGCCGCCGAGCAGCACGACCACGACCAGGAGGAGGAGGCTGCGGGGACGTCGAGGAGTCGTCGGTGGTGGTGGTGTAGGAGGAGGAGGAGGCGGCACGGGACGCGATGTCGGGCCGTGGCGCCGCCGCCGCAGCAGCGGGAAGCGACCTCAAGCCCAAGGCGAGCGCCGGGGCCCCCGCGGGAACCGAGGGGATCGCGGCGGCGACGGGGGCCGCCGGGGCGGGGATCAAAGGGGACCGGGCCCCGTGCGGGCGGCGGTGGTGGGTGGTAGGGGGTGGGGGGTGGAGGCCTCGAGTAACGCCGAAGGAGGCGAAAGAGGCTCTGGGCCGCGTCCCCCTTGCGAGGGAGCTTGCGATGAGACCCGGCGGGGGAGCTGTGGGCACGGGAGAGGAGGGGGGAGGTGGCGTTAAATGGCGAATCGTGGCGCAAGACGCAGCGGTGGTGGTGGTGGTGGTGGCGGCAGCGTCGTCGTTGTCGGGTTTCCCCTTCCTCCCCACGGCCCGGGCACGGTCAGGGCCGCGGCTGCACCGAGAGACGATGGTGGTTGGGGTGGTTGGGGGTAGACGACGAGGAAGAGACTACGGGGCTACTCGATGGGGAGTCACGGGTTGCCTGGGGGAGATGCTGGGGGGTGGTGGGGTATGCTGGGGGTAGCTGGGGGAGACATCGGGACGGGGTAGACGGCGAGACAATGGGAGACGGGGACGTGGGGAATCACTTGGTCGAGGGAGATTTTTTGATGGGGACAATTGGGGTAGACAGCGATGCAAGGGGGGGGATGAAAGACGGTGGTAACTGGGGGAGACGTGGAGACGTGTATTCTAGGGAAGACGGTGAGATAACAGGGGGAGAGGTACGAAGACCAACATATATTGTGGATGAAAGGAAGAGGTACGTGTGGGGGTAGGGGGGAGGGCACGGGAGTTCGGTTGGATTAAGAGGAAGCGGGGTGATACAAAGGTAGGAATACACATGGACATGGTATTGCACACGGGGATTAGGGAAATTGGGAGACGGTGAATGGCGCGTAGAGATTTGTGGAGAGACGGGCAGACGTGGATTAGGAATAAAGGGGGACGGGTTAGAGAGACGCGGGGAGAGAAGTCAAAAACGTGAAGATTCAATCAGATGCATGGCGAGAGACCGGCGACGGAGGAGCTGGATACGAGGCGACAAGGGAACGGAAAAGACTGATTGAGGGGTAGGGAGACAGAGGCGAGGGGATACATGGAGAGCCGCGATGCAGAGAGGGACAGGGAGACAGGAGGAGCTGCCGTGCCTATCCCCTCCCCGTGGGGATGCGGATACGGGACAGCTCCACCGACCTTTGACCCCCCCGCGCCGATGGGATTCACAGAGCGGCCATGCAAGGCCCGTGATGGGACACGCCGTGGTGATGGGGTTGGGATGATGTATGAATGGGGCGGTGTTGGTGTGTTGCCGTGGTTTGATGATGGTGCGGTATTGATGTTTATCATGGTTTGGCGGTGGGGTGGAGATGGTGATTTGGTGTTGATGTTGGGTATCGCGTTGGTGATGATTTTAGGGATGTGGTGATGGTGTTGGGAATGGAAGTGGCGATGTCGTGATGGGTTAGGTGATGGTGTGATGATGACTTTGGGGATGGTGTAAATGCATGTGTGGTTGTAAGTTTGACTTCTTTAGCACCCTACGTAGCCAACCGTGCTAATCGGAGATGCAGGGGAAGGACCACAAACTGCACAAATATGGTGTATCGATGGTGATCATTTCGGTGTGAGTGGTCGTGGTGTATTAGTGGTGTGGTATGCGTTATTTTGATGTATTTTATGGGGTCGAGATGGTGTGGTCGTTTTGTGGGTATGGTGTGGTTGGGTTGTATTTATGGTGTGATAGTGGTGATGCTCTGGTAGTCTTGTAGTGATTGTGTCATTGTGCTGGTAATGTGGTAGACTTATGGTGATGGTGTGGGGGATTGTGTGGTAGTGTTATGGGCATGGCATTGTTGATGCTGCAGGAGTGTTGGTTATGCTGCAGTAGTGTTGTTGATTCTGTGAGAGTGTTGTGGTAATGTGGTAGCGTTGTGTTGATGTTTTAATGTTGTGGGAGTGTTATGGTGATAATAATGCTGTGTGGTAGCATCGTTGTTGATGCTGTGGTGTAGTGTTTACGGTTTGGCAGTGTTGTGGCAATGCTGTGGCAGTGTCGTATTGATGCTGCAGCTGTGTACTGGGATGCTGCAGTAGTATTGTGGTGATGATTTGGCAACGTGCTGTGTAGCCGTGGTGTACCCATGGTGAGCGGTGGCACAGTGGTTAGAGAGCTGCGCTACAAACCCAGCAACCCGAGTTTGATTCCCCCTCACGACCAGTGGTGAATATTTGAACCAGTCCCTAGGGCTACCCGAGGTTGAATCGGCCTCAAATGAGTTCCTGGTGCAATGCATAAACATCGCCACTTGGAAGACAAAGATGGCTGGGCATGGTGCTGGCCACCCCCACCCCATCGCGTTCCGGCCTTCATAGATCCTCGCTAGCAGCATTTGCCCCTACAGTCTATATAAAGGCTATACGGGGGATCTTTGTCTTTGTGTGAATGCAGCACTTGTCTATGGAGGGCCGCTTTGACACGCCATCCTCCAAGTCACTGCGAGTCAATGGCTCCCGCAGTCGCAGCTCCATCGCGTGTGGGGAGGAGCTCCCCCACATCGGCAACTACCGTCTCCTAAAGACCATCGGCAAGGGCAACTTTGCCAAGGTGAAGCTGGCGAGACACATCCTCACCGGCAGAGAGGTGAGACCTTCCACCGCGACAGCGTGTCACTTCACGGCAATTCAAAGGGATTGCTCGGCCATGTACTTGGGTTGTTATGATGTAATTTTTCACGTTACGATCCAATATACATTTTGACGACGTGACGAATAACACTCCATCCTTTTCCCGTGGCCTAGTTATTGTTAGGTATTTTTTATTGTGTCGTTTTTGTGTTTTGCTGTACTGTACTTCCATCAGTACATATGTAGCTTACTTAAAATGTATTCGACCAAAGCTTGTTCGGCAAAATCCTGCTCTAAGTCTTATAGTCATTGCAACTTTACAGTCTGTGCTGCTAACAACACGGGTGCTGTCACTGACACAAGAAATAATGAACTCCATTAATTGAGCTACGAAAATGATGAGGTCATCTAACCACCTTGCTGTCAATCACTTCGGCAAACATTTGACAAAGCACAGATTTTTTTTATGGCAAACGACCATTTGTGTAGAACCTTCATTATCGTGCTTTTGTTAATTCGTACGTATTTTGTCAATAAAATACACATTTAAATGAAGGACGCTGATCGTTGTATTTTACAAAACGGACGATGCGATTTATCGTAGACATTGTCTTCCCTGTGTATAAATGACGCTCTTTGCATCGTCACCAGGAGCTCTACCCTCGTGGCTGACAGTTGTCGCCTTTCTTCCCTGTAGGTGGCCATCAAAATAATTGATAAAACTCAGCTGAACCCAACAAGCCTTCAAAAGGTACGTGCGCATTTCGTTCTGAACTCTAGACTCTATCTGCATTCTGCCTTGGTAGTTGCTTTGTAGCTTTCTTTTACCTTGCGTTGTCAGCAGGAATGATGGAAACGCACTTTGTTTTTTTGTTGCAGCTCTTCCGAGAAGTCAGGATAATGAAGTGTTTGAATCACCCCAACATCGGTAACTTCATTGCATCACTGCTGCCTGAAGGGACGGCCACACTCGCAATAATTTAAGCTCTTTTGAGTTACTGGTCTAAAAAATAATCCAGCTATGCTCTCGGCTCTCTTTTGAGTTGGTGGTCCAGACAAGGCTATTTGGTGGTCACATAACATACACACGAGGCATATCGATGGAAGTAGTGGCATCCTGCCATTTGTAAAGCGACCTTTGCGTGTCGTTATTTCTGTCGGGAAGCTCGCTCGCTCACACGCACCTTTGCGTATTGGCCGTCGCGGTTACCTGTAATGCACCGGAGCTGTATTCAGCTACGTGACTATTTGGGTTTTTTTTTGTGCGTGGCAGTGAAACTCTACGAGGTGATCGAGACGGAAAAGACGCTGTACCTGGTCATGGAATACGCCAGTGGTGGTGAGTGTCACCGACAGGCCACGTTCATCCAGGGGGAAGCCCTCGCAACATCAGCAGCAATTATGGGCAATTGGTTAGCATATCGGGTCCCTCGTGTTGACCACATTCGTGCGATGATGGCGCAGCATGGAGGAATGCGTTGCGGAGTGCGTGGCGTCTCGCAAGTGGGGAACGATGGCAAAAATGCTTTCGCGTAATGAGCTACGAACCCCGGCTTATCCAAGTACCATTCCTGGTCACGGTTAACATGGGTGGCTATTATCTGAACTAGTCCTGGGGGCTCGCATATGTCAACTCCTTTTTCAAATTTAGTATGTAACTTGTGCAGTGTGTAAGCATCACTGGTGCTGGCCGTCAGAAGCTTGCGTGTGAGATGTTCAATCTCAAGGGATTGTGTAGGTAAACTGTTTCAAATAAACCCCCCACCCCACCATGTACCATTCCAGCCTTAATAGGTACTAGCTAACAGAACTTGCCCCAACAACTTACAGGGAAATCTTAAGTTTTAACAAGAGGGGTGCCTCTTTAGACTTTGGAGTCACTACAACCGTGAACGGAGACCACGCTGATTTTTAACCTTGTACAGTTAAAAATCATCATGTCTGTGTGCTACTTTAATGAGGGGTGCCATTACACTTGATACTCCGATGAATGGGGCCCCCTGTGTGTTCGAGCTCACGGAGAGTTGCGTTTCCAACGAGGGCGGCGGGCCGTGCGAGTCGCTGCCTGCGAGCGGCATGAGTGACACGCATGTGTGTGTATGTGTGATGTGCGTGTGTGTATGTGACGTGCGCGTGTGTGTGTGTCGCCGCCCAGGGGAGGTGTTTGACTACCTCGTGGCACATGGGCGCATGAAGGAGAAGGAGGCGCGTGCCAAGTTCCGGCAGGTGAGGCCACCTTGCCGCCCCGTGTCCAAACCGTGCCCATTGCTGGTGTAGTTGTTGACAGTCTGTAACTTCCCACTGCTGAGCAACAGAATCGCCCCCAGCCCACCAGCTATGCACTTTTAAATCTAGATTGAAAACGAATTTCTTTATAAATGCTTTTTGTGTTTCGTTTTTGTCCTTCCCCCACACGATTTGCAACGTATGGTGCAAAAGAAGTTTGACACGCATACACACACATACACCTCCCAATTTACTTCCATTCCTTCCTTTGCTCAGTTGCTCCATACTCTGTGATTTCATCTTGCTGCCGTATCTTCTGTTATATTCCTCTGCGTTTTGCACCCATTTCTGGGACCCCTCTCTAGAGTAAAATGTCTTCCTTATCTCTCATTGTGTCTCATGACGTGCGTGGTCCTCTTCCACTTGATTTATTTTGCTAGGTGTGACCTGTGTTTTTTTTACTTATTTCCTCATGCCTTAACCTATCCCTTGACTCTTGACACTCTTCTGAACTCTGGTTTGTTTTTGCTCCGAATTTGAATGTTTATTTGCTGTAATTTAGTTAATGCTATTAATTGTATTATATTTGGTGACCCGGGTCACCGGTGCAAACGAGAGATGATCCTGCTCTCCTTGAGTTCTCACCTGGATAAACAAAATTTTACTTTTAAGCTTGAATCATTTTCACCCTCCGCCGTGCTGCAAGAGTTGGAAGCTGGGAAGGTGCCCAAGAGTCCGGCGGACGTCATATCGCAGCCGTGTAACAGCATTGAGATGACATCTCATGACTGTCATCCTGTGGCCCCTTTGCTGTGTTTACAGATCGTGTCTGCTGTGCAGTACTGTCACCAGAAGAACATTGTGCACAGGGATTTGAAGGTGCGTTTGCTCACAGTCTAGCTCTCTCCCATGGCTGATGTAATGCACGGGCAGAGCTTAATTTTTCACTGACATTTTCCGGGTAGGCTGGTCGGCTGGATCACTAAACTAAACTGTTGTTTCTTTTATCAGGGCAAGGCCCACTGAGCTGTCTAGCTCTCTTTCAGAAGTGACCTGGCCACAAATGATAGCTCAGCATAGACATTTATAGCAGCCAAATACTTTGAAAGCATGTTTCTAAATGTGGAGGGAAAAACCGGTGGACCGGCAAAAAAATCCACGCGACCATGGGGAGAACCTGAAAACTTCGAATATACAGGCCTCAGGGTCGGGATCGTACCCACAACCTTTTTATACCAGGCGAGGTAGTTAACATCTTGCCACCTTGGCGCCCAGGAATGTGACTGTAACTTGTAGCCACAATAATAACAGAGGTGGTATACTGGATGTGTTGCACCAGTTGTGGAATATTTTCCACGTCCCCTGACCCAAAACAAACCCAGCTGAAATTTAGCTCGTCTGAGCATTATTCACTGCAAGATATTGACAGCACAGCATGATTAACTTACTCGTATCACTAATAATCGACTTTATCGCCATTGGCATCAGCTGGTCTGGTGGTTAAACCAGCTGTGCGCGGGCGCTGTGTGTAATCTGTGATTGGCTGTGCGTGCTGCAGTGTTATTTAGATAATTTTTCTGCTGTAAATTTCCACATAAGCCACTTTGCTGAACTTTTATTTTGTGGCCAGGTCGCTTCTGAAAAATAAGTTAACACCTCCGTGGGCTTTGCCTGGTGGGAAAGAGATGGTTTAGTTTTATTTGTATGTTTTTGGGTGACTTGTTTGCCTTCCCTGTACTTTGCACTACTGTCGTGTTTTGTATTCTTTGTTGTTGTAACGTTCTTACCCTCCCCTACTGGAAATTTATGCAAAAGAGCTTTTTAGCTTATCGGATTCCTCCAGTATAAGTAAAAAAAAATATTCTGTTAATTCCATTATCGGAAGCAGTGATTGACGAAAACATTCGTCAACGAAGGATTCTTTTCTTACCATAGTCAACGATGACTACTGGTAGACGAAAATCGTCGAGCGTGACGATGATCACGACCACCCACTAAATACCACCGCGTGACTGACCGCGACTAACACCGACAAGCCTGGACGAAGACACAAACTGATGATGACGATGACGATGTTGGCCGTCTACAGGCAGAAAACCTTCTCTTGGATGCGGACATGCACATCAAAATCGCCGACTTTGGCTTCAGCAACGAGTTCACGCTCGTCAACAAGCTGGACACGTTCTGCGGGAGCCCCCCCTACGCCGCGCCTGAGCTCTTCCAGGGCAAGAAGTACGACGGGCCCGAGGTGGACGTCTGGAGCCTCGGAGTCATCCTCTACACGCTCGTCAGCGGGTCGCTGCCCTTCGACGGCCAGAACCTGAAGGTGCGTGGGGGTGGGGGATGAGGACACGGGCAGGTGCAGTGAGCACCTGGTGTGGGTTGTGTGTGCGTGCTATGGGTAGTGAGTAAATGTGCGTTGTGTACATGGGATGTGGGTAAGTGGTGTGTGTCATGTGGCATGCATGTGTGTTGAGGGTCATTTAATTTTTATTTTACCAGGGCAATGGTTAGTGTCATTTTTGGCCAGGTCAGAAGTGGCTTGGCCGCAAATGATAGCTCACCGAAGTGGCTTATGTGAAAACTTACAGTAGCCAAATACTCTAAACACACGTTTCTAAATGAGCGCATGATGTGGGTTGTGTGGGCACGCGGTGGTTTGTGTGTGGGTGTTTGTATATTGCGGGGTAGTGAGTGAGCGTTGTAGGTCGTGTACGCGCCGCGGGGTCGCGAGCACACGCCGCGGGGTCGCGAGTGAATTCAACTCTTGGTTGTGTAGGAGTTGCGGGAGAAGGTTCTGCGCGGCAAGTACCGCATCCCCTTCTACATGTCCACCGACTGTGAGAATCTACTCAAGCGCTTCCTGGTGCTCAATCCAATCAAGCGGGGAAGCCTAGAGGTGAGATCGGTGCCCTCCTCCTGGCCCCTCGGCCCCTATCTCCTTGACAATCAACACTGCAGGCTTTCGTTTGAGTTTGTTGATCGCGAGCAGCAGCACCATGGGTCTTGTTCGGAGCTGGCCTATCTGTACCCTACATTACGTGACCCTCGTAGGATAACAAGAAGATAGTTCGGGGAAAAAAAAACGTATCTGCTCTGTTCCCATGTGTGCTGCCGGACAGGAGGTGATGGGAATGACTTGGAGACGTCATTGACATAATCGGCCGTGGGGTGTTCCCGCCTTCACAGGAGGCATTATGTTCAACCGTTTTTAAAGGGGCCTGAGTAACCGACCACAGAGTAGTTCTTTCAATACTTTTTTAATCCACTCGACCAACTGAACGTCCCACCCCTAAATGTCGTGTTATCATCGGTTGGCGCACGCAGCGTTGAGAGGTCGCCACCAGACATAATGATTCATGGCGCACCCCCCGGCCACTTGAGGTCACCATTCGATTGTGGGATTGCGTTTTTCTTTGACCTTGTCACGCTCTCTCGGCCGCATTGCCCGTGTTGTGTGTTGGCTCGTTTTCTTTTCCCTGTCCTGCTCACTCTTATCAGCTTGAGGGGCAATTACCATAAATGCACATACCATTTACATTGTTAATAATTGATACACGTATTATTTAATGCATGCATCATGTTTGAATACATTAATTATTACATTTTTAGTCGGCTGGACATTCTTATTATCCACTGCTGCCCCCATAGACTCGCATTCCCATCCCCCAGATGTCCGTGCTGTTGACTTCCTGCCGCTGTTCAAGGCCAGGCTCAAGACCTTCCTCTTCCCTTCTGCCTATGACCTCTGTCTCTCTCTAAAATAAATATTCCCACTGTTATCTGCAGTATCGTTGAGGTACGGTCGAATGTAGACGCTACGTAAATTCACATTATCGAAAAACGGTCCATAATGCGACGTTATCCTGAGTGTGCATACAAGCGTACGTTTCACTGCCGGATGAAAGGTTTTTTTTTTAGTCATTGAAAGAAAATGCCTTTGACTAATTATTATGATGAGTTCTATAAATTAGGCATGTAATGATTCATTGTCCCTACTATTTGATACATTTACAGTTTTATTCAATTCAGGAATCGATTCCTTGGTTTAACATTTTCATGCCTCTAGTCGCTACAGCGTGTTAAAGGGATTTCTTGTTCATTTGAGCATTGAGGTGATGGTCATCTCACCAGTTTACAGCCCTGAGTTAGAGGTGGAAATTCCACATTCCTATGGCAGCGGGGCGAGTATCCATTGGACTGCTTCTGTTGTCTTCCCCACAAATTGTCACTTGTTTTTATCAAGGAAATGATGGCTTAGGAAAGCCAACAACCGGGATTTTAACTCTCCAACCTTCCTGTCTGATTGGGAGCTGCTTGCTCAACCACTGGGCCACGTGGCCAGCCACGGGTCGCGTCGGCTAATGGAGTGTAATGTATACAAATCGAAAAATGACAGATTCGGTCACGGTCAGACGCGTGTGTCGCGAGCGTAACCATTGATTGGTCAACCGACAACAAACGGATGCATCGTTCGTCCCTCCCCCGGTGTTAAATGTTCAGTGCCGGAGGGATTGTGTGACGGTGGTGCCTGCGTGTCCTGTATGCCCGCGCGACGCGCGCCTGTGCAGCAAATCATGCGCGACAGGTGGATGAACGTGGGTCACGAGGAGGACGAGCTGAAACCCTACCAGGAGCCCGAGCTGGACATCAACGATCAGAAAAGGATCGGTAAATCCACAGTACATTTATTTAGAGTGGTTTCAAATCTCTTACTGATTCACTCTGGCACTGTAGACGCTTTGTTTCTGCTAGGATGCACAATGATAATCTAAACCGGGCTCATCGAAAATTATCCACCTTGAACACTAGAACCGGTACGTCCTTAACGATCCACACTGGCACTGTAGACTCGTTACATCTCACGAGGATCCACACTGACGCACTAGACTGGCTTGTATAAAACGATCCACACAAACGTGCTCGAGTTGGTTACATCTGTAACGATGTGCACCGGCACCGTAGACTGTGCTGATCTGTAATTATTCACACCGACGCCCTGTTATGAAGCCCAGTCACTTAAACCGACAGTTTAGCTCGGTTTCGTTGACGCGTTGCTCTACGTGTTGTTTTGTGTGGCAGAGATAATGATTGGCATGGGCTACACGATGGATGAGATTGTGGGATCTCTTTCTGCAAAAAAGTATGATGAGATCATGGCCACGTACCTTCTGCTGGGAAACAAGAGCCCCGACGTAAGTGTCTGCTGTGGTACAAGAGCCGCTGAGAGGTTGGCGGAGCTGTGTGTGTATGTGATTGTGTAATGCGCTGGTGTAGCGGTTTGCAGACTGCGCTACAAACCCGGCGACCAGAGTTTGATTCCCGCTCACGGCCAACATCGGTGACAATTATCTGAACTGGTCCTGGGCCCTCCCCTAGGTCGGCGCAGCCTCAAATGAGTACTTGATGCAATATTTAAACATCACCACTAGGGAGTCAAAGGGGGGGCCAGGCGTTGTGCTGGCCAACCCACCCCCTCGTGTGCCGCACCAGCTTTTATAGACGCTTGCTCATAACTCTTGCCCCAAAAGTATGTAAATGCTATACGGGGGGATCTTTGTATTTGTCTTTGGTAGTGTGTGTATAGTGTGTCGTGTGTTCTTAAAGTCCGTTAAAACTACACAGGGGATCTTTGTCTTTGTGTATCCGCTTGTCTAGAAAAACAAAACACCAGTTAACCCCACCTCAGTACCAGACTGCAACACTAGCGAGTAATGAATAATGCTGCTTTTAGGGAGAGGCTGATGTTAATTGGCCGACTACCCTCATGGAACGATCAGTGGCAGCTGATCTGGCATGTCGCTGGCTGATATGCCATCTGCTGGGAACGTGCGTAGAGCGATTTGGAGCCTGAGACCATCATACGTAATTGTGTATTTTTGTATGTGATTGTGTGTGAGTTTTATAAGTGTGTGCGTGTGATTGTGGGGAGTGGTCGCATTGTGGTTAGCACACTGCGCTACATACCCATTGACTCGAGTTTGATTCCTGCTCACGGCCAACACCAGTGACAAACATCTGAACCGGTCCTAGGTCTCCCCTTTGTCAATTCGGCTTTAAGTGAGTACTTGGTGCAGTGTGTAAACATTAGCATTGGGGAGACAAAGGCGGCTGGATGTGGTGCTGGCTCACCCATCCCTTCGTGTGCCATGCTGGCCTTCATAGATGCTCGCTTAACAGCACTTGCCTCAACAGTCTGCTAAAAGCCTTTATGGGGGATATTTGTCTTTGTGTGTTTGGTTGTTTGATAGCAATTGTGTTTGACGGCTACTACAGAGTGGCCGTAACTCGTGGTCAGGGAGCACCCTCTCGCTGCCAAAGCTACGTGGGGGAACAGAGGGTGGAGGTGGGGGCCTGGGCCCCTCCCCCTCTCCCTCCGTTTCTCGAGTGCAACGCAGCGTCACCACCAACCAGAAGAACCGGCAGCGTGCCAACGACAACCGTGAGTGCCCATTCCCTCCACACAGTGCCCTGTCCCGATCTTGGTAACGTTGTGTCCATCCGACCTTCATTCCAACCAATGGCAGTGCTTTTGAATGTCTGTGTTTATACCCCCCCCCCCCGTGCTTGGGGGGCGCCACAGTGGTGAGATCTTAATTACCTCGCCTGGTAGTTGTGGGTTCGATCCCGACCCTGACCGCCTGTATATTTGGAATTTGCGTGTCTCTTTCCCAGTGGTCACGTGGATTTTTCTCCAGGTCCTTCGGGTTTTTCCCTCCACATTTATAATCAACATGCGTTTAGAGTATGTGGCTGCTATACATTTCGACATTAGCCACTTCGTTTGAGTTATCATTTGTGATAGCTTCTGAAAAAGAGCTATGCAGCTCAGTGGGCCTTACCTGGTAAAATAAAAACAAGTTTTATAGATTTTGCTCATCTGCGTTGCCCGACGCCCACCGTGTCCCGATTTTTGTTGTTTTTGTTGCAGCGGGCCTCACGATCCCCACGTCGACGTCGTACATCCGGCGCAGCCAGACGAACACGTCAGAGCTGGAGCGCGGCGGCGGCGGCGGCACCGAAGGGAGCGCAACGTCGCGGCGCTGGGCCAACTCGAGCACGTCCACGAGGCGCACGGACCCCGCCACGAGCCCCCTGCTGGGCAAGCAGACGAGTCCCACCAAGACGCCCAGCTCCAACCGCAAGAAAGCGTCCGCCATACCCACCGTACGTTCGCGCTCGTGCTCGCTTCTCTGCACGCGGCTCTCACAGCGGATATCGCAATGCTGCTTCTGTGAGATCCCCTTCAAGTGACCTCTTATCTGCAGAGTAAGGGGGGCGGCACTTTTCACTCGCCCTGCCACACAGAGTAATGTTCGTCTAGCGACGGTAAAACCAATCGTTCATCCAAATAAAGCATAGGACCAACTTTTATATCGGTGACTGGACTAAGATTGCAATCCTAGTTTAATCTCAGGACGGCCAAAACCTGGATTCAAACCCAGGACCTCAGTGGTTCGGTCCCTCTAACCTGTGAGCATTACCCAAAAAACAAACAGCCCTTGCAGATGAATCCCATGGTTGTGTGTCCCACGCAGTAGTCTGGCACCATTGAAAATGTTTATTCACGTACCCCAGTCAAGTGTGGCGCTGTAGCACTGTGGCAACGTCACCGCATTGACGCATTACAACGTATTGGCGCGTCGTCGCAGCGATTTCGCCAGAGTGCCTCTTTATCGACGGCACTCGAGACCGGTAGGAGTGCGGCGTTGAGAGCCGCTTGTGAAATTTCGAGGAACGGCGCGTCGCAGATACGTGGCGGCGCTTGTGCGGAGTGCGTGCGGAGTGCGTGCGGAGTGCGTGCGGAGTGCGTGCGGAGTGCGTGCGGAGTGCGTGCGGAGTGCGTGCGGAGTGCGTGCGGAGTGCGTGCGGAGTGCGTGCGGCGCGAGGGCTCCGCGCTCTGCAGTTGTGCGGAGCCTGGGCCAGGACTCAGGTGCTCGTTGTGGGTTCCAGAGTGATGCGGCCCCGCCGCCCAGCAGCATCATCCGGCGCAACACCTACATCTGCGAGCGCAGCAGCGGCGAGCGCCACCCCTCCACGCACAACGGCAAGGACGCCGGGTGGGTGGAGAACCTCCGCACCTGCACTCGCTGGCACCGCACGACACGCTCGCAAGCACGGCACTGCACTCGCAGGCACCGTACCCACAGGCACCGTGCAATGTTGTCACGTGTCCCCTTGCCTGGAGATCAGAGACACCACACCCACCATATCCCTTGGCACACACCGAAACACCCGGCAGGGCTTGGTGAGTGCTTCTGCATTGCGTAAACACGAATCCATCTCCATGCAGCTGTACCATCATTCTTCATTGAGCATATGCATTGCCTTTGTGCCATTGATTTATTTTTATTATTTGCCTGGCATTTTGTCCCCCTTTTATCTGTGACGTTTCCATGCGTGGGATGTTATGAATGAGACCTCCATTAGAGGGGGTGGTGTTGGTTCTAAGCGAGTTGCCTAGCCATGCCCGCGGACGTCACGTGCAATGTGTGGCATCAAGACGCACGTCGAAAGCATTGCATAAACCAATTTCCCCACACCCAGTCCAGCTGGGCCCCGAGCCAGAGTCAGATGTTATGCGAGACCAGTAGCACGGCTCTGTTTCCGGCTCCACACGGATAATAGCCAGTAGAAAAACACGCGAGCTGTCCTGGCCCCGTGCTAGCATGGCTCAGGTGTGAAAGTGGAAAAGGGGTCTGGGCTATATCCGATTAGACACGTTATTGATTGCTGTACTAATCATCAGCTCGATTACACAATGAATCGGATTACACATGAATAGTTAGAAAAAGTCTTGCCTCTTCTCCCACGTGTGCTGCTGAACCGGAGGTGATGGGCAGGGCTTGGTGATGTCATCAGCATCACCACGCAAGTGACACCGAGCGTGGCTTGTAGAGGTCAACTGCCATTTTTAATTGGGGCCCGAGTTATCAACCACAAAAAAAGTAGTTGCTTTAATATATTTATTGATTAATCAACTTAATCGACTCATTGCCCTGGCTCTAGATCATCAGCCATGGCCGCAACCGAGTAGTGTTTGTGGTTTCGTGAGCATCGTGTGTTTATTTTCCCCGTGTGCGCGCGTGGGTGCTGACCGCCACGTTTATTTTCTCCCCTCGGTTTTTTTTGCGCGTGGTTTCCACGTTTGTGTTCGCGGTGCGCCGCGGGCTATCTAGCCCCCCTGTTGCCGCCATCCCAAGCTCCGGTTCCATCCCACCCACCACCTCGCGCCCCATCCGCCATTACAAAACCGTGTCTCCAGCCACAGCCAGCCGCCCCTCCCGGACCCCCCTGCAGCGCATCGAGGACCGGGATGCCCCGCCACGATCAAAGTAAGCCGCCGCCGTCGCAACTGCCGGTCGCCTGCACACGCCCGTGGGGGGCGGGCGGGGGTTACCCCCCACGGGGTCCTTCAGCTCTGGGCCCCTTGGCAAGACGACGCTGGGGCTTTTTGAGTCCCGTCGAGAAACTGCCCCGGCACGGACAACCCCCGACGGTTACAAGCTTTGCCGCGATGGCGACGATGCAATTTTCGGTTGCATCTTTGTCGCATTTATTTTTGTGATTTGTGGTACGTCCGGTCCG
Source organism: Lampetra fluviatilis (assembly GCF_964198595.1). NCBI lineage: Eukaryota > Metazoa > Chordata > Hyperoartia > Petromyzontiformes > Petromyzontidae > Lampetra > Lampetra fluviatilis. Next base: position 6,724,175 of record NC_136292.1, read on the forward strand.
ATTACAGTTTTGTAACTGCAGTTCACTCAACATAACCCTGCCACGAGTCTTACTAATCTTTATAACTTATCGATCTGTTCTGCTTCTAATGCACCCGATGTGGGTTACACAAGATAAGATGAAATAAATTATTGAACTCGTAAATGGTGATATGCAACCGCTATGCTTTAAATTACTTGAGAAAACATTTTGAAAAGCACTTATTTAATGAATAATATGCATGAAAATTTTATATTTTCAGGAATATAAAACCTTTAAGAGAATTAAAATTAGCGATTTTAGAATCGCGATATTTAACCACACTGATAGGTACGACTCTCATGGATTTTATATCGTACGACAAATAGTTTCGCCATATTGCGGCAGCCCTCGTTACGACACTTAATTCATGTCATACCGCCGGTGCCCCCTTTCACTGTCGTCCGGTCGGTGCTGCCCTCTGCGCCCTCTCGTTTCCCTCCACCCCCGCGTTCGCCCATCTGCCCGGTGGTGGTGCTGTCGCAGCTCCGTCCTAGGCCAGCGCATCCCGGCCATGTCGCCGTCCACGCACAGCATCAACAACAACGCGCCGGAGACGGGCTACTTCTCGCGGGGTGTGTCGGCACGCAACACCGTGCACGGGGGCCAGCTGCCCGAGACGGCGCGAAGCGCGGCCTACAACGCGCCGCCATCGCCCTCCCTCTCTCACGACCACGAGGCACTGTCCCAGTCTCGCCGCGGCCCCTCCACCATCTTCTCCAAGCTCACCTCCAAGTTCAGCCGCAGGTAGAGATGCAGCGGCGGCAACAGCGGCGGCAGCATCGCACGCGCCCTGGCGAGCACACACACGCATGGGGCTCTCTCGCACGCAACCTCGAGCGCCATCTTAGGCGTGGATTTTTACCCGCTGCCCTACTCGTGCAGACAAGCGTAGTGGTGGGCAAGGCTAGTTAGTTGCCGAGCTACGTCTGTGCCGGGGTTTCGGCGTGCCAGAGATTCCTTCTGTAGGATTGCACGGCTGCGCTTCCAGCTGCCGTGTTCTGACCGCATTAGAGATGGGAGCCACTGCATGTGGTTTACTGTAGCCGTTGGTTTGCCCGATTTTGAGAGTGTGGGGCACACCGCGGTGCAGATGCCTTCGTCTGCGTGAACAGAATTTCCTACGCAGCCTCTCGTCAATTGTGAACTCCGCTTACGAGGAATGTTGCCACGACGGTTGGAATGTGTATCAGAACGTTGCCGCCTGCGCGCACCGTGCGGTATTACGAGGCGCTGCTTTGCTAGTGGTTGGGAGGATTGCAATAATTTTTATTGAATGCATCGTGTATTTTGGCACTTTAAATTTTGATATTATAATAGCTCCTGGGTTTATACCCGAATCATATCAACTGGCTGATGCCTCTTTTCGTTGAGGTAGAATTGTTGATTTTGTTCAAAGCTAGTTCCAGAAGGCTTGCTTGGCGTTGTGAGTGTGTGCAGTGTGGTAAATCTTTCCTTGTCCTGCAAAAATTATTCCACGTGAGAAGTCTTTTCCAGCTATTCCAAAGAAAGCATGAGTTCCGATGTCTATCTTAACAACTGCCAGAAGCTTTTTAGGTGCTAATAAGTGTTGTTGCTTGTACAGAAGCTGTGCTGAGAGTTTTGTCTGGCATTTAGGGATCTTGTCAAGTGTGTTCTTAACATTATTAACATGTATATACCCAGGAAAGCCTCACTGTGAATATTAATACACTTTTTCAGGAGGATCCTGCTAAGTTTTGTTGTAGGGAGGATTGTTGCTGTGTGTTTTTCAATTGAGAAATTTGTGGGTAATTTCAAATGTTATCTTGGAATCTTGTCAGGTGTGTAAGGGTCTTATCAGGTGTTTTTGAGAGGGTGCTAAGCATTGTTGCATGCTTAGAATATGTGCCTGGTTATAAGCAGTGATTAAGCAGTTTGACAGTTAGTTAATGATGTTGTGAGTTGTTGACACCTTTTCTACATGTTGAGAAGTTTTTTTGTCAGGCAAAGAAAGTGTTAGGTGGGTAGGGGTCCTGTCAGGTGGGTAGGGGTCCTGTCAGGTGTGTAGGGGTCCTGTCAGGTGTGTAGAGGTCCTGTCAGCTGTTTAGAAGCCTCGCCGCCTGGTATTTGTGTCCAGAGTCACGATGGACCCTCCCAAGAGCGCCTCCGCACATGCCCCTGCCGTGACCAGCACCCCGGGTGCCAAGACCGCCCGTACGTCTCCTTCCTAATGCTCGCTATCAAGAGTGTGTGGCGGTTGGTGCTAAATCACTCCTTGAACCTCTGTGCTTCTTCGCGTAGCCTCCCCCTGCTGCCGCTGCTGCCTGCCCGACTGACTATTGTGTTTTCTCATTTTGAAGGTCCACAGCCCGGAGTTAAAGAGCCAGGAGACCTGAAAGTCCAAGGTAACAAATTCTGTGCACATTGACGTTAGTGGCGTGCCTTTCGTACACCGAATGTCGGCACCCGCATAATGCATCGCGTGAGCTGCATGCAGAGATTCCACGTGTAAAAAATAAAATACAGGCAATTCCTCCTGAGGTCATCGGGCAGTTATCCCAGACACGGTGAGTAGGACCCCAATCCCGAGCAGGCTCTACTTGAAATCGTTGCACTGTGCCATGTGCCAGGAATTCCCAGCACTCCTCTGTTTCATCATTTATTTTTGGGTGAGGCCACATTACTGTCTGGCAAAAAAAAAAAAATTCCATTAACGAGTACTTGCGTTTAACGCACCAATTATGGTTTCGGCTCAAGTTGAAGCACAATCCTTCCAACCAAATGTAGCGATTTAAATTCGACGTTTCGTACTAAACTTTTCAAGCCATCTTCAGCACAAAATCCAGGTTGCCTGACCCAAAAATCAACTACGAGTCATAATATTGGCTGCCAAAACCTACGCGTTAAACTCCGATGTTAGATTCAAGTTTTTCACATTTTAACTGTTTGCAGACCGCCTTCGGAAGGCAGGCTGTTTCCTGACTTTTCAATTGTTTACAGTTCATATATCTTGGACTTAAACAGCTTAACAGCCGTAATTCCATATGCGCATGCGGTCGCACGCGCGCGTGTCGTCATGTGGTGCACGCAGTGCCGACCAAGAGCACCTTCTTTTGGCCACGGTGCCAGTTAAACGGCGTTGGGGGACGTAAGTCATGCTGCGTTGCTAGTGAGTGAGCGAGCGAGCCGTGCTTGCTTACGTCGGGTGGTTTTGTTGCAGTAGCTACATATCTGGGAATTCGAAAGACCAAGTCGAAGAAGCAGGGGCCCAGCCAGCCAACCTCGCCGGGGGTGTGACGCCTGCCCCCCCCCGCCCCCGCGCCGCCCGCTCGCTCACCTGCCCGGCTCGGGGCCCCAGCGGGCTTACGGGGCTTGCTGCCGGCTGCCGGCTGCTCACGGGCCAGTCAGTGTTTGGTCTCCAGCCTTGGCTGTCTGGTTACTGGACATTAACTTGAGGAGAGCCTGGTCGGTCAGCTGGTTTGGTTCCTGAACCCAGGTATCCGGTGTAGTGCTTCTCCTCCTGCTGTGCGCTGTCCTAACACTTGATGAGCACTTTGTTTTGAGTGTTGGCCTGCCTAGCCAGCTATAGCTGGCCGGGCTGGCTGGCTTGCTGGTTGGCTGGCTATCTGTGGTTGACCCGAGTGGCTGACTGGTTGGTTGGTTGTGCAGATGGCTGGTTGGCTGACTGGCTGGTTGGCTGTGCGGATGGCTGGTTGGCTGACTGGCTGACCGACTGACCAGCTGACCGGCTGGTTTGCTGACCGGCTGGCTTGCTGACCAGCTGGTTTGCTGACCGGCTGGTTTGCTGACCGGCTGGTTTGCTGATTGGCTGGTTTGCTGATTGGCTGGTTTGCTGATTGGCTGGTTTACTGACCGGCTGGTTTACTGATTGGCTGGTTTGCTGATTGGCTGGTTTGCTGATTGGCTGGTTTACTGACCGGCTGGTTTACTGATTGGCTGGTTTACTGACCGGCTGGTTTGCTGACCGGCTCGTTTGCTGATTGGCTGGTTTGCTGACCGGCTCGTTTGCTGACCGGCTGGCTTGCTGACCAGCTGGTTTGCTGACCGGCTGGTTTGCTGACCGGCTGGTTTGCTGATTGGCTGGTTTGCTGATTGGCTGGTTTACTGACCGGCTGGTTTACTGATTGGCTGGTTTGCTGATTGGCTGGTTTGCTGATTGGCTGGTTTACTGACCGGCTGGTTTACTGATTGGCTGGTTTACTGACCGGCTGGTTTGCTGACCGGCTCGTTTGCTGATTGGCTGGTTTGCTGACCGGCTCGTTTGCTGACCGGCTGGCTTGCTGACCGGCTGGTTTGCTGACCGGCTGGTTTGCTGATTGGCTGGTTTGCTGACCGGCTGGTTTGTTGACCGGCTGGTTTGCTGACTGGCTGGTTGGCTGACCGGCTGGTTTGTTGACCTGCTGGTTTGTTGCCCGGCTGGTTTGCTGACCGGCTGACCGGCTGGTTGCTTGTGTGGATGGTTGTGTGGATGGCTGTCTGGTGTGTCTGTTTGATGCTCAGCTGCTATTGTGACTGGCTAGCCGCCTGTCTCAATAAGTTACCCCTCCCCCTTCCTATCCTGGGGAGGGGTGGGGGGGGGGCAGGTTAAAAGCTGAAAATACTTTTGATACCAGGGTAGATTGGCAGAACAAAGGCAGGATAAAAAAAGAGATGTAAATATTATAAGCATACGGGGATTTCAATCATTTGTTTGCACAAAGCTGTGAAGTCATAAACAAATTTAAAGCATATGGAAAGTCTTCCTTATGAATAGTGTTTGAGTAGATATGATAATTATTGAGACTGACCTAATGTATGTGGCTGTAGCTTGTTTGGGTGCGAGGGTGAAGGGGGGGGCCGGGGGTGGTGGTGGTGAGAGCACGCAGCTCGTGACGTCACAGCGAGAGTGCGAACGCCTTTTTAGGACAAGAGGAAGCGCAGCCTCTGTGCCAGTGTTAGGGGGACGGTGCTCGGAGCGGTTCTGTACATACAGGCGACGCCTGCAAAGGCAGTTGGAGGCAGGTGTGCACATTCCAGCACGGAGTCGATGGTCAGGTGTACGAGTTTATGCCTATGCCAAACAGTTGACTTCTTCAAGTTTAACCGAGGAGTCTAAAAATAGCCAACTTTGGAGAAAAAAAAAACTTGATTCTGTACATTTCCTGTCTTGGGAGGAAGTTGTGTGTAGTGGGGGGTGGGGGGTGGCGACCGCGCGTGTCCTTCGTACGCGTGCGTGGCTGGCGGCACACCGGGGTCGCACGCAGATGAACAACAATGTTTGCAGCTATAAACCCGCGGAGCAATGCAAGGATCATCCTCCTCCTCTCGGATGATCCCCTTTGGCAGTGAAGCTCCACCTTCTCTATCAACGTCACGTTAACGCTGTCGTGAAAATCGCACCCACGGTCAAATCGCTCTGAAATTTCTCCGGATCTCGCCAAAGTATGGAAGTTTTAAGAGCAGGGTTGAGCCTGGTTTGTAATGCGGAAGGGAGACTGCCAGGGAATGCCAGGTGTTGTAGGATTGGGGCTGGAAAGGGAGACTGCCAGGGAATGCCAGGTGTTGTAAGATTGGGGCTGGAAAGTTGCTAGGAGGTCGGCCGTACAGAAAATTGGTTCTCTGGAATCCTATCTGTGCGGATATGAGTGTCATCCTTTGTACGCGTAAGTTTTTCCTGGGTATACCAGTTTTCTCCCGCACGAAGCCAAAACACTCGTTTATATAATTGGCCAAACATCCCAATGTAGTGGGACCCTGCTGAAATACGAGTCATGAGACTGGTGAGGACTTCCTGGTCCAGGAACATTTCCATAATCATTGTACAAAGTTACCAGCACGAGACGTGGGGCGGGTTGGGGGGGGGTAATGGGCTGGGTCTCGCTGCCAAGTTGACTCCCTGAGCCTTGCCTGGAGGCTCTGTCCTTTGTGCTCCTCCCTCCCATGAGTCCCCAGTCTCAGCTATCAAACTACTGCTCCCCCTCCCTTCCCCGACTCTACCCACACCCTCCACCATGCCCCCCCACACCCCCTCCACCCTGCCCCCCCACACCCCCCTCCACCCTACCCCCCCACACTCCCTCCACCCTGCCCCCCCACACCCCCTCCACCCTGCCCCCCCACACCCCCTCCACCCTGCCCCCCCACACCCCCTCCACCCTACCCCCCCACACTCCCTCCACCCTGCCCCCCCACACCCCCTCCACCCTACCCCCCCACACTCCCTCCACCCTGCCCCCCCACACCCCCTCCACCCTGCCCCCCCACACCCCCTCCACCCTGCCCCCCCACACCCCCTCCACCCTGCCCCCCCACACCCCCTCCACCCTGCCCCCCCACACCCCCTCCACCCTACCCCCCCACACTCCCTCCACCCTACCCCCCCACACTCCCTCCACCCTGCCCCCCCACACCCCCTCCACCCTGCCCCCCTCCCTTACCCATGTGCGATCCCTGCTGGTTTGAGCTCACCCTAATCATGTTTTGTGAAATATGAATATTTGGGGCTGTACATAATCCTGTAATAATCCTCACAGGTCACTCTGTCATCTAGTGTATTTTCCTTCATTGTCTTTACTACTTTTTTGCTTTTCTTTTTCTCAAAAAAAAAGTTTTAAATGAGTGGCTTGGTTGTCAATAAAAAAAAACTGTAGTTCTTTCATGTGAACGTGTAATAAACGTGACGTAAATTATGCACTTGCCAAATTTATTCGCCCTGGTTTTGCTTCTGCTTGCCGATGCGCGGATGGATGCGCCCACGTGTGTGTGTGTGCGCGCGTGCCACCGTGCCACCGTGCGTCACACTGGGGTGCTCTTGTGAAGCAGCTGCTGCCCTGCCCCCCCGGCCCTTGGTTCATCGGTTGTCGCTGCCCTTTTGTGTCCGGCAGGTTAATTAAAGGCACGAGAGTAATCACTATGCTTGACCAACCTCACCGTCTCTGTTACTGCCTTCTCTAGATCACAGGAGGCACTTGTTTTTTGCCGTCTAATTTAAAGCAACGTTTTTTGGGCGGGTGCAACTTACAATTGTTCGTGTGCATGTGACTAGAATTGTACAAGTATTGTAACTAGGCCCAAGTTTGGGATGCCTTTTGCTTTACGGACAGCCTCGTAATATCTACTACTGTCACTACGGTCATTCGACAAGATTTCAGAACGGTCGAGTTATATAACAATCGGTATATTAACACGTATGCGGTGTCAGTTTTATTGGTCGTTTCTATAATTATCACTATCCTGTTGGCGAAATCTCCAGCATTGAGAGCAGTGGGGGGGGGATGTTGACGTCCAGGAAGGCGGAAGGGATAACGACACGCGCTCAAAGCACAGAAACGAGACCCACGGCGGAGTGGCCACTGCTGCCTTAATGCTTTATTCCATCCAATGTTTCCTTCTTGCAGACAGCGAGGGGGGGGGGGGGCAGTTGTTGTTGTTGACGCGGTGTGTAATTTGTCACTCGCGGCTGCAGCGTGTGTATGTGCCGCGACGGGAGAGAACACCGGCACGAGCGATGGAGCGTGCGCGCACCGACGACGAGGCCCCCCTGGCGCTGGCCCGTCGGTGAACCCAACGAGAAGGGCCGTCTTCTCCCCCCGCCCCCCCCATAGCACCTCGCGCACGACACGCGGGAAACGCGTGCCGCACATGTGCAGCGATGTTTGCTGTGCCGCTGCTCGATTGACGAGATGTAGTTGGGGCGGAGGGGGGGGGGGGTGTTGCAGGCGAATCCGGTGCAAGTATTCAACCTTTTCCAAAATTCCTCAAGTCGACTCGCTCCCTCCCTCGGTCACCCCGTATCAACCACGACTGCTGCGTGCGTTTTGGAATATCAGATGAAGCTGCGTGAGCGCCCAGCCTGTGCCTGCGATTGACTGACGGGAGGAAGTTGACCTGTGGGCAAGTAGGGGTTGGGGGCGTTGGGGGCGTTGGGGGGTGTAGCAGGGGGACTCGCTCGGGGGGTTTACTTCTGTGCGGGGATGAGGTCATCGATGGTCTTCCCCTTCTCGAGCTTCTTCTCCATCTCGATGAGGAGCTTCACACCGTCCACCACTAGCTGCACCTGATGCACCTCGGACGATCCCAGGCGGTCGGCGTTGGAGATGTCGTACACGCCGCCCACGGCCGCCGTGTCCACGCCGCCTGTGCACACACGCACAGACAAACGCATTTCCCAACGTGGCCTTGTTGCACCATGTCGTTGGTACTGTAGCGAGGACTCATTGAGGCTCGCGTGGCCACACGTGGAAGAGCGTGGTTGTAGCCAGCACCACGGACAGCCATTGTTATCTCCCCCCCCCCCCAGGTGGTGACGCTTGCATACCACAGCACTCGGCACTCATTGATGGCTGAGTCGACAGGTGAGGCGCATAGCCAGCCTTAGACGAGTACCTGGCACTGTGTGTGGACCTGAGCTACCGAGGGGTGTGGGGAAGGCGTGTGAGCGTAGGTTCCGGCCACACGTGCCCTGGGTTCCGTGCCAAGATGTGGTCATCAACGTGGCCGGGTCTTTGACGCACGGAGAGCACAGTGTGTACACTGCCACTTGGTGCCCTCGGGGCACAGTGCAATGCCGGGTCGCACGTCGCTCTACCGCTTAAACTTGCTTCCTGCTGCTTTGCTTTGACCGCATGGTGGCTCTGCGGTCGTACGGCTCGTGATGTCGATGCAGAGCAAAACCACAATTTCACATTCAAGGTGGTCAAGCCCAGATAACTGCATCAGGAACAGCAGAGTGGAGTGTATCCCTGCGATTTCGTGTTTGTTAATCGGGGCAATTGCATCGTTATACGTTTGTACGGCCTCTGATCTGGATGACCACAGTCGCAACACTTCTGGAGAGTTTTCAATATTCCATTTGTGCATCAAAGTATCCGCATCTACTGCCCATGGTCTGTACAGTGGATGCGGTTTAGGGTGGACCATGCGCTTCGTGGAAGATCAAACCCCCCAGGGATTGTGACTGCTTCGTGTCATCGCAGTACGGCCCCAACTGTGCTCGGGATTTCCACAAGCCGCTCACTTGTCGAGGCATCTTTGAAATCAGTCGAGCGCCTCCCAAGATTGAGCTGAGACGCCGTGTTCGTGGCTGAGGGAGCCAATCGGTGACTGCGAACGCGGCCCGGAATGGACACTGATATACCATTCTAGATTTGAAGCTTTCGTGACTGCAAGGATTAATACTCTTAGTTGTTCGGTAAAGTCACGTAAGTAAAAATTTAAATTAATAAAAATAAAATAGTAATTAATAAAATATTTATTAAAATATTAATTTATTTTTATTAATTTTTATTTCATTTTTTACCTACGTGACTTTACCGAAAAAACCACGAGTACTGATATACCACTCCAGCTCTATCGCTCGATGTTTCCACTTGGTTACACCGCTCGGCTCTACCGATAGGTGATGGCGCGTCGCCCCCCCACCCCCATACCAGTGCCGCGCTTCTGCAGACGCAGGCGGTTGAGGATGTCCTCGAACTTGGGGTGCTTGGCCATGTGCGGGAGCTTGCAGTGGACGCCGCCGCGCAGACCTGTGCCCAGGTTGGAGGGGCAGGTGAGGATGTAGCCCAGGTGCTCGTTCCACGAGAAGGGGTGGCCCTTCTCCTTGAAGATCCCCTCGATCTGCCCGGCACATCCACACGCGCACATCACGACGGGCTCTCTGTGTGTGCTGTGTGTATGTGTTGTGTGCCTTCGCGTGAACGTGTCAACGCACGGTTGAAATCGTCAAGAAGTTGACCGATTTATTTTAAATCGGAACTCGCATTAAATTGGGAAATATGTTCCACGTGTTGAGAGTAGCTAAACAAGAAACACGCACAACGTAGCTGGTGATGGCCAGACATCCTAATGCTGAAAATGTACGCTTCACGTTACTCGTTCGGGATCGCGCGCACAAAGAAACATCGACACCACTGTCGTGAAGACCTGGCAGGACCCTCCAGATGAAAATTGCCGAGACTGAGATTGCCGGAGTTGAAGAGCAGACTACCAGTAACCAGCTGAGGTCTCTACAGTTGGCTCCTATTCACACTCGGGGCGCTGCAATGTAGCGACCGATCGGTTGAAACGTGGCAACCGATCCAAACATATTCGGGTGCCCGTGTTATTGAATCAGAATATTTATTTATACCGGAGGAATCCGATGAGCTATAAAGCTCCTTTTGCACATGTACAGTAAGGGGTGGGTCAACGCCACAACAACGTACAATAGATAAACACGCTATCAGTGCAACGTATATGAAAGATAAACAAATCGCTTTAAATATATATATACCAACAAAATGATTGTGTTTTTTATCTTACCATGTAAAGCCCACGGTGATAATAAAGTATTTTTCAGCAGCGACCTGGCCACAAATGACAGCCCCAACAAATTGCCTTATCGCCATTGGCGACTGTGCCGACGGCAACCTCTCGAGTGCTTGTGCCGGAGCACCCGGTTAGACCACTCGGGGCTGAAAGCCACGCTGGGGACCAGTGGTGCCACACTCGGCTCTCGGCCCTCTCGAGGCAGCCTGCCCCCTGGTGGCAATGTGCCGATTGTACGTCCCAAGTCGGGTGTCTGTGGCTCTCACAAGCTCGAGCAGAGTTGGTTTAACCCGACCCGTAAAGCCACGCAACGTGGCCCGAATTCTATAGCTACTGCGCATCACTTTGGCAGCTCTGCGGCTGAATGAATTACGGTTGCGTCGTGCACGCAGATTGCATTCACTGTGAAATGTTGTTGATTATACACCGTGTCATTGACGATGTTCATCATTATTATTATAATCGCGTGTCACGCCCGATCGGTAAACTCGGGCACACCTCCAATGAAACCAATGCAAACGATACTTCGCCATAATTTAACTTCCACGTCGATGTTTTGCTTTTCTTAATTAGATCTTTACATTCAACGACTCTTCGTGACGTTGACGGTCGACCCCTAAGGCGATCTCTCTTCGACGTTAAACGAATTGTGTTGGCGATGCTGCTGCGTTGGCAATGGTGCACGAGCACAATTAACAACAAACTCGACGCATTCGTCAATCGCTGTGGAAGGGAAAGAGACGTAGCAGGCGACGTTTTGGGCAAATGTCCCCTTTATCACGACACGTACCGAGAGCGGCCAGCGGAGATGGCGACGATGCGAGTTGGAGACTGTGTTTGGTTCCTACGTGTCGCCTGGAAACCACTAATTTTCTGAACGCCCAATTGCCCCTAATTAATTGGGGCTTACGACACTTCTAAGGGCGCCTCTGGGCCGTCCGTTCCTCGGGCCTCTGGTCCGCCGTGACCTCGAGGCACCGTAGCCACGGGTCTGGGTGGGGGGTAATCACCTTCTGCAGGCCCGTGCAGAAGCGGTTGAACACTTCCTTCATGTTGCCGCCCTTCTGCATGGAGATGACGCGCAGATGGTCCTCCTCGTTCACCCACACCAGGAAGGTCTTGTTGTTGTTGTGCCTGCGAGCCGGGGGGGAGGGGGACACACGAGACGGTGACCGTGGTGACGGGAGGTCGGCGAAGGATGGGACAACGGTGGCTAGGAGATGTTAACTACCTCGCCTCGTATGCAGGAGGTCGTGGGTTCAATAACGACCCTGACGCCTGCTGTGATGCAGCTAATTCGGCTGTGACGGTCCCACCTGATGACGGAGACTTGTGTTGCCTCCGAAACGTCGTGATTTTTGTTTTATTTTATTTTCATTAATTTTGATGTTTTACCTACGTGACTTTACCGAAAAAACCTAAGAATATGTGTATTTGGAGTTTTCGTGCCTCTCTCCCCGTGGTCGCGTGAAAAAAAATTCCGGGTTCTTCAGTTTTCTCTCCATATTTAGAATCAACGTGCGTTTGGAGCATTTGGCTGCTATCAATGTCCACGTGATAAGCCACTTCGTTGAGCTATCATTCGTGGCCAGGTCGCTTCTGAAGAGAGCTACACAGCTCAGTGGGCCTTATCTCGTAAAAAAGATGTTTAGTTTAATAACAAAAACATAGTTTAGTTTAGAGTTGGTCGAAGCCCCCTTACCTCCCCAACGCGCCGGGAACACCTCAAAGTTCGCGACCATCATGCACACACGAGCCTCAAGACTCCACCCCACAGACTCTGGGGACAGGCCCTTCAATACCCACAGCGACCGACGTGGGAGCAGAGGTCGATCTTCGGTGGCGGCTCAAATATTTGTTGGGGCGGTGCTGACGCCGCAGCCGTCTGAAGGGTTTGGGGGCCTTTAGTGGGGCCATCCATTTAGTAGGTACGCAAAATTCTGTCAAAACTTGACCCCTCCCCCCCTCCCTGTACACACGCGGACTTTTTACACCCCCCCCGCCCCCCGGAATCCTATAGAACGGCCGATATTTAATTCACGCCGAATCGATCAAGGATCGATAATATTCACGTGTTTAAGCAAACAGAGAGTCCACCGCCGGACTATCTGACTCATTTGAAGGCCAATGTAGACACATTGTTATCGAGGCTTCACCACCCCCCCCCCCCCCCCGTTTTCTATGGGTACATTGTCAGTAGACTCCCCATACGCAAGCGTACGCATTTGGGTTAACCCCCTTCCCCTCTCCATTCCATGCGTATGTTCTAAATGGATGGCCCCTTATTGCCAGAAGGGGTAAACCCCATTCTTATTTTTTGTTCATACTTGGATACTGGCAACAACAACAACAACAAAATGGTCCCGTATTGTATCTCTTGAGTTTGAGGAGGAACTTGGCTCACCAGATGCCTCGCGCGTCCGGCCAGTCGCGGCCCATGCCGGCACACAGCAGGAGCGGGGACACGGGCTTGTCGAAGAGGAAGTGGTCGTCAATGAGCTGCTGCTGGTCCTTATCCGACATGGTCTTCAGGTCGTAGTACGTCCCCTTGAGGTCTCCGTCCAACTTGCTCAGGGCTGCGAGGGGGGTGGGGGGCAGAGGGGGGGGGCAGCGTCAGAGGACTTGCAGGAGGCAGACGTGGGGACTCACGGGATGACACGTGGTGTCATCAGCGTGTAGCCCGACACGTGGGGGACCCACAGGGACGAATGGGGACTCGAGAGGTATCATCATCTACGGCATTGCCGGGGATGGAGCCCCTGTGGAGATCACCTCTGTGAGAGGATGAAGCTCCTAATGAGGTGAATTCCCTGTGAGGGGTTGTGGGGGTGGGAGGGGGTGATCCCTACATTGGGGTGGGAGAGGGGGATAGAGAACCCCCGTGGGGGGTGGAGTCCCTTTGGATGGTAGGGTGGAGAGGATCCCCCATTAAGGGGGGTGTGCAGAGCCCCCGTTAGGGGGGGTGGTGGAGTTCCCGCATGGGAGGGGGGGTTATGGAATCCCCGCGGGGGGGGGGGGGGCCTTTAGATGGTAACGTAGAGAAGATCCCTCGTTATTGTTGGGGGGTGGTGTGGAGCCCCCGTGGGGTGAGTGAATTCCCTGTTGATGGCGGGGGGGGGGGTGATGCGCACCCTCAATGGAGAGCCTCTCCACCGCGCGACGCTCCCCGCGGCTGCAGTGCGGGGGCAGCGTGTAGCCCTTGATGCTACGGCCCGTGCGCACCCTGGAGCTGAGCACGTAGTTGGGATCCAGGTCATCACCTCCCTAGAGCACACACGGACGCAGCATCCTCACGGACCGCTCCACCACCACCATCATCATCGTCCTCATACTGCCAGCTCCGTTATCATCATACACCTCGCTAGCTCCACCATCATCATCATCCTCACACTCCCGGCTCCATCATCATCACCACCACCATCCAACCAACAACAACCGCCATTCGCCACTAAGTGGCGGTGACGTCACCACGACGCTTGTGCCAGGCCATGTGCACCTTGAGGCCACGTGAAGTGTCGAACGCCCGCTGGCAGGAGGTCACGGGGCAGACCCAGGTGCCACGGGTCGACTGACCGAGATGACCGAGATGACTGGCTGATGCACCACCTGTGCCCCCTACTGTGCCAACTTGCTGTGCTTTAGCCACCCGGCGCTCCGCTCGTTGTTGTGAGCGTCGCTCCTCCGCCCTCCGTTGTTGTTGGAGGGCGACTGCCTCCAACTGCCCAGTAGCGTCCTTCACGAGCCTCCTCCACTGAGGCCGATCTTGACACCGCTGGTACCAGTCATCGGCAAGTCCACTCAGCTCCACGTCCTCCTGTACCACATCACTCCATCTCTTCTCTAGCCCGTGCCGCGCCCGTTTAGCCCCCTCGATCCGGCCGAACAAAAGCTGTTTAGGCATGCGGTGGCTGGGCATGCGGGCTACATGACCCAGCCAACGCAGCCTTGCCTGCCGGAGGAGCTCACTGATGGGACTTTGCCCAGATCTTTCAAGGACTTGTGAGCTCCTCACACAATCCAGCCTGGTCAAACCCAGGATGGATCGTAGGCAGGCCAGCCTAAATGTTTCCAACCGGCGAAGATGCTCCACTAGGGGGGTCCACGTTTCGCAAGCGTAGAGAAGGGAGGGAATGACCGTGGCCGAGAAGACCTGAAGCTTCGTGCGGAGCGACAGACCAGGTAGCTTCCACACAGCGTTACGCAACCGATGAAAAGATATTGCCGCTCGACTGATTCGGAGTGAGACCTCTGCTGATAAACTGGAGCTGGTCATGAGCACACTGCCCAGGTATGGGAAACTCTCTACTCTCTCCACAACTGCCCCATCACCGATTGGGAGTTGTGGGGGCGGAGTGCCCGATGGTACAAAATACCCAGGCAGGTGCTTAGTTTTGGTGGGGCTGATGGTAAGGCCCCACCTCTTAGTGGCACACTCCAGCCTCAGCAGCAGCGTCTCCAACTCCTCTTCTGAATGAGCAGCTATTACCAAATCATCGGCATACATAACGTGGTTGACCAATAGGGAGCCATCCCTTGATCGCACCCGGGCGTCGATCAGCCTCCCATTATATCTGTACCAAATGGTAATTCCCCCGGTACAGCTATTGAAGGCTTCACGAACTACGCAGTCGAAATAGATGTTAAATAATGTGGGAGCCAGAGGACATCCCTGTCGCACCCCAAGGTGTACAGGGAAAGGCTCCGACTCCCGGCCACGTAGTTTTACCCGGGCCCGCTCACCATCATGAAGGTCCTTAATGATCGTGAGCAGAGGGTCAGGGACTCCGAAAGCACGAAGAACAACCCAGAGCCCAGTCCTACTGATGGTATCATAGGCCTTGACCAGGTCAATAAAGCAGAGATGTAGGTTTTTTTGGAATTCCCTACACCTCTGCTGTAGCAGACGGACAGAAAATATGGCATCTGTGCAGGACCGCCCTTTCCTGAAACCACATTGGGGCTCCGCAAGCCTCTCCTCAGCATGCCTAGCAAGGCGATGTTGAATAATCCTTGCCAGGACCTTACCCGGCACACTGAGGAGTGAGATGCCCCTGTAGTTGTTACAGTCTGTGCGGTCCCCCTTCTTAAAGAGGGGGACCACCAGGGCATCCTTCCAGTCCTGCGGAACCCGTCCAGTGGTCCAGACTGTTGTTATGATGTCATATAGGGCAGTCTGTGCACAAACGCCACCCTCCCTCAGCATTTCGCCTGGGAGATCATCTCTGCCCGGTGCCTTCCCTGGTCTCAGACTCCGGATCGCCCTCAGTACTTCCTCAACAGCCGGTACCTCAGCCAGCCACTCACAGGGGGTGACCTCTTCCAATATTTGAGGCACCGCAGCCTCAGCAGGGTTATCCCCACTTTGTGCCATGATGTTTTCCTGGCTGAGAGATTTTCCCTCCCCCAGGACCTCACAGAAATGCTCAGCAAATCTGCAAACCTGTTCCTGGGGGTCGGAGATTGGATCACCGTTTTTTCCTCTAATGATGGTAATAGGTGTGGCGCTGCAGGTTACTTTTTTGATGGAGTTAAATAGTGATTTGTGATCGCGGGCCACTGAGGCAGACTCCATCTCCTCAGCAACCCGCGACCACCACCCATCCTTACAGCGCCTTACGGCTCTCCGAACCTCCGAGCGAAGGCTGCGGTAAACCTCCTCATTCTCTGACGTGGGATGCTGTAGGCGATGAGAGTGGGCCTGTCGCTTTTTCTCAATTAACCTGAACACCTCCTCCGTCAGCCAGGGTTCCCGGGGAGGTCTGGACCGCGTACCCAAAGCAGCCATTGCAGCTGCATGAGTCACAGTCTTAAACCTCGCCCATTTACCCTCGACATCAGGTGGAGTGGGGGACGATGCCAACCCCAGCTGCAAGCGATGATGAAATTCTCGCTTGCAACTTTCATCAGCTAACTTAGACCAGGCCACTTTTGGTTGGAATGGGATCCTGGGTGTACACCCACCACCGGAGTGGAAGAATGGCAGGCGCATCTTACAGATGACTAGTCGATGGTCAGAGGGCAGATCAGCTCCACGGTAGGTCCTGGTGTCAAGGACATGGGCTCGCATCCGCTGGTCCGTCACTACGTAGTCCAGCAGATGTTCTTGCTTGGACCCGGCATGCATCCATGATGTTGTGTGGATGCGCCGATGCCGGAAGAGCGTGTTGGTAATTACAAGCCCATGGGCTGCACAGAAATCTAGCAGCCTCCTACCGTTGTTATTGAGCTGATCTGGCCCATGCCTTCCAATCACTCCAGACCAGGTGCCAGCATCATGACCAACTCGGGCATTGAAGTCACCCAACAAGATGACTCTGTCCCGAGTGGCCACTTTAGCCAGCACCTGTGACAGTAGGTCATAGAAAGCGTCTGACTCATCGGCTTTGCCTGCATCCCTCCACGGATGTTCGTCTTCGGTGGGGGCGTAAGTAACCACGACCATCCAACCACCACCATCACCACCAACATCATCATCACCACCATCCAACCACCACCATCACCACCAACATCATCATCACCATCACCACCATCCAACCACCACCACCATCACCATCATCACCATCACCACCACCATCCATCCATCACGACTACTCGGCAAGCTCGGCGGCGCGTGCCTTCAGGTTGGCGGGGTTCAGGTCGGTCTTGTGCATGTCCGTGGGCTTGTAGCCCGAGTGACGGTCGCGGATCACGGGGTCCAGCAGCTCCTTGAAGACTTCGTAGCACTCCTCGTCTCCAGCCACGCACCCCACGGTCATGATGAACGGGTGGCCTGAGGGCAAGCAGGCAGGGCAGAGACACCGCGGTCGATGGGATGGAACAGCAGATGCGAGTGTGGCATTAATCAGTCCCTCTCCTTAACCTCCTTCCCTTTCACCTTTTCTCCATCACCCAATCTCTTCCTCTTCCCTCGCCTCGTCCCTCAACTCCTTCCCGTCCCTCCCCTACCCTTTCGTGATCCCCAAGTCACCCCCTCTATCGCTGTCACTCATTTCTCAATCCTTGTAGTACGCCCACTTTCAATCACATAATTCCATTGCGTGTGATCGTTTTGTACACTATGTCAAGCACTTTGAGTGAAGCAACACTCTGGACCACTCAGTGTCCCACACTTGCTTGAATCAACGATCCTGGGATGCCAGGCGCCGCGGTGGCGAGATGTTAACTCCCTCGCCTGGTATACAGGAGGTCGTGGGTTCGATCACGACCTTGACATTTGTACATTTGTACATTTGCGAATTTGCGTGGTCTCTCTCCCCGTTGTCATGTGGATTTTTCTCCGGGTATCCCGGGTTTTCCCTCCACATTTAAGATCATGCATTTAGCGTATTCGGCTGCTATAAATGTACACACGATAAGCCGCTTCGTTGAGCCACCACATGCTCCTGAAAAGAGCCGGATAGCTCAGTGAGCCTTACCTGGTAAAATCAGAATAGTTTATAGTTGTATGGTTTAGTATCGGCAAGGACCCACGTGTTCCCTGACAAATTCGGATTCTGTAGATTGATTATAGAAAAGCCACGTAACATACAACAGAAATTCATACACCACCCGCTCCCTTCCTCCCCACTACCCCTTGATGGGTGACCTCTACGTACCGGGATTGTCCACCCCGGTCTGGATGATATCGTCCAGGGTGAACCCGCTGGGGGTCTGCCTCTCGCGAAGCTTGCCGTAGATCTCCTTGGTGAGAACCTTGGCCATGTGGTTGTTGTGGGCCGACAGGTCGGGGTATTCGTCCTCCACCGAGAACTTCATCTTCAAGGTGTTGTGGGTGTTTCCGAACGGCATGGCTGCTGATGGAAGGGGTCCTTTCTGGCGAGAAGTTCAGGGGGTTAATTGGACACCTCATCTCGACACGCAAATAAAATATAAACATTAGGAATCGAAAATTATTTGGCGGTTTCAAGAAGCGTTCGCTGCAAGGGAGCCTGGAATCGGTGCCGATGAGACCCTGCATGCCGAAACCGGCTCACAGTGTGCGTGTGTGTTTGTGTGTGTGTTGGTGTGTGTGCGTGTGGGGAGCGGTAGTGTAGTGTTGAACCTGGCGACCCGGGTTCGATTCCCGCTCACGGCCAACACCAGTGACGATTATCTGAACCGGTCCTGGGCCTCCCCTAGGTCGACTCAGCCTCAATTGAGTACGGTGTATAAACTTCGCCACTGGGGAGAAAAAGGTGTCGTGCCGGCCTTCATCGGTGCTCGCTAACAGCACTTGCCCCAACAGTCTGTTACGGGTTATACGTGGGGATCTTTGTCTTTTGTTACAATAAAGCAATGGTTCTTGAAACGAGGAATGTTTAAATTGTTGAGGTGGAGCGACAAATATGAAGAGGCTGTACGTTAACTTATATATTGTAAAATGTATACGTGCAAACTCATTACATTTGTAATCTGGAGTTGATCGCTAAATCACACACCTAAGAGTTATCAGTTATTTGGATTACTTGCAATTGAATTAAGCCCGGATGATGTATTTCCCAAATGGGCATTGAGGCAATGGTGCCGTTCCTTTTACAGCCCTGCTGAGCAAGTGGTGGAAATTCCACATTCCTATGATGGTCGTGAGTCTATTCATAGGACAGCCTCTGTTGACTTCCCCACAAAGCGGTACCTATTTTTCCGACCGCCACAGGAAGGAATGAATGATGGGCTGATTAAACTCCCAACTCCGCTCCCCTACCCAACTGGGATTTGAACTCGCAACTTTCGCCTTGAGACGGAGGGTCTCTCTCGCTCTGCTGCTGAGCCTCCTGGCCGGGTGTCACGCGAGCCCCGCTTGCAAGGGTTGAATAATCGGTTCCTCGTGACAACACTGCGGCCATCTGTAACCTGAATTCAATCACCCCGTGGTCTGCCTGCCGCAACAGGAACGGGCGAGTAACCCGCCCGATGACCCCCAAAAGTCCCGGAGTGGTTCCCAAGGTCGCGGTGATGGCGTTTCTCACGATGCCATTTCCATTTTGAACGATATGATACGATATCGATGTCGGCGACACGCCGATAAACATTTTTTTACGATGAGATATAGTTTCTTACAATGCGATATTATTATCAACAGTACGATATCGTACGATATAAATGTTCAAGATATGTCAATAATCGCGATATCGATTTCCCATACTTTTATACTGTAGTTGTGTTTAAAATTTGTATTATAGTGTAGTGCTTTGCTACACGAAACTTACATTTACGACCAAAGATTAACTTAAAGAATAGGTTTTACCCTTTCTGGCACTAAAACAGTAAATGTTCAGATGTTCAAACACCAAACAGAAACCTTTTGCAAGGAATCAAGTCTGCATTAACCACATGTACTTGTGGTGAACATGAAAACCAACATGCTCTGATAATAATTTCCGCATTGTCTTTTAAACTGATTGGCCTACACCAGAGACAGCCTTCTTTAGTGCCTAGTCTCACCACCAGTGTCAGTCCAGAGAACGCCAAAAGGCGAGCAGTACCAAGACAATGCCACTATCAGGGCATTTATAACTCGGGGTGAGCAGCGACACAATTGGACCTTTTTGCCAGTATCAAAGTATGGGTCATTGAGCTGTCTACTGATGACTGTAATCATCACTGCTTCTGTTAATTCATACGCGATTTTGACAGCACACATAGGGGCCCCTCCGATTGCTACGGTTGGCTACCTAGGGTGCAAAAGAAGTCCAGCACACGGCACATGAGTGTTTTACATCTAAGATAAAACGAACGATGTATTGCAAAACGGACGATACGATTATCGTGTACTCGATGTACGATATATCGCAGTATCAACGTATCACGACAATTTTTGTCGCCACTGTGTGGGTTAAATTGTGTTGGATTCATGCGGACTAAACTGCGCGAGTTAACCTCTGGGCTATATCGCGTGGAGAAAAGTGTACTCGTAGGCGTCAAATCGTCATTGTGCACAGCATCATAGACACACGTGCTCACCTGGCGCACACCTGCCCACCTTTGATTGTTGCGAGCAGGTGTCTCACCTTTGGTTGTTGTGCACGGGTGTCTCACCTTTGTGGAGTGAGAAGCTGTGGTTGGAGCTGAAGCTGAGGCTGGAGCTGGGGCTGCCCCGCACAGAGTTGCCTCTTATAACCACTCAGCGGGGTCGTCTCGGGTATCCACGAACCCCAGCCCCCCCCCCCCCCCCGAGATAAAAATAACCCCACACACCCCCAAGTCCCACACACCCCCAAACACGACCCCCCCCCCATAACGTGAAATAACACGGGCTCATCATCAACATCATGGTCACTCGAATCTCGCATGCGGTACGTGTGGGTTTGGTCGCGGCGACGAGGTTACCTCTGGTCAGGGAAGAGGTGGTCAGAGAATGAGCTTTGATGATGTTGTTGTTGTTGCTGTTGTTGTTCAAGAGGGAAGATTGTGTAGGCGGTGTGGTCGAGGGAAGAGGTCAGGGAGGACGTAAGGTCAATGTGCTGGTGAGGTCAGGTAAGGTCAGCGAGGAGGTGAGGTCAGCGAGGAGGTTGGTCAATGAGGAGGTGACGTCAGGGTAGAGGTGAGAGGGTAAGGTCAATGAGGTGAGGTCAGCGAGGAGGTGAGATCAAGCAATAGAGGGAGGTGAGGTCACAAAGGAGGAGAGGTCACGGAGAAGGTGAGGTCAGGGAGGAAGTAAGGTCAGGGTCGATGTGAGCTCAGGGAGAGAGTGAGATCAGAGAGGAGGTGAGGAAGGGGGCGAGGTGAGGGACCAGCTGCTGAGGTCGTTCTGAGGGATGAGCGTGAGGGTTGCTGCTGCAGGTGAGGTTGAGTCCGTGGGTGAGGAGACATCGGCCATTTTTTTAATCAAGCTCAGAGCTGGTGGCGTGGAGACGCGGGGAGTCCACCAGCTTCTCCTCCTCCTCCCCCCTCCTCCTCCTCCACCCCTCATCCACCAAAAGAAGCTGCGGGGGCCCTCTGCGGTCCCGTTCGTGAGGCCTCCCCATGGCCCCGACCGTGGCCATGAACGGTCCGGTGGCCCAATTCGTGCGCAGGGAGAAGGCGGCGGCGGCGGTGGTGGCCGGACTGGTGCGGGCCGAGCCTCGGGTGGCTCTCTCGTATTTCCCCGCGTCAGGACATTTCAGTTAAACTTAGAGCTGGACTAGAGCCAGGAGACTCGCCTCCGTGCCGCTGTGGCCAAAACACGAGGATCTTTGAGAAGTCAGCGATTTATTGTTTTCGTTCAAAAGCGGTCGTGCGGGGAAAATCTGCACGGGGTTTTTTTGATGTTGTGTGTTGGTGCAGGGTTGGTCAGCGTGACCCCCAGCCATAGTCGGGCAGTGGCATGGAGGGTTAAAATTACACGGTGCCGGATAAAGAAACACAGGCGGAGAAGCCACGGAAACACGGTGGGACACGTGTTTGTTGAAGTTCTTTTGTAACGTACGTATCCAACCGTGCTTATCGGAGGTGAGACACGGGGGAGACACGGGGATATGAGGATGTGCAGCGACGGTGAGATGCATCGAGGGACAAGGAGAGGAAGGGAAAGACGGGGAGAGGTGGGGAGACACGGCACATGGGGATATCCACAGCCTGCATGTGCCATTGCTAGTTGTTTACCCAGGAGAGCCTCACTAAGTCTCAAGACTCTTCTTGAGGAAGTTGTCGCAGCACTGAGCGTTGGTTGCTATGCTTCTCCTTGTCGCATAGTTTGAGAGTCACTGCAAAATGTTGCAAATGTGAACACTGCGTGTCGCTGGACCGACTCTTATTTCGAATAACGCCCCCCCGGCATCCGCCAAGGTCCGCCGTGAAGCAGACTGCGCGTCGCATCTTCTCGGCTAATGCAGCCGCCTTATTAACCAGGGCGGCCAGGGGACTCGAACCCGAGAACCCTCCCTGCAAATGAGCGCTGGATGCGCGTCTTCCGCCCCTTTCTACCGTTGGCTGAAATTCGGGATCGTTCCGACTGAAATTAAACACCCGGCACCACCTATTTGACCTCGACTATTTCCAGTTCGCTGCATTCCATCATCCAGTATCAGGCTCAGATCACCATCATCATCATTCTGAGGGTACACGCAGAATAATTTTAAGCGCTGGTAAAAAAAAACGACTACATCTCGAGGCGGGAAGCACGACCCTAGAGTTTTGACGACTGCAAGGACTCCCTCCTTTAACCAATTAGTGGCACCCTCGGCCAAATGTGATCCACCTCAACCTCGTCATCCCGATTCTTCCCTCGCACCGCTTCACCTTTGGAATTCCCTCCCATCGCCGCGCTTTCTCAAGCTCTTATACAATAAAAAAAAAATCCGTATAAAAAGGCAGACAATGTTTCCTTCGTGTGTTTGTTTCTGAACGGGAAAAAAATATACAAGTATTTTGTGTTACACGACTCACCATCTGCCCCATGGCCTTCTGGGAGTGCAATATTTCAGTAGCAAATTCAATTAAAAACTCTAACCCTGACCCACCCACCCAATCACTCACCAACCCTCTCACCCACTCACTAATTCACCCACTCACTCATTCGCTCACCCACTCACTCACCCACCTACTCACTCACCCACTCGCTCACCCACTCACTCATCCACTCACTAATTCACCCACTCACTCATTCGCTTACCCACTCACTCACCCACTCACTAATTTACCCACCCACTCACTCACCCAGCCACTAAAGGAAAGGGGAGAATATAAACAATGAAGGGGGTCCGAAAGCATGGGGTGGAAAAGGAACGTTATGTAGGAGAGTCTTGCTGAAAGCAGAGAGTGAAAGGGGACCAGGTGGAGTTTCCTTGGGAGGGTGGTCACTCTTTTAATTTGTGGGTGACAAGCAGGTGGAGATTACATCCTGACACAAGAGATGCCGGGTTCTCGATATCTGCTCCAACACCACAGCAGTCACCGCCTGAACCGTCATTGCCCCATGTCCCCTGCGCAAAGCGCTCTCTTCACTCTTAATTTGGGAGCTTTCGTGACTGCAGGTATTATTCTTTGGTTCTTTTCGGTTAAGTCACGTCTAAAAATATAAAATAATAAATCAAAATAAAACAACACATTACGACGTTTCGATTGCAACACAAGCAATCATCATCAGGCATAAAAGAAATAGCAACAAAAATCTAACTAGAAAACTATAGACCGACATACAAGCAGACAGACATCACAACGGCACACATAGAGAGGAGTATACAGGCACACGAAAATTAAATAACCTAGTAAAATATTGAAATGTGATGTAATACAACACAGAGAGTCGGTTAACACACAATTAACGCATGGCCTGGTTGACTACGTGTTTCAAAATTTGCTAAGTTAGAATTTTAAGTGTGACCAACAAATATCTAACTAGAAAACTATAGACAGACATACAAGCAAACAGACATTACAACGGCACACAGAGAGAGGACACAAATCGGCTGTGTGAGCAACAAAAATCTAACTAGAAAACTATAGACAGACATACAAGCAGACAGACATCACAACGGCACACAGAGAGAGGACACAAATCGGCACAAAGAGATGGTCGTTTCTGTGACGGTCCCTTAAACGTGACTTAACCGAAAAGAACCAAAGAATAATTCCTGCAGTCACGAAAGCTCCCAAATTAAGATTGAACCACTTCTACGGGGAAGTTTTAAACTTATCCTTTTTTCTTTCTGGCTATTTGTTCTCTCTGCCTGTGTCCTCTCCTTGAAATTTCACACTTAAAATTCTAACTTAGCAAATTTTGAAACACGTAATAAACCAGGCTATGCGTTGTGTGTTAACCGACTTTCTGTGTTGTATTACATCACATTTCGATAATTTACTAGGTTATTTAATTTTCGTGTGATTGTCTCCTAATTTTCAGGCTTGCCTCCCGTGCCGCGTTTGTCCTAATTTTCAGGTTTGCCTCCCGTGCCGCGTCTATCATCTCACTTACAATAGGAGTACGTTGGCGTGCACCCATTGATCTCCCCGCCCTCTCCCTCCCCCCGTCCCCTCCCCCTCCTCTCTATATTTAAGGGACCGTCACAGAAACGACCATCTCTTTGTGCCGATTTGTGTCCTCTCTCTGTGTGCCGTTGTGATGTCTGTCTGCTTGTATGTCTGTCTATAGTTTTCTAGTTAGATTTTTGTTGCTCACACAGCCGATTTGTGCGCTCTCTTCACGTCGCCGCTCATGTGGATCGTCACACTGGGCAGCCGCTGCCACAGGTCTGCCACAGGGCAGCCGCTACAACCTGCCTGCCTCTCGAGAGGCTCCATGCCGCGTCCTTCCTGCCGTATCGCGGACGTCCGCACAGACGAGCGACTTGGCGCTGTGCGTCGATTTCTTCCCAAAAAACGAGCGTTTGCACCCTCCCGACCCCGCGCCCCCCCCCAACCCCGCCCCCCCCAACCCCGCGCCCCCCCCCCCAACCCCGCGCCCCCCCAACCCTGCGCCCTCCCCCACACCGCGCGCCCCCCTTCCTCGTGAGCTCACTCGGGACCCTGGAGAGGCGCCAGAGATTTGAGAGAAATCTGTGATATAGAGAAAATCCCCACACCCATGGAGTATTGTCTACAGGACGAGTTGAACCTTCACGTGCATGTACCGTAGACAATACATCCTGGCTGGATTACCATATGCACGTAGCGGTTTGAAAATAATAATGTTTTATTTAATTAAACATTGTTTTATTAAACGTGTTTATAAGTTCTGTTGACGAGCAGGAGGAATGTCTCTATATGCATCGCTGCTGTCCATCTGCGTGCGAATTTGACCCGTGGCACGCACTGGTTGTCGTGTCTATTGAATTAATTTCGATTTTTTTTTTGCCATGTCCGTGATCCAGGTCGCTCTTGCCAGCGAGGCTTGTAACATCCTCGTCGCCCCGAGCTCTGTTCTGGTTAAACACATTCACGTCAACTCGTGTTGCGTAGGGGGCGGTGGGACGTGGGCCAGCACTGGCGCGTCACAGCGCGCCTGTTGCGAGAGGCTCGACATTCAAACCTGGCAGGCCGCCGTGGAAAATACCTGTGCGGGTGGCTTAATTATGAAAAAATTAACCCGTAAAAACAAGGTTTTTCACTATAAATCCTTTATATGCGTGGCATCGGTTTTATTTTATTATTCATTTCTGTTTTTCTTGAGTAAGAGTTTCATTTTTATCACATTGGTATTTTAAATCAAATATGAAAATAAAAATTTCCTAAAAAGTGGAAAATTTTGGAAAAAAATTTTCACGAAAATAAATTGTCACGCACAACGAGTCTGTGTGCAAAATGTCAGCTCGATTGGATCACGGGAAGTGGGTTAAAAAACGACCGAAAGATTTGCACGGTCGTAAGCGCGCAAACAAGTGAACTTAATATAAAGGATTTAAAAATAACTGCGAGACTGTGCGTCGTCCGCTTAATTTCGGCAAGAACATTGCGTACTCGGCGTTAGCGTGCAAATACAAAAACACATGTTTTACCTGCAAACGACTCGAATGGGATCCCACATTAGTCCTCATCGCCCGCGACTGGCAGATGATTTCCCACTTGGCAGGCGAGCTGCTGAGTCAACCTGTGTCGCACAGGGACGGCTGCCACTGCAGGAGGGGGGGGGGGGGTGCCCTTTGAATGATTGAGATGAGATGTCACCTTTCGCCCAGTAAAAACAAACCATCAAAAACACCTCACAATTACGACGCAGTCTCACCGTGCATATTTTATTGCCCAACCGCTGTCCGGCTCCGTGCAAATTTCGCGTGAGCCGAGGTTCCGGATTTGGCCGGACTTTTATTCCTCCATTCGACTACTCTTCCTGCAGCTGCAGACGCCGGCCAGGCGTACGAGGCTACCTGCCACGTACGATCCCCCCCCCCACTCCACCCTCACCCCGACCCCCGTGAGCGACACCCGAGTCGCTGCTGCTGCCGCAGCTCCGACTCTGATCGTTCCCCGCCAGATTCAATTGCAGACGTCTATTTTGGTCGCAAGGTCAAAATTGCCCTCCGAGGATCCTAATACACGCACTACACATCTCACCCGTGCGTGCGTTAGCGCGTGAGCGCTTTAAAGCTGCGCCATTTGGCTGCCCAAGCGAATTCCCGACTCCCGGGTGACCCTGGCCGTGATCGGTAGAGGCGCACGGACGCAAGGTGGTGGCCACCTTCCCCCCTCCCATCGGTTTAAACCCGAACACGCGGACAGCTTGCGCCGCCAGAGTTCACGGTGAGCGGGGCGCGTTGACAGAGGGCAACGACAGGCGGTGACAAAGGGTGACAATGTGCGGTGACGAAAGAGGGTGACGATTAGGTGCAAGGGCAATGATTGGTGGCAGTGGCTGACGAAACGGGGGTGGGGTGATATGCGATGTCACGTGGAGTGGCAACACCCACGGCAACGGCAACGGCTCGAGACGAATAGGTCTTTATTTTATGCAAAGGAAACTCCGGCTCGCAACTCGTTCGCAACACGCGGGACACACCGTGAGGTCACCATCCCGCACATCCAAACTTGCGTTTACTTCCGGCAGTGTGCAGCGTCCGCGGGCATCGCCTGGACCCCCAGTTTCCTCCAGGATGAGCCTGAGACTCGTTGGAGCTGTCCTGGCTGCCCACGCCGTCGCTTGTTGTCAATGTTTTTGTTGTTGTTGTTGGTGCTGGGCCCTGCTTGCTGTGCCGCAGTGTTGCCATCTCTCCTCTCTCTTAGATGATTTCCCTGCCTTGACCGCCCCTCCCCCTCCACCCCCTCCGCCTGCTACCCCGAGGTAGTTTTTGTTCATTCTTGTAAAGTGTCTTGAAATGCGACTTTAGAAAAAAAAATGTTTACAAAAAGATCTCATTTTTTTCGCATAGCGCAATTTACGGAAATTGCATCTGAAAACGCCGACAAATTCAATTTTTTTTAACTCTCGCAATTTTCACACGGAGGCCATCGGGAGAATACAGAAACAAGCACGTATGCAGGCAGAGCGGCGATGACAAAGGCCGCTCTCACGACATTTTACCAACTTGCCGCATACACGCAACATACTTTCAAATTATTGTAAAATGGTTGTTGTGGTTGCTGTGCCCAGAGCCGAGCCACAGGCACGATGCGCACGGATCGCCGGCTCCGGACACGGTCTCCGCGCGGCGACCACGTCAGCCGGGAGACACGGGCGGCGGCTACTTCCTCCCAGTAGCCAGCAGTGACTACAGCCACCGCACGGGGAGTCGCGAGGTCACCGGGGGCGACCGCCACTCAGCACAAACCTCCAGGCTCGGAGCACGGCCACGCGACCCATCATCCACGTCATGGTGAAGTTCCTGCGGTACCACTCCCTGCAGGAGAACACGCACGCCACAACACACGACTCCCTTCAGGAGCTCGCACAACACTTCCTGCAGGAGCACACAAACACACACAACACTCCCTGCAGGGGCACACACACACACACACAACACTCCCTGCAGGAGCACACACACACACAACACTCCCTGCAAGAATGCACACACACACACACAACACTCCCTGCAGGAATACACACACACACACAACACTTCCTGCAGGAGCACACACACACACACAACACTCCCTGCAGGGGCACACACACACACAACACTCCTTGCCGGAGCACACAAACACACACAACACTCCCTGCAGGGGAACACACACACACACAACACTCCCTGCAGGAGCACACACACACACAACACTTCCTGCAGGAGCACACACACACAACACTCCCTGCAGGAATGCACACACACACACACAACACTCCCTGCAGGAATGCACACACACACACACAACACTCCCTGCAGGAGCACACACACACACAACACTCCTTGCAGGAATGCGCACACACACACAACACTTCCTGCAGGAATGCACACACTCACACACAACACTCCCTGCAGGAGCACA
This sequence comes from Lampetra fluviatilis, assembly GCF_964198595.1. Taxonomy (NCBI): domain Eukaryota; kingdom Metazoa; phylum Chordata; class Hyperoartia; order Petromyzontiformes; family Petromyzontidae; genus Lampetra; species Lampetra fluviatilis. The sequence goes on from NC_136292.1 coordinate 6,752,270, forward strand.
CACACACACAACACTCCTTGCAGGAATGCACACACACACACACAACACTCCCTGCAGGAATTCACACACACACACACACTTCCTGCAGGAATTCACACACAACACTTCCCTGCAGGAATTCACACACACAACACTCCCTGCAGGAATGCACACACACACACACAACACTCCTTGCAGGGGCACACACACACACGCATGAGGCTCCCTGCATAACCACCAAACACTCCCTCAACTTGCCATCAACATCCATCACCATGGGCTGTCTCACCATGGTGACGCAATGTTGACATGTCAACACGCGTGTACAACCGCGCGTGGCACTCGCACACGAGGGCACGCACTTGTTATAGTTGAGGTGCTTGGTGTAGTTGTCATCCAGAAAGCCTTTGTAGAATTCTGCCATCTCCTCCACGCTCAGACTCCTCTTGGAACCTACACGCAGGAATCGTACGAATCTCACCATCGCTCATATGACGATCTATGCGCAGACAAGTCAAATAAAATCCAAGTGATTTCCTGCTCAAATACTCATCTCCTCCTTTTCCTATCCACGGCACAATTTCGAGCTTGTTTAAACTTCACGAGCCTGCCAGAACAGCTCAACCCGGCCAGCACACCTCCCATCTACACACACACACACACCTCCCATCTACACACACACACACACACCAATCCAGCCAGCACAGCACCCATCTACACACACACACCGACCCAGCCAGCACACCTCCCATCTACACACACACACCTCCCATCTACACACACACACACCGACCCAGCCAGCACACCTCCCATCTACACACACACACCTCCCATCTACACACACACACACCAATCCAGCCAGCACACCTCCCATCTACACACACACACCTCCCATCTACACACACACACACACCGACCCAGCCAGCACACCTCCCATCTACACACACACACACACACATCGACCCGGCCAGCACACGTCCCATGTACATTGACAATCCACCTTGGGTCTATCCACGTTCACGACCCATAATATATTTCGGCATCAGGCGCACACCATATCCAGTACACCTTTCACTCCAGGCTGCGGCTACCGGTCACATGCCAACTCCAGTCTACACGGCGACCTGCAAAATGTTCCAGTGGGAGATGAATCCCTGGGAGGGGGTGGGGCCGGGACTCACCGTCCTCATCGTGAGTCCCCAGCCCTTTATCGCGCAGACGCTTCACGATGAACTGCTGCTTCTCCTGCGTGGGCACAAGTGGTGTGGGCACAGGCGTGGGCATGGGTGGTGTGGGCACAGGTGGAGCAATGCTGCTCACATCTCACAGCTGACCTCACACCGCATCAAACACAAAGATGCCCTCCCCCCCTATAGCCTGAACAGACTGTAGGGGCAAGTGTTGTTGGGGAGCAACGCCTACGAAGGCCGGCTCGGCACACGAGGGGGCGGGTGGCCAGCACCATGCCCGGCCGCTTTTGTCTCCCCAGTGGCGGTGTTTACACATTGCAACAGGTACTCGTTTGAGGTTGAGTAGACCTAGGGGAGGCCCAGGACAGATGCAGATAATCGTCACTGGTGTTGGCCGTGAGTGGAAATCGACTTGGGTCGCAGGGTTCGGAGCGCAGTGCGCTAACCGTTGCACGACTTGCTTTTTAATTTCGTGCGTTTTTAAATACTAGATAATAAAAGACTGCCTTCTCCAGGTAAAATTTTTCTAAAAATATAATAATGAACATGATATGATTTTTTTTTATACGATCAGTCATGAACAACTACTTAAAATTTTGTAATATTTACACGAACAAAATTGTTGATTTGATTAAACTTCTTACATTTAAAGACGTACCCATCGGAAACCGCTCAATTTAAAGATTCCATTCTACTTTTATAAGAAAGAACAAATTTGTTTTTACGTAATCCTCTATGAAAGGAAGCCCCTATCTTCTACCGTTTTCAAATTATTCAGATTTGAACATTAAAAAAATGCAGATTTTTTTGTTCAAAACCGCTTGAATCCGAAATATCTCAAAAACAATAAAAGATAGAACCCCAATGGTTCTCGCTTTATTTTTATTTGCCAGTTAACCCTCTTATTAAATAAAAAAACCCGCAATCTTATATTTTGAATGGTTTCTGAATGATACCATGCACAAACATGTTTATGAGGCACTTACAATCGAGATTTGGGGGCCATAAATTAACAATCTCAGATTTTCTGATTGTTCCTGTTGTTTGAGTCCTAAATAATACATGTGTACCAAAATTGAGCTTTCTACCTTGTCGGGAAGTATTCAATAGCTTTTTGAGACATACAGATTAAGGTTTTTATTGATATAGAAGATACACTATTTGTTGTTTAAGTGATGAGTTAAGAAACGCCTAAATCTGTGCTCTCGGTTTGCCTGGGTGGAAAGTGGACAACGTCTTAGGAGTGCCACAGTGGCGAGATGTTAACTACCTCGCCTGGTATGGAGGAGGTCCTGGGTTCAATCCCAACCCTGATGCCTGTATATTTGGAGTTTGCGTGTTTTTCTTGTTGTCGCATGGATTTTTCTCTGGGTCCCCTGGTTTTTCCCTCCACATTTAGAATCAACACGCTATAAATTTCGACATAAGCCACTTCGTTGAAATATCATGTGCGGCCAGGTTGCCTTTAAAAAAGAGCTACATAGCTGAGTGGGCCTTAACAAGTAAAATACAAAAAAAAATTAAGTTTAGTCTTTGCCCAGTCCTGGCCAGCTGGCTCAAAACGTGACAAAACACATTCCTGCGGAGGGAGTTGGTAGGAACGTTGGTTGCTCGGTCAATGGCCAGGGTCAACGGCGGCGTGGTGTATTCCGCAAATATGCCCGACTGTGAGGGCGGGCACAAGCCGGCGTGAGTAGGTTAAACGTTGAGTTTTATAAGGGCACCACGGGGTGACCACCCCCTCCCCACCCAGCCCCTCCCCACCCTCCCCACCCAGCCCCTCCCCACCCTCCCCTTCCCACCCAGCCCCTCCCCACCCAGCCCCTCCCCACCCTGCCCCTCCCCACCCAGCCCCACCCTCCCCTCTCTCCCCACCCAGCCCCTCCCTCCCCACCCAGCCCCTCCCTGCACGACGGACAGACAGACACAATAATCCCCTGTGAGTTGGTGTAATCAGGAGGGTCCTACCAGTATTAATTGATCTCACCACTTCTGACACACACTCGTGACCTCGTCCCCTGCTATATGTCCAAACCCAGCTATGTTAGACCCCCGAAGGAGGGGGGGATGGGGGGATGGGGTCACATAATCCTCTCCCACGCCAGCCTTTACCCGGCTAAAGGTCAGGTTCTGATCGCTCCAGAAGTGGTGGCTCCACGCCTCGGTGTCTCCACGCAGCTCGCGCAGCTGCAGCTCCAGCGGCGACTCGGCGGGTCGTCTCCCCACGCGCACGGGACGCAGGTTCGAGTCCCGGTCCGGGGGACCTACCCAGTCCCGCTCGGGCTCCGAGGGCGGCTGGGTATGAGAGAGGGCCGGTGAGGTGATGCCGGGAGGGGGGGGCAGAGTCGCTCATGTCGGGCACATCATTTTGTAGACATGCCAGAGGAGTGGAGTTCACTCCGAGTTCGTCTAGTCACCATGTGTGTGCGTTCATGCCAGGGCAGTCGTGTCACTCCGAGTTACATTCTTCGGGTCTTTCGGTAAAGTCACGTAGATAGGTTGAAAGAAAACAACAAAAAGCTGCGACATTTCGATCACAACACAAGCAGGCGTCATCGAAAGACCCAAAGAATGAATTCCTGCCGCCACGAAAGCTTTGAGTGAAGATTCACTCCGAGATAACCAAGGCACTGCAAGGGAGTGCAGTCACCCCGTCAGTGCAGTCATTTAGTAGTCACCCAGTGAATAGTCACTAGGAGTGAGTCACAAACTCATTCCCACTCGTCTGGTCACTCACTCTGATCACTCACTCACTGATCACTCACTGTAGTCATTGATCACTCACTGTAGTCATCGATCACTCATTCACTGATCACGCACTGTAGTTATTGATCACTCACTGTAGTTATTGATCACTCACTGTGGTCACTGATCACTCACTGTAGTTATTGATCACTCACTGTAGTTATTGATCACTCACTCTGGTCATTGATCACTCACTGTAGTTATTGATCACTCACTGTAGTTATCGATCATTCACTGTAATTATTGATCACTCACTGTAGTTATTGATCACTCACTGTGGTCATTGATCACTCACTGTAGTCATCGATCACTCACTGTAGTTATTGATCATTCACTGTAGTCATCGATCACTCACTGTGGTCATCGATCACTCACTGTAGCCACTGATCCCTCACTGTAGTCATTGATCACTCACTGTAGTTATTGATCACTCACTGTAGTCATCGATCACTCACTGTGGTCATTGATCACTCACTGTAGTCATCGATCACTCACTGTGGTCATTGATCACTAACTGTAGTTATTGATCACTCACTGTAGTTATCGATCACTCACTGTAGCCACTGATCACTCACTGTGGTCATTGATCACTCACTGTAGTTATTGATCACTCACTGTAGTTATCGATCACTCACTGTAGCCACTGATCCCTCACTCTGATCACTGTAGTCACCTGCGCCGCGCTCCTCGCCTCACGATGCTCGCCGCTCGCCGCGGCCCGGGTCGCGGGGAGGCCCAGGGTGGGGAGCCGTAGGGGGCCCAGGGCGGGAAGGCCGCGGCCTCCCGGACGCAACCGCAGCAGCAGCAGCCGCCGCATGGCCGCGCTCGGCGCGGGTGACCTCCGAGGAGAGAGCCTCGGGGTTCGATCTCGGGGCGAGCGGCTGCTGCGGGGCCGCGGCTGCTGCGCTCGTCTCGAGCGTGGCCTACGGCTCCTGGCGAGGAGGAGAGGGTTCGGTGAGGGTCGAGCGAGCGCCAGGGACCAGGTAGCAGTCGGTTCTGAGGAGCAGGCCAAGGCTGGGGGGGGGGCAAGGCTGGGGAGGGGGGAGAAGGCGTCGCAGGGCCGAGAGCGCCCCCACGTGGCCACCGCCACCCCCCCCCCCCCCCGTGGCCGCCACCCCCCCCCCCCCCCCGTGGCCACCCCCACCACCCCCCGTGGCCACCTCCACCACCCCCCGTGGCCACCTCCACCACCCCCGTGGCCACCTCCACCCCCCCCCGTGGCCACCTCCACCACCACCCCCCCCCCCACATGGCCACCTCCACCACCCCCCGTGGCCACCTCCACCACCCCCCGTGGCCACCTCCACCACCCCCGTGGCCACCTCCACCACCCCCCCCCCCCCCACGTGGCCACCTCCACCCCCCCGCTCGCCCTCTGCTCGGTCCCCATGAGAGCGGCAGTGAACCCGTACGCCATCAACATCAGCAGCAGGATCGAGAAATGGTCAATCCACTGCTGGATTATGGCCTTGCAAAGTCGTCGCCATCTCTCGCTGTCCTGCGATGGACCTCGTGCACCTCGCTGCTGCACTCGAACAACCACCCACTCAATTAACTCACTCAACCACAACCACCACTCAATTAACTCACTCAAACATAACCACCCACTCAATTAACTCACTCAACCACAACCACCACTCAATTAACTCACTCAAACATAACCACCCACTCAATTAACTCACTCAACCACAACCACCACTCAATTAACTCACTCAAACATAACCACCCACTCAATTAACTCACTCAACCACAACCACCACTCAATTAACTCACTCAACCACAACCACCACTCAATTAACTCACTCAAACACAACCACCCACTCAATTAACTCACTCAACCACAACCACCACTCAATTAACTCACTCAAACATAACCACCCACTCAATTAACTCACTCAACCACAACCACCACTCAATTAACTCACTCAAACATAACCACCCACTCAATTAACTCACTCAACCACAACCACCACTCAATTAACTCACTCAAACATAACCACCCACTCAATTAACTCACTCAACCACAACCACCACTCAATTAACTCACTCAACCACAACCACCACTCAATTAACTCACTCAAACATAACCACCCACTCAATTAACTCACTCAACCACAACCACCACTCAATTAACTCACTCAAACATAACCACCCACTCAATTAACTCACTCAACCACAACCACCACTCAATTAACTCACTCAACCACAACCACCACTCAATTAACTCACTCAAACACAACCACCCACTCAATTAACTCACTAAACCACAACCACCACTCAATTAACTCACTCAAACATAACCACCCACTCAATTAACTCACTCAACCACAACCACCACTCAATTAACTCACTCAAACATAACCACCCACTCAATTAACTCACTCAACCACAACCACCACTCAATTAACTCACTCAAACATAACCACCCACTCAATTAACTCACTCAACCACAACCACCACTCAATTAACTCACTCAAACATAACCACCCACTCAATTAACTCACTCAACCACAACCACCACTCAATTAACTCACTCAACCACAACCACCACTCAATTAACTCACTCAAACATAACCACCCACTCAATTAACTCACTCAACCACAACCACCACTCAATTAACTCACTCAAACATAACCACCCACTCAATTAACTCACTCAACCACAACCACCACTCAATTAACTCACTCAACCACAACCACCACTCAATTAACTCACTCAAACATAACCACCCACTCAATTAACTCACTCAACCACAACCACCACTCAATTAACTCACTCAACCACAACCACCACTCAATTAACTCACTCAAACATAACCACCCACTCAATTAACTCACTCAACCACAACCACCACTCAATTAACTCACTCAAACATAACCACCCACTCAATTAACTCACTCAACCACAACCACCACTCAATTAACTCACTCAAACATAACCACCCACTCAATTAACTCACTCAACCACAACCACCACTCAATTAACTCACTCAAACATAACCACCCACTCAACCACAACCACCACTCAATTAACACTCAACCACCCACTCAATTAACTCACTCAAACATAACCACCCACTCAACCACAACCACCACTCAATTAACACTCAACCACCCACTCAATTAACTCACTCAAACATAACCACCCACTCAACCACAACCACCACTCAATTAACACTCAACCACCCACTCAATTAACTCACTCAAACATAACCACCCACTCAACCACAACCACCACTCAATTAACACTCAACCACCCACTCAATTAACTCACTCAAACATAACCACCCACTCAACCACAACCACCACTCAATTAACACTCAACCACCCACTCAATTAACTCACTCAAACATAACCACCCACTCAACCACAACCACCACTCAATTAACACTCAACCACCCACTCAATTAACTCACTCAACCACAACCACCACTCAATTAACACTCAACCACCCACTCAATTAACTCACTCAAACATAACCACCCACTCAACCACTGAATTAACCATTTCAGAATCAGAATGTTTATTTTATCCTGGAGGAATCCGATGAGATATGAAGCTCTTTTTTCACAGATGTTCAGTAGAGGCAGGTTAGAATGTTACAACAACAATACAAATTATAGGAAAGGTAAACAAATAACTTAAAAATACATACAAATACAGCTAAACTATTTTTATCTGACCAAGTAAAGCCCACTTAACGAAAAGCTTTTTTTAGAAGCCACCTGGCCACAAATGATAGCTCAGTGAAGTGGCTTATCAATGTGGACATTGATATCACTAAAATATTGTCAATAATCGAGACGCGGGGAGACGCCAACTCGAACCCCTCCCCCCACCTCGTGCATACTGGTGACATGACGTCCCCGCGCCGAGCTTTGCCGTGGGGACGTCATCGCACCAAACACTGCCCCAGTGACGTCACCAAGCCTGGCCGCGAACACGTAACCGCGCCTCACCGTTTCGCGCTGACGCTCATCTTGCCAAGCCGTAATTAGGTGACGTCACCACGCCATGCCAAAACGCGGGGGACGTCGGTGCTGAACAGAAACGCGGTGACGTCACGGCGCCGATCAATAACGCGGTGACGTCAGGGCCGGATGAAGGCACGAGGCTTTATTGGCTGCAGCCCAGGGGCCTCCGCCAGCTGGAGGGCCTCCAAGTTCAAGTTCAAGTTCATTTATTAGGTATAGCCCTGTGAGCCATTCAGCTCTTGAATCGGGTGCAACCGCAACAAACAAAAAACATGAACAAAAAACATCTTAAAGTGAATATGTGACTAAGTGCAAACAGAAAATCCAAGAAAAGGCAGCAAAATATTGCAGAAAAAACACCGCACACCAACGCTGTGTGCAAAAATCCCAGTGGGATGCAAGTCAAACAACAACAACAACCACAAGACAGCTTAGATTAAGGCCATCAGTCTAACTCTGTACTACAACAAACAAACATGGCTAAACCAATACACTTTTCGAAATCACCAAAATAAAGCCATGAAAGCAATGAAAAAGCAATCATAGGAACTGTGACAGAATTTTCACAATAAATGGCATAAACAACATGTACTACCAAAACCCTGCAGCCATAGCTGGCTGCATGAGTCACTCCACCTTTAAGATCAGCACACTAAATCAAAACACAGGTCATACTTTGTAGCGATCATCCGGAGCGAAACATTTTATTTTAGGTCACTGAATAGCACTGGCAGCTAGGGGTGTACAACTCCTCTAGAGCAGTTTTGAGTGAAGATCTCATAGGTAGTGACTCAAGTTTCAATTTATTGGCAACAGCATTCCAGACCCTGGGGGCATCAATAGCAAAGGCCCTTCCTCCAGTATATGTACGGCAATAGGGAATATTAAGCTGGTAAATGAGTGTAGACCTTAGGCCAAATTTGTTCTTTGAAACAGAGATGAGATCCAGCAGGTAATCTGCAGATTCTTTTGCAAGTACATCATGAATAAATAAGATCTGGTGCACAAGCCGTCGAACATTCAGAGATGTTAAGTTTGACCCAATGTAGAGGTCACAGTGGTGAGTCCTATATGGGCAGTTCAATGCAAATCTTAAGGCCGAGTGATACATTGAGTCAAGCTTCTTCAGTACAGTACTTGGGGCTGATTTATAAACAAGTGAAAAGTTATTTTATTTGTGAATGCTGAATTTTATTTGTTGTTAGCCTTGTGAAATATACATTTTCTTTAACTTTGTTTTCCTTTTCAAAATATTCCTGGGGGCCTCACAGTACCTGGAGCCCAGGGGCCTACACAATCTTAACCGGGCCCTGGGTGACGTCACTGCGCCAAGCCGCAACGAGATGACGTCACCGTGTGAAGCCGTAACGAGGTGACGTCACTGCGCCAAGCAGTAACGAGGTGACGTCACCGCGCCAAGCCGTAACGAGGTGACATCACCGCGCCAAGCCGTAACGCGGCAACGTCACCGCGCCGAGCAGCAACGCGCTGACGTCCCCACGCCGATCCGTGACGCGGCGACGTCACCGCGCCGGGCCGTTTCGCGGTGACGTCACCGCGCCGGAAGGACGCGTGCGACGAACTTCCGGCGCGGACGACATGGCGACAGAGGGAGGAGGAGGGAAGGAGATGAGCGACATAAAGACTCAGTTCTCGACGCGCGAGGGCACCTACCGCCTGCTCTCCCTCTCCGAGTACAGCCGCCCCAACCGCGTGCCCTTCAGCGCGCAGGGCTCCAACCCCGTCAAGGTGTCGTTCGTCAACGTGAACGACCAGTCCGGCAGCGGCGACCGCATCTGCTTCAACGTGGGCCGCGAGCTCTACTTCTACATCTACAAGGGCGTGCGCAAGGTGCGGACTCGCTGCCGCCTCGTCCACTGCCCCCCCGCTCGCCCACAACCCGCGGCGGACGTGCCCTCCTCGCCCGCTCCGCCTCGCCACCACTGCCGGCCTTGCCCGCTTCACCACACACCTCCCTCCTTGCCCGTTCCGGCGTTTGGCCTTCCCTGTCAGCTATGCACCCCCCCCACACACACATCCATCTCGCTCCCGTCATGTGCTCTTATGTCTTCGTCAGCCATGCCCTTGCCCCTCAGCCTTGCCCTCCTGAGCCCTGCTCTGCCCTCTGCTTCGCCTTGCCCCCCCCCCCACCCACCGTGCCCTGCTTCCCGGCGCGTGCTGCTGCTGCTGTTCCGTGAGAACCCGGCAGGGGCAGCGGACGGGGTGGGGCCGCCCTCGTGGGAGTCGGGCCGTGCCCCCCCCCCGGGTACAGGGGCAGTGCCCTCAGAGCCCCGTTCACTGGATTGTCTCTTCATTACCAGGGCCATGCCACAATTATACAAGCGCCGTACCCTAATTGCCTGGAGCGTGACCCAATTTACGAGGGCCGTGCCTCCAGTGACAAGACCCTTGCCCTACCTCTCCTGGCAAAGGCTTCGCTAGGAGTGCCGTATCGAGGGCCTTTCACTAATTTACACGGGCGATTACATTACCGCCGGACGGTGGGGAAGCCCCCTGCTACGTGAAACTTGTAAAAGATGCTGCATTTCATCGCGTGGCGTAACCCGGAGTGAATTCCCACGCTTCCCCAAGCAGGGTCACGTGGACGGCAGGGGTGGTGGTGGTGGGGGGGGGAAATCATCTGGCAAAATCACGTGACAGCTGGCATGTGAATATCACGTGGTAGCTGGCGTTAAATTTCCCCATGGGCAAAGTAGCAAAAATACCTTGTGAAGCTCATCCGTTGATGTTACAGGTCTGCCAAGGTGGCATCGCGTCTCGCTTATGTCCAGGTTCTGCCTCCGATCGGCTCGTGCGCGTTAATTTGCACCCTTTTGTAATTTGCCTCCTTTCCCATTCGCCGGTGTGAAACGGATTGGCGTGCGGTGCCGACCTGTAAACCCTGACCTTGGCCTGCGCAGTGAGGTCCACGATGCTCTGCTTTGCTGCCCCCATTCCTTGCTGACATTGGCTGAGCCTCGGGTGCTTCCTCGGACCCAGCAGTGGCGTCGCATGATCAATTGAAACATTCTAAAGGGAGTTCTGGGGGAAATGTGGAGGAGACGTTTGGCAAAGTTACGGTCAGGGATAGGTACTGAGTGGAGGGGCTTGGTTTCTGCGAGTAGGGGCTCGTTCTTTGAAATCTCGAGTTTGCGAGAGTTCGTGCTAGGGTTAGGTTTTTCTTGTTAGGGTGAGGAATATAGTTATCTGTGTGTGGTTGAGTTGGCGGGCACAGTTGTCACATTCTTGCGGTCCAGCGCTTTTCCGACAAGGGTTAATGAATCGGGCATAATGGTGAAATGGCGAAACCAAACCATGTACAGGAAGTAAGTCCCTTTGTGTTACCTTTTCATTATTCTGCGATATGTGCGAGTTGTTTTTCTGAACACTCTGGTTTCCTACCACAAATCAAACATTCTTAGATCAAACATCTGAATGCAAACATTGTCGTCAAAGAGTCTTGAGACTTGGTGAGACTTCCTTGGGTAATTGTATAGTTCGTGGTACCGCCATAAGTACATGCCTACTCAAGCCTGCAGACTCACTCGCATGCTCATGCACTCGCATTCACTGACACAAGCGCATTAACGCTCGGATACATGCTACATGTACACTGACATGCAAATACCCACTGGCACGCACTATCATCCACTTGCACTCAAACGTGCACTCATGCACGAACTTTCCTACTCACAATCACATGCACATTTACGCTGTCACAGGCACACACGCACTCACAAAATACAAAGATCCCCTGTATAGCATTATCAGACTGTTGGGGCAAGTGCTGTTAGCGATCGCCTATGAAGGCCAGCACAGCATACGAGGGGGTGGGTGGCCAGTACCTTGGCCAGCCGCCTTTGTCTTGCTAGTGGCGATGTTTACACAGGGTACTAATTTGAGCCTGTGTCGGCCTATGTGAGGCCCCACACTGGTTCATATAATTGTCACTGGTGTTGGCCGTGGGCAGGAACCAAACTTGGGTCACCGTGTGCGTATCGCAGCACGCTATACTACTAACACACACACATACAATTAAACTGGCACCCACCAACACAGTCACAAACATACACTCTCGCTTTCAAATTCGTACACTATCACACAACACTTTGAGGCCGCGTGAAGTGTTGAAGGCTCTCTGGCAGGAGTACATGGGACACACCTCGGTGCTATAGGTGAATTGACTGGCAGCAACAATCCCGATCTCCTTGTAGTGTGTATTGTATGTATGCCTAATGGGGGAAAGGCTGATGTTTATCGGCTGAGTACCCTCATGGCGCACGGACATGTACCACAGTGGCAAAATGACGGGCACGGGACAGGTGCAATGGACTAGTATCCCTCCTCCATTGTAAATTTAACTACCAAAGAGCACGTAGGAAAAGCAAACAATAGCAACAGCAGTCATTCAAAACTAAGTAACGGTGACATCACCATAGGGCGTGTGCCAGACTAGGTGTACTTTGAGGCCACCTGAAAAACACAATCATAAGGAGCAACATTCAGAAAAAACGTGCACACACAAAGATCCTCCGTATAGACGTTTTACCTTTTTTCCAGCACTTGCTCTGTTGGAGAAAATGCTGTTGTGACCTATTCGGGCCAACAAGTCGAACTAGGGGGTGGTGTGGCCAGGACCACTCTTAGCTACCTTGGTCTCGGCAGTTCTCATATTTACACACCACTCCTGGTACTCGCTTAAGGCCGAGTCGACATAAGCGAAGCCCAGCACTCTTAAGATATTCACCTCTCGGGTACAAAACAGCAGCCCAACATTCGCCACGAAGTGACGGCGACGTCAGCACGGCGCTCGTGCAAGGCTGTGCGCGCCCACACGCACGTCGCCGCACTCGCTTGACCGCCCCGCCTGTGTCTCCCGCTATCGCTGCGACTGCTGCAGGCCGTGGACCTGAACAAGCCGATCGACAAGCGGATCTACAAGGGCACCCAGCCCACGTGCCACGACGTGAACACGCTGACCGCGCGGCCCGAGAGCGTGGCGCTGCTCGTGGGCTTCTCTGCCGGGCAGGTGCAGCTCATCGACCCCGTCAAGAAGGAGACGAGCAAGCTGTTCAACGAGGAGGTGTGTGCACGCGGGGGCACAGGAACATGTGCAGCAGTACGCGTGCGCGTGCGCACCTACACAGGAAATGCCAAGTCAAGTTTCGAGTGTTGTTTTGTTTAGAACACGGTGAGAACCCCAGAGACCAGAATGGTCTCATTTTGGGTTACCAAAATTATGAAGGTGGTCGTGGAAAAACAATTACAATGATGGCAATATAAATCGGAGCAAAAACAGACGAGTTTTAGAAGAATTTGAAAACCGTGTGCAAACAATCAGTATTCAATGAAATACATTTCCGGTGACAAAAGTTGATTTCAACAATTGATTTTTTAAAAACATTCAAAGTACAGGAATACACGAACAGAAATCAGAATTTTTATTTATCGAGCAAGCACGCTTACACACAGGAACGCACAATGGAATGCAGGAACACACAATGGAATGCATAAATACACACACACAGCAGCATATAGGACTACGCGACAGATTCGACAAGAACACGTACAAAACGTTCACACACAGGCACACGTAAATAAATTCGATCACGAAAATCGCACGCCCAGATAGGACCACACACAAATGAACACAAATACACAGGGTCACCCGAAGGGACACACACGAACACCCAGGGACAAATGCAGGTCACCAGTAAGTGAAAGCGTACAGCAACACACGAAGGTACTTGCACAGAATACTCAGAGTAACATGCATTATCAATTGGACACGCATGTGCATGTATAAACACACATTCACACAAACAAACCGGAGCCCACAGGTGTTACATAGATGTACTTACATACAGTAACGCCATCTCCCCGGTTTCGCGATGCCAGCGGTCTTGAGCATCGAGCACGATTCAATTCCACCCTGACAACACGGCCATGCAAGAGCTGCGCCTATGCGAGCGGCGAATGTCGTCCGCCTTGCCCTCTCTCCGCTCTGTCCCACAGAGGCTGATCGACAAGACGCGCGTGACGTGCCTCAAGTGGGTGCCCGGCAGCGAGAACCTGTTCGTGGTGTCGCACGCGAGCGGCAGCCTCTACCTGTACAACGAGGAACTGGGCTGCGGCACGAGCGCGCCCTCCTACTCCGCCATCAAGCAGGGCGACGGGTACTGCGTCTACGCCTGCAAGAGCAAGTCGAGCCGCAACCCGCTGCACCGCTGGGCCGTCGGCGATGGTGCCCTCAACGAGTTCGCCTTCTCGCCCGACGGCAAGCACCTGGCGTGCGTGGGGCAGGACGGCTTCCTGCGCGTCTTCTCCTTCGAGGCCATGGAGCTGCAGGGCGCCATGCGCTCCTACTTCGGCGGGTTGCTGTGTGTCTGCTGGAGCCCCGACGGCAAGTACCTGGTGACGGGCGGCGAGGACGACCTGGTGAGCGTGTGGTCCTTCCTGGACGGCCGCGTGATCGCGCGCGGCCACGGCCACAAGTCGTGGGTTAGCGTCGTGGCCTTCGACCCCTACACGACGAGCCTGGAGGACGGCGCCGACCCCACGGAGCTCAGCGGCAGCGACGAGGAGTTCCCCGAGCAGACGCCGCCCTTCGCCGCGTCGCAGGGCCGCTCGTGCGCCGCCGGGCGGGACCGCGCCAACAGCACGCTATCGCGGCTGTCCCAGAGGGCGGACGGGCGGCCCGTGTCGGTGACGTACCGCTTCGGCTCGGTGGGGCAGGACACGCAGCTGTGCCTGTGGGACCTCACGGAGGACGTCCTCTTCCCGCACCAACCGCTGTCGCGTGCGCGCACGCAGACCAACATCGTGACGGCGGCCAACTCGGGCGCCACGTCGCCCTCCGCCGCCGGTGCCACCGTGGTCGGCGGCGGCGGCTCGTGCCCCCTGCCGCGATCAAACTCCCTCCCGCACTCGGCCGTGGCCAACGCCAACAGCAAGGGCGGCGGCGGCGGCGGTGGCGGTGGTGGCGGCGGTGGGGGAGGGGGAGGAGGGGGCGCCGGGGGGTTGGTGGACGGCGCCATCGCGGCCGGGATCAGCAAGTTTGCGACACTAACGCTGCACGACCGCAGCGGCAATGACAAGCGCAGCCTGGACAAGGAGCACAAGCGCAACCACAGCATGGGGCACATCTCAAGCAAGAGCGCCGAGCGCCTGCACGTGCTCTCCAAGAGCCAGCGCCCGGACTCGTCGCGCCTCCTCGGCACCCCGCCCTGCCCACGCATGGACGAGGTGAGGGCCTCCCACTGGCGGCAGGGTGCACGGTGTGGTCGGCTCGGAGCTCGGAGACGCTGAGCCGGCATCCGCTAAGAATCCTGGGTTCGGAGTCTGGGTTTCGGCCGCCCGTGATGAAACCGGGTCGTTAGGTGTGAGGTGTAGTGAGTTGATGGTCTCATCCCGGTCACCAATGACTGCACAACAAACCTATCACGTTACATTTGGTTCTGCAAAATTGGGGGGATGGAAAAAATTGGATGATATTTTGGGAAAAAAGACAACCCCAGTGCTACACACGGCTACATTAAATGGTCAAACACTTGTTATAGTAGACACAGTACTTAGCGGTGTAGCGCCAGGTGTCATGCATTGTATCACGGTACAGCACACACAGTCCAACATGGTGCAGTGTATTACGCATCGTGTCATCATAATAATCAGCAGCTTTTTGTCATGCAACTGTTGGATTGAGGCCTCATGTCGTGCCAATCCACAGAGATTATTTAACCGTACCTCATCACGCACGCGGGAGAGAACATGTAAACTCGACACTGAAAGCCACTCAAGTCAGGAAGCGAACCCAGACTACCTTAAAGTAAAAAACAACAACAGGCAACGTTTCGGGCAATGACCCTCCTTCATAGCACATCAGGCCACCGCAATAGTACACAGGGTGTGTGGCGTGAGAGTGAACAAACCCAACGTTTGTTCACTCCGCTCTTGCCACATTTGCCGAGGCCTTATCTCCTTTATCATCGAAGAGTCCGCCCTCTCTCCCCACCCTCCCCACCTTTGCAAGCTTGTGGCCAAAGTCCCGTGGCATCCGTATCGATTTATTGGAGTGACGCTGCACTGGCACGCGCAGTGCCGCACTGTAAAACCACACACAACCCTCGGCACCGCCGCTCGCTGCTTCGGCCGAGGCGGGGATCTGTTGACCCTGAAAGGCAAACTAGGCGAGGCGCAGGCTCCGCCTTGCTGGTTGTTTAGGAACACCTTGGTTTTATTTGTTTCCTTACTGCCCAAGTAATGATGTGTGTGACACTCGAGCCAAAAGTTTTTTTTTTAAGTTCCCCGAATCCACCAGTGGTCCCAAATACCCTCTAGAAGGTCCCTCTAGGGCTCCCTCAAGCGGAGGCCCTTCCGTCAGAAGTGGTGTGAGCGAGTAGGTGCAAGTCTGCACCTCTACCTTTCACAGCAAACCCATTATGTACATATTGCGTGCGTGCGCCTGTGTGCGGAGCGTCGAGCCACTCGGGCATTTTAAATTTATGACTTCGCCGACAACCACAAACCGACGGTGACCGCCAACCGCTCTGTGACGGAGAGCGATCTCGGCATCAGCTGAGCGGCGCGATCGAGGTCATTTGAACATCGAGGTCATCGTCGCGTCCTGTGAGGTCACGGCACCAAAATAAGCCGGGGAAAGTGGCACGGTTGTTCCGACTTGCTGAATTTCATGCCAACCTCCTGAATCCGAGAAGTTGGCATAAAATTCTTGGCGCAGTGTCTGGTTGCTGCTCAATTAGGTGGTGAGAATCGTCCGTCTCTTCACCGTTCAGATGAAATAATAATAATTGCCGCGTCAAACGCTTGTACACGTTGCAGTTTAATTTGTTTGGCTGTGTCAGGTGGTGGTGTCTAACGACACAAACTTGCTTTAATCATTGCTTGGCCAAAGACAAAAATTATATTCGTTTACGTGACAACATCATGGTTGTTTTCACAGTTAAGGGTGGTGCAGCGGAAGGATGGCAGTAAAGTGGTAACACTTGTGCCCCATAGCAAGACGGGTCTGGGTTCGATTCCTGACTTAGGTGTGCCATCACGTGTGGACTTTGTATGTTCTCCCCCTGTCCTGCATGGGTTTCTTCTGGCTTCTCCAATTTCCCCCCGTTTACATGTAACTGGTATTGGCCAAAAAACATCCCAATGCTGAAAAAAATTACCAGCAAAATTACTCTTATTTGGGATTACACACAACAGTAATGTCGCCCGCTAGAGTAAAAACTTGGCAACACCCTCCTCAAAAATAGTCTTGAAACTCGGTGAGGCTTTCCTGGGTAAACAAGTGAAACAACAACAATAAATAACAACCACGGGCAATCTTCTTGGTTCTTTCGGTAAAGTCACGTAGAAGGGAAGTAATAAAATAATAAAAATAAAACATAATAAAATAATTCTCACGACGTTTCAGCCACAACGCAAGCAGCTTCTACGTGACTTTACCGAAAGAACCAATAAGATGAATCCCTGCAGTCACGAAAGCTTGAAATCGAAACCACGGGCAATGTCGCCCGGCTCTGGCAGCCACGCAACATTTGCCTGGCCTCTGCCAGGCTGCGGCCGGCTACACGACGGACTCCGTTGGCTTCCGCTCGGCTGATATGTCACGCCCCGGTGGCTTGTGCGGTGCGCTGCCGGGCGAGCAGGTGCCGCTGCTGGAGCCGCTGGTGTGCAAGAAGGTGGCGCACGAGAGGCTCACCGTGCTGGTCTTCCTGGAGGAGGCGGTGGTGAGCGCCTGCCAGGAGGGGTTCATCTGCACGTGGGCGCGCCCCGGAAAGACGGTACGGCTCTTGCCGGGGATCGCACGCGGCGCTGGCGCCGGCCCCTTCACGATACAGTACAACGTGGCCTTGTACGGTGTCTAAACGCGACCGCCCCGTCCCCCGAGACCCTGCGCACAAACGACGCGTGACGTGTTATCGGCGATTTGTACATTACGTGTATGATTCTAGAGGAGGATTGTTTAGTCGCAGGCAGAGCAGGTTTGGGGGGCAGGTCCTGACCGTGGGCTCAGTTGAACGGGGGGCAGGGAGCAGACAGCATGGATGGTTTGGGGAAGGGAGTTCCAGAATACGGCGAGAAGAATTTGTGGATGAGATTACTTAATGTTCATGAGATGTGATGACTTACAACCGAACAGAGGTTGGCTCAAGGATTTGACAGGAGACCTTGGCTGCTGGATCTGAGACTGGATGGAGAGGAGTAGAGTGAGATGAGAGGGGAGACGTAGGGAGTGTGCATGGATGAGAGTAAATTGCTATGAGAGCGGAGAGCCAGGAGAATGCATGGAGAGTAGAGTGAGATGAGAGGGGAGAGGAAGGAGAGTCCATGGAGGGGAGTAGAGTGAGTTTAGAGGGTCGATGTAGGACAGTGTGTTGCTGGGAGTAGAGTAACATTTTAATAAAGATTTTGGACAACATAAATGTTGACTCAATTATTGCTTTGAAACTCGGTCCGCTGTGAAAGTCATTTGCTTCCCGCTCCCACCAGTAGGGGTGGCGAATCTGAGTAGATGTGCAACTGTGTTGCAAATCAGAAGTGGCCCATTCATGGTGTTTAACGTGAGATTCTACACGACATCTGAAACGGGACAGCATCGTGCAGGAAAGGGCAACAAGATGTTGGCTAAGGGCAGCAACGTGGAGGCAAGTTGCCGTGCCGTGTAGCTTCAAGGCACGGCGGTGGGGAGAGCGAGGGTGGTTCGGTGGGGGGTTGACTGAGCTACGTGAACCACGCCGCTGCTGGCGGCAGGAGCCTCAGCCAGTGTGTGTGTGTGGGGCCGCTCCCTCCCCGTGCACTCTCTCCGTTATAGAACCGCGGCGGCGCGGAGCAGCTGCTGGGGAAACTGACGCCCAACGACGAGCGCTGACGATGGCTGCCGCCCGTGTTCACAGGGGCAGGCGGCGGCGCAGACGCAGGCCAACTCGCCCAGCGGGACGGTGGTATAGCGGCGGCGCCGCCGCTCGCTCGCTCCCCGGAGCCGCGTGGAGCGCCGCTTGGAGCCGTGCGGAGCGGCGACGCACGCCGCGGCTTCT
This sequence comes from Lampetra fluviatilis, assembly GCF_964198595.1. Taxonomy (NCBI): domain Eukaryota; kingdom Metazoa; phylum Chordata; class Hyperoartia; order Petromyzontiformes; family Petromyzontidae; genus Lampetra; species Lampetra fluviatilis. Next base: position 6,771,209 of record NC_136292.1, read on the forward strand.
CGGTGGAGCCACCGTGAGCACAGCGGCTCGCTCGCTCAATCGCTCGGTTGGCTGATCGATCGCCACCGCACAGGGGATCCCCCCCCCTCTCACCGGGTCGCCATCCCCACCCCCCCCACCCTGCTCCGGCACAGGCCCGGCTACCACCACCATCACCACCATACGCGAATGCTCCAGTTAGCGGCCGTGGCAAAGGGGGGGGGAGCCGCGGCACGGTGGTGGGGGGCTGCGGTACTGGGGAGGAGGGGGCCCCCTGGTGAAGGAAATGAAGTCCCCAGCTGCTGCTGGTGCTGCTGCCGCCATCGACTGAGACGTTTTTCCTGCGTTCAACCTTAACCCCCCCCGTCACCCCTTGAGCGACGTTTAAATCCTCGATCCCCTTGAACTGCGCGGGGACGCTGCTGGCGGCTGCTGGAGTCGGCCCTGGCGGCGAGGGCAGCACGGCCCCTGTGCAGCAGTCGCTGATCTTCGTGACTGCACGCTCAGCACGCCACTGCCGGCGTCTCCACCGCCGCTCCACAAGAACCTGTACCATACTGTACACTGTACCATACTGTACCTGTACCATACTGTACCCTGTACCATACTGTACATGTGTAGTGTTGTTATTTTTTGGCCTGGTCCCTCTGCCCCGCGCCGACGGCACACATATCACGGGGGGCGGCCTCCACGCGCCAGCTCGACCGGACGAGCGAGAGGAGAGAGTTTGTTCTTTTGTTTTGCGAGGTGGGAAGAAGGTATATAATATATATATTTTTATGTATTTTGTTCCGTGCGCGCGCTCGCACACGCGTCGAGGCTCTTGTTTCGACGACGAGAATGCGTTTGGGCCTGGAGGTCACGTTCGTAGCGATCTCTCTCTCTCGCGCGCGCTAGAGCGAGCACGAGCGCGACAGCGGTGGGCAAGCGGCGAGCGCGAGCGGTGGCCACTACCGCGAAAAAGGGGACTTTTCACCGTGGATCCTCGTTCCGGCGACGATCGGCGGAGTCGCGGGATCGCCGACACGTGGCGCACGGCCTCGCCGGAGGGGGGGGGGGGGAGGGACTTGATTTGCACAAACTGCTGCTGCCCCGGTGCCGATCGTGTTTTCGCGCGGGCGGCGCCCGGGGTTGGTGGCGCTCGGCCCCCGATGTTGCACACACCCCGCACAATGCGCTCGCGCCGCGGCGAATCGCGGCGGGAGGTGCCGGGGAAAAATCCGACCCCACCCTCCCAACATGGGCCTCACACACACACATTGCCTCACTCCCCCCAACCCTTCCCCTTCCCAGCACTGAACCCTGGGCCACCGAGTGCCCCCACCCACTCATCCAACCACCCACCCACTTCCCTGCTGCGCGCTCAGTTTCTGCAAAATAAAACTTTGTACTCGGCGTCAGCACGGGCCCTTGCTCCTTCTCGGACGATGCCTGCAACTCGCCCGCCCTCTCACCAGGTCGACCACTCCGCTCGTCTTCTGGTGTATCAGTCGGAGTCGTGGAGCCCCACACGGGGCGCTCCTGAGCAACGGTCGCCCCCTCCCTGAGAGCTCCCGTCTCCGCAGCGTGGCACAGACGCGTGCTTGGAGTCCTTTGATGGAGCTATCGATGTGGCCGGTGTCAGGACGGTGGTTGTGGCTTGCGCGGGAGAGAAGTGGGGAGGTTGCGGCACCAGCCAACATGATGGTGCGGTGATGTCTCAGTGAGGGGTGGGGGATCCCACTGTGCTCTCAATGAAGGAAGCTTCATCCGAGTGGATGTTGTGGATGCTGCCCGAGTGGTTTGTGGTTAATCGGTTGATATATCGAGTTATTGCCGAGTGGGTTGGGAAGTTGGTGCTAGGTAACTTTATTGAGTGGTTTGGTTTATTTTGACGTGGGTAAAACCTATTGGGCAATATATTTATATTTTTCGATGGGAAGGTAACTGGTTCCTCGATAGAAACGTGGTTAGAGCAAAATAACATGAACACAACGATCCAAAAGCGTTGCAGTCCATGTCAGGTGCCGAACGGCAAGGTCGTGAATCGACATCACGGTGCAACAAGTGTAGATAAAAAATATGTATATAAATAAAAAACCAAAAACTCAAAGCGTGAGTTTTTTGGTTTTTATTTCATTTTTATTCTTTATTATTTTCATGTTATTTTCTATCTACGTGACTTTACCGAAATAACCAAAGAATATGATTTCATGCAGTCACGAAAGTTTTCAGTCAAAATGTAAGCATAGAGAACACACCAAGGCTGGTAGAACGCAGTACAGACAAAGTATTTGGGTGCCAAACGGCACCGAGGTTAAATTGTCACAAACAACATGGAACTTAACATCTGCAGAGCAGCCAATTGCACGTGAAAGGAAATCTTGAGGGCCTAAAGTGAATTGATGTGGGACGAGGATAGTTAAGGATTTTATCCCAGAGATTTTCCCTCGGTTATTCCAGAGATTACGATTTAAATCCCTTCCGCTACACGGAAGGCCTTTAAACCGAGTTTGGGAGGGGGACTTATAAGGATTCAGGAACTACGTTTTTTTTTATTTTAGCAAGTAATGCGCACTGAGCTATACAGCTTGTTTGTAGAAGCGACCTGACTCCGCACAAATGATAGCTCAACGATGTGACTTATCATGTGGATATTTATAGCAGCGTAATACTCTAAACGCGTGTTTTTAAATGTGGAGGGCAAAGACGGAGAAAAATCCACGCGACCACGAGGAAAGAGACACGCAAACTCCAAATATACAGCAGCAGGCGTCTGGGTCAGGTCTCACCCACGACCTCCTGTATACCAGCGCGAGGTAGTTAACATATTCTAGCAACCGTTGCGCCATTTCCTGGGGAAATTAAATGATCCAGAAGCTCCTTGGCAGACTTATTTTGTCAGCGCTTTTGAGGGTGAAGATGGCCCAATGCCATTCCCTGCGCGGATCATTGGGGAGCTGATTCGAGTTGAAATAAAGTTTCGGGTGCTGTGGGTGGACATCAATGTCAAAGCGGAGTGGTGCAATTGAACCAGTTTTACCGCTTAGCAACACCAGGTCTGTACATAGCATTACGATGCAGTAGTCGTGTGACGGGGAGTTTAGTGCCTATAATATCAAATCGTAGTCGGGGTGAAATGCAAAGTTTGTACAGGAAGCCATTTTTTTTAAAACCTTTATTGTGATGGGTATGTGCAGCAAACGATGGCTTGTTGGTCGAGGATGACATCTTGGTGTTGTTTAAACCTGTCCACGTCGAGTTCAACTTGTTGACAGTCGAATGCCATCATTTTGGAAGTGGGGTGGGTGGCGGGAGTCAATTAACCGCTTTCCAGAGGGCATCATTTTCGTTTTGCTGGCATTCGCATCAAGTTCTAGATAGTCTCCGATGCATGTGGAGTGGTTAGGCGAGTTGGTTGGCCGAGTGAGCAGTTGTGGTTCGGTAAGTGGTTTATTTAGTTTGACTGACTGACCGCTTGCTTTGTTGTCCGAGCGTGGCTGCTGCATGTTTGTGAGCGGGTTTAAAAAAATATATATAAAATTTTTCTGCGTAGTTTATTTAGCCGTCAGTTTGTGAGAGCTCGTTTGAGTGAAATGCCTCTTCGCAGTCGACAAGGGCTCGGCACATCGGTCATCGACGTTCATGGGTCTTTGCCAACAAGTCACCATTGGTCGTGGGTCGTTCCGTGGATGGTAGGAAAACCTCGTCTCAGCCTTTGCTTCCAACCCCGTTGGTCTGTTGGCGACCTACGGCCTCCGTCATTCCTCCATCAAAGAGGAACAGCGAATGAGTCCGTCGCTCTTCAGGTCCGTTTCGTCGCCGCGTTAGAGTAGAAGAAAGCTAGAGGCACCATTCCACGGCCTAGTTATTTGACATCTTTGTTCACATTTTGTGAACAGGCCCAACTAATTTTATAACGACGGTTGGTGCCACTTATGTAGCTATTTGTGCGTGATATTGCGCCCTTCGCGGGCGCATGAAGAGCGCTTTATAACGAATCTCACCTCGACGCATTTAAAAGGGCACCCCCAGTAGCAACTGTCGATGTGGGTACAAGGTGGCTCGGCACCTGGCCTGCAAACAGATGTTAGTCTTCCGGTAGGGGGACGGTGATTGCTGCTCTGTGTGATTCCATGAGTAATTTAATGATGTCCACGGTTATACCATCTGATCCAGGTGAGATGTCCTCACTCACACTGCGAAGGGCACAGTTGACCTCCACAAGGGTGACATCAGGAGCTTCCACATCGTCATCTGAGAGACGGTCCGATTCTTGGGATTATTGTTTGCGCTAGAGATTAGTATACAATTACTCATTGTGTGGAATATCTCCCCCCCCCCCCAGACCATTTGCGAATCGAATTTACGATCATCGACCTTTGTTGCTGCGTTCCTGCTCCCATCGCTTGCTGTGTACCAACCTCAGTCGTCGTGTACGTCCACGTGATGACGCGATGACGTGTTTGACGTGAAAATACCAAAGCGCATCGGAGTCATCTGGTCCAACACCATGTGAGACTAGGCTCTAAGGAAAGCTGTCTCGGGTGTGGACCAATCAACTTCAAGGACAGTGCACATTATTAGAGTTATGTTTTTTGTTTGCATTATGACTGCAGGTATTGTGGTCTATGCAAACATGACTCCTTGTAAAAAAGGTGTCAGTTTTGTTGCCAGATGGAAGGGTAAAAAAACAATTATCGCATCGGAGATGTTTTCCGAAAACTGGATCGCAGAAAGTAAAGGGGCAGCCCTGCAATTTCTCGCTCACATCACTGCTGGTCGAAAGGCCTCCATTCGAGAGAGGCTCTGGAGAAAGAGATTGGAGGACCCACACTTTGCGGTTGCACGTGATTGGCCGACGGGCTCACCGTGGTTGTACCCTTGTTCGTCGAGAGGTGGACATGTGGGGGGCGATCGTTGGACACTCGCAGGCACCACACGCGTCATTGTTATTTATAAAGCCCCCGCCGCCCCTGCAAAGTTAGTCCGTGAATCGGTGGCTGGTTGGTTGGTTGGATGGTTGTGTAGTTGAGGTATGCGTGGATTTATGGTTGAGTGGTTTCTTCGGAGGTTGAGTTGTTTGGATGCGGTTGAGTAGTGTGTGGTTGGATGGATGCGTGGTTGGTTAGGTGAGTGGGTAGGTGAATGGTTGATTAGGTGGTTGATTTGGGGGGCTGGATGAATGGGTGGGTGAGTGGTTGATTAGGTGGGTGAGTGGTTGATTTGGGGGGCTAGATGAATTGGTGGGTGAGTGGTTGATTTGGGGGGCTAGATGAATTGGTGGGTGAGTGGTTGATTTGGGGGGCTGGATGAATTGGTGGGTGAGTGGTTGATTTGGGGGGCTGGATGAATAGGTGGGTGAGTGGTTGATTAGGTGGGTGAGTGGTTGATTTGGGGGGCTAGATGAATGGGTGGATGAAGTGGTTGAGTTGGAAGAATTGGTGAGTGGACCACTCCCTCGGATTGCCACGAGGCGGCGTTGTCTCCCCGAGCGCCACGTGGGGGGTACGCGGGGAGGGTAACCGCATTGAAAAAAAAACCGGTTACCGCATTGCCGCACGGACAGAAATGTCTGGCGATGAACGGATCTGGTTTTAATTTTTAACCGTGAAACGAAGGCAGTTGCCACAGGGGTGTGATGGTTCGCGCACCGGAGACTTACAAAACAGATGACGCCGGTTGGATTCTATCTCCCGGCGCGGCATTTGAAACGACCGTGCGAGTGAGAGCCACCCCCACCCCCGCCACGGGGCAGTGGCAATGCCTTCATCAACCACAGCCGCCACTGACGGCAGGTCGCGTGTGTTGGGGTAAAAGTGTGGGCTGGCCTCTTCCAAGACGTTGCTGTACTGGCCAGCGTGGAAGAGTAGACCAAGTACTCTCGAGAGCGCTAAATTAGTGGAGGCCCCTTCCCCTACCCCCCCCCCCCAGCAGTGGCGTGAGCGAGAAATTTCAGGGCTGCGCCTTAACCTCTTAACTGTACAGATGAACCACGCGGTCACTTAGACCGCCGTGCTGGCTGGCGCGTTCATTGCAACAATTCCGCTGGAAACGGTTACCGGTTCCTGAATTGGGGAACTGGAAAACGGTTACCGGTTTTAGCAACCCAAGTGCGGACGTGCCTGGGATAGGTGGGATAATATTATTACCGATAAGTGGTAGTCACTAGTTGTGGTTACGAATCGTGGTGATGGTGGTGATGGTGGTGATGGTGGTGATATCGTTGGTAGGTGGTGCACCTGGTGATGGCAGTGGTGGTTGATGTTGGTATTAGTGAAGATGATTATGGTGATGGTGGTCTTGTTGGCGATGTTGATAGTGATGGTTGTGATGGTGTTGGTAGTGATGGTAGTGATGGTGGTGATGTAAGACGTCAATGGATGTATGAACCCATGACAGCCTCCCCGAGTCTCCCGCCCTGCGAGGGAAACCGGGAGGCTACCCAGTGAGAACCCACGCTGACTCGGGAATAATTAAGACCCGAAAGCTTCACACACACAAACAGTGATTCACTAATATAATCCATTGCTGTTCTGCCGCATCCCCACCGCCTGCTGCCCAAGCTTGCTACCACCTGCAGGAGCTCCACTCAGCTCCTCCTCACTACCGCCTCCTTCCTTCTCCGCTCTCTCTCCCCTTCTCCCTCCTGCCTCCTCCCCGCTCTCGCCCCCTTCATCCCTTCGACCCGTTTTCACCTCCACCCACCCTCGTCACCTCTCCCCCCCCCTCTCCTCTGTCTCGTCACCGCCTCTCATCTCACCTCTCTCCCCTGTCGCCTCTCCTCACTGCTTCCTCTCCTCACCTCTGCTCTGTCTCCTCTCCTCTCTCACCTCTCCTCTCAATCGCTCCCCTCTCACATTACTCTTGCCACTCCCCAACCGCTCTCTGCTCCCTCCCTCTGCTCCCTCTCTCTCTCTCTCTGCCCCCCCTTCCTCTGCTCCCTCTCTCTCTCTCTGCTCCCTCCCTCTGCTCCCTCCCTCTGCTCCCTCTCTCTGCTCCCTCCCTCTGCTCCCTCTCTCTCTCTGCTCCCTCCCTCTGCTCCCTCTCTCTCTCTCTGCCCCCCCTTCCTCTGCTCCCTCCATCTGCTCCCTCCCTCTGGCTCCCTCTCTCTCTATCTGCCCCCCTCCCTCTGCTCCCTCCATCTGCTCCCTCTCTCTGCTCCCTCTCTCTGCTCCCTCCCTCTCTCTGCTCCCTCCCTCTGCTCTCTCCCTCCATCTCCTCCCTCCTTCAAGCTCCCCCCTCTCTCTGCTCCCTCCCTCCCTCTGCCCCCCCCCCGCTGATTCCGGGGTTCGCGATTGGAGGCCGCGCTGGGGCCCCGGGGTGGCGAGGGGGGCCCGGGGGACCCCGCGGTTGCCGCTACCCCTCGCATCTGATGGAGGAGCCGGGGGAGCTGCAGGATGAGTCTCCTGGCTGCGGGACTTAGCTTCAGCTCGGAACTCAGGTACTTGGTGTCCCCCTGTCCCAAAGGCATCACTTCCCTCAACCCTCGTTTCCCGTATTCCCCATATATCGGTGTCTACGTTGCCCCATGTTCCCAGAGTGTCTCCGTGTCCCCAAGTTCTCATTTCCCTCAGTCTTAGTGATCCCCGTGTCCCCGTGATCCGAAGTTCGCGTCCCCGTTTCCCACTATCCCCATGTCCCGTCTTTCCGTGTCCCCAAGTCCTCATTTCCCTCACTCTCAGAGGTACCGTGATCCTAAGTTCCCGCTACCCCAGAGTGTCTCCGTGTCCCAGTGATCCTAAATTCCCGTTCCCCGCTATCCCAGTGTCCCCGTGTCCCCAAGTCCTCATTTCCATCAGTCTCAGTGAACCTCGTGTCCCCACGTCCCCCGTGTCCCCAAGTCCTCATTTCCATCAGTCTCAGTGAACCTCGTGTCCCCACGTCCCCCGTGTCCCCGTCTCCCCCGTCTCCCCACGTCCCCCGTGTCCCCGTCTCCCCCGTCTCCCCACGTCCCCCCACGTCCCCCGTGTCCCCCACGTCCCCCGTGTCCCCCGTGTCCCCACGTCCCCCGTGTCCCCACGTCCCCCACGTCCCCCGTGTCCCCCACGTCCCCCGTGTCCCCACGTCCCCCGTGTCCCCCGTGTCCCCACGTCCCCCGTGTCCCCCGTGTCCTCACGTCCCCCGTGTCCCCCACGTCCCCCGTGTCCCCACGTCCCCCGTGTCCCCCACGTCCCCCGTGTCCCGTGTCCCCACGTCCCCCGTGTCCCCCGTGTCCCGTGTCCCGTGTCCCCACGTCCCCCGTGTCCCCCACGTCCCCCGTGTCCCCACGTCCCCCGTGTCCCCCACGTCCCCCGTGTCCCGTGTCCCGTGTCCCCACGTCCCCCGTGTCCCGTGTCCCGTGTCCCCACGTCCCCCGTGTCCCCCACGTCCCCCGTGTCCCCCACGTCCCCCGTGTCCCGTGTCCCCACGTCCCCCGTGTCCCCACGTCCCCCGTGTCCCCCGTGTCCCCACGTCCCCCGTGTCCCCCGTGTCCTCACGTCCCCCGTGTCCCCCACGTCCCCCGTGTCCCCCACGTCCCCCGTGTCCCCACGTCCCCCGTGTCCCCCACGTCCCCCGTGTCCCGTGTCCCCACGTCCCCCGTGTCCCCCGTGTCCCCCGTGTCCCGTGTCCCGTGTCCCCACGTCCCCCGTGTCCCCCACGTCCCCCGTGTCCCCACGTCCCCCGTGTCCCCCACGTCCCCCGTGTCCCGTGTCCCGTGTCCCCACGTCCCCCGTGTCCCGTGTCCCCACGTCCCCCGTGTCCCCCACGCCCCCCGTGTCCCCACGTCCCCCGTGTCCCCCGTGTCCCGTGTCCCGTGTCCCCACGTCCCCCGTGTCCCCCATTTCCCCCGTGTCCCGTGTCCCCACGTCCCCCGTGTCCCCCGTGTCCCCCACTTCCCCCGTGTCCCGTGTCCCCACGTCCCCCGTGTCCCCCGTGTCCCCCGTGTCCCGTGTCCCCCACGTCCCCCGTGTCCCCACGTCCCCCGTGTCCCCCGTGTCCCCCGTGTCCCGTGTCCCCACGTCCCCCGTGTCCCCCATTTCCCCCGTGTCCCGTGTCCCCACGTCCCCCGTGTCCCCCATTTCCCCCGTGTCCCGTGCCCCCACGTCCCCCGTGTCCCCCTTTCCCGTCCGGCTTCCTTCCACCCCGAGGCTTCGTGCCTGTGGCGGTGGCAATGGGCGACGTGGGGACATTTCTCGCCGCGGCTTTCGTCTCCCCGCCCGCGTCGCCGTTCTCTCGCTAATTGCGGCCACTCTGAAGCGGGGGAGGAGCCCGCGAGACAATGAGAGTCGCGGGGCGCGGCGGTTCGGCTCCCGTCTAGGTCAGCTCCGGCGAAACTCGCGCGCACTAAGTCCGCGCAGCTGCGCCTCTGCTACTCGTGTCTACCCGTGTGTGTGTGTCTACCCGTGTGTGTGTGTACTTGTGCCTGTGTGTGTCTCCCCGTGTGTGTGTACCTGTGTGTGTGTGTACTTGTGCCTGTGTGTGTGTACCTGTGTGTGTATACACGTGTGTGTGTGTCTGTCTACCCGTGTGTGTATGTGTGTCTCCCCGTGTGTGTGTGCCTGTGTGTCTACCCGTGTGTGTGTCTCCCCGTGTGTGTGTCTCCCCGTTTGTGTGTGTGTGTCTACCTGTGTGGGTGTGTCTCCCCGTGTGTGTGTGTCTACCCGTGTGTGTGTGTCTACCTGTGTGTGCGTCTACCTGTGTGTGTGTGTCCCCGTGTGTGTGTGTCTACCCGTGTGTGTGTGTCTACCCGTGTGTGTGTGTCTCCCCGTGTGTGTGTGTCTGCCCGTGTCTCTGCGTCTTCCTGTCTACCTGTGTGTCTCTGTTTTTACCTTTGTGTCTACCTGGTCGGGCGTGGTGCTGCCCCCCCCCCCCAGCCTTCGTGTGCCGTGCCGGCCTTCATAAGTGCTACTCGCTAACAGCACTTGCCCTACCAGTCAGGTAAGGCTATAGGGGGCATATTTGTCATTGTCTACCTGTGTCTACCTGTGTGCCTGCCTACTCGTGTCTCTGCATATGCGTGTGTCGACCCGTGTCCCATGTTGTTTATTATTGTATACCTGTGTTTTCGTCTATCTGTGTTTACCAGTGTCTTACCTGCGTCTGTCCTATCGCCTTATCCACCTTTGTCTCCCCGTGTCCCTCCCCCGTCTCTCCCGTGTCTCCCGTCTCTCTCCCTCTGTCTGTCTCCTGCCTCTCTGTGTGTTTCTCCCCTGTCTCTGTGTCTTTCTCCCACGTGTGCCTCTCCCTGCCCGTGAAGTCCTCGACTCCCGATTTTCGTATCCGCGCCGCGTGGGCTCAACGCGTGGATCTCAGCGTCATGGCGGTGAGTGGGTGAGTCGGTGGGTGAGTGAGTGGGTGAGTCGGTAAGTGAGTGAGTGGGTGAGTCAGTAAGTGAGTGGGTGAGTCGGTGGGTGGGTGAGTTGGTGAGTCGGTGGGTGAGTGAGTGGGTGAGTCGGTAAGTGAGTGGGTGAGTCGGTGGGTGAGTGAGTGGGTGACTGAGTGGGTGAGTCGGTGGGTGAGTGAGTGGGTGAGTGGGTGAGTCGGTGGGTGAGTCGGTGGGTGAGTGAGTGGGTGAGTCGGTGGGTGAGTGAGTGGGTGGATGCAGAGCGGGTGAGCGGGTGAGCTTTATACGAAGCTTCGGGTCGTCTCGGCCACTGTCACGCCCTCCCTTCCATGTCCGCGCAAAACGTGCGCCCCGTTACAATATGAAACTTTCCAGGCTGCGATGCCAACGATTCATCCTGGGTTTAACCAGGCTGGATTGAGTGAGGAGCTCACAGATAACCGAACGATCCACACACTGTCCGCATCAGTGAGCGCCTCTGGCAGACAGGGCTATGTTGGCTGGGTCCTGTAACCCGCATGCCCAAGTAGCTTCTGTTTGCCCGAATATAGCAGGGGGGGGGTACTAAACGGGCGCGGCACGGACTGGAGAAGAGATGGACTGATGCGGCACGGGAGGGCGTAGAGCTGAGTCGACTTGCCGAATACCGGTACCAGCGGTGTCAATATCGGCCTCTGTGGAGGAGGCTCGTGAAGGACGCTGCTGCTGAGCAGTTGGAGGCAGTCGCCCTCCAACAACAGCGGAGGGCAGAAGAGCGACGTTCACAACCCAATGAGCCGAGTGCTGGCTGGATAAAATTCAGCAAGTTGGCACAGTGGGGACCAGAGGTGGTGCATCTGCCAGTTAACCCAAGGCACCTGGGTCTGTACCGTGATCTCCTGCCAGTGATCCTCAAAGAGCGGGAATCGAACTCAGGTTAACTCACAGGCGATTGAAATCGACGAATATCTGAACCGGTGCTGAACCCTCCCCTAGTTCCACTCAGCCTTAAATGAGTGACTGGTGCGGTGTGTGTTAAACGTCAGCCATGGGGAGATGAAGGCAGCCGGACGTGGTGCTGGCCACCCACCCCCTCGTGTGCCGTGGCGGCTTTCATAGGTGCTCCTTGCGAACAGCACTTGCCTCAAAAAGTCTCCTCAAGGCTATACGGGGATCTTTGTCTGAGTCTTGTGCTGCTGTGCGCTATCTCTCTCTCTGTTGTCTCGCTCCTCTCGCCAAGTTGGCACGGGCACCGCTCATTTCGTAACCGAATGCGCGACCTCGCGTCTCACCGTGACAACGGCGTCTCAATTAACTCATTCCCGCACCCCCCCCCGTCTCCATTAACCCCCTTCCTACCCCTGTGTCCCAACGAACACATTACTTATGTAGGGACATTAACGGTGTCACTGTGGCGTTAGCGTCAGTTGCTGTCACGAGAGTGGAAACGCACGTCGGGGGGTCATCTCTGCCACCAGACCATGGGTTGACATTGAAGCTGGCCATGGGGGGGGGGGGGCATGGTTCTGGTGAGGGCCGGAGGAGAGCAAGTGAGGACGTGCTACTCCGCGTGAACCCGAGAGGGCACGTGACCCCGACAGGGTAGCAAGGGGGGGGGCGAAAGGGGGCTCGAGGGACACGTGACGTGGAGCCGAGAGCCTTCTGGCAAGATCCAGAAGGGGGCGTGGCCGAGGGCGGAGCGAGGCCGCGCTCCGGGGGTTCAAGGCGAAGCCCCGAGAGTGATCGGGGCTCGCCTGTGGAATCAACCTTTGGTGCTGCGTCCCTTCGGTCTTCGTGCTTCGCCCGGCATCGTGGGTCAGGCAGCGTGTAGGCTGACTGACCCGGTTGTGTAGTTAACCCGCTGCTCACATAGTTAACCGTGTAGCTATCACCTAGCAGTAGAACCAGAGTATACGTTTAGTGATTTACCCTGTTGGGGTGTTGGAATAAACGTGTTACCTCCACACTCCAGTGTGCGCCTCCGTACAACACACGACACCTACACTGGGTGCCAATTAGCACGTGAACACCCCCAAGTCCCTCCCCTCTACCCGCCCTTCGCTCTAGCCCCCCCTCCCCTCTAGCCTCCCCCCCTCTCATCTATCCCCCCTCTCCCCTCTAGCCCCCCTCCCCTCTAGCCCCCCCCCCCCATTCCCTCTAGCCCCCCTCCCTCCCTTCTAGCCCCCCTCCCCTCTAGCCCCCCTCCCCTCTAGCCCCCCCCCATTCCCTCTAGCCCCCCTCCCCTCTAGCCTCCCTCCCCTCTAGCCCCCCCCCATTCCCTCTAGCCCCCCTCCCTCCCCTCTAGCCCCCCTCCCCTCCATCCCCCCTCTCCTCTAGCCTCCCTCTCCTCTAGCCCCCCCCCCTCTCCTCTACCCCCCCCCCATTCCCTATAGCCCCCCCTCTCCTCTAGCCTCCCTCCCCTCCAGCCCCCCCTCCCCTCTAGTCCCCGCTCCCCTCTAGCCCCCCTCCCCTCTAGCCCCCCTCCCCTCTAGCCCCCCCTCCCCTCTAGCCCCCCCCATTCCCTCTAGCCCCTCCCCCCTCTCCTCGAGCCCCCCTCCCTTCTAGCCCCCCTCCCCTCTAGCCCCCCCCTCCCCTATAGCCCCCCGTACCCCCTCCCCTCTAGCCCCCCGTACCCCTCCCCTCTAGCCCCCCCTCCCCTCTAGCCCCCCGTACCCCCTCCACCCAACGCCCATTGCTGGCGCCTCACTGCTCTGGGCAGCACGTTTTGGCGAGAGTCCTGCCTCTGGATATTTGGCCAATTCCTTCAGAATGAGGCAGGGCTGAGCGCGTGGCGGTCTAGACACTAGAGGGTGTTTGTGTAGTGTGTGTAGTGTGTGTGTGTAGTGTGTGTAGGGTGTTTGTGTAGTGTGTGTGTGTAGTGTGTGTGTGTAGGGTGTGTAGGGTGTTTTATTGTGTGTGTGTAGTGTGTAGTGTGTGTGTGTAGTGTGTGTAGGGTGTTTTATTGTGTGTGTGTAGGGTGTTCTACGTGTGTCGTGTATGTGTCGTGTATTTTATGTATATTGTGTTCTCTAGTGTGTAGTTGTGTTTTATGTGTGTAGTGTATATGATGTGTTTGAGTGTAGTGTCTGTGTCTAGTGTGTGCAGTGTGTAGTGTAGTATGTGTATAGTTTGTGTAGTGTGTGTGTAGTGTAGTGTGGGTATAGTTTGTGTAGTGTGAGTGTGTAGTGTGAGTGTAGTTTGTGTGTGTATTGTGTGTGTAGTGTGAGTGTGTAGTGAGTGTGTGTCCGGCAAAAACAACCCCCTACCTCGTTAGACTGGCCATTCCCCTCATGGCGTCTGTAACCACCACAGCGGCCAAATGGGGGCTCTGGACGGGTGCGAGGGGCTGGTAACCCCTTCACCTTCAATTAATTACCACAAAACCACGTCTAAAATATCTAATTAAGCTTGTGCCAGAGGCCCCGGGGGGGGGGGGGGGGACAGGTGTCTATGACGTCTCCTGGCCAAACCCCTTTTGGCGGAGCCAGGAGACTGAATCCTTACCCTCGGGGCTCCTCCAGAAACAATAAAAAACCACTGCGGATGGCCACGTGGAATGTTCGAATGCTCACTGCGGAGGAGAGGTTGCCAATGCTCTGTCGTGAGCTGGACCGGTACCGCCTGGATCTCTGGTATTCAGGAGGTCCGGTGGACCGGCTCTGGCTCCTGCCACCATGAGGGGTGGACAGTCCTCTACTCGGGGAAGGAGACTGACAAACAACAGGGAGTGGCTCTTCTTCTGATCAAAATAATGAAGGGGGCGTGGGAGCGTGGCAGTGCAGTGTGGGAAGTTGTAAGCCCCAGGCTACTTTAAGCTCGCCTTCCCATCTACCTGAGGCGAGGAGTGGTGGTCGTGGTTACTTATGCCCCCACCAAAGACGAACATCCGTGGAGGGATGCAGGCAAGGCCGATGAGTCAGATTCCTTTCTATGACCTCCTGTCACAGGCGCTAGCTAAAGTGGCCCCTCGGGATAGAGTCATCTTGTTGGGCGACTTCAATGCCCGAGTTGGTCATGATGCTGGCACTTGTTCTGGAGTGATTGGAAGGCATTGGCCAGATCAGCTCAATAACAACGGTAGGAGGCTGCTATATTTTTGTGCAGCCCATGGGCTTGTAATTACCAACACGCTGTTCCGGCATCGGCTCATCCACACAACATCATGGATGAATGCCGGGTCCAAGCAAGAACATCTGCTGGACTACATAGTGACGGAACAGCGGATGCAGGCCCATGTCCTTGACACCAGGACCTACCATGGAGCTGATCTACCCACTGACCATCGACTTGTCATCTGTAAGATGCACCTGCCATTCTTCCACTCCGGTGGTAGGTGTACACCCAGGACCCCATTCAAACCCAAAGTGGCATGGTCTAAGCTAGCTGATGAAAGTTGCAAGCGAGAATTTAATCAACGCTTGCGGCTGGGGTTGGCATCATCCCCTACTCCTCCAGATGTCGAGGGGAAATGGGCGAGGTTTAGGACTGGCTCATGCAGCTGCAACGACTGCTTTGGGAACATGATCCAGACCTCCCCAGAGACCCTGGCTGACAGAGGAGGTGTTAAGGCTGGCTGAGAAAAAGCGACAGACCCACTCTCATCGTCTACAGCATCCCACGTCAGAGAATGAGGAGGCTTACCGTAGCCTTCGCTTGGAGGTTCGGACAGCCGTGAGGCGCTGCAAGGATGGGTGGTGGTCGCGGGTTGCTGAGGAGATGGAGTCTGCCTCAATGGCCCGCGATCACAAATCGCTATTTAACTCCTTCAAAAAAATAACCTGCAGCACCACACCTATTACCATCATTAGGGGAAAGAACGGTGATCCAATCTCCAACCCCCCGGAAGAGGTTTGCAGATTTGTTGAGCATTTATGTGAGGTCCTGGGGGAGGGGAAATCCCTCAGCCTCGAAAACATCATGGGACAAAGTGGGGATGACCCTGCTGAGGCTGCGGTGTCCCAAATATTGGAAGAAGAAGTCACCCCCTGTGAGTGGCTGGCTGAGGTGCCATCTGTTGAGGAAGTATTGAAGGTGCTCCAGAGTCTGAGACCAGGAGAAGGCACCGGGCAGAGATGATCTCCCAAGCGAAATGCTAAGGGAGAGTGGCGTTTGTGCACAGACTGCCCTACATGGCATAACAACAGTCTGGACCACTGGATGGGTTCCGCAGGATTGGAAGGATGCCCTGGTGGTCCCCCTCTTTAAGAAGGGGGACCGCACAGACTGTAACAACTACAGGGGCATCTCACTCCTCAGTGTGCCGGGAAAGATCCTGGCAAGGATTATTCAACATCGCCTTGCCAGGCACGCTGAGGAGAGGCTTGCGGAGCCCCAATGCGGTTTCAGAAAAGGGCGGTCCTGCACAGATGCCATATTTCCTGTCCGTCTGCTACAGCAGAGGTGTGGGGAATTCCAACAAAACCTACATCTCTGCTTTATTGAACTGGTCAAGGCCTATGCTACCATTAGTAGGCCTGGGCTCTGGATTATTCTTTGTGCTTTCAGAGTCCCTGACCCTCTGCTCACGACCATTATTATAGTGAGCGGGCCCAGGTAAAACTACGTGGCCGGGAGTCGGAGACATTCCTTGTTCACCTTGGGGTGCGACAGGGATGTCTTCTGGGTCCCACATTATTTAACATATTTTTCGACCACGTAGTTCGTGAAGCCTTCTGGTACAGATACAATGGGAGGTTGATTGATGCCCGAGTGCGGTCAAGGGATGGCTCCCTATTGGTCAACCACGTTATGTATGCCAATGATCTGGTAATTGCTGCTCATTCAGGGGAGGAGTTGGAGGCGCTGCTGCTGAACCTTGAGCTTGCCACTAAGAGGTGGGGCCTTACCATCAGCCCCACAAAAACCTGCCTGGGCATTTTGTACTATCGGACACTCCCCCCTCCACAACTCCCAATTGGTGATGGGGCAGATGTGGAGAGAGTGGAGAGTTTCCCATACCTGAGCAGTGTGCTCATGACTGGGTCCGGTCTGACAGCAGAGATCTCACTCCGAATCAGTCGAACGGCAATATCTTTTCATCGGTTGCGTAATGCTGTGTGGAAGCTACCTGGTCTGTCGCTTCGTACGAAGCTTCAGGTATTCTCGGCCACGATCATTCCCTCTTTTCTCTACGCTTGCGAAACGTGGACCCCCCTAATGGAACATCTTCGCAGGTTAGAAACATTTAGGCTGGCCTGTCTACAATCCATTCTGGGTTTAACCAGGCTGGATTGTGTGAGGAGCTCACAAATCATTGAAAGATCTGGACAAAGTCCCATCGGTGAGCTCCTCCGGCAGGCAAGGTTGCGTTGGCTGCGTCATGTGTAGGAGTCTCGTGAAGGACGCTACTGGGCAATTGGAGGTAGTTGCCCCCTCCAACAACAACGGAGGGCGGAGGAGCGACGCTCACAACAACGAGCGGAGTGCCGGGTGGCTATCACACAGCAAGTTGGCACAGTAGGGGGCACAGGTGATGCATCAGCCAGTCATCTCAGTCAGTCGACCCGTGGTTCCTGGGGCTGCCCCGTGACCTCCTGCCAGCGGGCATTCGATGCTTCACGTGGCATCAAAGTGCACATAGCCTGGCACAAGCGTCACCAGCACTTAGTGGCGAATGGCGGTTGTTGTGTGTGTCTAGTGAGTGTGTGTGTAGTTTGTGTGTCCCCACGACCCCTCTACCTCTCCAAGACCCCCCAACCCTTCCTCAGGACTCTCCCCTCACCTCTCTGGGCCCCCCCCCCCACTTGCCCCCCCCCCACTTGCCCCCCCCCACTTGCCCCCCCCCCCTTGCTGGCATCTTCCTGCCTCCCCAGGGTCCCAGTGCTCTCTGATGGAGATGATATATATTCCAGTGTGTGTCGTCAGTGTGCAGTGTGTGTATAGCGTGTGCAGTGTACTGAGTGTGTCGTGAGTGGAGTGAGTGTAGTAAATGTGTGTAGTGAGTGCATGTAGTGAGTGAAGTGTGAGTGTGTGTCGTGAGTAAAGTGTGTGTGGTGTATAGTGAGTGTAATGTGTGTAATGAGTGTGTAGTGTATAGTGTGTTTGTTGAGTGTGTGTAGTGTGTAATGAGTGTCGTGTGTGTAGTGAGTGTGTATAGTGAGTGTGTATGTTGTATAGTGTAATATACAAAGGAGCACACACTATAGTTGGAGGCAACACGTGTATTAACAACTTCTCAAACCACTTCCGGTTCTACAGTACAGCTAGGTGTGGCTATACTGTTCGCCACGTGCGTGCGCGTTAGCTATAACGAACGGGCCAGTCAGCACACACGCTGCCTGACCCACGATGCCGAGCTAAGACTCAACCCGAAGAACGAAGAGCAAAGAGACCGGGACACCAGGACGATCCCCACAAACGAGCCCCGATCCCCGTCGGGGCTCCTCCTTTTATTCCCTGGCCGCGGCCTCGCCCCGCCCTCGGCTACGCCCCGCCCTAGGCCACGCCCCGCCCTAGGCCACGCCCCCTCGTGGATCAAGTCAGGAGCTCCCGGCTCCCTGTCACGTGTCCCTCGAGCCCCCGAGGGAGGTTCTCGGCGCTCAGCAGCACTCCTATGATAGTGGCTGGCGCTAACACGGTAGTCACATCAATTACGTCACGACATATGTGTAGTGTCTAGTGTAGTGTGTGTAGTGAGTGTGTAGTGTATAATGAGTGTGTGTGTGTGTAGTGTATAGTGTGTGTTTAGTGTATAGTGAGTGTGTGTAGTGTATATTGAGTGTGTGTGTAGTGTATAGTGAGTGTGTGTGTAGTGAGTGTGTATAGTGTATAGTGAGTTTGTGTGTGTAGTGTATAGTGAATGTGTGTAATGAGTGTAGTGTGTGTAGGGAGTGTGTGTAGTAAGTGCGTGTAGTGTATAGTGAGTGTGTGTGTGTAGTGTATAGTGAGTGTGTGTAATAAGTGTGTGTAGTGTATAGTGAGTGTGTGTGTGTAGTGTATAGTGAGTGTGTGTGTAGTGAATAGTGAGTGTGTGTAGTAAGTGTGTGTAGTGTATAGTGTGTGTAGTGTATAGTGTGTGTAGTGTATAGTGTGTGTAGTGTATAGTGTGTGTGTGTAATGAGTGTAGTGTCTATAGTGTGTGTGTAGTGTCTAGTGAGTGTGTATGTGTTGTGTATAGTCAGTGTGTGTAGTGTATAGTGAGTGTGTGTAATGAGTGTAGTCACTGTAGTGTGTGCAGGGAGTTTGCCGGCCCTGATTAAATGTTTTCGTGAAGGGGTCACGGGGCGAGCCCTGCACGGAATAAACGTGACCCCCTCTCCAACACCGCGGTGCTCAACATGACCACCGCATTCGCCCGGGTCACGTGGTCATGCAGGGAGAGGGATGAGAGCCTTGATCCTGGGGGGGGGGAGGGGCCACGGGATCGGCGGGGTGCCCGGAGAAGGAGGAGGCGTTGATACCCAGAGCCCAACACGTGTGTGTACGTGTGTGCAATAATCAGCACTGGGGAGACAAAGGCGGCCGGGCGTGGTTCTGGCCACAACAAACGACGCTTGTGCGCCATCCCCGGCCTTCACAGGTGCTCGTGAACAGAATTGGCCCCAACAGTCAGCAAAGCCGGCTTTTCAAGTTCGCTTTCTGCTCACGGTCACAACATCGGTGGTGTTGGCCACACCACCAACAACTTCGTGCAAGCCTTTGCCGTAGTTTGCTACTCGCTGACAGCACTTGCCCCAACAGTCTGTCCAAGGCTATACGGGAGATTTTTTTAAATTGCCTTTGTGCACACGCGCACACGCGCGTGCGTGGTGTTTGATGCAGGCCGCGTGCGGGGATTAGTGCAGCGCGTAAAGGTCGCGGGTGTGAGTTGGGTCACGCTGCAAAGACAAAGATCCCCCGTATAGCCTCAACAGACTGTTGGCGAGCACCTATGAGGAGCACCGCCCCACTTACTCATTCAAGGCCGAGTCTCCCGCGGCACACACGCAGAGAGGCAAAGATCTCCCATGTAGCCCTAACCGAATTTTGGGGCAAGTGCTGCTGTTAGCGAGCACCTATGAAGGCACAGGCCGGGTGTGGGTGGCCAGCACCACGCCCAGGTACTCTTTTGAGGCTGAGTCAACTTAGGGGGAGGCCCAGGACTGCTTCAGAAAATAAAAGACAAATATCCCCCGTATAGCCTAAACAGACTGTAGGGGCAAGTGCTGTTAGCGAGCACCTATAAAGGCCGGCACGGCACACGAGGGGTGGGTGACCAGCACCACGCCCGACCACCTTTGTCTCCCGACACCGCACGAGGCTGAGTCGACCTAGGGGAGTTACAGGACCGGTTCGAATAATCGTCGCTGGTGCTGGCCGTGAGCGGGAATCGAACTCGGGTCGCCAGGTTCGTAGCGCAGCGTAGCGCTAACCGCTGCACCACCGCTCCCCCACTCGCCACTGATGTCACACAACACCGCACACGCGGCCGCCACGGGCGGCGACAAAGCAGAGGCGAGGTAGCCGTGTTTGCGGCTGTAGGGGTGATCGGGCGATGACATCGTTCCCCTCCCATCGCCCCCCCACCACCACCACCAGTGAAACCCGTGAAGGTGAGACGAGGTTAGAGGAGTGGGGGGGGGCTACACGTGGCAGGCGATAGACGACTGTGGAGACAACAGCGTGGGTGGGTGGGTGGGCGTCAAGAGGCGCCATAACCTCTGGCTCGCCAGGAGATGGCAGCAGAGCGAAGTGTGGACTGATCGCCATCTGTCTCCATATGTACGGGGATAGAGCGTTGTCCCCTCGCTCGCTCGCGTTGAGCTCCGGTTTTTCTCCCACGTGGATAATAATAATAATAATAAACACGACTCGTCATTGATTGGCTGAAAATTTATTCAATTAAAACCCCACAATTTAGCAGCAGCAGCACGACCCCTCCTGAAAAACAAACCCAGTGTAGCTCTCTCCTGGATAGATGCAAAGTAAAAGTGTCTACCCCCTCCAGCGTAAGCCCCCCATAGCCCCCTTCCCCCCACGTGTGCTGGGAAGTTAAAGGCGCAGCCCTGCAAACTGCTCGCTCACCCCACTGCTGGCGGAAGAGCCTCCGCTGGAGGGCGCTCTAAGGAGCCCCCTTAATAGGATATTTGGCCTACTCTTCCACACACTAGCTAGACGCGTTGCAAGAGGTGGGGGATACCCACACTCTACCCCACCTCACCACACGACGACTTGCCAATAGACTTAACTACGAAGTTACTGGTGGACAGAGGCGAGGCTGGGCTTCTGCTGGTGGCGGGTGGGGTGAGTTTAAGAAACTTTTGCAACGTTGTTGCAAATGCCGCACCGGGGAAATCGACACATCACAGGCACCATCGCCTTCACCTCCGGCAGCCCCCCCGCCTCCACCCCCCCCCCTCTACCCCCCCCACCTCGACCCCCCCCACCTCAACCCCCCACCTCCACCTCGACCCCCTACCTCCACCCCCTACCTCCACCCTCCCACCTCAACCCCCCCCCCCACCTAGACCCCCCCCCCACCTCCACCCCCCCAACTCAACCCCCAAACCCCCACCTCCACCCTCCCACCTCGGCCCCCCTACCTCGACCCCCCCCCCACCTCCACCCCCACCCCCTACCTCCACCCCCCACCTCAACCCCCCCCCACCTAGACCCCCCCACCTCCACCCCCCACCTCGGCCCCCCCACGCCCACCCCCTACCTCCACCCCCCGACCTCGACCCCTCCACCTCCCCCAACTACCGGGGAGGGGGGCGGGGCTGCAGGATTCGCCCCGCCCCTCGCGGTGGGGGGGGGGGCGCGCGCTGGCGGCTGATGCGCGGCACGCGCACAGAGACACGGAGACACGCGGGGAGACTCACTCCGATCCCGCAGAACCGGCGCTCATCACCGCTCCCACGTCCAGTGAGTGGCTCGTGTCTCTGTGCCCTGTGTGTCTCTGTGTCCCAGTGTGTCTTCGTCTGTGTGTCTCTGTGCCCCAGTGTGTCTCTGTGTCCCAGTGTGTCTTTGTCTCTATGTCCCGTGTCTCTGTGCTGCGTCCCCGTGTCTCTGTGTCCCAGTGTTCTTCGTCTGTATGTCCCGTGTCTCTGTGCCCTGTGTGTCTCTGTGTCCCAGCGTGTCTTCGTCTGTGTGTCTATGTGTCCCAGTGTGTCTTCGTCTCTATGTTCCGTGTCTCTGTGCTGCGATCTCCGTGTCTCTGTGTCCTAGTGTTCTTCGTTTGTATGTCCCGTGTCACTGTGTCCCAGTGTGTCTCCGTCTGTATGTCCCGTGTCTTTGTGTCCTGTGTCTCTGTGTCCCAGTGTGTCTTCGTCTGTCCGTCCCGTGTCTCTTTCGCAGTGTGTCTCCGTCTCTATGTCCCGTGTCTCTGTGTCCTGCGTCCCCGCGTCTCTGTGTCCCAGTGTGTCTTCGTCGCTATGCCCCGCGTCTCTGTGTCCCCATGTCATTGTTACCCCGTGTCTCTGTCAATCTTATTTTCCCGTGTCTCTGTATGCTGGTGTCTCTGTGTCCCCCGTTCTCTCCGTGTGTCCGTGTCCCCGTTTTCTCTGCTTGACTGTCCCATGTCAAGGGTCGTTCTGCCCCCGTGTCGCTGTGTCCCCGTGTATCAACGGCTCGTGTCTGCGCGTCTTGTATGCTCTGTCTATCGGTGTCCCGTGTCTCTGTGCCCTGAGTCCTCGTGTCTCTCGACTCCGTGTCCCGTCTTGCTTTGCCCTGTGTCTCGTGTCCAGCGAACACGGGACAAAGAGAGAGATACAACACACAACTCGCACATACACAGATAGACACTTGGACATACATACAAACACACGAAGAGACAGACATAGAATGTGCGTCTTTGTCTTTGTGTGGGCATGTTCGTGTGTGGGGAGCGGTGGTGCAGCGGTTAGGGTGCAGCACTACGAAACAGGTAGCTTCCCCTAGGCCGACTCAACCTCAAATCAGTTCTTGGTGCGGTCTGTAAACATCGCCACTGGGGCGTGATGTTGGCCACCCACCCTCTCGTGTGCCGTGCCGGCCTTCATAGGTGCTCGCTAACAGCACTCGCCCCAACAGTCTGTTGAGGCTATACGGGGGATCTTTGTCTTGTCTTTGTTAGCTTGTGTGTCGGTGTGTGTATGTAGAGGTGCTCGCTAAAAGCACTTGCCCCAAGAGTCCGGTAAAATAAAAAAGGCGAAACGGAGGATGTTTGTCTTTGTTAAGGGAGTGAGTTTAGCGAGTCGTGAAGAGCGCACTGCGATATGAATCCGGACAGCGGACGAGTTGGATTCCCGCTCTGGCGGTCCACATCAGTGGTCAAATACCAAAAACAATGTTAACACTCACATGGGACCATCGTTTTTAATGGGAAAAGAACGGATAATACTGCACAGTAAACATGATAACAAATGTGTACGTGAATAGCTTCAAAGAGTATCCACTAGTTCGCCATCATTGTGGCCTCCAGAGCCCGGATGCACATTTCTTGCGGTGTGTGTTGCATCAGGGGCCATCCATGTAGTATTGTAGTAGATACGCACAAATCTGTCAAAACTTGATACCTCCTCCCCTCCTCCCTGTACGCACGCGGACTTTTTACCCCCCCACCCCCACCTGCGTACGAACGCATGACGCACCCCCCCCCCCAAATCCAATAGATCGGCCGATATTTAATCCACGCAGGAACGATCAAGGATCAATAATATTAACGTGTTTACGCAAACAGATAGTCCACACCGCCGGACTATCTGACTCATTTGAAGGCCAATGTAGACAAATTATTATCGAGGCTTCACCACCTCTGCTACGCAAGCATACGCATTTGTGTTAACCCCCCTCCCCCCTCCATGCGTACGTACTCGATGGATGCCCCCCTATTCTCAGAAGTGTTAACATGTTTTGTGAAGCACCCTGGACTATGAAATCTGAAGCGTGTTCAGGGGCTTCTCACCTGAACGCGTCCCCCGCTGCGGTGCGTCAGCCCCATCGCTGCGGAGACGAAGGCGGCGACTGGGGCGTGGGTGCCGGCCACCCACTTCCTCGCGTGCCTTGCCGCCCTCGGTCGGTGCTCGCCAGCGGCGCTTGCCCCAACAGTCTGCCCAGAGGCTTGATCTGTTCGCCGCGTTGGTTAGTTCCTGCGTGTGACTTCGTGCGTGTGGGGAGCGGTGGTGCAGCGGTTAGCGCTACGCTGCGCTACGAACCCGACAACCCGGATTCGATTCCCGCTCACGGCCAACACCCGGTGAGGATTATCTGAACCCGTCCTGGGCCTCCCCTAGGTCGACTCGGCCTCAAATGAGTACCCGGTGCGACGTGTCAACATCGCCACGAGGGAGACAAAGGCGGCCGGGCGTGGTGCGTTGGCCACCCACCCCCTCGTGTGCCGTGCCCGCCTTTATAGGTGCTCGCTAACAGCACTTGCCCCTACAGTCTGTTAAGGCTACACGGGGGGGGGGTGGGGGGATCTTTGTCTTTGTGCCAGTGCAGCGCGTGCGTCATCGTGTCTCGGATAGTGACGAGGAGGAGGTGGTGGGCGGGGGGGTGAGCTGGTAGGGGGTGACGGGGGGAGGGAGGTCGTGAAAGCCGACGTGTGGCCACGTGAGCGTCGTGTTTGCGATCTTCCTCTCGCCCGCTCGGCCGCTGCCTCCCGTGCCGCTGGAGCTGCCGCGGGATGACGCGTGGAGGGAGCGGGGATTCGTTCGGAACGAGTCCCCGTGTCCCCGCGTCCTCACACCATACGCACGCGTTCTCACGTCTCCGTCTCCTTTGATTGTGTGTTGAACGTCTGTCTTGTCCCACGTGTCCCAGTGCCCACCTGCTTCTGTCCGCTAGTCCCCGCGAGGTCATGTTATGGTAATGAGTTGCTGTGATACGTGGAGAATGATTGGTATACTCACGTCCCCGTTTTCGTATGTCCCCCTCTTCCTGTGTCTCGTGTGTCCTAGCGTCCCCGCGGCCCCGTGTTCCCATATTCCTGTGTTGTATCTCTGTCTTCATACAGTGATAATAATTAGTTGTACTATATAATATGTTCCCGTATCCTGGCATCTCTGTGTCCCGTATCCCCGTGTCTCCATGTCTATGGGTCTCTGTGTCCCATTTCCCCGTGACTCTGCGCGTGTCTCCCGGATCTCTGCGTGTCCCCCGGATGTTCTCCGCGTCTCCCCCGGGTATCCCCCTCCCCCATGTCTCCCGGGTGTCCCCCGTGTCTCTGCGTGTCTCTGCGTGTCCCCCGTGTCTCTTGAGTCGCCGCGTGTCCGCGTGTCTCCCCCAGCAGTCCCCGCGCTCCATGCTGTCGCGCACGGTGGAGCGGTGGAAGGAGTACCGCACTCGCTGCCTCGACGAGATGGAGTCCACGCCGTACCCCTCACACGCAGGCGGTGCGCGGCACACGGCCCAGTCTCACAGACCTCCTCCTGATCCTCCACCTCATCCTCCACCTCATCTTCCTCCCTCCTCATTCTCTCTGATCGCCTGTGAATCATCGCTCTCGTTCCCCGTCTCCTCTTCCTCCTCCTCTGTCTCCTCTTCTCTGTCCATTATCACTTGTCATCCTCTGTCTCCACCTGTCCCCTCTCCCTCCTCCTCCGTCTCCTCCTCTGTCTCCACTTCCACCTGTCTCCTCACCCTCCTCACCCTCCTGCCTCTATCTTTTAGTCGAGCAGCAGTAGTAGCAACACCAGTTGCAGTGGAGCCTACACAGACTGCACGGGGGGACTGTTTGTCCACACACGCTGTTGGAGAAAGTGCCGTTAGCGATTGGCACATATGAAGGCCGGAACGACGCACGAGGGAGTGGTGTTGCCAGAACCACGCCCGGCCGTCTTTGTCTCCCCAGTGCTGATGTGTACACAATGCGCCCACGAACACACACATACACAAAGGTCGCCCCATGCTTCGGGTCGTTGTGCGTGACGAAGCAGCGCTCACTACGCAAGATTAAAATGAAAACACGTGCGGGTCCAGGGGGGCGGGGGGGAGCAGGGGGGGAGGCGATGGAAGTAGGGGTGCTGCAGTGTGTCCCTGCGTCTCAGCCGCTGTCCCCGTGTCTCCAGTTCTACGTTCTGTCCTCTTACCTTGACACTTGCCTCATCTACGTCCGTGTCCCCGTGTCTCCCCTCGTGTCCCTGTGTCTCACCCCGTGTCTCCCCCCATGTCTCATCCCGTGTCCCCGTGTCTCACCCTGCGTCTCACCTTGCGTCCCCGTGTTCACCCCGTGTCTCACCTCGTGTCTCATCTCGTGTCTCACCCCATGTCCCCGTGTGCGCCATGCAGGCCGCTACTGTAACCGCACGTTTGACAGCTACGTGTGCTGGCCGGACGGTCTCCCGGGGCAGAGCGTGAACGTGAGCTGCCCCCCCTACCTGCCCTGGTCCGACAGCGGTAGGGACCTGCCGTGACACCACCTGACCCCACTGACCCCATCCTAACCGCACTCGACCATTTTCTGACCCCTTCACGACCTCATCCTGACCCCACCCTGACCTCACTCGACCCCTTCCTGACCCCACACAGCCCCCACCTGACCTCTTCCCGACCGCCGTAGGGAGACCCCTTTCCTTATACCATGTTGACCCGACACGACCCCACCCGATCCCACCTTGACCTCGCGTGCGACGCGGCGTGACCTTTGCGCAGCATCTGGAGGCCACCGCGTCTCAAGATGCCGCGCGGCACCACGGTGTGTGACGTGCGTCACGTGGGATATCACGCGTACTTGGTGCGCAGTGCAGGCGCTCGTGGTTTACAAGAGGAAGGGGTTGGGATCGGCCTTGAAGAGCGGCGGGGAGTCGAGAGCACAGACGGCTGGGGGAAGGGGAGTTCCGTATTCACGGCAGCGGTGACGCGGAAACTCCAGCAGAAAATTGCACACTTCAGTTGACGGTCAACGTTCGTAGTGGACTGCTACCCTCAAAGGAACGGCGCCGCTCCCGTGATCCCTCACCACCCCCCCTCCCACCCCCGTGATTCATAGATCAAACAAATCGCTTGACACGCCGGTGTATAGCAGTAAGTTTGTGCGAATGCTGTCGCAAGAGGTCACACGTTTGGCGCGCCGGTCCTTCGCTCACTACGCGGTCGGTCACGGCTGACCTTTGGAGCGCTTGCGGAACCGAGTTCGATCTCTGGCCACCGTCGCCCACGCTCGAGTTGGCGACGGAGCATTGAGGCGACAGACCGGGCGGCTCGGAGGGCAGAGCGCCGAGCGGGTGCAGCCGAGAGCCTGGGCTCGAATCCAGGTCTTCGCCGCTGGGTTCTCAACTGTAAAACTGTAAACTGTTTTATTTGACCAGGTAAGGCCCACTGAGCTATGTAGCTCTTTTTCGAGAAGCGACCTGGCCACAAATAATAGCTCAATGAAGTGGCTTATCACGTGTAAATTTATAGCAGACAAATACTCTGAACGCACGTTGATTCTTAATGTGGTGGGGAAAACCGGAGGACCTGGAGGAAAATCCACACGACCGCATGGAGAACACGCAAACTCCCAATATACAGCAGGTGTCGGGGTCGGGATCGAACCCACGACCTGTATACCATGCGGGGTAGTTAATATCTCCTAGCCACCGTGATGATGATGAGAGATATGCAAACTCCAAATACACGGCAGGTGTCGGGGTCGGGATCGAACCCACGACGACCTCCTGTATACCAGGCGAGGTAGTTAACATCTCCTACCCACGTGGCGCCCATAGCGAGTGGAAGGTCTCAGGGTGGTCACCCATCGCTGCACACACACACACACAAAAACCTCCCGTGACATTCAATTTCGTTGGGCTAAATGCCAGCTCTTGAGAATTAACTATGGGTTGGCTGTAACATGCGGTGTGGATGTGAGGCCACCTTGAAGGGCTCACAGAGGTTGCTCTGTGATGTCCGCTTCCGCGGGCCGTTCCTCACCACCGAGTGTCGCACTGCTCTGCGAGAGACGAAATGGAATTCGTTGTCTCGGCACCCCGATGAGACGATCGCGATGGGGCGTGGTGGTGGTGGTGCAGCAGCGGCGTGAACCACCGATTGCACCTTCGCCTTTCACCTTTACACTCACTCAGAGTGGCGCCATCACCGCCCAGAATTCCCGGCTCCAGATCCCGCCCTGGTATCGGCGACATCTCCAGCTGCGACCAACCCAGTGTAGCCCCCGGGCATCTCCCGCCACGCCCCCACCCTAACTCCCCCCCCCCCATCCCCCCATTTACCCCACCCCCCCGGCCCGGCTTGTAAAGAACAGCTGATGACCCACGTCCAGGTCACAACGAGAACATTTTCTCTGACGCTACGGGGTGATTGGAGGGGGGCGGGGAGGGCGGGGGGGGGGGGTTAGGGTTATAGGCGCCCTCTGTTCGTCACGATCTCACCATCGGCATCACGATCTGCGTCATTGATATCAGCTCGCCATCATCATGATGATCGTGATCATCTTCACCTCACCATCATATTCATTACGGCAGCGTTGAGCCCGGTTCCTTCTTTGATGGGAGACGCCCTGGGAATGGGGCGCGTGCTGCAGGCGTGGGCTGCGAGGCGGGCCAGGAGATGGCAACGCAGCAATGTATTCGTGAATCCATCTGTGCGGGGCTTTCACTGATATCCGCTCGTACGGACGGCGGAGGGATTTCTCCGGGTTTTTTCGGTGTCGTCAATCGAATTGGCCAAAGCATCCCCGGTGTGGCAGAACCCTCCTGAAAAGGAGTTTTGAGACTCGTTTAAGCCTTTCCTGGGTAAATAAGCGCATCAGTAGCAACAACAACAACAATAAAAAAATAACCACACGCCGTATTTCAGGCCAAAGGTCCTCGCCATGCTCTGAGCAAATCCACGACTTCTTAGCGCAGTGGGTCAGCAACCCAAATGAGGAGAAGAGTCTCGAATTCGTTCGCAACAAAAAACACAACTCCGTAGTTCGAGAAGCCACGATGAACCCAATGACCGCGAGGAGGTTTTGGTCCTCAGTGGAGAACGTCACGAAGGGGCCCTTGGGGAGCCGCCGCAACCTGCGGGCTACGGAGCCGCAGGTTGCCGAGCCCTGGTCCAGCGAGCGTACGGAGCAGGTGCAGTCGTCAGCCTGGCACGCCGCTCACCGCCGGTCACCGCCGGTGCATTTGACGCCAGTGGCACCCGCGCCGAGGCCCGCATCTGCCCAGGGCTGAGTTTATTTAAAAAAAAGACGCTGAATCGGCAGGAGATGCTGCTGGTGGCGGCGGTCAACATGGGGAGCTCCGCGTCGCCGGCTCTGTCCGACCGAGCCAGAGGATGGTTTCCCCTCGTCTCCCCCACCTTCCTCCCTGGGACACCCCCTCTCCCTTCCTGCCATCCCTCTCCTTCCCTCTCTCCCTGAGATCCCCCCCTTCAATCCTTTCCCAGGCCCCCCCCCCTCTCTCTCTGGGGTACCTCTCCCCCCTCTCCCTCCCCAGAGTCTCCCATCCTCTTCCCTGGGCTCATCCCCCCTCTCTCTCCCTGAGCCCCCCACCTCTACCCCCTTCCTGGGGTCCCTCTCCCTCACTGCCCCCCTCCCCTCTCCGTCCCTGAGGTCCCCCTCCCTCCCTGGGGTCCCCCCACCCCACTCCTTTCCGGGGGCCCCCACCTCTACCCGACGCCGCTCCTGGCATCTCCCTCCCCAGGGTCCCAGCAGCGCTGTGCCTGATGGAGATGAATATATATTCCAGTGTGTGTAGTAGCGTGTATAGTCGTGTGATTAGTGTGTGTCTTGGGTGTGTTTGTGTGTGCGTGCGTGCGTCAGTATGTGTGAGAAGTGTGTGTGTTTGTGCATGCATGTTTGGAGATGTCAGTGTGTGTGTGTGCGCGAGTTGCTTTGATGTGTGTTGGTGAGGCTTTGCGTATGGTAAGGGTATTAGTTTGTGTTAGTGCCTTAAAGTGTATATGTTAGTGTGTATACGGATGAAATGTGGCTTACACATGCAAATGATATTTATATATTAGTATGTTTGTTTATACTGGTAGGAACCACCTGGTTCCACCAGCCCACAGGGGATTATTGTGTCCGTCTGTCATGCATCCAAAATGGGAGGGGCTGGGTGGGGAGGGGCTGGGTGGGGAGGGTGGGGAGTGGCTGGGTGGGGAGGGAGGGTGGGGCTGGGTGGGGGGTGGGAGGGGTGGGGCTGGGTGGGGAGGGGCTGGTCACCCTGTGGTGCCCTTATAAAACTCAAAGTTTAACCTGCTCACGCCGGCTTGTGCCCACCCTCACAGTCGGCCATATTTGCGGAATACACCACGCCACCGTTGACCCTGGCCATTGACCGAGCAACCCAACGTTCCTACCAGCTCCCTCCGCAGGAATGTGTTCTGTGTGGGGAGCGATAGTGTAGCGGTTAGCGCGCTGCGCTATGAACCCGACCACACGGGTTCGATTCCCGCTCACGGCCAACATGAGTGACGATTATCTGAACCGGTCCCGGGCCTCCCCTAGGTCGACTCAGCCTCAAATGATTACGTAGTGTGTAAACATAGCCACTGGGGAGACGAAGGCGGTCGGGCGTGGTGCTGGCCACCCAACCCCTCGTGTACCGTTCCGGCCTTCATAGGTGCTCGCTAACAGCACTTGCCCCTACAGTCTGTTAAGGCTACACGGGGGATCTTTGTGTATATATATTAAGATGTGCATGTTAGTCTGTGTGTCGGTAGTGTAGCGGTTAGCGCTCCAAGTTCGATTCCTGCTCACGACCAATAACAGTTGCGAATATTCGAACCGCCCTCTAGGTAGCCTGAACGAGTACCTTGTGTGATTTGTAAAACATCGGTAGTAGGGAGATAAAGGCGGCCGAGCGTGGTGTTGGCCACCCACCCACCCTCTCGTGTGCTGCGCCAGCCTGCATAGGTGCTCGTTAACAGCACTTGCTTCAACAGCCTGTTAAAGGCGACACGGTGGACCTTTGTCTTTAGCTGTGTGTGTGTTGTCGTGTCGCATAGAGATTAATGAGTGCCGCCTGGTTCCGTTCCACGCAACTCCGCTGACAACATTCCAGAGCCACACTCCTCCAACCACTCTCACTCCCCCAACCCCTCTCACTCCCCCAACCACTCTCCACCACCACCACCACCCTGGTAACTCCGCTGCTAACCTCAGCGTTAACTAAGCTGCTCACTCCAGTGTTAACTTTGCTGTTAACCTCAGTGTCAAGTTCACGTGTGTGAGTGTGTGGGGAGCGGTGGCGTCGCCGTTAGCGCACTGCACTACGAACCCGGCGACTATGGCTCAAGGTCGATACCAGTGACGATTATCTGAACCGGTCCCGGGCCTCCCGTAAGTCGACTCAGCCTAAAGTCAGTAGCTGTTGCAGTGTGTAAACATCGCCACGCCGGAGACAAAGGTGGCCGGACGTGGTGCTGGCCACCCACCCACTCGTGTGCCGTGCCAGCCTTCATAGCGGCACGCAAACAACAGTTGCCCCAACAGTCCGTTAAAGGCCATACGGGGGGGTCTTTGTCTTTGTTTGTGTTTCCCAGTGGCAACTATCTGACCCGGTCATGGCCGGGCGTGGCACTGGTCACCCCCCCCCCGCCCCCCCCGTGCGCCGTACCAGCGGCTTTTAGAGGTGTTCGCGAAAGACACTTGCTTCGACAGCCTGTGTCGAGGGGTGTGTATTTTGGTGTGTGTGAGTGTATAAGTGGGTGTGTGTGTGAGTGTATAAGTGTGTGTGTTTGTCTTAACGGGTGTGTGTGTGTGTTCTATGCCCCTGAGAATGAGTAAAGTGCCGGCCAAAGATGACCTTCCCATTGAACTCGTAGGGGAAAGGGGCGACGTTTGTGTGCAGGCTGCCTTGCACGCCATCATTATAACTGCCGAGACCTCTGGACGGGTTCCACATAATTGGACGAATGTCTTCCTTGTTGGTGAGCCTCCCCCCTCCCCCTTTTGTAGGAAAGTGGGACCGCACTGATTGTAATGCTCTCCCACTCGGCGTGCTGGGAAAGGTCCTGGCCCGGATGATTGAACGTCAAGGCTTGTGTGAATTATCATGCTAAGTTACATTGAGGGATTGTTCAACATCAAAGATAACCGAGGATTCATTAACGAGGTAGTCGAGGATTACTCGGTGCAGTCTTGGCAGGCCCGCGGAGGAGAAGTCCAGGGTGGCTGTGGCCGAGCGGTGGCACAGCGGTTAGCGCACTGTGTTATTATTAATGAACCCAAGCCACCTGAGTTCGATTCCCGACCGCAGTGCCGACTAAGTGATTTCTCGGAACCATTCCTACCCCTCCCCCTCTACCCCCCGACTCCACTCCTTCACCAACCGACCGGAATGGCGAAGTATGGACAAACAACCTCGGTGTCGTGTGTGGTGGGGGTGGGGAGAGGGCCTTCATCCAGCAGTGAACTGACAATGGGCTGAAAATTAAATGATGATTAAGGGTCATCTTAGCGAGCCAGAGTCAGGATAGAAGCCTAGGAAATCGTAGTGTGCGCCGCTCTGTGAGGTTGAAATGGCATTCATCCCATTTTGTGCCACCAATATCATTGGATATCGTGGGGATGTGAAGCGTTCTGTGCTGCTGTGTTTTGATTTTACGATGCCAGCAGAAGATGGACGGAGAGATTCAACAACTCCAAAATTGTCACAGTTAAAGCGATTTCGTGCTCGTGTCAGCATCGAAGCTTTGATTCCTCTTCTATTTACAGCCTTGCAGAGGCTGTGGTGGAAATTCCACAATCCTATGGTGGGGGGTGGAGGGTGATCCCATCCATAAGAAAAAACAGCTGTTGTTTTGGTCTCACACAGACAGAGTGGTACTCATTTTAACCACCGCAGAGGGATGATGGACTGAGAGGCTCAGTATTCCACAGACACATCCTCCGCAAAAGAATCCTGTTGAGCTCTGTTCACTTATCTGAAAAGAGTAGGGAGAACAGTCGTTCAATTTCAACCTATAAACTTGCTATGAAATATGTAGACTTTAGTTGATATTCGTGCATTACCTGTTTCCCTGTACAAGACCAATGAGTACGGAAAAAATTAACCCGTAAAAACAAAGTTTTTCACTATAAATACTTTATATGCGTGGCATCGGGGCGGCTAGAGTCCTCTTGTCTTCTGGCTTGAGATGGCTGCCACCTATGGGTCAGATGATTGTCTGCCACCATTAAGCAATTGGTAATTAAATATTTAAAAAAATTTCCCTAAACAGTGCAAAATTTTGGAAAAAAAAATTCACGAAAATTAATTGCCACGCACAACGAGTCTGTGTGCAAAATGTCAGCTCGATTGGATCACGGGAAGTGGGTTTAAAAACGACCGAAAGATTTGCACGGTCGTAAGCAAGCAATCAAGCAAGTGAACTTAATATAAAGGATTTAAAAATGTGTCCTCGCTGGTCAACATCGGGGCAATTCCCCAGCAGTGCTCTAAGCAAGCCTCACTCTGCATCATGAGAAAACGGAATGTTGAACGCGCTCCAGATGGAGTATGGCTCGTGTTGAGCCAGTGCAGCTGATGGAGACATACTCACAGAAGGCAGTGTGGTCGATGGGATATGCGAATTAAATACTTTTATAGATTTCTTTTAAAATCAGAATCGGAAGTTTATTTCCCACTGAATGAAGCCCATTGAGCTCAGGAGCTCTTTGTTCAAGGGCGACTCGGCGGGCAGACAATACATCAAAGCATTACTTGATTTTGTAGATAACCTACACAATGAGCCGTCCCCAGGGGTACGCGAAAAATCGGGGCGATCGCCCTGGGCCCCGCACTTTAGGGGGGGGGGCGCGCTTTGACGTCACGGTGTCAGATATGTAATGACGACTTGACACACTTCTCTTGAGATGGCATTTTATTGGAGACACGTTCACTTGACGTCAGGCGGAGACCCCCACTGCAACAGCCCCGTGTCTCCCGCGCATCTCCCCCTTATATACCGACACGAGGCCACGCCCCCCTTCTCGATTTTTCTCGCCGACTCCGGACGCTCGCTCCATCGGCAGACTCCACCGCCCTCTTCCGTCGCCTGACCACGCCCCCTTCTCGAACATTCCCGTAGCCACCGGTCCCGTCGCACTCACAACTGACTCCCCCTGTCATTACCTCCCGTGGCCACTCGTGCATTCGCACCGCATGCAGGCTCCATTGTCATTACAGAAGTAATACTTGAGGTTTACTCTGATGGCGTGGGGGGGGGGGCACGTGGTGTGATTTTCCCCCGGGCTCCACATCAGCCCTCTATAGACGGCCCTGCCTGCGCCGAAAGGAAACCGCCACGACTCCGCTGAACGATCTGTTAAACTCGTGATGTTAAACAAGAACAAAAAGAGAGACATTCTTTTTCGGTTGTGCCTTGAAAAGTTTCATGTAAACAGTCTTGCGAAATCTAGCCCTAAGAAGTTGCGCATCCTCGTCGTCGGTGCCAATCGCTTGCGCGACGTGTTTTCAGGGAATCGAGGACCTCAAAGTGATATTGAGTAAGAGTTAAAAAGTGGTCGGGATTCGTAATCAATCACATCTAATTGCAAACATAAAACAAACATTATTTTTCATCGCTGCCCATGTTGAACACACGATCGAGGATAAGAACATCCTGTACCTCCTTACAAGGTCGTAAATATTTACCAATGACCTGTGGCCATATATACGTACGTGGGAGATTTTTGTTTTTAAATGAAATAAAAAAAAAGTTTAATTTAGGTTTAAGGACGGTAGGAAAATGTTTCAATAATGACGAGGGTTGAATGGACGTGGCCGAGGCGATACCAATGCAGGTCTGGGTTCTCCAGCGATTACATTTGGCGGTCTGATCGCGTGGATGCGCAGGCGGTGCATGAGAAACTTCAAATATAAAATCTAATTTTATATTTCTGGAACTAAATTTTATCTTCATTTTTCAAAAGTGTTTTGAAGTTTCTCTAAACACAGGGGGGGTTCTAAACTTAGCGCGAGGTGTCCGCTGATGGTCCTCAACCACGAGGCCCCTTCTCCGGGACTAACAGCGCGATGTAACGGGTCGCGCAGATATCCGTGTGTGCATTGCAATGCGCATCCTTTGCGCGTTGTTAAAACGCCCAGACGAGTCTCTGTCTGTCTCCTACAGCGAATGTGTCGGGAATTTTAATAGGACCCTACACCCACTGCTCGAGCGATGCCATCAATAGGCCAGGGCTCTGGGTTATTCTTGGTGGTTCCGGGGTCCCGGACACTGCTCACAATCATCAAGGAGCTTGGCGATGTTGGGCAGGGCCGCGGGTAACGCTACGTGGCCGGGATTCTGAGCCATTCCCTGTTCACATTGTGGTGCGACAGGGATTGCCTCTGGCCCCTACGCTATTGAGCATCGTATTGAACCACGTATTTGTAGCTTTAGAATCCTTCCATGGATTTTACATCTGGTACAGATACAATGTAAGGCTGTTCGATCACGAAGTTGAGTCATGGTGAGCGTGAATGTGTGCATATATTCTGGTGTGTGTATGTGTTGGTGCACACATTTGTGGAGCGGTGGTGCAGCGGTTAGCGCGCTGCGCTACGATCCCGGCGACCCGAGTTCGATTCCCGCTCACTGCCAACACCGGTGACGATTATCTGCACCGGTGGTTGGGCCTCCCCTAGATCGAGTCAGCATCAAATGAGTACCTGGTGCGACGTATAATCATCGCCACTCGGGAGACAAAGGCGGCCGGGCGTGGTGGTGCCGACCGCCCACCCCCTCGTGTGCCGTGCCGGCCTCCATAGGTGCTCACCAACAGCACTCGCCCCAACAGTTTGTGAAAGGGCTATACGGAGGATCCTAGTCTTTATTTGTACGCATGGATATGCAGTTATCTATACGTGGTGAGCAGGAAACAGACACTGTTTGGGCACACGTGTAGGATGGACGGCAGCAAAAAAATGTAAAGTGTTGCTGTTGTTCGTAAAGATGGAAGGAATCGGGAAGAGAGGAAGACCTCACCGAGAATGGCTTCTTGGCAACGACATTCGAGATTGGTGCCAGAGAGATGTGGCACGAATTGAGCACATTGGCACAAGACAGAGGAAAGTAGATAACAAATAACGGCATGTGCAGTGGACACCTACGGGATCGTGGTGATGATGATCCGTGTACGGTCGTGTGTGTGCGTTGATGTGTGTTGGTGTGTGTGCCGGTGGACGTGTTGATGTAGGTGTGTGTGTTACTGAGCGTTTTTTGAGTGAATGTGTGAGTGTTAGAGAATGAGTTGTGCGAGTGATGGTGAGTGTGTTGGTGTGCGCTCGTGAGTGGGTTAGAGTGTGCGTGTGTGTGTGTGTTGATGCATGCTGGTGAGTGTAGGTGTGTGTTGGTGAATGTTAGTGTGTGTGTTGGTGAGTGTTGGTGAGTGAGTTGAGAGGGTGAGGGGGGCCACGTGGTGGTGATGATCTGGTGAGGTTGTTGGTGAGTGAGATTGTGTTTGGTGAGCTGGTGGTGAGGTTGGTGGTAAGCTCGTAGTGAGATGGTTGTGCACTGATGGTAGATTTTGGGGTATGGGTGAGATCGGTGGTGAGGTGGGAGTGAGTTTCCTGGTGAGCTGGTGAGGTGGTGGTGAGTGAGGCCGAGTCTCTGGTTCTTCTTTGGGCGGTGACACGGCCCAGCGAGTAGCGCGTTCTCACGTTGTTGCAGAGTCTTGCGGTTAGAATCCGGCAGTCCGCCCTGGTTATCACTGCGGGTATACTAACCATAGGCTACTGCAGTCCTAGGCATCTGGTGCAAGTCCCAAAGAGTTGTCCATTGTGTGCGGGCGTCACGGTCCAAATGTGCCAAGTGTACAACGCACTTACACGCACATTATTCCATAGATTGAAATGACAAAGACAAAGATGACCCGTATAGTCTTAACAGAGTGTTGGGGCAAGTGCTGTTAGCGAGCACTTATGAAGGCCGGAACGGTACACGAGGGGGTGGGTGACCAGCATCACTCCCGACCGCCTTTGTCTCCCCAGTGGCGATGTTTACGCACCATACCAGGTACTCATTTGAGGCTGAGTCGACCAAGGGGAGGACGCCCAGGACCGGTTCAGATAATCGCCACCAATGTTGGCCGCGAGCCGGAATCGAACTCGGTTCGCGAGGTTCGTACCGCAGCGCCGCGCTAACCGCTGCACCACCGCTCCCCTAACAATTTGCAATCGCGCACGCGCGCACGTAGCAGCGAGCATCGCTCCGTGCAAAGTGGCGTCGTGTTCACTCGGCGCTGTGAGGACGGAACGAGTACAAAATGTACCGGACTGTATTGCCATCATCTTCACCACCACCACCACCACCGCCGCTGCTGCTGTTACGATCTCCAGCGAAAGCCACGCTCCACGTGCTCACACAGCTGTCTGTGTGTGTGCACAGACGGGCGCGGGGAATCCCAGAGTCAACAACCTCGACACGGCAACTCAATAATGGCATCTCGCTGCGCTAGCTCCGAGTGGGAGCGAGGGGATGGAAGGGGGATGCGGGGGATTTGTGTGTGTGTCGAGGGGGAGGGGTGATGGAGGCTGAGTTCCTCCCGTTCAGCTTGGCGCAGTTCATTAATTAGACATATCGCATAGCAACGTGTGTGATGTATGCTCTCGTAAACTATTAAAAACGATATTAAACGATGTTTTGTTACTTTACGAGGTAAGGGACACTGAGCTATGCAGCTCCTTTTCAGAAGCGACCTCACCACAAATGATCGTCCAACCAAGTGGCTTATAATGTGGAAACTTGTAGCAGCCAAAACGCTCTCAACGCTTGTCGATTTTAAAATGTGGAGGGGAAACCCGGAGGACCCAGAGAGAAAAATTCCACGCGACCACAGGGAGAGAGAGACACCGCAAACTCCAAATATACAGCAAGCGTCAGGGTCGGCTTCGAGCCCACGACCTCCTGTATAGCAGGCGAGGTAGTTAACATCTCGCCACCACGGCTCCCGTGCAGATTTAGCTGCTGTATCTGCGGTTGCTGCGTTGGCAGTGGCGCACAAACACAAATAACAACAGCGAACAACACAGCCCAACGCATCCGTCGATAAGGTTTAAGGCGGCGCGCGCTTTCACGCGAGCGGCATTACGATTCGTCATTGATATTTGTTTGTCTGGGTCGGATCGCCGCGCGAGTAACAATGTTGTGTCGTGAAAGCCTCCTCCACCCGACAACGGCCAATTGGCAACGTTATTTCATGGGACCTCCCTTGCCAGTATCAAAAAATGAGAATAGGTGTTGCCCTTTCTGGCAATAAAACAGGTGTGTCAAGACGTTAAAACAGCAAACAGAAACCTTTTTGCCAGGAATCATGTCTGCATTAACCAGACATGATTAGTTCACGTGGTTATTGCAGACATGGTTCCTTGCAAAGGCTTTCAGTTTGGTGTTTTAACATCTTAACACAACTGTTTTATTTGCCAGAAAGGGTAACACCTATTCTTATAGTAAAGTTGTTGTCACGTGATGAACAAACGTGGCCAACGGGGCAGCAACTCAACCGACTCCTCCGCACGAGACACGGGGGGAGGGGGGGCGGTGGTGGTGGGGGGGAGGTGAGGGGGTGGTGGGTTGGGGGGAAGTGGGGGGGTGGTGGGTGGGGGGGAGGTGAGGGGGTGGTGAGATGGGGGGTGGTGGGCGGGCGGAGGTGGGAGGGGGGCGGTGGTGGGGGGGGGAGGTTGGGGGGGGGTGGTGGGTTGGGGGGAGGTGGTGGGTTGGGTGGGTGGTGGGTGGGCGGTGGTGGATGGGGTGCAGTGTCCACCCGCTTCACGAGTGGAAGATGAGGGATGTGGATCTCCCCCCCCCTCCCTGCGAGAGTCCTCCCAGAGCGTGGAACGCATGGAGCCCCCCCCCCGCCGCACCGCAGACTTCTTGCGGGCGGGCGGGCGCTGCCATCCACCCCCCTCCGCTCGGCGTCTCAGGGAGCCGCCGCTGAAGTGGATCGCCGCTCAGCTCGAGACGCGTCCCACTCACTGTCCGCTTCTCCCGGTCGCGAGAAATGAAGTCCGTTGAGGAGCAACGGCGTGCGGCGGTGTGAGAGAGCGGTGCACGCGCACGCGCTTTACAACACGTGCAACGTGCCGTAGCGGACGGACGTTCCGTGTGCTTTTGAAGAAGGGCAATTGCCCGTAACGTCACCCGTGAAATATATATAGTTTTGCTTTTAAGGCCACACATATAGTTGCGGTATTGACGAACGTGTTGAGTGTGCTTTATTTATTTTCAACCTCCATAGTTATGAGTGAATGAGTCAATTGGCCAACGAGTGGATGAGTTGCCGAGTTAAATTTCGATTTAAAGCTTTCGTGACTGCAGGGATTCATCTTCTTGGTTCTTTCGGTAAAGTCACGTAGAATGGAAATAATAAAATAATAAAATAAAGCATAATAAAATAATTCTCACGACGTTTCGGCCACAACGCAAGCAGCCGTCCTCAGGTGAAGACCAGGTCTGTCAGACGCTGTCTCCCCGACAGACCTGGTCTTCACCTGAGGACGGCTGCTTGCGTTGTGGCCGAAACGTCGTGAGAATTATTTTATTATGTTTTATTTTATTATTTTATTATTTCCATTTTACGTGACTTTACCGAAAGAACCAAGAAGAGTTGCCGAGTTATTAAGTGATCTGGTCAATGGGTAAATTAGTGAACGCGGTGACTGAGCACAGTAGGCCCAACGGCCAGAGATGTCATGCGGCCAGCAGCAAAAAGCACTCGTGCCAAAGTTGGACTCGATGGGAGGGTGTAGCGCATTTCTTAAATGGACTGAGGTTGTTGTTGTTGTTGTGAGAGCTTGGGGGGAAAGAGACGACGACTAGGACGACGACTACGACGACGATGATGGCGGTGATGGGAGGAGGGGATTCCAAAGTGGAGCAGTGCGAGGGGAGAAGCAGAAAGAGAAGTGAGGTGACCTGCGGTGTGGTGAGTGAGTGGGTTAGTGAGTGAGTGGGTGAGTGAGTGGGTGAGTGAGTGAGTGAGTGGGTGAGTGAGTGGGTGAGTGAGTGAGTGAGTGGGTGGGTGAGTGGGTGAGTGAGTGAGTGAGTGAGTGGGTGGGTGAGTGGGTGAGTGAGTGAGTGGGTGAGTGAGTGGGTGAGTGCGTGAGTGAGTGGGTGAGTGGGTGAGTGAGTGAGTGAGTGGGTGAGTGAGTGGGTGAGTGAGTGGGTGGGTGAGTGAGTGGGTGAGTGAGTGAGTGGGTGAGTGGGTGGGTGAGTGGGTGAGTGAGTGAGTGAGTGGGTGAGTGAGTGGGTGGGTGAGTGGGTGAGTGAGTGGGTGAGTGAGTGAGTGAGTGGGTGGGTGGGTGAGTGAGTGAGTGGGTGGGTGAGTGGGTGAGTGAGTGGGTGAGTGAGTGAGTGGGTGAGTGAGTGGGTGGGTGGGTGAGTGAGTGAGTGAGTGAGTGGGTGAGTGAGTGAGTGGGTGAGTGGGTGAGTGAGTGGGTGAGTGAGTGGGTGAGTGAGTGAGTGGGTGGGTGGGTGAGTGAGTGAGTGAGTGAGTGGGTGGGTGGGTGAGTGGGTGAGTGAGTGGGTGAGTGAGTGGGTGAGTGAGTGGGTGAGTGGGTGAGTGAGTGAGTGGGTGAGTGGGTGAGTGAGTGGGTGAGTGGGTGAGTGAGTGAGTGGGTGGGTGGGTGGGTGAGTGAGTGAGTGAGTGGGTGGGTGGGTGGGTGGGTGAGTGGGTGGGTGAGTGGGTGAGTGAGTGGGTGAGTGAGTGGGTGAGTGGGTGAGTGAGTGAGTGGGTGAGTGAGTGAGTGGGTGAGTGGGTGAGTGAGTGGGTGAGTGAGTGGGTGAGTGGGTGAGTGAGTGGGTGAGTGAGTGGGTGAGTGGGTGAGTGAGTGGGTGAGTGGGTGTACGTTGGTGAATCAGTTATCCTTCTCGAGGATCGTCGAACAACGCAATATTTCCGAGCATCCTCCTGCAGAGGAACAACAACAA
The DNA here is from genome assembly GCF_964198595.1 of Lampetra fluviatilis. Classification (NCBI taxonomy): domain Eukaryota; kingdom Metazoa; phylum Chordata; class Hyperoartia; order Petromyzontiformes; family Petromyzontidae; genus Lampetra; species Lampetra fluviatilis. Next base: position 6,811,218 of record NC_136292.1, read on the forward strand.
CAATAATAATAACAACAACAGCAGGGGGACGAGGTCACGACGACATCGGAGGAGACGTGGCTGGATCGCATCAGAACGTTAACTGGGGCATCCAGAAGCAGTGTGGCCGGGGCTAGTGTCGGGCTGCAAGTTGGCCACGAGTGGAGCTCCCTGCGGGCAGTGCCGTCACAGCAGTCGCTCCGGGCGTGGAGCCAAATAGTCAGATTCTGAGAAATTGGCGAATTTACCTCCAGATGACAATGGGTATGCATCGGCGAACGTGTGGCCGATGTATCGAGCGAATTGGTCGTCGATTGAATGAGTTAAATAATTCCGTGGTGAATGAGTTGGTTGTCGAGTCATTGGGTGAAGGAGTGAATTGCTTTGTTTAATGAAGGGGTTTGGCAATCGGTGAACGGGTTAGTGAGTGAATTCGCCGCCGAGTTAATGAGTGGAAGGGTTAGCGAGCAGCTGAGTGGCTGGCAGTGACTGGATGTTTGTGAGTGTGCGTGTTTCGCTTACAGCACTTGTCACTGCGGTCTATTTGGGCTATGCGGGCGAGCTTTGTCTTTGTGTATGTCAGTGGATAGTGTTGGCGTAGTGGTCAGCGCGCAGCGCAACGATTCTAGCGACCCAATTGCAATCCTCACAGCCAACGTCGGTGACGAACCGGTCCTTGACCTCCCCGCTAGGTCTACTCGGCCTGAAATGAGTACCTGCTGCTGTGTGTAAATTTTGATACGGGGGAGACAAAGGCGGCCGGGCGTGGTGCTGGCCACCCACCTACCCGTGTGCCGTGCCGGCCTACATATGTGATTGCTAACAGCACTTGCCCCAACAGTCTGTTGGAGGCTATATGAGGGATCTTTGTCTTTGTCGTCTAGAAAAAAAAACCACCGCCCGCCTCCTCGTGGTCTCAGACGGTAACACCGCATGCTGTGCGCGAGCACTGCCTCTGGGGGTCAAGGGTGACGTTAGTCGGCCGATTTCCCCCATTGTGCACTCACAGTCACCACAGCGGCCAATAGGGGCTCTGATCTGGTGATATAGAGCCTGGTAACCCCCTCTCCAGCCTCGTGCTTGATTACCAAAGAGGCCACAAGGTGGAATGAATGCAAGCAAGTGCCGGAGACCCCCGAGCGAACAGATGTCTATGACGTGCCTTGCCACGTAAACTTTACGGCAGAGTCGGGGAACTGCATCCCCATCATCGGGGATTCCTCCAGAAACAACAGGCAAATCACTGCGGTCGACCACGTGGAGATGTCCAATTGTTCGCTCGAAGGAGAGGCTTCCATTCCTCTGTCAGGAGCTAGACCGGTATCGGCACTGCCTGGACCTCTCTGGAATAAGGGAGGTGCAGTCTCTTGTTGAAGGGGGGACAGTCCTCTATTCAAGGCAGGATGACGTCCAACAACAGGGAGCAGCTGTTATTATGAATACAATTTATTCAGGTGTGCATGCGAGTCTGGTGGTTAGTTGTGGGAAGCGATGAGTCCTGGGCTATCGTGGGCTCGCCTCTCCATCACCAGGAGGAGAGAAATCGTGGTGGTAGTTGTCTACGTGCCCACCAATGATACTAATCATACTTGGCACTTTGAAACAGCTTTGGAAGAATTCTGGCAAGGCTGATTAGGCAGATGCTTTCTATAACCTGTTATAGCTGTTGGCTGAAGTGGCCCTTCGGATATGAAGTCATTTTTATTAGCTGACTTGAATACCTGAGTGGGTCATGACTCTTCTACTCGAGTGGGAATAATTGAACAGCGTAAACCAGATCAGCTCATTAATAATAGTAAGAGGGTGCTAGATTTATGTACAGCCCATGGGCTTGTGATCACCAACACGCTGTTCCGCCATTGATGCGGCATTGATGCGTCCACACAACATCTTAAATGCACGCCAGGTCCAAGAAAGAACATCTTATGGATAATAAATGGGCAAAACAAAGAATGCAAGCCCATATCATTGATCTTACAACTGAATATCGGCTTGCGCATCTGCACGATGCGCCTGCCAGTTTTCGACAGGGGCGCTGGACATCCACATAAGGACCCAATCCAAACCCACAATGGCAAGGTTGGAAGTTGAAATATGTTCCACGCTATCCACCCCCTTGTGAGTGCTGGATGGCGTGCTGTCCGTGCCAAGGGGGTGAAGAGGGCGATCTAAAAGCCCGAGGCCAGGTAAAGCGCAGAGGTTGCCTCCGTAACTTATGGCCCGAGGTTTGGCGGTTTGCGTTGCAATCCGCGTTTCGTGACATCCAGGCCCTTAGTCGTAACCTCGTTTAAAGGGGGTACACACACAAAAACTCACCGCACAGTCAAAGTTAAACAAAACTTTAAACAAATGGTGAAACACTAAGCAGAGCGAGCAACGGTGCGATCTGCGTGATTTTATTGCGGTCTCTGCTCGGCCTCTCGTCCGCTTGGATGTTACAGGAAAGGCTGACCCGATGGAAAACCGCCGCCGCCGTTCAATATTCCGCCACGATTTTTCGACTTGGTTAAAAATGTAGAAGGGGACTGGGTGGGTGGGCCTTGAGAAGGGGCGGGGGCCTCACCCCCTAACCTCCTCGCCCAGCCCGGCCTGATGCTACGGCGTTGATATCAATTCATCTACCTGAACGAGATGACGGAGTTGTGGGCAATTGGATAGGATTCCCTGGTGGTTTCCATTCATTGGGAATGGAGAGAGAACTTATTGTGAGCCTGGATTGTGTTCATGAGCTCACGGACTCCCGAGAGATCTGGACGCAATCCCATCGTCGGTGAGCTCCTCCGGCAGACGATGATGCTGCGTAGTCTGGGTCACGCAGCCCGCATGCTCAGCCACCGCATGGCCAAGCGGATTTTGTTTGGCCGGATAGAGGGGGATAAACGAGCGTGGCACGGGCTAAAGGAGAGATGGGCTCATGCGGTGCAGGAGGGTGTGGAGCTGAGTGGACTTGCTGATGGCCGGTACCAGCGGTGTCAAGATTGGCCTCTGTGGAGGAGGCTGGGTCAGTCCCCGTGACTTCCTGCCAGCAGAGAGCCTTCGACACTTCAACGTGACCCCAAAGGTGCACCTAGCCTGGCACGAGCGCCGCGGTGACGCCACCGGCACCGAGTGGCGAACGGCTCCTGTTGTCTGTGTATGTGTGCGTATGTACCTGTGTGTATGTGTGTGCGGGGTGTCGGAAACTCTAATATTTATTCGCTCCTGTGTTTGATGTCATTAGCGGGGCTAGCGGCGCTCAGGAGCGCGCTGCTCCGGCGCTCATTAGCGGTGATGGGAGGCGACACGGGGAGCGGGGAGAGTGGAGTGTGTGGGGAGAGAGCGGGGGAGGAGGGGGTAGAGAGGGGGGAGGGTGGAGAGTGTGGGCGGGGTTGGGGAGCGGTGGTGAGAGGACTTCGTAGTTTTAGGTCGACTCAGCCTTAATTGAATACCTGGTGCGGTGTGTCGCGACTAGGGAGACAAAGGCGGCCGGGCGTGGTGCTGGCCACCCACCCCCTCGTGTGCCGTGCCGTCCTTCATTGGTGCTCGCTAACAACACTTGCCCCAACAGTCTGTTAAGGCTATACGGGGGAGATCTTTGCATTTGCCTATGTCGTGGGGAGAGTGTGGAGAGAGGGGATAAAGTGAGGGAGCGTGGGGGAGAGGAGGAGGGAGGGAGGGAGGGGGGAGAAAGAGGGGAGCGTAGAGAGTGTCTGAGGAGCGAGAGGAGAGAGTGAGGTAGGGAAGGGTGTGGGGGGAGTGTGTAGAGAGGGGGGGGGGTGTGTAGAGAGGGGGGGGGGAGTGTGGGGAGAGGGGGGGCCCTTGTGTTTGTGGAGTCACGAGCGCTCGTGTTGATGGGGTGGGGTGTTGTAGAGGTGGGGCTCTGTTTGATTGAGAGTGGGCTGAAGGGGGGGGGGAGATGGGGGTAGATTGAGAGTGGGTGAAGGGGGGGATTGGAGAGGGAGGGGGGAGGGGTGATTGAGAGGTTTATGAGAATCCGCGTGGATGAACGTGGCGACAGCAGCTCCACTGGGACCAGCGCACACAAAGACAAAGGTCCCCCGTTTGGAATTTACAGACTGTTGGGGCAAGTGCTGTTAGCGAGTAACACCTACGAAGGCCGGCACGGTGCATGAGGGGGTAGGTGACCCAGCCGCACCGGGAACTCATTTAAAGCTGAGTCGACCTAGGAGAGGCCTCGATCGGTTCAAATATTCGTCACCGATGTTGAACTCTGGCCGCCGGGGTCGTAGTGCAGTTTCGCTAACCGCTGCGCCACCGCTCCCATTGTGCCTACCCCAATCTGGGATTCTGCGTCAAACTTTGTCGAAGTGGGTCCGCTGAGACTCGGGGTGGGTGGGGGGGGGGGTAGAGGGGGGAGGGGAGCAGGGGGACCAAACGGGGGGTAAAGGGACCTCAGGGGATAGTGGGGACTCTGTGTGTAGGGGTGTGGGGGTTCGGGGGTCACTGTAGGAGCATGGAGACTCCTTTTTATTTTATGAAATCCCCTGGAGGTCCTCAACAGCAGCAGCAGCAACATCATAATCAGCAGCGCGACCTTCATTATCACCAGAAGCATTATGAGCATTATCAATCATCCTCAGTTCATTTCATCTATTGATTGGTGCTTCAGTATTAACCACCATCTGAATGTCCTACCACCACACCTGCTCGTCTTGGCCTGTGATCAGTTTGCTGTGCTCTACAATCAACTTGTCATCATGTGATGAGACGAAGCTAAGCTAAGCTTCGTCTCATCACATGATAGGCACGGCAGGATTACCACCTGCACGTTCCGGCTCATGACCATCCCGCTTCGGCCTGCACCCAGCTTGCCCGAGTTGAAGCTCAGCCTATTTCATCGTCCAGTTGATGTGGCAGTACTACTATTATTACTGCTTGTCCAACCAGCCACTGCACCTGCCACCTCGGCCCGTGTCCTGCTCACTGTGGGTTGTGCACAGTCCATCCTGGTGAAGCTCAGTTTGTCTCATCATCTGGGCTTCCGGTGTTTGACCAACACTAGGGAGGCATGCGTCTGGTTTAGACCCAGCAACTCAAGCAAATAGCGGTCTACGCCCCTTCACCATGTATACTTCAGTGTCTGAAGTCTTGTCTCTCTCGTGACTTATGGGCTACTCAGTTCACGACCTTAGGCGCCTCCGTTCACTTTCCCCTGACGATTTTCGGGTGGACTGGTGGACGATGGAGGCGTGTAGGGAGGTTGAAATCTGGGAGCCAGTGAGGATTGATGGTTGCAATTCATCGTTTACTCACAAGATCTCGCTTGACTCACGTCCGCATTGGTCTCTCAGATCCAGATTCCCAGATGCCCTTCCCCATCCGCCTCGGGTTATAATAAATATACCTCGCCAACTTTCCACTGAGCTGCAAAATAGAGGCGTCAGTGTTAAGAAGGAGCCTGTACTGAAGTTTATGGTTATGAACGCCAGGTCGGTCGTGCAATGCGCCCCTTTAGTGGGTGACACGATTGCTATGGGCTGTGCCCACCTAGCTTTTACTAATGAAACCTGGAGTCGACCAACCTCTGGTTGATTTAGTCCCAGATGGGTCTTCAATTTCGCATATGTACAGGCCAGGTAAAAATAGAGGTGACAAGGTGGTGTTGATCCTTCAGACTGGTCTAATCTGTGCTGTACCCTGGTCGCAAAGTTGGGTCATTTAAATACAGGATCGTGTGTTGTGCCCTGAAGGAGAATCAGAGGCTGTATTTCACAACTTGTTTATAGACCACCTGTCTCAGCTGTCTGGAGGTGATCTCGCCCCTTGTTCTTGGAATTCCCTTGCGCAATTGTGCTGGGAGATTTCAACACATGGACGACCCATCTGATAGTTTGGCTACAGATCATTTAAATACCATGGATTCTATGGGAGTTGCTCAGTTCATTCAGGGCCCAACCCATGATCACGACCACTTGATCGACCATGTATTCGCCCAGGGGGTCTCAGTTGGGGCCTTTCAAAGTTTGTTCACACTGTGGAATGATGACAACGTGATTAATGCTGAGATCAAGTGTCTCCCCACTCTTCTCTGACGGTCTGGGGGACTTCAGGGAGGCTGGGTTCGGCCCAAAAGGCGAATTACCCCTTCTGGATTTCACGACGCCTTGTCGGCCAATATTTCCTCTTACTGTGACAGTGGCACCATGAATGGGAGGGTTGGTGAGTACAATTCAGTGCTCCGATCTGCTATCAATGACCTTGCTCCTCACCGCCGTGTTCATGCTCAAGTTACCACGAGCACCACACCCCCCCTGGCATTCCAGAGACCTCAGTGCCCTCAAGGTACAACTTAGGAAAATGGAACGACGCTGGCGCAGATCTCAGCTCGATGATGATCGAGCTGAGCCTGTCAACGGGCTCACACACGCGGGGGGCTATCTTCATGGCGAAGAAAAAGTCCGTCGCCACGAGGATTAACTCGGCAAGGGACCGCCCCGCTGAGCTGTTTCAGGATGGTCAACGGTTTGATGCACCCAGACTGAACGTGCATAAAGGTTGCTCCTTCTGAAGAGCGCTGCAAAGATTTCCATCAGTTCTAATAGGATCGATCGCATTACAGAGGGTATCTGCCCAGCAATTAGTGCTGATCCTAGCTTGGACCCAAGGGCTCCTCTCGTCTTTGAGGATATTTTTTTTACCGGTCCTGCCTGCAGACCTCATCCAGACTACTGCGCGGATGAAATGGACCACGTGTGATTGAGATGCCTGTCCATCTTGGCTTCTTAAGGAGGCCTTTAAGCCTGTGGTCTCAATGGTGACCCAATTGGTCAACTCTTCCATTTCAGAAGGAGTGTCCCTGTGACCGCTGAAAAGTGCTTTAGTGCGACCACTTCTCAATAAAACGGGACTGGATGTTGATATCCTCGCTAACTATCGCCCATCGTGGAACTGAGTCCGCCTTGGTTTGCGTGACAGACGATGTCCTCACGGCGATAGACCAGGGGCTGTATTTCAGCCCTTGCTATGTGGGACCTGTCAGCGGCCTTTGATACAATCGATTCGTGGGGTTTTATTTCAGCTCCTACGGGACCTGGCAGGAATCGGAGGCACCGCCTCGCAGCGGATTGGATCTTTTCTGCAGGGCTGGGACCCACCAAGTGGCCTTGGGTCCCCACGTGTCCCCTGCCGGAACCCTCCCCTTAGGGTATCCCTCAGGGGTCAGTCTTATCTCCCCTTTGTATTCAATGTCTATGTTAGGCCGCTGGGAGCTGTCATCCGGAGGCACGGGTTACAGTGCCACCAGCACGCCGATGAAACACCCAGATATGTGTCTCCTTCTCAGGTGACCCAGCTGCAGATCTCGCCTGCGCAACAGACTGCCTGGCAGAGGTGGCTGCACGGATGCATGAGAACCGGCAAGACGGAGCTGATGATTGTAGGGTCAGAGAATGAGGATGGGGCAGGGGGAGCTTGATCCCCCGTGAATTAATGGAGGACGCCCTCTCCCTGTGCTGTTCGATCGTAGCTGTTTATTTATCACCTAAGAGTGCTCCCAGGGCTGAGCCCCCTCTTATCCGATGGCGATCTCGAAACACCGCTTCACGCCTCTGTGTCAACGCTCCTGGATTGCGGAAATGCCTTTGTGTGCCAAGCTGCCTCGTGGACTGGTTCGGAAATTGCAGCCAGTGCAGAATGCGGCTGCCCGCAACGCTTTAGACGTCGCTAGCCGCTTCGAGCGCGTAAAAAAAAAACAATCTTCCATCATCTGCACTGGCTACCATTCAGCCATCGCGTACAATTAAAGTTCGCTGTAAGGACTTACAAAGCTCAGTACCCGCAGTCCCGTCTGTCCCCCCAGATGTCTGGTAGATACATACCTTGCGCCCCTCAGGGCAGGCTCTGCGAGCTCAACCTAGAAGTGTTAATTCTCGGCTGGGGCTGGAAGTGGTTGTCGGGGCCTTCTCGAGTGTGGTGCCCGAGATGTGGAACTCTTCCACCGGGTCCTCAGATTGGCTCCGAGCACCGAAACAGCTCAGGAAAACTCTGCAAGACTCTCATTTTGATATTTTTATTCGTGTGTTTTGATGATATGTAGGTCGGACTACATTCATTTAATTTATACCGTAAAGTATTGCGATGCCCTCTTCAGTGGGGGCGAGTTCTTCTTCAAAAAATACATTGAAATAAAACATCATTGGAGGCGATGTTCTAATCATCAGCAAGATCATCATAATCATCGGCAGCAGCAGGAGTATCATTAGCATCAGTAGCAGCAACAGCATCATCAGCAGCAGGATTTCCTTGATAATGATCAGCGGCATCATCAGCAACATAATCTGCAGCAGCGCAGCGTGTTTCCTCAGGGGTTCTTGAAGGCTCCGATCGATAGCAGCTGCTGTTAAACCGGGAAAGCGCCCTGCAGTACCCACACAGCGCGCCCTGCATTGCCCACAAACCATGCTGCATCGCCCACACAGCGCACCCTGCATTGCCCACAAACCATGCTGCATCGCCCACACAGCACACCCTGCATTGCCCACAAACCACGCAGCATCGCCCACACAGCGCACCCTGCATTGCCCACAAACCACGCTGCATCACCCACACAGCGCGCCCTGCATTGTCCACAAACCACGCAGCATCGCCCACACAGCGCACCCTGCATTGCCCACAAACCACGCAGCATCGCCCACACAGCGCACCCTGCATTGCCCACAAACCACGCTGCATCACCCACACAGCGCACCCTGCATTGCCCACAAACCGTGCTGCATCGCCCACACAGCGCACCCTGCATTGCCCACAAACCACGCAGCATCGCCCACACAGCGCACCCTGCATTGCCCACAAACCACGCAGCATCGCCCACACAGCGCACCCTGCATTGCCCACAAACCATGCTGCATCGCCCACACAGCGCACCCTGCATTGCCCACAAACCACGCTGCATCACCCACACAGCGCACCCTGCATTGCCCACAAACCACGCAGCATCGCCTACACAGCGCGCCCTGCATTGCCCACAAACCACGCAGCATCGCCCACACAGCGCACCCTGCATTGCCCACAAACCATGCTGCATCGCCCACACAGCGCACCCTGCATTGCCCACAAACCACGCAGCATCGCCCACACAGCGCACCCTGCATTGCCCACAAACCACGCTGCATCACCCACACAGCGCGCCCTGCATTGTCCACAAACCACGCAGCATCGCCCACACAGCGCACCCTGCATTGCCCACAAACCATGCAGCATCGCCCACACAGCGCACCCTGCATTGCCCACAAACCACGCTGCATCACCCACACAGCGCACCCTGCATTGCCCACAAACCATGCTGCATCGCCCACACAGCGCACCCTGCATTGCCCACAAACCACGCAGCATCGCCCACACAGCGCACCCTGCATTGCCCACAAACCACGCAGCATCGCCCACACAGCGCACCCTGCATTGCCCACAAACCATGCTGCATCGCCCACACAGCGCACCCTGCATTGCCCACAAACCACGCTGCATCACCCACACAGCGCACCCTGCATTGCCCACAAACCACGCAGCATCGCCTACACAGCGCGCCCTGCATTGCCCACAAACCACGCAGCATCGCCCACACAGCGCACCCTGCATTGCCCACAAACCACGCTGCATCACCCACACAGCGCGCCCTGCATTGCCCACAAACCACGCTGCATCGCCCACACAGCGCGCCCTGCATTGTCCACAAACCACGCTGCATCGCCTACACAGCGCACCCTGCATTGCCCACAAACCACGCTGCATCGCCCACACAGCGCGCCCTGCATTGTCCACAAACCACGCTGCATCGCCTACACAGCGCGCCCTGCATTGCCCACAAACCACGCTGCATCGCCCACACAGCGCACCCTGCATTGCCCACAAACCACGCTGCATCGCCCACACAGCGCGCCTTGCATTGCCCACAAACCACGCTGCATCGCCTACACAGCGCGCCCTGCATTGCCCACAAACCACGCAGCATCGCCCACACAGCGCGCCCTGCATTGCCCACAAACCACGCTGCATCGCCCACACAGCGCGCCCTGCATTGCCCACAAACCACGCAGCATCGTCCACACAGTGCGCCCTGCATTGCCCACAAACCACGCTGCATCGCCCACACAGCGCGCCCTGCATTGCCCACAAACCACGCAGCATCGCCCACACAGCGCGCCCTGCATTGCCCACACCACGCAGCATCGCCCACACAGCGCGCCCTGCATTGCCCACAAACCTCGCTGCATCGCCCACACAGCGCGCCCTGCATTGCCCACAAACCTCGCTGCATCGCCCACACAGCGCGCCCTGCATTGCCCACAAACCTCGCTGCATCGCCCACACAGCGCGCCCTGCATTGCCCACAAACCTCGCTGCATCGCCCACACAGCACACCCTGCATTGCCCACAAACCTCGCTGCATCGCCCACACAGCGCGCCCTGCATTGCCCACAAACCTCGCTGCATCGCCCACACAGCGCACCCTGCACGCGTCATGAGACGAAGATTCTTTTCGGAAAATCTCGCAGGACCCGTGGAATCGGGTATCAAAGAACTACCACCGATGAGCAAAGTGAAAGGGGCAGCACACTCCCACCCGCCCCGCAAGAGAGGGCGGTGCCCGTGGCGTGATGGCCAAACCCGCGCGCTTCTTTCTCGGAGCTCGAATTTAGCCAAATTCAAGGCTGAAGCAAATGTTACGTGATGATATTCAGGGTGGTTCATAACAAATGTGAACATTTATATGGGACTGTGGTTTTTAATGGGAAAAGAACGGCTAATACACTGTAAACATGATAACAAATGTATGTTAATAGCTTCAAAAAGTCAAAGAGTCTCTCCCACTCGTTCGCCATCGCTGTCAACGCGTGCCTGGAATCTTCTCCAGGTCGTCTCCACAGCCCAGAGGCAGCACATTGCTTGTGATTTTGTTGCAAATTCTCAGAACTGTTAACATTTAGCTTGAAGCACCCTGTATTATGCAGGAAGAAGAAGTTACGTATTACCTTAAAATAAAATATTTATATATAAAATATGTTATTTCTACCTACGTGACTTTACCGAAAGAACCAAAGAGTATGGATTCCTGCAGTAATGAAAGCTTCAAATCAAGATTGTGTGTGTTCCCGTTCATATTCTACTTTGGCGGCCGGGCCGAGACCCTTAACTCACGATGCTCGAGAAGCCGGTTTCGTGCGGTGTTTGTGTAGTTGTGGTGGTTGTGTAGTTGTGGTGGTTGTGTAGTTGTGGTGGTTGTGTAGTTGTGGTGGTTGTGTAGTTGTGGTGGTTGTGTAGTTGTGGTGGATGTGTAGTTGTGGTGGTTGTGTAGTTGTGGTGGTTGTGTAGTTGTGGTGGTTGTGTAGTTGTGGTGGTTGTGTAGTTGTGGTGGTTGTGTAGTTGTGGTGGTTGTGTAGTTGTGGTGGTTGTGTAGTTGTGGTGGTTGTGTAGTTGTGGTGGTTGTGTAGTTGTGGTGGTTGTGTAGTTGTGGTGGTTATGTAGTTGTGGTGGTTGTGTAGTTGTGGTTGTAGTGTTTGTAGTAGTTGTGTAGTTGTGGTTGTAGTGGTTGTAGTGGTTGTGTAGTTGTGGTTGTAGTGGTTGTAGTGGTTGTGTAGTTGTGGTGGTTGTGTAGTTGTGGCGGTTGTATAGTTGTGGTTGTAGCGGCGGTGTGGTGTAGTTGTAGCTGTGATGGTATTGTAGTGGTGTGGTGTTTGAAGTGCCGTGTTCTGTGGGGGTTGTGTAGTTGTGGTGGTATTGTAGTGGTGTGGTGTTTGAAGTGCTGTGTTCTGTGGGGGTTGTAGTTGTGGTGGTATTGTAGTGGTGTGGTGTTTGAAGTGCTGTGTTCTGTGGTGGTTGTAGCTGTGGTGGTATTGTAGTGGTGTGGTGTTTGAAGTGCCGTGTTCTGTGGTGGTTGTAGCTGTGGTGGTATTGTAGTGGTGTGGTGTTTGAAGTGCTGTGTTCTGTGGTGGTTGTAGCTGTGGTGGTATTGTAGTGGTGTGGTGTTTGAAGTGCTATGTTCTGTGGTGGTTGTAGCTGTGGTGGTATTGTAGTGGTGTGGTGTTTGAAGTGCTGTGTTCTGTGGTGGTTGTAGCTGTGGTGGTATTGTAGTGGTGTGGTGTTTGAAGTGCTGTGTTCTGTGGGGGTTGTGTAGTTGTGGTGGTATTGTAGTGGTGTGGTGTTTGAAGTGCTGTGTTCTGTGGGGGTTGTGTAGTTGTGGTGGTATTGTAGTGGTGTGGTGTTTGAAGTGCCGTGTTCTGTGGTGGTTGTGTAGTTGTGGTGGTATTGTAGTGGTGTGGTGTTTGAAGTGCTGTGTTCTGTGGGGGTTGTAGCTGTGGTGGTATTGTAGTGGTGTGGTGTTTGAAGTGCCGTGTTCTGTGGTGGTTGTGTAGTTGTGGTGGTATTGTAGTGGTGTGGTGTTTGAAGTGCCGTGTTCTGTGGTGGTTGTGTAGTTGTGGTGGTATTGTAGTGGTGTGGTGTTTGAAGTGCTGTGTTCTGTGGGGGTTGTAGCTGTGGTGGTATTGTAGTGGTGTGGTGTTTGAAGTGCCGTGTTCTGTGGTGGTTGTGTAGTTGTGGTGGTATTGTAGTGGTGTGGTGTTTGAAGTGCCGTGTTCTGTGGTGGTTGTGTAGTTGTGGTGGTATTGTAGTGGTGTGGTGTTTGAAGTGCTGTGTTCTGTGGGGGTTGTAGCTGTGGTGGCCGCAGGTGCTGGTCGTGGATCCCGCGCTGGTTGCTGCGGTCGCCGTGGTGACGAGCGATGCCCACGCGGAGTGATCGATCTTTAGTCGGCAAACTCTCTGGGCAGTCAGTGGGGGCTGGGTGGGGGGGGGCTACCCGCCCCGCTCCTCGGCTCAGGGGCCTGTGTGGTGGTGACTTCGTGCGGTGTCTGTGTGTCTCGCGGTGCGGTGTCTGTGTATCTCACGGTGCGGTGTCTGTGTGTCTCAGTGCGGTGTCTGTGTGTCTCAGTGCGGTGTCTGTGTGTCTCAGTGCGGTGTCTGTGTGTCTCAGTGCGGTGTCTGTGTGTCTCAGTGCGGTGTCTGTGTGTCTCAGTGCGGTGTCTGTGTGTCTCAGTGCGGTGTCTGTGTGTCTCAGTGTGGTGTCTGTGTGTCTCAGTGCGGTGTCTGTGTGTCTCAGTGCGGTGTCTGTGTGTCTCAGTGTGGTGTCTGTGTGTCTCAGTGCGGTGTCTGTGTGTCTCAGTGCGGTGTCTGTGTGTCTCAGTGCGGTGTCTGTGTGTCTCAGTGCGGTGTCTGTGTGTCTCAGTGCGGTGTCTGTGTGTCTCAGTGTGGTGTCTGTGTGTCTCAGTGCGGTGTCTGTGTGTCTCAGTGCGGTGTCTGTGTGTCTCAGTGTGGTGTCTGTGTGTCTCAGTGTGGTGTCTGTGTGTCTCAGTGCGGTGTCTGTGTGTCTCAGTATGGTGTCTGTGTGTCTCAGTGTGGTGTCTGTGTGTCTCAGTGCGGTGTCTGTGTGTCTCACGGTGTCTGTGTGTCTCACGGTGTCTGTGCGTCTCAGTGTGGTGTCTGTGTGTCTCAGTGCGGGGTCTGTGTGTCACGGTGCGGTGTCTGTGTGTCTCACGGTGCGGTGTCTGTGTGTCTCATGGTGCGGTGTCTCTCGGTGCGGTGTCTGTGTGTCTCACAGTGCGGTGTCTGTGTGTCTCGGTGCGGTGTCTGTGTGTCTCACAGTGCGGTGTCTGTGTGTCCCACAGTGTGGTTCGGCCGGGCGTACCGCTTCTGCTCAGCCGATGGGACGTGGCTCCGCATGGACGGATCCAACGAGACGTGGAGGAACGTGAGCGAGTGTGAGGACCGCACCAACCAGGTACTCACCACTAGCACCGCCACCGCGGCAGAGCGTGCGCCACGTGCGGGGTGTGTGCGGTGCGCATGTGTTGTGTCAGGAGGCGCGGAACGGTGGCGGCGGCGGCGGTGGCTCCCATACCACCGCCGTCGAAGTTGAACATCAGTGGAGGGTAACGGGCGAGGCGGGTGCCTTCTGCCCCAGGTGCTGGCTAAAGTGGCCCGTCGGGATCGAGTCATCTCACCGGGTGACTTGAATGCCCCCGAGTGGGTCATGAGGCAAGCATTGAAGTTCAAGTTCAAGTTCATTTATTAGGTATAGCCCTGTGAGCCATTCGGCTCTTGAATCGGGTGCAACCGCAACAACCAAAAAACAAAAACATGAACAAAAAACATCTTTAAATTGAAGAGGGGCAGGAGGCTGCAAGACTTCCGTGCAGCCCGTGGGCTTGTAATGGCATGTGCTAAGGCACATGCCATTACAGCATCTGCTGGACTATGTAGTGACAGAACATAGGATTGCGGGCCCATGTCCTTGTTGACCTTTCCCGCACCTCCGATTAGCACGGTTGGCTACGTACGGCGCGAAAGAAGTTCAGCATACATACGTACATACGTCAGGACCTACTTGTGGGCTTGATCTGTAAAGTTGACCGTCGACTTGTCATTTATATAATGCGACTGCCATTCTTCCACCGCAGTGGTAGGCGTACACCTTAGGATCCCCCATTCACACCCACAATAGTCTGGTATCGGATAGCTGATAAAAGTTGCAAGCGAGAATTTGATTATTGCTTACAGCTGGGGTCGGCATCATACCCCCCCCCTCTCCTTTCTGATGCCAAAAGGAAATGGTCGAGGTTTAAGACTGTGGCTCATGCAGCTGCTGTGGCTGCATTGGGTACGCGGTCCAGACCACTCCAGAGAACCTGACTGATGGAGGAAATGCTCCAATTATATCACGATGTAACACGATTTTTGTTCCTGGGTAGTAAGTGTTATTTTCTAATTGCGTATGCCTCAAAAGTATAAAAAATGGCTATTATTCCCCACAAACTTTGCTTTTGTGACCAGGACTTTACGTGAAGGGATGACACAAATGCACACCGCGTTTTCTCATTGAAAATAGGTACATTTCAAAATTCTAGATTTGAAGCTTTCGTGACTGCAATGATTCATATTCTCAGGTTTTTTCGGTAAAGTCACGTAGGTAAAACATTAAAAGTAATGAAAGTAAAATAAAACAAAACAAAAATAAAAATAAAATTCACGACGTTTCGGAGGCAACACAAGTCTCCGTCGGTCCCACCTGATGACGGAGACTTGTGTTGCCTCCGAAACGTCGTGAATTTTATTTTTATTTTTGTTTTGTTTTATTTTACTTTCATTACTTTTAATGTTTTACCTACGTGACTTTACCGAAAAAACCTGAGAATATGAATACATTTCAAAATATCACTGTCAAAAAAGCAAAGTTTGTGGGGAATAATAGTCATGTTCTGTACTTCTAAGGCATAAGCAATTAGGAAATAACACTTACTACCTAGGAATTTAAAAACAAAATGTTTTTGTTACAAAGTGAAAGCGACAAGCCCCTTCCCACTGTCTTCCATATCCCACTCCGCAGCTTTGGTGCTGGTCACATCCCCTCCTCGTGTGCAGTGCCGGCCTTCAAAGGTGGTCGCTAACACAACACTTGCCCCAACAGGCCGTGGAGGCTATGGGGGGATTTTGTCTTTGTGGTATGTGTGGGGCGTGTGTGTGTGTGTGCGGGGCACGCGGAGTGTGCAGAGTGGTGTGTGCTGTGTGTGTGCTGTGTGTGCGCTGTGTGTGTGCTGTGTGTGCGCTGTGTGTGTGCTGTGTGTGCGCTGTGTGTGTGCTGTGTGTGTGCTGTGTGTGTGCTGTGTGTGCTGTGTGTGTGCTGTGTGTGTGCTGTGTGTGTGCTGTGTGTGTGTGCTGTGTTTGTGCTCTGTGTGCTGTGTGTGTGCTGTGTGTGTGCTGTGTGTGTGTGCTGTGTGTGCTGTGTGTGCTGTGTGTGTGCTGTGTGTGTGCTGTGTGTGTGTGCTGTGTGTGTGTGCTGTGTGTGTGCTGTGTGTGCTGTGTGCTGTGTGTGTGTGCTGTGTGTGTGCTGTGTGTGCTGTGTGCTGTGTGTGTGTGCTGTGTGTGTGCTGTGTGTGTGCTGGGTGTGTGCTGTGTGTGCGGTACAAGGGGGTCAATGTGGATCCTTGACTTGACCCGGCGGTGGCGCGTTCGCAGCTCGATGCGGAGGTTCGTGGTTAATACCGCGGTAGTGTGAAACCGTCAAAGTACCGCGTGCCGTCCGCTTCACAGTGGACGCGAAAGATCCCGTGACATCATGCGCAAGAGTAGTGCCATTGTGTTGCGGCGTCACGGTCCATGCACATTTGCAAAAATGACCCAGAAATTACTCCACTGGGGTGCTCCATAATCGAACATCGCTGCCTTCGGTGAAAACTTGGCAGGACCCTGCTGAAAGTGAGTCATGATGCTCGGTGAGGCTTTCCTAGGTAAACAAGTGCAACGATCTTTCGTGACTGCAGGAATTCATATTCTATGTGTCGCGTGATGTTAGCCTCGTGTATGTGGTGGTGTGTTGCTACATGATGCATGTGTGTGTCTGTGCGGAGAGCGGTGGTGTAGCGGTTAGTGCGCTGCGCTGCGAACCCGGCGACCCGGGTTCGATTCCCGCTCACGGCGAACACCAGTGACGATTATCTGAATCGTTCTTGCACCTTCCCTAGGTTGACTCAGCCTCAAATGAATACCTAGTGTGGTGTGTAACTTCGCCACTAGGGAGACAAATACCACCCACCCCCTCGTGTGTCATGCCGACCTTCATAGGTGCTCATGGACAGCACTTGACCCACCAGCTTGTTGTGGCCACACGAGGGATCTTTGTCTTTGTTTTTGTTTTGGGCATTCGTCAGTCACGTCAGTCAGTTAACCCGTAACACCACCCGGGCCTGCCCCGCCCGCGAGCCCTCCACACTTTACTTGGCCTCAAAGTGCACATAGCCTGGCACAAGTGCCGCGGTGACGCCGGCTGCCGTCGCTGTGCGCTACATGGACGTGTGCCGTGCGCTCTGGGCACATTGTGCGTGTACGTGGTACGTGTACGTGGTACGTGGTGCGTGTACGTGGTGCGTGTACGTGGTGCGTGTACGTGGTGCGTGTACGTGGTGCCTGTACGTGGTGCGTGTACGTGGTGCGTGTACGTGGTACGTGGTACGTGTACGTGGTGCGTGTACGTGGTGCGTGGTACGCGCTGTTTGTGTGCGTGCGTGCATGCGCGAGTGTAAATTTCACTGACACACGTAGGCTCTGTATAATCAAGATGCTGTAAATTCGACGCGGCGCTGGGCACTGGTCCCGTGTCTCTCTGGCTTATGCTCGTTTTTACTCTTTTTTTTTCTACCAAACACCGCAGGAACTCATGAATCTTAAAGAACAGTGACCGCTCCTTTTGGCTCTCCCGCTCTCTCTAACTTTCCCACCCACGTCTCCTCCTTGTCTCCCTCCCCTCGTCCTTCCCCCCACCCCCACCCTCCCCACGTGTTCCCATCACCCGATGTGTCCGACGCTCTTATTCCAGTCACCTTCCACCTTCCTCGCTCCATGTTCTCGTCACGTTCCCCATATTCTCCTCGACTCTCGCCCTCGCCTCTCCCGTCAACCCCACAGGTGTCCCCATTACTCTCTTTCACGACCATATTCCTGTCACCTGCCTCCCTCACTCCCACGAACTACACCCCCCCCCTCCACCCCCTCTCAGCTCTCCCCTCCCACCCTTGCATTCCACTCAGCTGCCTCTTCCCTACTAACACATTTTATTTCCATAAAAAATGTTAAACTCATCAGACAGAGAAGTGCCCGCAGCAGACTGGAATACAATAAGGGCTGGAGAGTCGTCTCTGGAGTAGCGGTACACAACAGAAGGTGATTTCTAGACGGGCAGAGGTGACGGTGTGATTGGTCAGTCCTGCCCTGCACGCTGGGCGTGTAACGCACACAGCCTTGCCTAAACCACCAACTAACAAATTAGTCAGATTTGTGGCTGTATTGTTTTAGACAGCAGCAGCACAAAGATGTGTAGGTTACAGATGTACGATCTTGACGTGCTCGCGGTGCCGTCTGGACACCGCTGCAAACCCGAGATGTCCCTCCATCTCAATGGTTTACCTCTACGAATATCTATCGCAATCTGTTAAATGTAAAAAAAACTCAACTCTCTCCACTCCTCCATCCACCCGCTCTCCATTAGCCGTGTCCCCCTGTCCTCCCACTCGCTCCCCGATTTCATCATCTCCCCCCCACCCCCATCTCTCTCTCTCCCTTGCTTCGCGATCCGTGGACAGTTTCGTGTTCACGTTGTTGAGGAATTCTGTGGCATTCCGGCGTTTCCAGAATTACGGCCGATTGACGGGCGCAGCTTTTCTCCGCGCTCCCGATT
Source organism: Lampetra fluviatilis (assembly GCF_964198595.1). NCBI lineage: Eukaryota > Metazoa > Chordata > Hyperoartia > Petromyzontiformes > Petromyzontidae > Lampetra > Lampetra fluviatilis. The sequence goes on from NC_136292.1 coordinate 6,829,411, forward strand.
TTTGCCCGAGCCCCGTTCTACAAAAAAAAAAACATTCCACAGCTAACCGGTCACGTGTGCCGACGTCACCACGCTGGCCCTCCAGAGGGACCGGAACCGACCAATCAGACTCCGTCTGTAACATAGACAAAAGATCCCCCGTAAAGCCTTAGCAGACCGCAGGGGCAAGTGCTGGTAGCGAGTAGCACCTGTAAAGGCCGGCACGCGCGCAGACGCTGAGTGTGTACTGAGGAGATGGAAGCTGCAATCTCAGATCGCTCTTTAATTCCGTTAAAACGGTAACCCGCAGCACCGCACACATTACCACCCGTAAGGGAAAGAATGGTGATCCTATCTCCGACCGCCAAGAACAGGTTCGCAAGTATGCCGAGCGTTTCTGCGAGGTCTTGGGTGGGAAGGGGGGTCGGAGGGGGAAACCCCTCAGCTCAAACGACATCACAGGGCAAGGTGAGGTTGACCCCGCTCGTGCTTGCTGTGCCTCAAATATTGGAGGAAATAGCCGCTGCTTGTGAGCGGTTGGCCGATGTTGCCATCTGTTGGGGAAGTGCGAAGGGGCGATCCGGAGCTGCAAACGGAGGGCGACGTTTGCGCGCATTCCGCCCACCTTTGTGAGACCATCACAACCGTCCGGTCCACGGGACGGCTTCCGCAGGAATGGAAAGGACGCCGTGGCCTGGGGCACCGCACTCATTTTCCTCAGCGTGCTGGGAAAGGTCCTGGCAAGAAATGATGTAACGTCGCCTGGCCAGGCATGCTGAGGAGAAGCTTGCGGAGGGCCAGAGTGGTTTTCAGACCGGGGGTGGTCCTGCACGGACGCCATGTTCGCTGTCCGTCAACTGCAGCAGAGGTGTAGGGAATGCCAATGGTACCGCCGTCTCTGCTTCATCAATAGGCCAGCGCGTTGGGTTAATCATCGTGATTATCGGGTACATACTATGTGCTGTATACTATATGTGTGTGCTATGTGCTGTATACTATATGTGTGTGCTATGTGGTGTATGCTATGGGTGTACGCAATAGGTGTATGCTATGCGTGTACACTATAAGTGTACGCTATGGGTGTGCGCTATGGGTGTATGCTATGGGTGTACGCTATAGGTATACACTATAGGTGTATGCTATGGGTGTGCGCTATGGGTGTATGCTATGGGTGTGCGCTATGGGTGTGCACTATGGGTGTACACTATAAGTGTACGCTATGTGTGTACACTATGGGTGTACGCTATGTGTGTACGCTATGGGTGTACGCTATGTGTGTACGCTATAGGTGTATGCTATGGGTGTGCGCTATGTGGGTACGCTATAGGTGTATGCTATGGGTGTACGCTATGTGTGTACGCTATAGGTGTACACTATGGGTGTGCACTATGGGTGTATGCTATTGGTGTACGCTATGTGTGTACGCTATAGGTGTATGCTATGGGTGTGCGTTATGGGTGTACGCTATGGGTGTACGCTATGGGTGTGCGCTATGGGTGTATGCTATGGGTGTACGCTATGGGTGTGCACTATGGGTGTATGCTATGTGTGTACGCTATGGGTGTACGCTATAGGTGTACGCTATGCACTGTTTGCTGAGCTGCAGGAGGAGCCCCGGGAGCTGCTGTCCCTGATCCACGCTGTCTACACGGTCGGCCACTCGCTCTCCCTCGCCGCTCTGCTGCTCGCCTCTGCCATCCTCCTGCTCTTCCGGTAGCTCCCCGCATCTCCCGCGTCTCCCTACTTCTCCCCGCGTCGCCCCGCATCTCCCTGCGCTTCCCCGCGTCTCCCCGCATCTCCCAACATGTCCCGTCTCCCTAAACCTCCCGTGCATTTCGCCGCATCTCCCGGCATCTCGCCGGTCTCTGCGCACCTCCCCACTTCTCCCTACGCCTCCGTTGCATCTCCCCAAAATCTCCCCGCGCCACCCCACATCTCCCTGTTGGGGTCTTCCCACATCTCCGCGTGCCTCGCCGCGTGTCCTCACATTGAAACTGGGGTCCCCCTCTGCCACGGAGGGAGCGGCCTCCTTTGGAGACGCGGGAGCAGACGAGCCAATTTGGGACGATCCTCAGGATATGCCGCGTCGCGAGGCAGGGTCGAGATAAGAGGGGAAGGTGGACAGCAACAGCAGCAGCGTTGAGCGCGAAGGGATGGAAGAAGACTGGGCATCCCCTAGGTCGACTCAGCCTAAAATACATCAGGCGCCTCTGACTTGTGCTAGTAACCCAACAGCGCTTGGCCCGGCGTTCTGTGAAGGCTGCAAAGGGGGGGAACGTTTATCGTTGTCTTTGTGTGTTGTGTGCGATCATAGGAGGCTGCACTGCACGAGGAATTACATCCACCTGAATCTGTTCCTCTCCTTCATCCTCCGCGCCATCTCCATCCTGGTGAAGGACGCTGTCCTGCGCAGCATCTACGCCTCCGACAGCGACACGGGCGCCTGGGATGAAGTGCTCGCTCACCAGGTGCGGACTTGCTGTGCACACGATCATCCCTCACCCCACACGTTCACCCCTTACTCCACAGCACACCCAACCCTGCCACTAGCCTCTGACATAGCTGACGCGATCCGGTGCATTCCGGGTGGTTTGGTCATTCGTGAACCCTCCCCGTGACCCCCTCGTCATGATCCTGTCACCTCTCACCGTGACTTCTAATTGCGACCCCTCTCTGTAACCCCATGACCTTGACATCTTTGTTACCTTGTCACCTCTCGCTATGATCTAAAAACTGTTACCTGTCACCTCCTGCTGTGATCTATCTCCGTTACCCCTCTCTACGACCCAGTGACCTCTCCCCCATTACCCAGGGATCCCTCTGCTACTCTGTCACCCCTCTCTGCGACCCCCTGACCTCTCTCTGCGACCCCGTGACCTCTCTGCGACCCCGTGACCCCTCTCTCCCATGCCACCGCGACCCCTCACCGGGACCCATTCTCCGCGATCCCGTGACCTCTCCCCCCGTGACCCCCGTGACCTATCCCCCGTGACCTCTCTTCCCCGTGACCCCGTGGCCCAGGAGTCTGCGGCCTGCAAGGCGGTGTTTGTGCTCATGCAGTACTGCGTGGCCGCAAACTACTACTGGCTTCTGGTGGAGGGCGTCTACCTCCACACGCTGCTCGCGCTCGCCGTCTTCTCCGAGCGCCGCTCCTTCAAGGCCTACGTCGCCATCGGCTGGGGTGAGAGGCCACAGCTCCGGGCGGAAGGGGGGGGGGGGGGGGGGAGCTCCCGGTGGCTCCACGAAGCTTCCGGTGGGTCTAGATATCCGAGGAAGCTCCAGGCGATCCAGGAGGATCCGGATATTCTACTGACTTGCATGTGTTCCAGGCATGTCCATGCAACTCCATGAAGTTCCAGGGAGATCAGGATATTCTAGGAAGCTCCAGGTGCTCCAGGAAGATCCGGATATTCTAGGAAGTTCCATGTACTCTAGGAAGATTCAAATATTTTAGGAAACTCCAGGTGCTCCAGGAAGAACCAAGGGCTACATAAGTGCGTAAAATGCAGAGGGATCCGTGTATACTCTTTGGTTCTTACGGTAAAGTCACGTAGAAAGAAAATAAACTAAATAATAGAATACGACGTTTCGATTGCAACACAAGCAACCGTCATCAGGTAGAAATACATTTGAGAGACAAAACACAGACACGAAGACACACAGACAGACACACAAGCAGAGACAGACAACACAGAGACACACAGAGAGAGACACACAACATAGACACTCAAACTGCCTATTTCTCTCTCTAAAATGTACCAGTAGTAGGTCCATTCGCTCTTTCTCTTCCCTCTCTAAAATGTACCAGTCTTGTTGGGTCTTCCATTGACATGCTAATTTCTCTGCTCCAGCAGACCCACCTCTCTCTCTGCCCCCCTCTCTATTTAAGGCCTCGACACAGAGGCATTGGGTCTCTGTGGGTCTATGTTGTGTGTCTCTCTCTGTGTCTGTGTGTTGTCTTTCTCTGCTTGTGTGTCTGTCTGCGTGTCTCCGTGTCTGTAGTTTGTCTCTCAAATTTAGTTCTGCCTGATGACGGTTGCTTGTGTTGCAATCGAAACGTCGTATTCTATAATTTAATTTATTTTCTTTCTACGTGACTTTACCAAAAGAACCAAAGAGTAATTCCTACGGTCACGAAAGCTTCAAATGAAGTTTGAGCCGTGTATAGATACCCCGCTGATGTCTTCTCAGTGCAGTCCTTTTGTAATCGCTGTGCGTATTTTCAGGAGGGTCCTGCCAAGTTTTTCGTGGGAGGGGACGATGTTGCTACTGTGGGCCATCCCAATTGAGTGATTTGCGGATAATTTGTCAGCGTTGTGATGTTTTGCCAATGCTGGTTACACGGTGTGTGTGTGTGTGTTTAGATAATGCCTCACTTAGCTTATTCACAGCAAGCTGATAGGACATCGTTAAAGGGGGCGGCTCCGTGTCTTTATGAGAGATGTAATTAGTGTCATTTGGATTGGTTGGATGCGTGTAGAGGCAAGGAATAGCGTCATCATACTTTAAATCACTCACTCTCCAGCTCCTCTAGAACATTGATAATACACACCACTCACTCTCTACCCCCTCTAGAACATTGATAATCCACGTCACTCACTCTCCAGCTCCTCTAGAACATTGATAATACACACCACTCACTCTCTACCCCCTCTAGAACATTGATAATCCACGTCACTCACTCTCCAGCTCCTCTAGAACATTGATAATACACACCACTCACACTCTATCCATTCTAGAACATCCCTGGAATCCCCGCCAGGTTGGTGGGAGAGGTGTCAAGGCTTCTAAATAAAGTTGTTTCCCCCGTAAATTTCTCCGCATTTTTTGAGTTGGGAATTCTGTCAACAGATCACTCTGTGCATTCGAATTACAAAATTACAGGACTATTGTCATTTAATTCCCAATTACTGCGGTGTTGTGTAATGTAGATTACAATAACGTGCGTGAAACAATGACACATATCTTAATTACGTGCATGGCACGGGGGCTCCTAGGAGAGATAGGGGAGGGGCTGGAGCCCAGATGAGGGGAGGGGCTGGAGCCCAGATGAGGGGAGGGAGCCCAGATGAGGGGAGGGGCTGGAGCCCAGATGAGGGGCTGGAGCCCAGATGAGGGGCTGGAGCCCAGATGAGGGGCTGGAGCCCAGATGAGGGGCTGGAGCCCAGATGAGGGGCTGGAGCCCAGATGAGGGGCTGGAGCCCAGATGAGGGGCTGGAGCCCAGATGAGGGGCTGGAGCCCAGATGAGGGGCTGGAGCCCAGAGGAGGGGAGGGGCTGGAGCCCAGATGAGGGGAGGGGCTGGAGCCCAGAGGAGGGGAGGGGCTGGAGCCCAGAGGAGGGGAGGGGCTGGAGCCCAGAGGAGGGGAGGGGCTGGAGCCCAGAGGAGGGGAGGGGCTGGAGCCCAGAGGAGGGGAGGGGCTGGAGCCCAGAGGAGGGGAGGGGCTGGAGCCCAGAGGAGGGGAGGGGCTGGAGCCCAGAGGAGGGGAGGGGCTGGAGCCCAGAGGAGGGGAGGGGCTGGAGCCCAGATGAGGGGAGGGGCTGGAGCCCAGATGAGGGGAGGGGCTGGAGCCCAGATGAGGGGAGGGGCTGGAGCCCAGATGAGAGGAGGGGCTGGAGCCCAGATGAGGGGAGGGGCTGGAGCCCAGAGGAGGGGAGGGGCTGGAGCCCAGAGGAGGGGAGGGGCTGGAGCCCAGAGGAGGGGAGGGGCTGGAGCCCAGAGGAGGGGAGGGGCTGGAGCCCAGAGGAGGGGAGGGGCTGGAGCCCAGAGGAGGGGAGGGGCTGGAGCCCAGAGGAGGGGAGGGGCTGGAGCCCAGAGGAGGGGAGGGGCTGGAGCCCAGAGGAGGGGAGGGGCTGGAGCCCAGAGGAGGGGAGGGGCTGGAGCCCAGAGGAGGGGAGGGGCTGGAGCCCAGAGGAGGGGAGGGGCTGGAGCCCAGAGGAGGCGCGGGGCTGGGTTATTGTGAGTTGACTGGAAGGCTTACCCGCGCATTATCTCATTAGTGCCACATGATCCGAGGATTATGTCTTTTACTCTGTCGTATCTGCGACTTAATCCGATTTCTTTCTCTCTCTTTCTCTGCGCGCCGCGGCTGATCGATGTGGGGATAGACATCGGCAGAAGCTCGCACCCGACAGGGTCCCCGCTTCATCAAACATTAAACGCAACATTGTCACTCACCGTTACAAATAATGACGCCGTCAGAAACATTACCAATACTAAGATCGTCATCATCATCATCATCGCCATCGCCACCATCATCAAGTGGTACAGCAGCGCAGTCGCTGCTTTTTTTCGCAGAGGTGCGCGGGGGGCAGCTGCCACTGGGGGTGCCCTTTGAATTGTTTGAGATTGTACGAGACGCGAGGCGCTTGCAGTTGCTGAGGAGTTGAAACAAGCGCAGTGTAAGCGCAAACATGCTGCTGATGTGATACTGATGTTTGTGATGCTCGCTACTGCTCGTGACATGGCAGCATCATGGCCAGTGACCTCGACTTGACCTTTCCGTGTCACCGATTGACCACCTGTGACACCGCTCACCCCTCCCCCACTCGCCCCTCCCCTCTTCCCCCGCCCCCCCCCCCCCTCCCTTCCACCCGTCCCCCAGGAGCCCCCGTGCTGTTCGTGGTGCCATGGGTGGTGGTGAAGCAACTGAACGAGAACGTGGGGTACGGGTGCTGCCCCCTACTACTCTCACCCTCCACTGCATCCTCACCCCCTGCTGCCCTCACCCTCCCCCCCCCCCGTTCCTCTCTGCCTCCAGCTGCCCCCTCTGCTGCCCCCTTCCCCTACTGCCCTCACCCCGTGATTGGCCCCGCCCCCTGGCGAATGCGAGTGTCTGGCACACAATTAAACAATTAACCTGCACACGCAATTACATCTCCATGCCTGGGGTGGGAGAGGAGGGAGGCAGGTGACAGGGTATGGGGGTGGGGGAGACGTTGTCTCGTCTCGACCCTTCCCCTGCTAATGCCGCGATTAGCGCGCACCGACGGCAATTAATTAAGATTTCGGGTCGCCATGGCAACCCTTGGTACCTTCATCACAGGTCCATCATTACCCAGCATCCGTGGCTTTTTCGCAGCCACGAGCGTGCCACTGCATTCCTTCACCTGGGATTACTGATTAGCCCGCGTTCACCTGGGGTTACTGATTAGCCCGCGTTCACCTGGGGTTACTGATTAGCCCACGTTCACCTGGGATTGCTGATCACCCTGTGTTTATCGGCGATTATTGATCACCCCGTGTTTATCGGGGATTATTGATCACGCTGTGTTTATCCGGGATTATTGATCACCCTGTGTTTATCGGGGATTATTGATCACGCTGTGTTTATCCGGGATTGCTGATCACCCTGTGTTCACCTGGGATTGCTGATCACCCTGCGTTTATCGGGGATTAGTGATCACCCTGTGTTTATCGGGGATTAGTGATCACCCTGTGTTTATCGGGGATTGCTGATCACCCTGTGTTTATCGGGGATTGTTGACCACCCTGTGTTTATCGGGGATTATTGATCACCCTGTGTTTATCGGGGATTGCTGATCACCCTGTGTTCACCTTCCAGGTGCTGGACCCGCAATTACAACATGAACTACTGGCTCATCATCCGCCTGCCCATCATCGCTGCCATCGCGGTGAGGGGAGGGGCTCAGCCCCAGGGGAGGGGAGGGGCTCAGCCCCAGGGGAGGGGAGGGGCTCAACCCCAGGGGAGGGGCTCAGCCCCAGGGGAGGGGAGGGGCTCAACCTAAGGGGAGGGGCTCAGCCCCAGGGGGTGGGAGGGGCTCAGCCCCAGGGGAGGGGCTCAGCCCCAGGGGAGGGGAGGGGCTCAGCCTCAGGGGAGGGGAGGGGCTCAGCCCCAGGGGAGGGGAGGGGCTCATCCCCAGGGGAGGGGCTCAGCCCCAGGGGAGGGGAGGGGCTCAACTCCAGGGGAGGGACTCAACCTAAGGGGACGGGCTCAACCCCAGGGGAGGGTACTCCCACCTGTGCCCCAGAGCGGGACCAGGTGACTGACGTTGTTGACCTCTGCCCGTGACCCCCCAGGTAAACTTCTTCATCTTCGTGAAGATCATCTGCCTCGTGGTCTCCAAGCTACGCGCAAACCTCATGTGTCGTTCCGACATCAAGTGCCGGTAACACGCCACTCCGCCGCACAAGATGTCACCTCACCGGGGCGAACGGGATAATGGATTTCTACATTGTAGACATTCGCGTCCCCGTCATGAGCGTCGCTTAATTGATTTGGGTCAGAGGCGCAGAGCGCGTCGACAATAACCCGAGGCACTCGCCCACACACGAGCACCCATTAGTGCTCGCGCTCGCACACGCAAATCCACTGAGGTGTCTTCACGCACGCCTCTTCCCTACACACGCGCGCACGGGCACGCCGATACGCCATTGTTTATGTTCTCGCATGCTCGCACAGAGGAAGACAAAGTCCCCTTGGTAATGTGCTAAAGTATGGTGTGAAAAAAATCCTGTGGACAATGCGGATTGGGGGGTGGGAGGAATTCACCCAGCAGTCGACTGCTAAAGGGATATAAATTATTTAATATTATTATTGTTCTTGTATGCATATATTCAACTATCATACTGCTACTGTTGAACGATAATCGATGCCATATAGGCTCCTCACGACCACAACAACAACTGTGTTGTTAGTGGCTGCTGCGGGCAGTTGCCACCGAAGCTAGCTGGGTAACTGGCTACACGGGATTTTGCGTGTAACATATTGAACGTTGAGTTGAATTGGAACGGCAAAATCAGTTCTGGAGACATTTAAAACTGATGACAATAATAACAATAATAGGTAGCGACACCGTAGAGGTTCGGCGTAACGAATACCGAAGACTGACCTCTCGGTTAATTCAAAATGTCCCGAACTTTTCAAGTTGTGCTCCGATTAATGCAATTCTTTTGCCAGAATATTCTTCAAATCCTTGAGAATATATAAAAAAAATAATCGCTCGGTAATCCGGAAGAGCCTCAGAGTCGAGCCGCTGCTGCTCTTCCGGATCGAGAGGAGCCAGTTGAGGTGGTTTGGGCACCCGGTAAGGATGCCCCCACGTAGACTTTCCCTGGAACTCTACCGGGCAGCAGTAGACTTCCCTGGAACTCTACCGAGCAGCAGCAGAAACGTCCGGCTGGGCGAAGACCCCGGGCCGGCCCAGGACACACTGCTGGTGGCAGTGGGACAATGTCCCTCGACTGGCCTGGGAACGCATGGGAATTCCTTAGGAAGAGCTAGAGTCTATGTATAGCAGTGTTTCGTGTCTAGTAGTGTAGTGTATAGTGCAGTGTATAGCAGTGTAGTGTATAGTAGTGTAGTATATAGTAGTGTATGGTATAGTCGTGTATAGTGTAGTGTATAGTCGTGTGTAGTAGAGTATAGTGTAGTAGCGTATAGTAGTATGTAGTGTATTGTAATTTAGTGCTATAGTCTGTCGCCAGGGAAAGGGAGGTGTGGACCGACCCTACTCAACACGCTGCCGCCGCGACCCTCATCAGGACAAGCGGACTGAGAAACGAAACGAGCGAACTTAGAGTCCTCAGAGTACGGGATCGTGAGAAGAGTATGCAAATGACAGGCTGACAGCTGTCTCTTATTTTTAATTGCAGGGCAAGGGGTTATTTTGCTCGTTCTCTTAAACACCGATGTGCACACATGCTCACGCGCATACACAACGACAAAGATCCCCCGCATAGCCTGCGCAGATTTTTGGGGCAAGTGGTGTTAGTGAGCATGCAAGTATGGACAGTACGTTGAACTTCTTTTGCACCGTACGTAGCAAACCGTGGCTAACTGGAAGTGCGGGGAAAGGACAACAAACTAAGCACAAATAGCAGTTTTAAAGAAATTAGTTTTCAATCTCGATTGCGAAGCGCAAAGTTCCAGTGGCGGTCTAACATCGGACGGTAGAGTGTTCCAGACGGCCGCAAGAAGCTCATCTGAAAGCGCCGCGCGATGCGGCGACCGCCTTTGTTCGATGGTTAGCCAAAAGCCGCTGCGAGGATGAGCACCTGTTAAGGCCGACACGGCGCACGAGCGGGTTATGTCACAAGCACCACGCCCCCCAGTGCAAAAGGTACTCATTTAAAGCCGTGCCGACCTTAGGGAAGCCCAGGTCCAGTTTAGACGTTGACCGCCACTAGCGTTGGCCGTGAGTGGGAATCCATGGCGGGTCATTGCCTCGTTCGTAGCGTGCCAGGCTAACTACTGCACCACCGCTCCCCACACCACACACACACACATCACATATTCATAAAAACGCATTGTCAATCATATACTCACACCCACCCCATACACACACACCTCCTCCACACACACTCATACATTCATATATATTAATGCTATTAAATCCCCAACACGCATTCACATGACTGATGTAAATTTTAATTACATTTTAACAATGTTCTGGAAGGGAAATTTAGCATGAATATAGCGGCCGAGATGCCCTTAACCAGAACAATCATAAAATTGATCCGCTCCTCCACGTGCCACGCAGCCCTATTCACTCACTCACACAGCCCTATTCACTCACTCACCCACACCGCCCTATTCAACAACAACCGCCATTCGGTGGTGGTGACGTCACCGCGACGCTTGTGCCAAGCTAGGTGCACCTTGAGGCCACGTGAAGTGTCGAACGCCCGCTGGCAGGAGGTCACGGGGCAGACCCAGGTGCCACGGGTCGACAGCCCTATTTACTCATCCACCCACACAGCCCTATTCACTCAGCCACTCACACAGCCCTATTCACTCACTCACCCACACAGCCCTATTCACTCACTCACCCACACAGCCCTATTCACTCATCCACCCACACAGCCCTATTCACTCAGCCACTCACACAGCCCTATTCACTCAGCCACTCACACAGCCCTATTCACTCACTCACCCACACAGCCCTATTCACTCACTCACCTACCCACACAGCCCTATTTACTCACTCACACACACAGCCCTATTCACTCAGCCACTCACACAGCCCTATTCACTCAGCCACTCACACAGCCCTATTCACTCAGCCACTCACACAGCCCTATTCACTCACTCACCCACACAGCCCTATTCACTCACTCACCTACCCACACAGCCCTATTCACTCACTCACCCACACAGCCCTATTCACTCACCCACCCACACGCACCAACTCACTTAACCACTATATTCTTAGGTTTTTTCGGTAAAGTCACGTAGGTAAAAAATTTAAATTTCAATTAATAAAAGTAAAATAAAATTAAAATTAAAATCACGAGGTTTCGGAGGCAACCCAAGCTTCCGTCTTCAGGTGGAACCGTCACGGCACGATAGCTTATTTTTTATTTTATTTTACTTTTATTAATTTTAATTAAATTTTTTACCTACGTGACTTTACCGAAAAAACCTAACAATATGAATCCTTGCAGTCACGAAAACTTCAAATCTAGAATCACTTAACCACTCACGCACAAATTGCTCTCGGTAGAAGCGGAACGGCAGTGGCCGTCTGTCGTGCAGCCCCCTTTGTCAATCCACTGCTGGCTAGCGACCTCCCTCCTCCCCACGCTCTCGTCGCTCCTGGGGAGTTGTTCGTTCGGACTTCGGTCCTGGGGTGGCAGGAGGCGGGACCGGGTCGGGGTTCACTCGCCGCTGATGTTCGCCGTGGCCAGGGATCGAAACCGAGTCGCCGGGTTCACACGACTGGAGCGCAGTGCGCTAACTCGTGCGCCACCGTTCCCTCCCCCCAGTGCCTCAGGAGCGGCGCTGAAACTCGCCCACGTGTTTCCCCCCCCACCGACCCCCCCATCCCCTCTCCTTCCTTCCCCCACCCTCTCCCCTTCACCCCCCTCTCCCCTTCACCCCCCCTCCCCCCTTCACCCCCCTCCCCCTTCACCCCCCTTCACCCCCCCCTTCATCCCCCTCTCCCCTCCCTTTATCCCCCTCCCCCTTCAACCCCTTCATCCCCCCTCCCCCCTTCGCCCCCCTCCCCCCTTCCCTTCACCCCCCCCCTTCCCTTCACCCCCCTCCCCTCTTCACCCCCTTCCAACCCCTCCCCCCTTCCCCCCGGGACGCGAGCCCCCAGTAATTGCTGCATCCGTCGGCCTTCGCTCGGAAGCGACATCGCCACTGAGCCACTGAGCCACTGAGTCACTGAGCCACTGGGTCACTGAGTCACTGAGCCACTGAGCCACTGAGTCACTGAGCCACTGAGCCACTGAGCCACTGAGTCACTGAGCCACTGAGCCACTGAGTCACTGAGCCACTGAACCACTGAGTGACTGAGGCACTGAGCCACTGAGCCACTGAGCCACTGAGTCACTGAGCCACTGAGCCACTTAACCACTGAGCCACTGAGTCACTGAGCCACTGAGCCACTGAGCCACTGAGTCACTGAACCACTGAGCCACTGAGTCACTGAGCCACTGAGCCACTGAGTCACTGAGTCACTGAGCCACTGAGCCACTGAGCCACAGCGAGCAGAGCACCAGGAGCTTCAGAGCCCCCCCCCCCCCCCGCAGTATTTCATCGATAGCGCGGACAGCAGGAGCACTGTTCGCATCTACAGCAGCCACTTGTCCATTCATTCAGTCGTAGCACGGATAACATTTATCCCATTCACAGCACGTCCAGCATTCATAGCACCTGTAGCTCATTCATAGCACGTACATCATTCATAGCAGCCGTAACTCATTCATAGAACCTGTAACTCATTCATTCTCAGCACGTACATCATTCATAGTACCTGTAGCTCATTCATTCACAGCACGTACATCATTCATAGCAATGTAGCTCATTCATTCACAGCACGTACATCATTCATAGCACCCGTAGCTCATTCATTCACAGCACGTACATCATTCATAGCACCTGTAGCTCATTCATTCACAGCACGTACATCATTCATAGCACCTGTAGCTCATTCATTCACAGCACGTACATCATTCATAGCACCTGTAGCTCATTCACAGCACGTACATCATTCATAGCACCTGTAGCTCATTCATTCACAGCACGTACATCATTCATAGCACCTGTAGCTCATTCATTCACAGCACGCACATCATTCATAGCACCTGTAGCTCATTCATTCACAGCACGTACATCATTCATAGCACCTGTAGCTCATTCATTCACAGCACG